>NW_028270144.1:76850388-77540388 GCF_037043375.1 Chiloscyllium plagiosum
GGTGTGCTGCAGTGTGTTGTGGCCCTTTTGAACAGTGTCTTGATGCAACTTCGTTTGTGTGTGTTGGGGTGGTTGCTTTCATAGAACAGGACTTGGTCTGTGTTTGTGGCTTTCCTGTATCTCCGTTCGGTGTTCTCTGTACCATCACATCTAGAATTGGGAGTTGGTTGTCCTTTTCTTCCTCTCTAGTGAATCTGATTCCTATGAGTGTGGCGTTGATGATCCAGTGTGTGTTTTTCTATTTCTGTGTTTTTAATGATTACAAAGGTGTCATCCACATATCTGACCCAGAGTTTGGGTTGAATTTGAATATATGAACAAATCAACGGCTCACCCATTTCTGGACTCATAGCAGAAGCTGTAATGCAAAGATTAGAACAAACAGTTTTACCGCAAATTCAGTCATTTACCCAGCATGAGCAAAACCAATGTAGTGTACAAAATCCCATGCAAGGACTGCACAAAACACTACATAGGACAAACAGGAAGACAGCTAACAATCCGTATCCATGAACACCAACTAGCCACGAAACGACACGACCAGCTATCCTTAGTAGCCACGCACGCAGATGACAGGCAACATGAGTTTGACTGGGTCAACACTACTATTATAGGACAAGTCAAACAGAGAACAGCCAGGGAATTCCTAGAGCCATGGCACTCATCCACCGATTCTATCAACAAACACATCGACCTGGACCCAATATACCAGCCACTGCAGCAGACAGCTGGAACTGACAACCAGAAGCGGCAGAGACAAACCACTATAAATGCCGGAGGAAACAACACCGAAGCGCTTCACAGGAGGCTCCCAAGCACTGAGGATGTCACCCAGACAGGGGACGAAACATCTGCAACAGAAATTCCCAGCTCGGCGAACAGAACCACAACAGAAAGTAAAGTTGCTAAGCAAATAATGGGATTATATTGGAAATTATCTTAAATCTAAGGAAATGTAGTACTTCTTCTATCAATTGCTTTGTATCCTATTTCTTGATCGCCTAATATTTATTTAAAATTAGCTTGTATGAATTATTAGATTGTAGGAAATTGCAGTCTGCCAGTACTGTTTTAGATTGGTATCTTACATTTGAAAAGGGTCCATTTCTTTGGGCTAACATTTTGCAACTAATTATTGACACCAGAATTCTTATTTTTAGGATTTAATTTTAGCCTTTTCAAATCTAATCCATCGGCTTTTTGGACCAGCACATCTGTCCCACAATCTGATAAAGGTATTTCTGGTATCTTGAGCAGCAACTTTGCATCACAATTGCAAAATGGTACTGCAACAGTGTGCTTTATTTTTTTTAAAGTACTGCTACAGCATTGTCATAACTTCTGCATGCGATACTTTTTTGACCTTTCTTTGCAAAATACCTCAGTGCGCATGTCTTTGAGAAAATGTAGTTCTGTGCTTAAGATGGCCACGGCAGGACAACTTTGCACTTTAGAACCTGTTATCCTTATTTGAATATGCTCAAATCAAATATTTTCTTTCAAATGTGATTCCTCTTTTCTCAAATGTGTCTTAACTTGCAATTTTGGATCAACCCTTTTCTACATTACTAAGATTTACAGGTTTCCCATCTAATATTCTCTGCCTACTATGGAGTAACACCTGGCCAGCTAAGGTAACGTTGCCAAAACTAGTTTAATCTAAATACTTAGAACTGCGAACAATTATGTGCTTAACTCCCCTTTTTCCTGTCTTGTCCATTTGCCTCTTCAATGCTATATTACCTCTGCTCTTCCACCCCTCACTATTCAGTGGTCTGTGTCAGCCACAATTTCCCCCTCAATCTGTTAATAATCAATTTTTGTGCCATGCTTTTAGATCTCTAGATTCTTCATTACTTGATCTCCTTTTGTGAGATTTAATAATTTCCACCATGTTGAGTGTGCAATTTCTGTGTTGCATCCAAGGAATTTTTTTTTTTTTTTTGCCTTACTCATTGTTGCTGGTCCCAGCTCCATGGTACCCCAAACAGTAAACTTGTATTTCCTCACTTGGCACAATTTTTCATTTCTTTATTCAGCAACAAATGTCTGACCCTTTGTCCAATCTGTTCCCTTTTTCTGCCAGTAAACTCCCCATCAGTGGTATCAGCTACCAGTATGGCTTTCACCCCTCAAACACATTTTGGTTGTGCTCCCAAATTCTCCAATCTGTGGTGTTTGTGCATGTAGTACCTTATCAAATGTACTGGCCACTTGTTCATCAAATTACTTCTCCGCTTGTTCTAAACTGTGTAATATAACTTCTCCCGTTTGGTTGTTCCAGTCTTAATCTAAATTGCATTTGGACAAAAATCCCCGACACTCCCTCAGTCATCAGTCTCGTTCATGTTCTCACTCAGAATTGGGCACTTTTTTTGCACACCACAACACAGAACTGCAATAGATTTGTTGGTGAAAAAGCCTGTCGTCCCTTACTCTATCACCATCATTCAGTAAGATCTTGTAAATCAGTTCAACAGATCCAGTCTATTCCTATTTCTTAGTTTTCCTTAACTTTCAAAAGTCTTAACTAAACTCTTTAATATTCTAATTGACTGTATTTCCACAATCCTCTGAAGAAATTTGTCATCTAGGTTCTAAATGACAGACCATCGTATCCTGCATGTACACCTCATTCTGGACTTTTTGCCCAGGGCGATGAGTCTTTCTGAATCTACCCTGTAAACCCTTTTAGAATCTTGTATTGAATCAGTTCACCTCATTCCTATAAATGTCAGTGAATATAAATCATTTTATTTGGTCTCTCTGCACCCACTCCAAGATGATAGATATTTTGTCATCACCCTGTTCAGAGATGGCATTATTAATTGCAGCAAGTACTCCTTGCTGTTTTATCCAACCTTTTTCAATAAAGGTTTAAGTACCATTTGCTTTCTTAGTTGCTTGCAGACTTTGATTCACGTGCAAGCATCACCCTCCCAAAAAGGATCACTTTCTGTAATGTCATTAACTACTGAGATTCTCCTTTTCAAACTAAATATTTTGTCCATCTTTCTATCACAGTTGGTCATTTGCCATTTTCTTGCCTATTATAAAATTTGATTTTTTGATTCAATTTTATCAGGCTATTTCCCATTGCAGCCTCTTTATGAACTTTATTTTCTTTGTAGTTTTGTGCCAGCAAACATGGATATATCCCATTCAGTTTCCTTCTCATGTATAAAAGAAATGTTTGAGTAGTTGTTTCAGTGAAAAAAGACAAAGCACCAGAACCTGAGGAAGATGAAGGAAGCTGCCCATGTCCAGAAATATTTCAGTTTTAATTGAGTCTTTAACAATGTGTAAAAATAATAAATAAAAGAAAATTCTTAAATGTGACCAGCCCGAGATTAAAAGGGAATAACGTTTAGTCAACTTCAGAACCTTTTTGAGGTGGTAACATATCTAGATGGGGAAAATACCTTGACTTTAGAAAGTGCTTTCTCAAAATAACATTGAATTGGCAGAGGATGAAGGAATAGGAGCTTGACATTTAACCCTGTGGACGTACTCGATCTTTCAGTTAGGTCATTGATTCACAAACACTCGAAGTGCCCTTGCTCCATATCCTTAACAAGACTTGTTAATTTCAGCCTGTAAATCTCCAGTTATATTGGAAATCACATCCTTGTCAAGTGCTTACAGTTTCTGTACAAAAGTACACGCTGAATTTTCTCCTAAATTACCTCGTTTAATTTTAAGAAGACATGCCCATGTACTTGTTTTTGTTCCCTCCAACTGAGGAAATAATTGTCTGTATTTATTGTGTTGAATTCAACATTTTAATTTTCTCAATCAGCTCACCATTAAATTGCTATACTTGAGGGAGCACAGCAGGGTGAAATAAACTGGACAGTGTTTTATTGTGTTTTGAATAGCAGGTAGTGATATTCTGTGGGGTTTTGGAGGGCTGAAGTTGGAGCTGATTGCTGAACAATGAATTTCTCAAACTTACCAATGAGATCAGGGTTCAGAGGGAGATGATGGTGTAAGTAACGTAGTCTGTGTTACAGAATCATACAGTGCTGAAGAGGTCTTTCAGCCCATCAACTCTGTACCACCAAAAATATACTGCTCCCTGCTGTAGTCTCACTTTTCCTTGATCTCCTCAATGTTTCCAACCTTATGAGAGATTCTGGTTTACTATTCTGTATCTAAATGTATTCTACCAGAACCAAGAATTTTTAATATGGACATTCTCTTCTTCACCCGCTCCATTTGCCTATCTTTCCCTCTTGCTTCAATGTACTTCTTAAAGTAGACCTCTGTGACCACACTTCTGGTCTCCTATCCCAATATGTACTTGTATGTTGTTTCTTTCATAGAATGTGGGCAACCCTGCCAAGGTCATCATTTGTTGCCTATCCTTGATTGGTTCTTTAGACCATTTCAGAGGGTAGTTATGGGTCAATTGAACCACAGGATCTGGGGTCACTTATCGACCAGGCAAGTGAAGGATTCTGGGTTTTCTTCCCTGAAGGGCAGAAGTAAGCAATTAACTTGATATTAGTTAAATGTTGACCCACTTCTCGATAGAAGCACTTCAGTGATCTGGTTTTATGATTAAAATAGCAAACCGTAAATTTGGATTTTAATTTGCAAAATTAACTACATACAAATTATTATAATTGTATTGACTGTTCAGATACAAGGCTGCCATGATGAAAGGGCAAGATTGCTGTAGCATTAATTATTTCATTCTCCCTTTCTACGTCATGTTCCACACTCTAACAATGTAAACGTTTTTCACTTTTCATACTCTGTATCCAGCATGGCCAAATTTGAAGTAAACCTTACTTTATTCTAATGCAACCTCTGTAATCAATCCCTTGAATGCCAACATGAAGTTCAAATATGTCATTTTTAAATTCCACAGTGAGAATTTGTGCTAAAACAGTTTGAGATGTAGACATGTCCAATAGGATATTTTAGAAATGGCCCATCCTAACTGAATATAGTTGCCCTTCATTTCTGTAGTAGGCATAGATTTATGTTGCACCTTGAATATTTTGAAACTTATAATGCCTGACTAAATAGTTTACAATGCTAAAATTCCATTTCTTGGATAATACGCATCCCATGGCTTAAAAGCTTTTTTATGTGACTGTTCATTTTTGTCCGAAAGACCAGAAGTTTCAAGTATATTGACTGAAATTTTTAAAACCACACTGAGTTAACAGTTGCAAAGATTGTCATGTTTTCAAACTGCTTGTGTGTGGAATGCTTTTGAGTTGGTTGGCTTCAGCTAACTGACTTTTTCTTCCAATTGAAGAATTGCTTCTGAGCTACTAACTAAATTAGATTAGCTCTGGAATTAAATGCACCAAGAATGTATCTTTTAAGTATGGGAAAGGAGTCTCTCAGTCATCCCACATTCCCACGTGGAATCATAGAGCTTGAAAGCTACCCATTGTTCTGTTATGGCTACTTCAATGTCTTAAAATAGTCTTGCCCTTGCGATTCCTTACTAGCTGTGCAAATTTTATTTTCTAATTACCTCTCCTTGAAAGTTACTGTTAAACGTGTTGCAAACACCCTGTCATGCGATACAATACAGAGCATTGAAAATGTGTACACCTCATCATTTTGAGCACCTGTTAAATCTTCCTTTGACCTTCTGAGTCAACAATCCCAGATTCTGTAGACTTGGCATATAGCCAAAATTTGTAATTGGTGAAATTTTGTTCGATCTGTATTCTACGCTTTTAAGAAAACTGCAATTCATTTCCTTTAAGTATGCTGTGCAGAATTGGACACAATTATTGTGGATGAAGTATCATCAGTGGTTTATTAAAGATTGCACACACATACCATTTATAAAATAGTGTTCCACAAGCTCTTTTAACCATTTATTAACTCTTTTCTACCACTTAAAGATTTACATATAAGAGCCCCATGGCCTCTTCCTCCAATCTGTTTTAAATTGTGTAATTTAGTTTATGTTGTCATTTAATGTCATTATTCTTCCTCCAAAAATACATTGACAACATTTGGCTTTACCAGTCTCTGTGACCACAACCTTGCTCTTCCAAGCTTTGTCATTTGCAAACTAATTTTTCTCCATTTCCAAGTCCATCTCAGTATATATCCAAAGAAATGATGATTTTTGTACACTTCATTGTTTTTCCAAATTGCCCATGAGCAAAGCGTAGCACATACTATCTTGAACTGCTGCAGTCTGGAGTCTATTCAGAATGATTGCAGCTCTGGAACAGTGATGGAGCAAAAGTATATTAGGTGTAGCTTTCTACTTTGTCTCCCTTTTGAAAAAGGAGTTACATTCGCTATTTCTCATGGCCCACCCCAACCCTTTATTGCCTCGTATTCTCTGAGATTCTATCCCAGAAATGGAAACAATTAATACTCCCTATGACCCAACTAACATTCTCAGCTACCACTGTGTGAAACCTGGCCCTCAAAATTCGTTTATTTAAAATCTGGTACATTCCTGGTTTCCTTGTCTAGGTGAACAGTCATTGACCTGAAATGTAACTCCAATTCTGTCTCTTGCTTCTTAGTTCTTCTAGCATTATCTTTTTTACTGTCGATAATTTTGTCTTTTTGTTTCCCACACCTTTCTTAAAACTTGTGTCAAATTTACAATCTCCGGTGTAAGTCTAAGAAATACTTTGGAATGTATGACTTTGTGTGTTCATATGATTTGAGCAACACTAACAAGCCAGCTTATCTCTAATAGCCCTTGAGGATATTGGTGAACTACCTTTCTTGAATTGCTGTAGTCTTTCTAGGTCATATGCAATGTTGCTTTAGGGAGAAAGTTCCTAAAGTATCCAGCCACCTAATCAATTTCCTTTTAAAGCCCCGGGAAGGAAGCATCAATTCTGAGGATTTGTTGGTCTTGGTGCAATTACCTATGCTATATTGTTTTTTGTTTCTGTTGGTTGTACTGAGCACAATGTTACTTCAGTTCTGCACGCTTTGCAGTGACACTTAAATCCTAGAACCTTCTAATTTTGAACTGCGATCACAAGTCACAATTAATATATTGCTATTGTGGTCACTGTTTCCCAAATGTTGCATCCCTGACACGTTTCTCTTGTTACACTGGAAATATGGTAACCGAGAAAGTTTCTTTGTGTGCATTGCAGCAATTTCTTACCTGTTCCAAATTGTTTTTGCTAGTTTGTAGTAGCCTTCCATTATCATCATTTACTTATCCTTTTTCAAACTTTGTTCCATTTTCTTCCCCTATTTGGTCTATAACATACAGCCTGTAGAATAAAGTTTTGAGATGTTTAACCTGAATAATCTGTTTTAAATCAATAGATTAAGTTATTGAGTATTGCTGGGGAAAAAACCCTATTCGTCAAAGGTTTTCATCTCTTCCTCGGGTCATTTCATAAGAATATAAATTTAAGTGAAAAATCAACATTTATATGACATGAGAGCAGAGATGCTAATTACTTGTCAAATGAACTCTGCTTGTGTTGCCATGGATTTGCAGTCAAGAGCCAGACTTTGTTAAAATTTAAAACAAGCTAGTTGACCAGAGTAATGCCCTCCGTTGGTGAATGGCTGTCACCTATTTTGAGTTGAAACAGGCACAGTGTATGTTCTTCCTCTCCACGAAGCAAAGAGCCATGTGTATTAATATGTAAGTGGTTGTCAGTGTACTACTTCATACACGTGATTATCCAGGAAATATCGTCCAGTTGCAGAATCAAATTTGAACACTGGTGTGTGTTCTGCAAGTATGGTTTTGTTGGGTAGTCGTACTTTGTGGCAAATAGCTGAAGCGATCTGTACATGATCCACCAGTCTTTGGAATGTATAGTCTAAGTACATGGCATTAGACCAGCGTGCACATTCATTCGTCACGTTACTAATTTGTGTAATAGGCTTAAATATCTTTTTGACTTGATTATTGTTATTGACAAACACCATTTGTGTTGTTACTGCATAGTAGCTCAAACTTTTGAGAAACCTTCCCCTTCTGAGACTCCTATAGTAATGATGAACTCTGAAATAATAATCATAACATAATTAAACCATTTTAATCTTTAATCTGTTTATAAATAATCAGCTCAATTTTAACTTAATCACTAAAATAGCTCCAGTATTGGAAAACATATTCTGCTTGTTTTAGCTTTTTATTGTTGACACAAATAAACTAAAATTGAAACAAAAGTGGAGATTGCTGGGAAAAACTCAACAGTTCTGAAATATTAATTTTAATTCTGCTTTCTCTCCACAGATACTGCTAGACCTGAATTTCTTCAGCAATTTCTGTTTTTGTTTGATTTACAGCATCCACAATTCTTTTCTTTTTTTTTGGATTGGATTAAATTCAGCCAGTATTAAGGATCAAAACTGGGCCTTGATTTTTGACTTTGTTATTACTAACTGCTGTGACTAATTGCAAAATCCACAGCCAGTTTTAACCACGTGAAGTGGGAAGTTATTAGTTTGCCGATATTCTATACAACATAATGTTCATGGGGTCTTTTGGGAGTAAATAACTAGCATCTGGTATGAGTAACCTTTAGTTGTTTGAAAACTATGCTCGAAAACTATAGCTGATATGTTCCTTAAATTACATTTTTAGTCTTACTGGAATTACCTAGATTGTTTTTGAGTTGATGGTCACTTTGGAAAAACCTGCAGAAGCAAAACGATACTACTCTCCCTTCTCCGAACCATAGCTGACATGTGACCAAGCAAAATGACATTTTGTTTCAAAGCTTTTTAAATATTGAACTGATGTTTAAGTAAACCATTATCTTGCAGCACTTTGAAGTGAGACTGGAGAAGTATCTGAGCAGCACATTGCAACTGAGGGAAATTGTAAACAGCGTTCAATTTTCATTCCAGTTTTGAAACATTAAAAAGTGGTGATTTGATTATGAAAATATGCTGTGGATTGGGTCAGCTTTTTGTTTGTAAATCAAACTGGCAGAAAATTTATTCAGGTGTATATGTTGCTTTCCTAGAATATCTTGTACGTTTGCGCTGAAGCCTGAGGGCGAGAAACTCTAGCATACCTAATACCTGACCTCTTGTGGTTTTAACCTCCACCTCCCCTCTCCCATATTTTATCTGTCAAAGTAACAGCCAGAATCACCATCTGGATTATCTTGGAGGGTAAACCCCCCCCCCCCCCCCCCCCCCCCCCCCCCCCAAAAAAGCTCTTCTGAAAACTCATACAAGAAACCTATTGGACTTAGTCTCCAATATTAATGTTTTCTATGAAGCTGTTTCAAAGACCACTGTACTTTCCTCATGTTCTATCACTCTAGTTTCTCCCCTTCCTCTGATCAGCTCATTTTCTTCAATCTTAGGAATGTTACCAAGCACTTGCTTCATTTTCACCCAAGCCAAAGTTGTAATTTATTGTACTAATGACTCTAGATTTCACTTATTAGTGTCTCCCTTGATTTCCCATGTTGTTTTCCATCAAGTTCAGTGTCTGAATTTGTACCCTCTGCACCATCCCCAACATATCACATACCTGCAATGAACTAATTTTCAATATATGTATCTTAATCTGCTCATGTCTTATCCTGTCACTTCAGGCCACCTTTTAGCCTGCTGACTTCCTTTTATTTGTTTATTCTGCCTTTACTTCTGCCCATTTCTCTCCTCCCTACACATTGCTATTGTTTTCAAAATGGCTTTTATGCCAATCTTTGTTTACCTGTCCTAACTTGTGTGCAATTCATTTTAGCTCTAAACTGCTTGGAATCATTTTTGATTTTAAAAGTACTATATAAATTCAAAACTTTGTTGTCTAGTAGTTGGTTATAACCTCATTCTAATTTATGTTTAAGTTAACATCTGAATCATATTAGATTTTAATTTGTTTTGCATTTGCAATTCAATGCTCTCATGCTTTGCTCCTGGATAAAATCATCCTAATTGTAGATGATATGCACAGTCTTTTATTAATAAATGCAAGATTAAATTTGTTTTTGTAGAATTAAAAAGTCAGTGTACATTAATTGTTGTTAAGACGATCTGAGATGAGTAAATATGGGTGAAAATATTGGAGTAAGTAGAAGGATGAGGCTTTTTTAATATAAATCCAAGCTCCTGCTTGTTGATTCAGCTCATTGTCATAAAGATCTTGCACTTGCAAAAACCCATTGACTCAACTGATTATTTTATAGTTGGCGATGAAGATGTGCAGATTGTTTTTGTATTGACACCCACACCTGAACAAGCAGCTCTTGCTAAGCAGCTGCAACTTCCTCAAACATTCTTCTGCTACAAGAACAAGCCTGATTATTTTAGTGATGACGATGAGGATGGTAAGTAATGCTTGGTGATTAAGTCTGTACTGATTGCTGTTTGTTCAGTTTATTTGTGTATCTATAATTTAAGGAAGATTAGCATATGAATTGAAAGATGTAGAATGAAGCAATTAGTTTTGTTTCCTCAAAACTGTCAATCTGGGGACCCCCAACTAGCACAAACTAATAAATTATCAGTTCTTTCAGTCTCTTTTGTTTAGGTTAAGATATGACAGGACAACTTTGTGATATGGTCACTGCTAGGATCCACAATTTCCTACATAAGACCATAAGAATAGGAGTGGAAGTAAGGCCATTCGGCCCATCGAGTCCACTCCGCCATTTAATCATGGCTGATGGGCATTTCAACTCCACTTACCCGCATACTCCCCGTAGCCCTTAATTCCTTGTGACATCAAGAATTTATCAATCTCTGCCTTGAAGACATTTAGCGTCGCAGCCTCCACTGCACTCTGTGGCAATGAATTCCACAGGCCCACCACTCTCTGGCTGAAGAAATGTCTCCGCATTTCTGTTCTGAATTTACCCCCTCTAATTCTAAGGCTGTGCCCACGGGTCCTAGTCTCCTCACCTAACGGAAACAATTTCTTAGCGTCCACCCTTTCCAAGCCATGTATTATCTTGTACGTTTCTATTAGATCTCCCCTTAACCTTCTGAACTCCAATGAGTACAATCCCAGGATCCTCAGCAGTTCCTCGTATGTTAGACCTACCATTCCAGGGATTATCCGTGTGAATCTCTGCTGGACACGCTCCAGTGCCAGTATGTCCCTCCTGTGGTGTGGGGCCCAAAGCTGGACACAGTACTCCAAATGGGGCATAACCAGAGCTTTATAAAGTCTCAGTAGCACAATGGTGCTTTTATATTCCAACCCTCTTGAGATAAATAGAAATTGAGATAGAAACGCTGTGTGTAGGAATTGACAACAACTTAAGAAACTTGAGTTCATGTGGTAGCTGGAGAGGGAAGATCCCTTCTTTCGTTTTGAAACAAAAGGGCTGGAGTGCCACACCTTAGAATATCTGGCCTGTTAAAACGGTGATGATCTTGGTCAAAGTAGATCGGATACTATTACTTGAAGAAAAGTCAGAAACAACTGTGAAAGTCATTTGAAAACAATAATCTACAGAGTAGGCATGTCAACACGGAAAGAGAGAGACTCTGGAGTAGGCTGATTATCCAAAGCATACACAGATGAAGCAGAACAAGCATGCTTCTGACAGCCACTCTGTGCTATTACAAGTCTGGAGGAGTACAGGAAGTGCAGAAGTGAAATAAAAAAAGGAAACTGAGAATGTAAAGTGAGGGAGGATGTGAAGAAAATATTGGCAGGTACAATCTGAAAAATCCCAAAGATGAAAGGTGGCTAACTAAGGAAAGGATAGAACCCAAAAGAGTTGTACAGGGTTATTTGTGTGTAGAAGTGGAAGATATGGACAAGGTTCTTAATGTGTACTTTTCACCTGTCTTCTCAAAGGAGTGGAAGTTGGAGTTATTCTAGTTAAAGAGGTGTGAAATATTAGATGTAAGGTGAGAGGAAGTACTGGAGGGCTGACCTTTTTAAAGCTGGATAAATCCTGAGGCTGGATAGTTTGAATCTGAGGCTGTTCAGGAAAGCCCGGGAGGGAAGAACAGTCCGAGTTCACTTTCTAATCCTCAGTAGATAGCAGGTGAATATCAGGGAACTAAGAGGGTCTGCAGACATTGTACTATTGTTTATAGAATGCAAGGGCTGCTGCACAATATAGAAACTTTGACCTGAAAGTGGCCTTTGTTCCCCATCATTGATCCAATGAGTGATTTTGCAAATGAAAAGCCTTTTCAACTGGCATTCCACAGTACAGTGTCCTGTTTATGTACATATATAAATGTTTTGGACGTAAATGTAGGAGGCATGATTGGGAAGTTTGCAGGTGACAAATTTTTGCCATGCCATTGATAGTGAGCACGATTAATTGTTGACTCCAGAATGATACCACTAGTTTAGTTGAGTTGGTCAAGAAGTGGAAAATGACAGTCAATCAGATTTGAGATAATGCATTTGGGAGGACAAATGAAACTGTAATACAAAATAGCGACTATTGAGAATGTAGGAGTAGTGACAGACTTTGGACTGCAGATCCCAGAGCAGGTGGATAAGATGGCAAAGAAAGCATATGTAATGCCTTTCTTGGATGAGATATAGAATACAAAAGTAGGGATATAAAGCCAGAATTATTTTTTTTTTAAATGGTTAGACCGCAGCTAGAATTCGGTGTACAGTTCTAGCCACTGCATTTCAAAAAAGGACAAAATTGCAGTGGAGAATTTAGGAGAATGTTGCCAGTGTTTGAAAATTGCAACTATTAGGAAAGATTGGACAGGCTGGGGTTGTTTCTCTTGGAACAGAGGATGCTGAGGGGTGATGTAATTGAGGTGCATTAAATTTAAGGGCATTGGGCAGAAAAGAACTGTTTCTCCTTGCAGAGAGGTGAGTTACCGGTGGGTACATAAGATAATTTATAGAGGATTAAAGGGGACACAGTTTAAAAGTCTATTCTGAGGTTAGTGATTTACTAGAATTCCCCAAGAGCAATAAAAAGGAGGAACAGGAGTAGATTATTTGGCTGATCCAATATTCCTCCGTCCACTTGGCTGCCTTGTCTCCATAATCCTTGTCTCCATAACCCTTGATTCTTGCTAAGATACTTAGCAAGAATCTACCTCCGCCTTAAATACACACAAGGACTCTTATTGTCTGTGGCATGAAGTTCCATAGACACTTAACCTTCTGAGAAAAGAAATTCCTCCTCTTCCTCTATCTTAAATTGGTGCCTCTATCTTAAATTGGTAAGATTGCTTTCTAGTCCTTCACTGTCATGTGAGGGGAAACATCTTTTCAGCATTTACCCTGTCAAGCCCCTATTTGTTTCATTGCGATCACCTCTCATTTTTCTAAACTCCAGTGAGTAGAGTCCCAATCTTTGCTCATAAGACATTCTCTCCATAGATCATCCTAGTGATCAGTGTTTGAGCTGCCTCCAATGAAATTTGCTGCCTGTTTGATGCTGAAGGCAGAAACCTTAACCTCAATAAGAAGTGTCAGGATCTGCACTGGAAGTGCTACAATATATAATGTATGCAGCAATGTTTTGGAATTGCAATTAGAAAGGGCAGCTGGTTTATTTTTTCACCCGAGAAATGCACAATGAGCTGAATGGCCACTTTCTGTGTCTTAGTTTTTTTATGCTTCTGTGATTCTCATTCAGCATGTCACATGCTATTTGCCTCATACTTCCCCATGCCACAGATAGAGAATTAAATTATTTGACTTATTTATGTATCTATTAACGGCCTTACTGATTGCATCATTGTATTCTGATCTGTAAAATGTGCTTAAAATTTTGAGGCAGAACAAAGTTTAAAAATAAACTCATAAATACTAGTCTAGCCAACAAGTTGTTTTTATTCTTCTTTGTAAATTACAAGTGTCAAATTAACCTTTCTGTTTAAGATGAAGATTATGAAACTGCTGTTAAAAAACTCCATGGAAAATTGTATGAAGATAAGCGAGAGCAACAGAAAACACCTAAGACAGGTACAGATTTTAAATTGTGGAGACAACTCTTTAGAAATACAATCTTTTGGCAGTTTTATTTAGGAGTCTTGTTATGCTAGGTGAAGTCTTCAGAACTGGTAAAAATTTTGATCCAGGTGAATCAAAGGAGCAATTGTGTCCTAATGAACCAGAAGACTTCTCTGATGCAGGTACATTTTTAATCTAAGCATTAGTTTTGAAACCAAAATAATTTTGTTTTGATTGTGTTTTTTTTTAAAAAAGCTTGAAAGTTCATATCCAGATTACCCAGTAAATATACCAATAAGAGTCATGGCAGCAAGGCTCTGGAATAGATACTGTTATGTACAGAGGATTTTATTGTAACTTAGTGTCAAAACTTTTAAAACCCATTGTTTTCCAATTCGAGGTACATCCTTACATCTTACTGATAGGAAGCTGCATGCAGAAGAACAAAAGAAGCACAAGTCCTGTGCAACAGGTATGCATATTAAAAGATTTAAAATTTTGAAGTTGTCCAGAGGTGTTTGGCACTTGCAAATGGAATTTCATGATTTATGGTTGACTGCAAGTTGGTGGCTTCATTGATCTTTAATCTTTGTGTTCATCTGGTGTTCCTATATTTTGAAATTGCCCAAAACTACATTACAGATGCTAGGTAAGGTTTTTATTCAGAACCTTGTTGCCTGAATAGATTGAAAACTATTTGTACTCAGGATCAAAGTCCAAGTAGATATAGTATTGCATGTGATGTGACCATTCTATTTTGAAGAAAGGCTATTGTAAAATTCTACAGAACAGATACTCAAGCATTTCGTGGAGACATAGTTTTTTTATCATCTTGTTTCATTTGAGGGACCTGGAATTTGTCCGAAGTAGTTTTAGTTATCACTTTGTACTTTGTCCACTCTGCTCCCAATTGAATGAGTAGTGCGTTCCTGTTCTGTCCTTGTCTGCACTGTACCCCCATACTTTACCTAACAATTGTTTATCTGTTGGAAGTAAAACTGCAAACTAAATAGCATGGGAGTCATGTTCAGTGCTATAATTTAACTATTCTAAATGCTTCAAAGTAATCCTTGAAACTATTCAGGGCTAGTTCCGTCACTTTTATTCCTTTGAGCATGACACCTTCTGGATCATTAATTCCAAACTTTACCAAAGCATTTTAAGCGTGGCTACTTGTTGGTATAAACCTTTTAAGCGTCTCAGTTTCTGACTTTTCAGATTACTGCAATGACTGGTGGCAATCATTCCTATGGTTGAAGAATTGATTAGAAAATATTTCTAATCTAATCTAATCTAGAAAAATGTGAATTCCATAATCTTGCAATAATATTTCTAATTGCAAGATTATGGAATTCACATTTTTCTTGGCAGCCTAAGCAAAAGAACAATTAGTCTTTTAGAATATCGTCCTAGTCCCCAGAAGGAACATGAGACTGACAGTTTGGTTATTGAGCTGCAGCTGACGCTGAAACTTTCTTTAAAGATTTGGGCAACTTTTATAATTTTTTTTTCCACGTATCCTTTTCATAAATTTACCTTTCATAATAGATTCCAGTGGGAATAATCCAATGGAAGATGGTGACAAAGACTGTATTCTTGTGTGGGAGAAGGTGCCGACCCCTGAAGAGAAGTCGAAGGCTGAAAAGTTGTTGCTTCCTTCCACGTTTTTTTGTGGTATAAACAGTGATACTGAAGAAGAGAAGGAGGATGACTTTGAAATTGAAGTTAGAAAAATCAAGGAATCACAGGTGAATTAAAAATATCTTTCTTTAACCAGTGGAGTCAAGGACACAGGCGATGTCCTTCAGGCAGTGCACTGTATTTGCAACATACATCGTCCTAATGAGGGTATTCAAGTATTGACCCAATTTGTCACAAAAATTACTGTTTTGAAAGTAGATATTGTTATTTATAATGAAGCAAAATAAAAGCTGACTTTTTTTATGCATTTGAAATTAGCACGTGATATAACTTGCTACTCCTCAAGTTGAGTTGCATTTTCCACCAGGGGCTTTATCAGTTAGTATTTAAATTTTATGCTGTTTGATTTAAAATGGTTTAGCATGTTCTTGTATGATTTAAAACAATTTTTTTCTTATTTTTTCTCTAAATCGATATACTACTGTTGTAGGAAAGTAGTCGGGGGAAGGAGTTGATTAGTTAAAAGGGCAATTACTTCTTTTTTAACATGTCATTTTTGGACTCTGCTTTTATTGCAGTTAATTTAAAATGGTAATTTGTTTTTGTTACAGATAGCACAAGAAGGAATAATCAGCAGCTCAACTTGTGTAGATTCAGCATTCCAGTTGAATGAACCAACAACTGCGCAGGTTAATGTTTCAGAAGCTGAAGCTGACTCGACAACACAATTTGAACTTAAGGAATTTTCAGCAGATGACAGCAGACCCATTGATTTAACAACAAAAAAAGAAATGGAGCTTGATTCTACTACTGAAGGTACTAAAACAGGAAGAATTTTTGTGAAGGTATTCCCATTAGATAATTTTGGTGAAAGTACAATGATTCTTTACTTTTTTGAAAAGGAAGGCTCCAGGGTGTGAATGAAAAGTAGAAGAGTTATGAAAGTCCAATCAGTTGAGCATCATAAGTTGGTATTTTTCCTAAATTTAAAAGATTGCAGTATGTATTGGACATGAGGATGGGTGCCTTCTTCAAAGGAAGTAGTTTTTTTTAAGGGTTTAAGGTCCTTCTTTTCAATTTTTTTTAAAAACACATCTAAGTAAGTTGGAAATTTTTAAAAATTAGCAATTAATGAAAGTGGCCAACTGAAAAGTGCCATGTAGCAAATTTAGATTAGATTAGATTCCCTACTGTGTGGAAACAGGCCCTTCGGCCCAACAACTCCACACCTACCCTCCGAAGATTAACCCATTTCCCTCTAACTAATGCACTTAACACTATGAGCAATTTAACATGACCAATTCACCTGAACTGCACATTTAAGTAATAAAATCCTGTCATTTTGCTTGAGATAACAAGAGACCAATTAATTCCCTAGTTCTAACCACTCAGGAAGGATGAAGAGGGCTGGTGCCATTCTAATGTGTTAGGTTTAACTGAGACTAACCTCTGCCGTACATTTTGAGCTGACGTCGCTGAATTCATGCATCAATTTGGGACAAGCTTGGGTTTTCCCCCTGTGCTAGCTTATGTACACATAGGTTTTCATACAGGGTTTTGAGAGTCCAACTCTCTCCTAGTCCCAGATTTATACTTGCTCATTTCTCACTCTGGCTGTCACATTCCTCCTCTTCTGTATGCATGGTCTCTCGTGGCACATTCTCATTATCCTCCTTCCTGCTTTCTGTCACCCTCCATATTAATGTGGGCTTGGAGGTCCAAGCATAGCAGATTTCCTCCCTTAAAGGACATTAATGAACCAGGTGGATTTAAGTATAGTCAATGATAGTTTCATCTTTACTATCACTGAGACAAGGTATTGATATCAGAATTATTAACTGAATTCAAATTTTACCCGATCCCAATGTGAGATGTGAACCTGTGTCCTTGAGCAATAGACTGGGGTGGTGGGTCATATGTTCAACGATATTATCACTACACCATCCCTAACGATCCCAGAAGTTTTTTTTAATTGAAAGGAGCTTCTGTTTTAGTGGCTAGTTTTAATTAAATAAAGTACAAATGCACTATCCTTTATCTGAAATGCTCTGGTTTTAGGAACCACCTGGTTTTAAGAATTAAGAATTTTACGAATTTCAGAATAAGTGACAATTTGGTGAAGTTTTTAAAAAGACTTCCCAAAGAACAGACTTGCTGTGAGTAAAATGGGCCCTGAAACAGTATTGAGGCCTGCCAGTGCGGGGCCACCACCCACTGCCCCCACCCTGCCCCACACACAGACGCAGAGAGACAGACACAGCCGCGCACACATGTCGCATCTGAGTGGTTCGCATCAAGTGGTGTGGAGTTGGGCTAACTGTTTGCACACCAAGCAACCTTGTTAATGAGAAAAAAAGCTTCACAAAAGAATGTTCGGACTTTGGAGCATTTCGGATAAAGGGTTGTCTACCTGTGCAATAATTCCATCCCCCTTGTCACATTAAATATTTACCAAAAGTACTTGATGTGTACTTTGGGCAATTTAGCATGGCCAATTCACCAAACCTGTACATTTTTGGACTATGGGAGGAAACCGGAGCACCAGGAGGAAACCCACGCAGACACGGGGAGAATGTGCAAACTCCACACTCAGTCGCCTGAGGCAGGAAATGAACCCGGGTCTCTGGCGCTGTGAGGCACCAGTATCATTTTAGGGGCCCACCTGACTCTTAACTACATTCTTTTTATCAGAATATTGATTCCTTTGGTTTTTATATCCCGTGCAAGTCTTTTGTACACCCCTTTTTGCCATTTTGTTATCCATTGTTGTTATCCATTGTTGTTCCTTGCATCTGCTATTCACTAAAATTAGCTACTTTTTGTTGCATTCTTGTATGCATTATTCTTCTCTGCTTCACTGCCATCTCCTACCTTGTTAAATTAAGTCTTCTCAAAGATAAATTGTATCCTTCCCCTTTCACCAATACCCTATACTTATGGACATTGTGATCTAGTATATTCGTTTCCCAGTTCTGGCCCAGTTTCCAATTGGCAGTAATAACTAATTAATGTCTAATTTGTTCAGTTTGTTTCTCATGCTGTTTGCATAAAGAGCTCTTACTTGATCCATAAGCATCAAACACAAATCACGCAAGTAATACAAAAAAAAATTATGTGCCTGTCCCCTTGGTGTTTTTGCATCGCTGAGTACTACATTGTAGTGGCCAAGTTGTGCACAAGTGTGCATGAACATTCAGCTACTGAGCCATTGTAGACATTGGCTGCCTCCCTTAACCTGTTCTTCATTAAAGTATACATTTGCTGTTTGTAGAACTGCACGTCAAAGAAGTAGCACTAAGGAATGTGCAAATGTTGCAAAATATCTTATTGATGCACATTTGTTTTTTATAGTAAACTTTTGGGAAAGGAAATCTGCTGCCTTAGTCCAATATATATGTGGCACCAGGCTCTTAGCAATGCAGTTGATTCAACTTTTTTTTTATTCATTCTGGAGATGTGGGCCTAACTGGGCCAGCATTAATTGCCCATCTCCAGTTCTCCTTAAGGTGATAATGAGCTGCATTTTTGAACCACAGCAGTCCATTTGGTGTAGGTTTGCCAACTATGCTTTAGGGAGGGAGTTTCAGAATTTTGACCTCCTGCCACTGAAGGAGTGGCACTACATTGCCAAGTTGGGATGGTGAGTGGCTGGGAGAAGAACCTGCAGGCAGTGGAGTTCTCATGTAACTGCTGCCTTTGCGATGTTCATTTAGTTTTGAAAAGATCTATCTAAAGAGCTTTGAATATATGCAGTGCAACTTGCTGATGGTAAACACTGCTACTGTTGGGGGTTATGTTGGAGGGAGTGGTTTTGAATTTGATGCCAATTAAATGGGCTGCTTAGTCTTGCATGGCATCAAGCTTCTTGTGTTGGAGGTGTGTTCGTTCAAGAGATGGTCACTACTCGCATGCAATTGCAGCAACTGATTCTGGAGACAAATGGGTGTTGACCTTTTGCAAGGGACATGGAGAGTAAAAGTAGGGGGAGGTCTTGCTATAATTGTATATTAGGTTTCTGACTGCATATAGAGTACCACTTACAATTAAATGTCAATACTTGGATTGAAGCTAGCCCAGAGAAGGTTCACAAGCATTACAATCCCTGTATTGTCACAGCTTTTGAAATTTTCAAGTGCCCAACAGAAATAAGCTGAGACGTTGCATTTTCAAACATTTACTGTTTTTGAGAAAAACAAATACAAATCAAACATTACTCAGCAGGGAATTATTTCAACAAATCAAAGAATAGCTAATTTTGCATTCATTTATTAAGGTGTCTTACCATTCCTTTTGCTGTGCATTGCACTTTTGTCAAATACATAGCAAAGCCAGTGCAGTCATCCTTAGGGGGCCCAAAACTGTTTGCAGTATTGTAAATGTGGCCTGACTAGAACCTTGAACAGCCTCAAGTCATCTCTGCACTTGTATTCTAGCCCCTCGAAATAAATATTAACATTGCATTTGCCTGCCTCACTGCCAACTGAACCTGTATGTTAACCTTAAGAGAATCTTGAACTAGGACTCCCAAGTGTCTTTGTGC
Source organism: Chiloscyllium plagiosum (assembly GCF_037043375.1). NCBI lineage: Eukaryota > Metazoa > Chordata > Chondrichthyes > Orectolobiformes > Hemiscylliidae > Chiloscyllium > Chiloscyllium plagiosum. Next base: position 76,870,407 of record NW_028270144.1, read on the forward strand.
TTCAGACTTCTGAAGCGTTTCCCCATTTAGAAAACTGTCTACACCTCTTCTTACCCAAGTACATAACCTCACATTTTCCCACATATTCCATCTGTTATTTCTTTGCCCACTCTCCTAGCCCATCCAAGTCTTTCTGCTGCCTCCATAATACTTCAAAGCCACTACTTGGCTTTCCACCTATCTTTTGTTCTCCATTCCTTCATCCTGATCATTAGTGAATCACATGAATAGTTGTGGTCCCAACACTGAGTGCTGTGGAAGTCTCCTACTCACCAGCTGCCATCCTACCTTCTGCCAGTCAGCCAGTCCTCTATCCTTGCCCCAAACACATGGGGTCTTACCTTATTCCGCAGTCTCTTGTGCAGCACATTATCAAAGGTCTTCTGGAAAATCAAAAAATCATATCACGGCTGGTCTTTATCAAAGTTGCTCATTACCTTCTCAAAGACTTCTAACAGATTTGTCATGCTTGCCCTCCTTGACGGTCATACTAACACACCCCTATTTTACCATGCTGTAATCTCCTCTTTAATAGTTGACTCTAAAGTCTTATCAATGACTGAGGTCAAGTTAACTGGCCTTTTAATTGCTTATCTCCTGTCTCCCTTTCTTCAACAGGGATGTTACATTAGCCATTTTCCATTTGGATCTAACTTGACTTCAGTGATTTCTCTGAAAGCTCACCACTAATGCCGCCACAATCTCCTCAGCCATTTCTTTCAGAATCCCAGGTTGTGGTCTGTCTGGTCCAGGTGATTTATTCACCTTTTAGACCTTTCAGCTTCGCCAGCACCTCCTTACTGATGGCAATTATACTTGTCTCTGGCCACTGACTCTCTTGAAGTTACTCTGAAGTTTTGTTATGCTGCTGATGTCTTCCACCATGAAGTATCTATTTAGTTCTTCCATTAATTTGTTCTCCATGATTACTTCTCCTAGCCTCATTTTTCAGTGGTCCATGTCCACTTCTACCTCTCATCTGTTTTTATAGAACTGATTTTAAAATTGCTATTATAATTATGAAAAGTCTCAGATGAAAATAAGCAGCAAAGAACTTCTATTCCCTCAGCAGCCTGAATGAAGTTCAAACAAAGTTCCAGTTTACAATGTAGTTGATCACATCCTACACTGGAATAATGAAATTGGTTCATTTTGTTCAGAAGGTGACTATGGCACCAATTTTAAGAACTGGTTTTAAGGGGATTCACTTGCAATTTGCTCCATATTTCAAATCTTTCCATACACCTTTTAAATAATTTTAAAATATGATCTAAATTTTTACAAATCGCAGTGAGATGCCGTGCCTTTTTGAGAATATTATTACTCTTGACATTGTTTCATGGTAAAGCTCATGGAAGAATGAGTATTTTGCTCCTAATGAATTTCTGTTTTCTAATACAATGTTTTCCATCTTCCAGTGAATGGCATATTTGGATTTGGTAACTCGAAAACAGTTTCTTTCGCAGATTTGGCTGCTCAGAGCACAGAAGGATATGCGTTTGCACCAAAAGGTAGCATTTGTTTTTTATCTTGCTGCTTGATAACTGAAAATACAATCTATTTTTGGATTAACAAGTTCCTGTTCATCAAGAATGCACAATGACCAACATTAGGTTTTCAAAAAAAAACAAATTTCTCTTTCTAGTCATAATTTACACTTCTGACAGTTGTTAACCACATAGTCAGTCATGCTAAATTAATTCTCTACTGGGTGGGTTGCCCTGTTCTGTACCTGAGTTGTAGCTACAACTTGCCCGTCATAAGCAGAGTCCTGCTTCTCTGTCTCCTATTGCCTTGAGTTGAGCTGTCTTGCTGATCAGTAAGTGTAATCTGAACTTTATTGTTATTTTAGCCATTGACAGTAAATTATTATTGATCCCTGTAGTCTAGTGAGTAGGTCAGGTTGGTTTGCCCATTTCCTTCAGGACAACTATGACCACAAATTGCAAGAAAAAGAACAAATACTAAAAGTAGAACTTGTGTCATCAACCTGAAACATCAGTTCTTATTTCTCTTCACATACACTTCTTGACCTATTGAGTATTTCCTGAAGGTTTGTTGTCATTTTGAATTTTCCTGCATTGGTGCTGTTGTGCTTGTATGTAGTCTGTATATTTGCTCATCTGTGGTGTGTTCCCCATTGCAAAACATTTTGATAGAGTTCAGGTGCCATTATAGCAGTTTGAAATTTAACTTGAATTTAAAAGTAAAAGTAATTATCAGTTAAAGAAGCCATGAAACTGCCAGATTGTTGTCTACTAACTGTTGCCATCTGACTGAGCTGCAAGAGTAAGGAATGAAAATAGGAAATTAAAATTGAATTGTAGATAAAACATTTCATTTTGAAATTAATGTCATTGGATCCTATTGTCTTGTAAATCCTTGGTTTTGACTAAATACCAAGTTCCTTTCTAAACTTGATTATTTACTTAAATATTTGCTTGATTTAGAACGGAAAAAGTAAATTGCTTTACTGAATCAAACCAGTAATAAAGTTTCTGATCATTTTCCCTACTCCAAACAAACAGCGCAACTACAAAAAGAAAACTTAAAAATGTCAATTACTTTTCAGGTTTCTTTAACTGATGAAGGCAACCTTTGAATTTTTAGATAAAGTTTTTAACATAATTCCTATTTTAATTCAGCAACAAATGTTTGAGTGGAATTTGGCCTTTAAAACATAAATAGCTATGTTTAGCTTGAATAGCCTGGGTATTTTGGTGATTTTTGTACTGCTGCAAATAGTGTGTATAGTTTTATCATACTTCAGCTTGGTAATCTCTTTTTTGTGTTTTATGTTTAAAAATGCTATTTTTAGTATTTTTTTGATGTGCTTTTAAAATCTGCAAAATCCCTGAGCGAGTTGTTGGAAGTGATAACCCAATGCTGTTTTATTTCTAATACTGAAAAATTTGACAACTGTTTTAAACCAACAGAAGCTAATTTCACTTGGGCAAATGCAGGAACAGCTGTGTTCACTTCGATGGTGTCCAGAAGTTCATGTGAAGAAGATGATGGCGCTGATGTAGTATCGAGCAATGACATCCACTTTGAGCCAATAGTTTCCTTACCTGAGGTAAATGTACTGTCCAACAATTTTAGCAACAGATAGAAACCTCTATTAAAACTATTTCCTCAAAATCAATATATAAACAATATACACACATTTGTGTAGTTACATTTAAAACTTGATTGTCTGTTTATCTTTTATACCCATCTAATCTGTGAATAGTTTGATCTTTATTGCCTAGAATTTAGTTTGGTAACTGATATTGTGATGCATTACTGGCCAATGTATTTTTTTTAAGTGTAGAAATTTTAAGAAAGTTGACTACTGTTGAATTTCAAATGATTATTCTTAAACTGAATCAATGCAATTCATGTCACTAGGTTAATACAAAATCTGGTGAAGAAGATGAGGAAATCATTTTTAAAGAAAGATGTAAACTGTATCGTTGGGACCGTGATATTTCTCAGTGGAAAGAACGTGGAGTTGGGGACCTAAAAATTCTGTATCACTCCCAAAAGCGATGTTACCGTATTCTGATGAGGCGAGAACAAGTTCTTAAGGTCTGTGCGAATCATGTTATTACTGAAGAAATGGAACTCAAACCGTTGAATACATCAAACAATGCATTTATTTGGACTGCAGCTGACTACACTGGTAAGATTTAAACCTGCATACATTGCATGCTGTTTGTGGGGGGTGGGGGGGGAGAAAGATTCAGTTGTCAATGCTACTGAGTGAAAAATGTTTTGTACTCTGCATAATCTTTAAGTCATTCAGACACCTGATGGAAAAGTCATGAAAAACTTTTTTGTCGTTCTTATTTGCTGAATTGTCATAAGTTACCCATCCCAACTAGGCAGAGAAATATCTTAAAACAGACCCCACCACCAGGGATATATTTCCCTCCCACCTCTACCTGCATTCCGTAGAGGCCATTCCTTCTGCGACATTCTTGTCAGGTCCACCATCCCCCCCCCCAGCACCTTCTCCTGCCACCACAAGATTTGCAAAACCTGTGGCCACAACCCCCCCACCCACCCAAAGGAACCTTCCACTTGCCCCACATGTCATTTACTGTATCGGTTGCTCCTGATGTGGTCTCCTCTACTGGGTGCCTACTTGCGGATCACTTCAGAGAACATCTCTGAGATACACACACTAAACAACCCACTGCCCCGTGGCCAAACACTTTAGCTTCCTCTCCTACTCCCAAGGATATGCAGTTCCTGAGCCGCCTCCATCGCCAAGCCTTTACCACCCGACGCCAGGAAGAAGAATGTTTCATCTTCTGTTTGGGACCTTCCAATCACATGGGATCAATGTGGGTTTCTTTAGTTTCCTGACTGCATCTCTCCCCCACCCCACCCCCCAAAAAAAAGAAAAGCGTTATCCCAGATTTAGCCTTCAAACTCAGCACCATCCTCTTGACCTGTCCACCTTTCTTCCCACCTATCTGCTCCACCCTCTATTCTCCAATGTATCACTTTCACCCCCACCTTCATCTACCTATTGCATTCCCAGCTACCTTGCCCCCAGCACGCTCACACCCCCCCCCCCCCAAAAAAAAGTCTCTCAGCCCTGACCCATAAGCCTCATTCCTGATGAAAGGCTTATGCTCGCAATGTTGATTCACCTGCTCCTCAGGATGTTGCCTGACCAGCTGTGCTTTTCCAGGACCGCACTCTTGACTCTGATGTCCAGATCTGCAGCCTTTTTCTCCCAGAGAAATATTCCTGTTTGTATTTTTTCAGATGGCGAAGCTAAAGTAGAACAGCTTGCAGTGCGATTCAAAACTCCAGAATTGGCGGCTGCCTACAAAAAGAAGTTTGAAGAATGTCGAGATGCATCTTCGCAACTACAGAAATCTGAGGAATCCCAAGTTTTAGCCCTGTCAAATAGCAGTAACCCTGTTGTTTATTTTGATGTGTCAGCTGATAAGGAGAGCATGGGACGAATTACCATGGAACTGCTATCAAATGAAGTTCCACGAACAGCTGAAAACTTTAGGGCCCTCTGCACCGGAGAGCATGGTTTTGGATTTAAAAATTCATTATTTCACAGGGTTATTCCAGAATTTGTTTGCCAGGTAATTATTTGCTTCCATTTGTGCAGTTGTTTTGGTGCATTGCATTTTGCTATGGCAGACATTATGAATTTTGTAACTTGGCAATACCTTCTTGCTTGTGCTAAAAGGTGGCTAAGGAGAGTAGTTGGTGTAGTAAACTGCAGATTGACCTGTACAATATAGCTGCTTCATACTCAGTGGATTCATTGTTCCTGCGGTCGCAGAAAAGCAATTGCTGGTCAGTTTCAAGTGAATTTACCTTCACAATGCAAATTATCACGACTCAACCCAAGGATTATTTCAAGCATATAGCACAGAACAGGCATTTTGGGTCACCCAAGTGTTATTGCTATCTATGGGGGATTCAGTTAGTTTAGTTGGCTGGACCGCTACCTGGCTGGATGTTTGTGATGCAGAGTGATACTAACAGCACGGGTTCAATCCTGTAATGGCTGAGGTTATCGTAAAGGTCCCTTCTTCTAGAACTTACCCCTCGCCTGAGGTGTCATGACCCCCATGTTAATCCACCACCAGTCATCTCTAATGGAAAAACATTTCTATGGTCCTCTGGAACGATAACACCATTACTTTTACTGCACAGTTTCTATACAAGTCACCTCCCATTCTATATACCTCATTCCATTCTTTAAACATTTTTTTTCTATTCATAGGAAGAGTAGTAGACCATTCTGCCCATTGAGTATGGTGACCATTCACTATGATGATGGATTATCAAACATTTTTACTCCCTTTTACTGACCTTGTTGCCATAGCTTTCGCATCTCGTGTAGCTTCCTGATGAAAACATCCAAGCTATTTGTCTCAACAACTGCTTGTGGCTGTAAAGCTCTTGTTTTGAGTACTGTGGCGAGAGAAATGTCTCCTTTTCCTACTGTATGTATTAGTTGTGTTTTGTGGATCCAAGTTTAAGATTTCCCATAAGTGAAAACATTTTTGCCATGTCTATCCTGTCTAACTTATTCCTTTTTAAATTCCTCTCTGCTTATCTAAACGTCTTTTGTCAACACAACAATATTCCAACCTGTTCAGTATTTCCTGGTAGTTCTGTGTCATCCTTGTAAATTCTTTTTTTGCAGTTTTTCTGATGCTTCTATGTCCTTTTTTTATTGTGCAGAGCTTAACTTGTGCACAGTACTGAGTGCATCCTGGTTGGGCCTAGATAAACTTAGCCTCTGCTTTTGAATTCTATAATCACAAATAATAACTTGTAATTTATTTTATTACTTTTATTTTTATTACTGACGTGCCATGCCATTTGTTGATGATTTCATTTTCTCTAATATATTCTGTTCCATTCAGTTTCATATTTTCTAAGATATATAGGCAATGTGTCTATTTTTCAAACAAAATGCATCACCCCCATTTAACAATGGTAATTTCATTTTGCACTTACTGCATCACTTGAAACATGGGCAGTTAAGTGCAAAAGCCAATTTGCACATGGCATTATTCTTGGTTGAGAAACACTGGCCCAGATTTTGAAGGCAGGGCATAAGGTACTCTCTCTGAAACTATGTTGACAGTTGCACACAGACTTGTGTGCATCTGAGCATAGGATAGTTGCCTGCTATGTGACCCAACATTGTACCATCCAGAAGTAGATTTTTCGTGTCTGAACAGGAACAGTTCCAGCAATCAGATTGAAGAATCTTTGAACTATGTGGAACCTGAACCAGGCAATCTATATCAGGGCAAGTCATATAGAAGAAATCAAAGATTTGCTAAGAAATGTGGAATTAAGATAGAAGAAAAAAGTAATAGTTGCTAAAAATTTCCAACACTAAGTTCTGTAGTATTGAGACACTGTGAAATTAAATTTTCACCTCTCAGCCCTGTAGGGTGATTGGCACTAATTAGTACTGATTGCACAATTAAAAATTGATTTGTACCCAAAATGCAGAGGCCCCAAGGTCTTCTGACATTCACACCCTGGCATTAATTTCAAAGCCAAATTGGTGAATAAGTGTCAAAGTATTATGAGGAGAGGGGCAAGTGACTGCTCAGTTCCCACTGCTTCCATCTGCCTTGCTTGTGCACTGCATTAGTCTGTACTCCTGTGCCAATTACAGTAACTTTCATTTGCCACTGCCTTCTCTTCCATTAATCTGCCATGCAGAGTCAGGGGACAGGTGAGTGTAGTGGCCCGCACTAAGGAGAAGCTGAAAAACCTGAAAATAGATAATCACCCACACTGCATGGTTCTAATGGAGATAGCTGAGGAGATTGTGGAGGTATCAATGATGATTTTCCCGGATTCACGAGTTAAAGAGGGATGTAAAGGACCGGAAAATGGTTAATGTAACACCCCTGTTTGCAAACTGGTAGAAATCAAAAGACAGGAAATTATAAGCAGTTAGCCTGATCTGAATTGTTGGTGACATTTAAGAATCCATTATTAATGTTCAGATTACAGAGCAATTGGAAGTGCATGGTAAAATAGGGCGGAGTCAGCATTGTTTATCAAGGTGAGGACATGCCTGACAAATCTCTTCGAATTTTTTGAAGAAATAGGTAGCAACTTTGACAAAGGAGAGGCATTGGACATGATCTATTTGAATTTCTAGAAGCCTTTGACAAGATGCCACACAGGAACCTGCTTACTCAGATAAGTGCGCATGGTCTTAGGGGCAAGGCTAAAGAATTGACTGTCTGGCAGAAGAGGAGTGGGTATATTCATGATAGCAACCAGTGACTAGTGCAGTTTCACAGGGGCCAGTGTTGGGACCACAACTACTCTCATACATTAACAATCTGTACGAAAGAACTTGGGTCACTCGCTGTGTTTGCAAATGAGACAGAGCTGAAGGGACAAGTAGTGTTGGGGAGGCGGAGATGCTGCAGAGGATTTGGGCAAGCTGAGCGAGAGGGCAAAGAAATGGTAGATGGAATGCAGTGGAAAATTTGAGGTTATGCACTTTAGTAGGAGGAATAAGGGGTGTAGACTACTCTCTCAATGGAGAAAGATTTTAGAAATCTGAAGCACCAAGGGACTTTGAGTTCTAGTTCAGGATTCTGTTAAGTTTAATGTGCAGGTTCAGCTGGCAGTTAGGCAGGCAAATGCAATGTTAACATTAATTTTGAGAGGGCTAATACAAGAGCAGGAATGTATTTCTGAGGCTGTATAAGGCTCTGGTCAGGCTGCATTTGGAATATTGTGAGCACTTTTGGGACCCATATCTAAGAAACCATATGCTGGCTTTGGTGCAGGGCCAGATGAAGTTTTCAAAAGTGGTCCCTGTGGTCCAGGGCTTGTCATTGAGTAGTGGTTGAAGATTCTGAAACTGTACTCAGTGGAGTTTAGAAGGATGCGGGGAATCTCATTGAGGCTTCTTAGCATTCTGAAAGCTTGGATAGAATGGATGTGGAGAAGATATTTCCACTAGTAGGAGAAACTAAGACCTGAGGGCACAGCCTCAGAGTGAAGGGATGACCTTTTAGAACTGAAATGAGGAATTTCTTAAGCCAGAGGGAATGTGAATCTTTCCTCAGAAGTATGTGGAGGCCAAATCACTGAGCATATTTAAGATAGATATGGGTCCTTGCTCAGTAGGGGATCACCTCTTAAAGGGAGAAGGCAGGAGAATGTGGTTGAGAGGCAAATCAGCCATTGTAGAATGAAGGAGAAAACTTGATGCACCAATTGGCTAATTCTGCTGCGATATCTTATTGTCTAGCACTTGCTCAAACATTTATTTTTATTCGTTCATGGGTTGTGGGTTTTTCTGGTTAGGGCAACATTTATCCATCCTAATTGCGCGGAAGGCAGTCGAAAATCAACTACATTGTTGTGAGTGGAGTTACCTGTAAGCTAGGCAAGGTAAGGATAGCTTGGAGGATATTAGTGAACAGGTTTTTTAAAAATTTAACCTACTTTTCCAAACAACCAGTTTAGAGAGATTATTACACACCTTGTGTAGGTGGGATTTGAACCTGGGCCTCTCAGAGGGCCCCTAAACACAGGTTGTTAGAAGCTTTGACAGTCATTTACATGGCTGCCAGTAAGACTAACTTTCTATTCAGTTTTTAATTGAGTTAAAATCCCACCATCTGCCACGGTGGGATTTGAACCCATGATCAGACTGGGATTCTGGATTACTAATGCAGACACTCTATTTCTTCATTGGTATACAAGTTTATATTTTAAAATAAATATTTGAGAAATATAGATGTACCATGGGATTTGCATTTAATCATTGTATCCATCTGAATTGCATTGTTTGGTTTAATGATTCCAAAACTATTGCAACTAGTCAGAATCTAAGAACTATTCCAGCACGTCGGCCCATTCAAATTCAGAATCTAAAACATCGGTTGCCTTGTGTTTCCTCCTGATAGAGCAATGTTTTCAACTAAATATCAGAGTCTCTAACAAGCTAGTTCATTTTCAGTTACTAATTTAAAATTTGAACGAGTTTTGAAAAATGGCTGAAGAGTGGCTGAGATTTTAAATCCGTAAGAACTAGTGTTATTTAAATAAGTTATTAAGCAGATGCAAACCGTTAAAATGAAAAAACAGAAGAAAGCATATTTCTGAGAGGGTGATGCTTAAGATTAAGGTGAAGAGTGACTTTGTAATGTTTTGTGTGTTGTGTAACATGAATTTCATTCTCTTTCAGGGTGGTGATATCACAAGCTTTGATGGATCTGGTGGGAAGTCTATTTATGGAGAAAAGTTTGATGATGAAAACTTCATTATACAGCACTCTTGTCCTGGTTTGTTGTCCATGGCAAATAGGGGCCAAAATACTAATAATTCACAGTTCTTCATTACTTTAAAGGAAGCCAAGCATTTAAATATGAAACATGTAGCATTTGGCTATGTAAAAGAAGGCATGGATGTTGTGAGAAAAATTGAAACCTTTGGTTCAAAAAGTGGCACCACCAGTCGAATCATTATGATTACTGATTGTGGGCAGATTAATTAAATGAAGGATGCCCAGTTTCTCTTTGGTCATGCTGTCTATTTAGAATTTGGAATGCTGTAATATTGGATATTGTTGGGATGTTAATTGTACTTGTGTGAACATTGGATGTACAAATTATATTGATGGCTAGTAGCTGTCAAAGTTTTTGGTGTTGAATATTGCATGTTTCAGAATAAAGATTTTGGCAAATAATGAGCAGTGGCATTTATCTTAAATGTAAACAACATGACATTTTGCAGTTCCACCCAAACTGTACAGAGCAGTTTAAATCTGGCAATCAAAGTTCAGAGAAATTGTCATTAAGTTGCAACTGTTCAAAGTGTGTAACATTTCAGAATTAAGGTGAGACTTAGTAACTGTATTCCAGGTCTAAAAGTGGTAATTGCCAAATAGGATTTGGTGATACCAAACAGACCTTCCATGTTTCTGTTTTTGGTTTAGTGCAACCAAAACACTAGATTTTTTTAAAAATCTAAAATCCTGGAATGAGGTTACATTTGTTGGTGATTCTGTTGCTAAGATTAAAGCTCTGCTGTTAAAATTACATATACTGAAACAGATTTGACACTATTGTAAAATGTAAAGTCTTTTTTACAATGATTTTCTAGTATTTGCAAATGTGATTGGCTCTGTAATTTTAAATTGGTAAATTTAATTAGTTAAAACTCAAACTTTATAAATATTTATAATAAAGGTATAATTCATCTACTAGTAGATTTAAGCAATTTCTTTCATTTGTTTCAAATACATACAGACTTGAATTGGAGGTACATGCCTTACCAACAATAAATTTTATTGTATCTTTCTGAATTGTGTATTTATTCTTTATTCATGGGAAGTTTCATTAGGTTACGGGAGACATGGAGTGTTAAAAGAAATGGATTTTTATATAATTCTTGTGTTGTGCTGTACAAGGTCATCCTTTCTCTGCAGCTGTCTTGGTTGCAGTATCAAAATGATTTTTTAATCTGTTTTGGTAACATTCAGAACTCCCATGATCTTTTTAAATTGTGCAACAGGCTCAAGGGGCCAAATGGCTTATTGCTGCTCCTAACTCATTAATTTGAGCTTTCAGCCTTCAGATATTTCTTTACCAGCATGAAGTATATGTTTTCCTTACATACATTCTTTGATAGTTTGCCTTCAGAGTTCTTCATGCCCTTCTCACTGAATGTGGACCTTGCAAGTATGTTTGTATAGTGATTACATTTTTGGGATACTGCCCTAACTTGTGCTTTTATTTTTATTTCTCTCCCTGTTTAAATTCTGTGTTCCCAGCACCACATGGACAAAAAAAAATTTTTGGCTTTTTCTTTTGTTTTCACTATTTATTTTACATCAGTCACCTTCTCCAAGGATGTTTGAAAAGGTCTTTCAAGAGTTTGCAGCAACCATAAAGGAATCTCTACAGTGTAGAAAGAGAACCATTTGGCCCATCATATATGCATCAATCCTGTGAAGAGCATCCTCCAGGTCCCATCCCTGTAATCTTGCAAGACGATTTTACTATTGCTAAAAATGTGTTGCTGGAAAAGCGCAGCAGGTCAGGCAGCATCCAAGGAGCAGGAGAATCGATGTTTCGGGCATACGCCCTTCTTCAGGAATGAGGAAAGTGTGCCAAGCAGGCTAAGATAAAAGGTAGGGAGGGGGGACTTCGGGGAGGGGCGTTGGAAATGCGATAGGTGGAAGGAGGTTAAGGTGAGGGTGATAGGCCGGAGTGGGGGTGGGGGCGGAGAGGTCAGGAAGAAGACTGCAGATTAGGGTTAGGAAGGTGGTGCTGAGTTCGAGGGTTGGGACTGAGACAAGGTGGGGGAAGGGAAATGAGGAAACTGGAGAAATCGGAGTTCATCCCTTGTGGTTGGAGGGTTCTGAGGCGCTCTTCCTCCAGCCGTCGTGTTGCTATGGTCTGGCGATGGAGGAGTCCAAGGACCTGCATGTCCTTGGTGGAGTAGGAGGTGGAGTTGAAGTGTTGAGCCAGGGGTGGTTGGGTTGGTTGGTCCGGGTGTTCTCTGAAACGTTCTGAAACATTTACTATTGCTAATCCAACTAACATACGCACTTTTAGAAACTGCAGGACAATTTGTATATGGCTAATCCACCTAACCTGCTCAGCTTTGGACTGTGGGAGGAAACCCACACAAATATTGTCCATGTGGAGTTGCACATTATCCTGGGTTGGAATTGATCCTGCGTCTCTGCCACTGAGACAGCAATGATAACCACTGTGCTGCCCCGGTCGGCATTTGACTGTAGGGATAAGTGTAGTGTAGTGTTAACTGGTAGTTCTATAGCCATGTTAAAGAATTTCAGATCTGCAAGTGTGCCGTAATTCTGCAGGGAATGATGTAGGTGGTTGTGAGATATACTTTTGCACATCAATGTATTGGTTTAAAGTGAATTTTATTTTTATCGGGATCATTATTTTCCCGTTCATTTTTTTTTAAAATGTTCATTTCTTCTGATTTATGTTGACCTCAATATAAATATGGAAATGTGTTGCTGGAGAAGCGCAGCAGGTCAGGCAGCATCTAGGGCTAATGCCCGAAACGTCGATTCTCCTGTTCCCTAGATGCTGCCTGACCTGCTGCGCTTCTCCAGCAACACATTTCCATCTCTGATCTCCAGCATCTGCAGACCTCATTTTCTCCTCAATATAAATATCTCAACGTAGTTGCTGGTTGTTTCAGAACAACAGACGAGGTTCAGCAGTTAGTGCGGGGTTGGTTAGAGTGCAGTTTGATCGCAACACCTGCACCGAAGCTCGTCGTCGCCATAGAGAGAAGCCTTCCCTTTGACCCGGAAGTTCCGGTAGCAGATTCGAATGGTTACCGCGGTGACGAGGTGCGGCATAGTCATGGCGAATAAGAAGGATTTGGCCCTAGAGTCCATCATCGAGCGTTTAAAACATCGTTATTGCAGAAATACGGAGGTGGAAATCAGGAACGGCGCCGTGGGACACTCTGAAGATCAGGTGAGAGGCTACTGCCCGCTCCAGATAATCTGGGCGGACACGACAGGGCGAAGGTGTTGTTAAATCAAGAATCACCATATCTATTAATGTGCATTAAAAATAACCTAGTTTGAACCGAGAGTCAACATTCCAATCTCAGCCAATAAAGAACATTCAGATTGCTGTTGTTCGTAGGATCTTGCTATGTTTGATAACTTCTACATAAACACTGAAGTCATTGCAGGGGCTAGGGGTGGAATAAAGAATGTTGGAGTGATGGTCATGCCAATGGACATGCAATCCAGAGGACTGTATTAAAACTTTGTATACACAGGTTCAACCCCGCTGTGGCCGCTGATGAAACTTGAATGTGGACAGTGCAGAAGATAAGTGTCTGAATTGGCCGAAGTCCAATTTCAATGACATTAGCATCTGGCAAACATGGACTGTGAGCAGCTAGTTGTAGGTAAATCTATATTTAGAAAGGAGAAGACTTTTGAAAATAGTAGGGTAAGACTTCAAGGCTAGCATACTCATCGAGAATGAAGGGCAGGGACAGCAAGTCCAGGGAATCCTGAATGTCGAGGTTTATTGAGAGTTTGTTTAAGAAAAAGAAATGCTAGGAACTAAAGTATAGAAAGTGTGGAGGGGGGCACTTAAAGAAATTGGAAGTCAAAGAGGGGCTGCAAAATATCTTTGGGAGATAGGATTAAGGAAAACCCCAAGGTATTTCTTTACATGTTTATTAAGTGCAAAAGGATTACCAGAGAAAGAGTAGGATCAATTCGAGACCAAAGGGGCAATCTACGCATGGAGCCAGAGGACATGGGTGAGGTCCAAAACAAAATATTTCTCATTTATATTCACAGGGAGAAAATCATCATAACTGGAGATTTCACTCTGGATGGTTGGGTTCTAGAGCATGTTGTGATTAGTAAGAAGGAGGTAATAGATGTTTAACAGACATAAAGGTGCATGAATGCTCCTGATGAGATGTGTCCCAGACTGCTGTGGGAAGCAAGGGCGGGATTGCTCGGGAAATGGGATGGGATTAATTAACACTTTGAAAGGCAGGGATTGATCAGGGATAGACCGCCCAGATTTGTTTGAAGGAGATCCTGCCTGATTAATTTAGTTGAGTGTTTGAAAAGTTAGTTAAATATATTGATGAGGGTAGTGTAGTTGATGTGGTTTACATGGACTTCGTTGAGGCCTTTGACAAGGTCTCACATGGAAGGCTGATCCAAAAGATAAGAGCCCATGGGATCCAAGGCATGTTGGCAAAAAGGATCCAAAATTGACTTGCAAATGGAATGCAAAGGGTGATGATGGAGTTTGTTTTTGTGATTGTATTTTATATAAAGCTTTGGTTAGTAAGTTTGCAGATAACACCAAAATTAGTGGTGTAGTGGACAGCAATACAAATCATCTCAGAGTACAACGGGACCTTGATCAGTTGGGACAATGGATCGACGAGTGGCTGACTGAGTTTAATTTAGATAAATGTGAAGTGTTGCATTTTGGAAAGGCAAATCAGGGCAGGACTTACACAATTAATGGTAAGGCCCTGGGTGGTGTTGCTGAATAAAGAGACCTTGGAGCACAGGTTCATAGTTTTTTGAAAATGGAGTTGCAGGTAGATAGGATAGTGAAGATGGTGTTTGGTATGCTTATCTTTATAGGTTAGTGCATTGAATATAGGAGTTAGGAGGTCATGTTGTGGCTGTACAAGGCATTAGTTAGGCCACTGTTGGAATACTGTGTGCAGTTCTGGTCTCCCTGCTATGGGAAGGATGTTGTGAAACTTGAAAGGGTTCAGAAAAGATTTACAAGCATGTTTCCAGAGTTGGGAGGTTTGATCTAAAGGGTGAGGCTGAATAGGCTATTTTCCCTGGACCTTCCGAGGCCGAGGGGCGAGCTTATAAAGGTTTATAAAATCATGAGAGACATGAATAAAGTAAATAGATAAGGTCATTACCCAGGATGGGGAAGCCCAAAATTTGAAGACATAGACTTAAGGTGAGAGGGAAAAGATTTGAGGGCCCTAAGGAGCAAAATTTCTCACAGGATGGTGTGTGTATGGAATGAGCTGCCAGAGGAAGTGGTGGAGACCGGTAAAATTTACACTATTTAAAAGGTATCTGAATGGGTATGTGAATAGGAAGGGTTTAGAGGGAATTGGGCCAAATACTGGCAAATGGGATTCGATTAAGTTAGGATATCTGGTCAGCATGGACAAGTTGGACGGGTTGTTTCCTCTACAACTCTGATTGGAAATCTGTTTGGCTGATTGGTGTACCAGTGCTACAACCATTGCTGTTTGTTATATTATGACTTGGATGTGAATGTGGAAGATATAATTAGTAAGTTTGCAGATGACTGAAAAAATGGTGGTGTTGATAGTGAGAAGGATGATCTCAGGCTGTAGTCTGATATTGATCAATTGGTAAATTGGGCCGAGCAATGGAAGATGGAATTTAATCCTGATAAGTACAAGGTGATGCATTTTGGGACGTCAGATAAGGGGAGGACATTAGCAATGAATGGTTAGGTCCCTAGGAAGTACTGAGTAACAAAGGGACCTTGGTCTGTAAGTTCATAGACCCCTGAGGTGTCAGCACAGGTAAACAGGGTGATGAAGAAGGTATATAGGATGCTTGCCTTCATGAGCTGGGGCATAGAATATAGGAGCAAGGGCATTTTATTGCAATTTTATAAAACCTTGCTTGGGCGGCACGGTGGCACAGTGGTTAGCACTGCTGCCTCACAGCGCCTGAGACCCGGGTTCAATTTCCGCCTCAGGCGACTGACTGTGTGGAGTTTGCACTTTCTCCCTGTGTCTGTGTGGGTTTCCTCCGGGTACTCCGGTTTCCTCCCACAGTCCAAAGATGTGCAGGTCAGGTGAATTGGCCATGTTAAGTTGCCCGTAGTGTTAGGTAAGGGGTAAATGTAGGGGTATGGGTGGGTTGCGCTTCGGCGGGTTGGTGTGGACTTGTAGGGCCGAAGGGCCTGTTTCCACACAGTAATGTAATGTAATGTAATGTAATCTAATGCTACAGACGGAATACTGTGTGTAGTTCTGGTCACCGCACAATTGAAGGACGTGAAGCACTGGAGAGGGTGGAGAAGAGATTCACTAGGATGTTGCCTGTGGTGGAATGTCTGTTATGAGGAGAGACAGGCCAGACTTGATGTGTTTTCTGTAGAGCTGAGGGGAGGATCTGACTTAGTAAACAAAATTATGAGAGGTATAGACAGCGTATATTATGGGACTCTTTTCCCCATGACAGCCGTGTCTCATACCAATGGGTATATGTTTATAGTGAGGAGTGAGTGGTTTAGAGGATATCAGGAAAGGCTTTTTCACCCAAGGGTGGTGCAAATGTGCAATGCACTGTCTGAGAGGGTGGTGGAGGCAGGTACTCTTAGAACATTCAAGAAGCATCTGGACTAGCATTTAAAATGCCAGGACAAATACAGGAAAATGTGATTAGAATAATTTGGTGTTTGTTGATCAGCATAGATATAGTGGGCCAAAGGGCCTGTTTCCGCACAGTATGACTCTCTGACTCTTGTTCCTTTTACTAGTTCTGGAATCCACATTATTGGAGGGATGTGAATGCACTAGAGATGGTGCAGAGGAAATTTACTAGAATGTTGCCTAGGATGGTGAATTTGGTCATGAAGAGATGTTCAAATTGTTTTTCTTTGAGTGCTGGAGATTGGGGGAGGCGGGGGGAGAACATAATTGAGATGTATCCAATTATGAGATAGAGTAGACAGAAATTTACTTTTCCCCTTGATGGAGGTATCATTGAACAGGTGCACAGACTTAAGATAGGGAGGAGGATGTTTAGAGGGGTGTGAGAAAGTTTTTTTTTCACCCAGAGTGTGGGAGAATCTGAAATTCACTGCCTGTGAAGGTGGTCGAGGCAGAAACCCTCAAAACACTTGGGAAGTATTTGGATGTGCACCTACAATGCCAAGGCGTGTAGGGCTATGTTCAAAGTTTGTGAGAAGATTTGTAGCTCAGGTGCTCGCTGTTGTGGTTCTGTTCGCTGAGCTGGGAATTTGTGTTGCAGACGTTTCGTCCCCTGTGTAGGTGACATCCTCAGTGCTTGGGAGCCTCCTGTGAAGCTTCACAGGAGGCTCCCAAGCACTGAGGATGTCACCTAGACAGGGGACGAATGTCTGCAACACAAATTCCCAGCTCAGCGAACAGAACCACAACAATATAGGGCTATGGTCCAAGTGTTGGAAAATGGGATTAGAATAGTTAGATGCTTTGTTTTTGACCTGTGTAGACTCAGTGGGTTGAAGGGCATTTTTCTGTACACTGGGCCTCTATGGCATATTAAAAAGAAGTGTAATCAGCCAAAATACATAATTGCCTGGAGCAGGAGTAGGATGTCTGGCATCTCAAGCTTGCTCCATTATTCAATAAGATCATTGCTGATCTGATTGTAATCTTGAATCCACATTCCCATCTACCCCGATTAACATTTCAACCCTTGCCTTACAAGAATCCATCTATCCTTTCTAAAAGTATTCAAGGATTCTGCTTCCAGCACATTTTCAGGGAGAAAGTTCCAAAGACTCAAAGCCCTCGAAGAGCTTTAAATGGGTGACTTACCAATTTTCAAACAGAAGGATTCTGTGTAATCCCAGATGGAGGACGGGAGAAAATTTCTGGCTTTAACTGGCTGCTCTTTTTTGAGGTATTTTAGGTGTTGAAGATGATTTCCTCGAATTCCAGGAGCAGCAATTACACTTTTATATGGTGTTGAATTGTTTTGGAACTTTGGGGGAAAAAAGTGGCACTTTTAAAAGAGAGAGGAACAGACAAAGGCAGCACGTGGTGAGGTCAGCGCAGGAGAGAGAGAGAGAAAGAAACACACACTGCTAACTGAGACAGCAGTGAGCCTGCACAGTTACTGTCTTTGCTGTTGAATCCATGCACTGTTGGATACGGAGTGCATGTGGGAAATTTGACAAACAGTGAAATTCACAACTGATCTTAGAGGAACCTGTCTGGGTGAGGTCACAGCATAGAGACAGATAAGTGAATAATTTTAAGTGTGGCGTTGGGGCCTTGCTGTAAGTCTGCAGTAGTAAATAGAGTGGTTCTTTCTTGATTAAATGTTTTATTGAGATATGTCTCTTGATTAAACTTAAAAATATAAGCCATAAGTATTAAGTTAGCCTGAAGTTTTGTAGAGGATTAAGACAGTGCTATTTCTGGGTCTGCAGATTGGATGAAACAAAAATGGCCCTTAGTAGAGTGATATGCTCTTCTTGTTGGATGTGGGAGTTTCGGGAGAGTTTACCTGTTACTTTGGATTATATCTGCAATAAATGCTGGTGGTCGCGAATCCTATCGGATTGAGTGGAATGGTTGGAGCGAACAGTTAGAGGCAATGAAGAATTTACAACATCAAGGGGATGTGATGTATGGCAGTTATCGGAAGGGAGAAAACTCGCAGATACAGTCACATAGATGGGTTAACTCCAGGCAAAGGAAGAGAGGTAGGCAGCTAGTACAGGAGGCGGAAGTGGGTACTGCAGTTGCTGGAGAGTAGAATCAAGATTAGAGTGGTGCTGGAAAAGCACAGCAGGTCAGGCAGCATCCAAGAAGCAGGAAAATCAACGTATCCGGCAAAAGCCCTTCATCAGGAATGTAGTGCAGGAGTCTTCTGTGGCTATCCCCATTTCAAACAGGTATGCTGTTTTGAAAAATGTAGGGGGTGATGGATTCTCAGGGAACGTAATACGAACAGCCAAGGTTCAGGTATTGAGACTGGCTGTAATGCAATGAAGGATGCGTCGGGTTCCAAGAGATCGATTGTGTTAGGGGACTCTCTAGTCCAAGGTACAGATAGACGTTTCTGTGGCCAGCAGCGAAAAATCAGAATGGTGTGTTGCTTCCCTGGTGCCAGGATCAAGGATGTCTCAGAGAGAATGCAGAATGTTATCAAGGGGAGGGGGCCAGCAGGAGGTCATTGTACACATTGGAACCAACGACATAGGAAGGGAAACGGTTGAGTTTCTGAAGGGACATTAGAGAGTTAGGCAGGAATTTAAAAAGGAGGTCCTTGAGAGTAGTAGTATCTGATTACTCCTGGTGATACAAGCTAGTGAGGGCAGGAATAGGAGGATAGAGCAATTGAATTCATGGCTGAGAAGCTGATGTATGGGAGAAGGATTCACATTTTTGGATCATTGGAATCTCTTTTAGGGTAGAAATGACCTGTACAAATAGGATGGACTGCACCTAAATTGGAAGGGGACTAATGTACTGGCAGGGAGATTTACTAAAGCTGCTCGGGAAGATTTAAATTGATAAGATGGGTGGGGTGCTGGGGGCTGGTGGTGGGACCCAGGGAGACAGTGAGGAAAGAGACCAATCTGAGACTGGTACAGTTGAGAACATAAGTGAGTCAAACAGTCAGGGCAGGCAGGGACAAAGCAGAGAACAAGGTAGGAGTGATAAATTATTTATTTCAATGCAAAAGGCCTAACAGGGAAGGCAGATGAACTCAGGGCATGGTTAGGAACATGGGACTGGGATATCATAGCAATTATAGAAACATGGTTCATGGATGGACAGAACTGGCAGCTTAATGTTCCAGGATACAAATGCTTCAGGAAGGACAGAAATGGAGGCAAGAGAGGAGGGGGAGTGGCATTTTTGAAAAACGATAGAATTACAACTGTACTGATGGAGGGTATTCCCAGAAATACATCGAGGGAAAGGATTTGGCTGGAACTGAGAAATAAGAAAGGGATGATCACCTTATTGGGATTGTATTATCGACCCCCTAATAGTCAGAGGGAAATTGAGAAACAAATTTGTAAGGAGATCTGAATCACCTGGAAGAATAATAGGGTGGTTATGGTAGGAGATTTTAACTTTCCAAACATAGACTGGCACTGCCATCGTGTTAAGGGTTTAGATGGAGAGGATAAGTGTATACAAGACAATTTTCTGATTCAGTATGTCGGCTTAAGAGACAACTTTTTCACACAGAGGGTGGTACGTGTATGGAATGAGCTGCCGGAGGAAGAGGTGGAGGCTAGTACAATTGCAACATTTAAGAGGCATTTGGGTGGATATATGAATAGGAAGAGTTTGGAGGGATATGGGCCAGGTGCTGGCAGGTGGGACTAATCCGTGCTGTACATCTCTGACTCTAAACCCTTAAGTCTAGTTTCTCCTATGCGGAAATGTTCTTTACACGTCTACTTTGTCAACACCTCTCAGGACCCTTTATGTTTCAATCAAGTTGCCTCTTAATCTTCTAAACTTCAGTTTAGACACTTCTACAACATTTTCTCATTCCACAGCCCAGTCATTCCAGGTATTAGCCTGCTGAAACTTTTCTAAACTGCTTTCAAAATATTTACAACTTCCTTTCAGCAAAGTGATTAACACTGTGCACAGTACTCCAGATATGGCCTCACCAGTGCCCTCCATAAGGGAAGCATAACTTCCCTATTTTAGTTGGATTGCAGCTAATATTCTCTTCATCTAACCATCCAATTTCACAATAGAAATCGATATGTTTCTGAAGACTAATTACATTGCATTGAGAGATGTGGAGGTAGTGCAAGAAAATGCAATGAGGATATGATCAGTTATGACTTAGTGGCAGGGCAGGTCTAATAGGCAAGACAGGTCTACTCCTGCTTTGATATTTTTTAACCTTTTTATTTTTGACTAACAAAAATGTAGTAACATCAGCTTTCAGGGAAGAAAGTTCTAGATTTCCACCATACTTTGTATTGGTGCCAGGTGAAGAATTGTATTTTGAGCTTTATTGTATTTCTTTGTTTTTGTTGCAATTGACCCATGAGTATACTGTAATAGTGACTGATTAAAAGCACCTTCTGATGTGAGGAAAATGAATTGAGGAAAAAAAAGGCCAAGAAAAATTAAATCAATTTTAGCCGAATCAGGTGTAACATTAAATATCAAAATAATAGCAAAAGGTGAGTTTCGTGCAATAGAAGATATTGATATTCATAACTATTATTGTACCATTGGTATTTCACCTCAAGTTTGTGTAGCTGGTAAGTTACTCAATGGAGGTTACTGAGGCACTAATTTAAAATATGACAGTATAGTAATGCATTCTAAGAAGTAGCTCCGTTTATGTTTTATGTGAGAGTAAATTACCAATAATCTTTTATTACTTGGCAAATAAATCCAGTGCTATTTTGCTGAGGCGCAGGCAATGTCGTATATATTTTCTCGACATTAAATACCATAAACTTGCCATGTTGTGCAGTATTTACTTTAAAAGTCAGAATGTTCCAATTTCAGAAATTTGTTTTATTTTAGGAGTCTACAATAGCCTCAATCAAAATTAATTCGAAAATCAACTCACCAATTAATGGTAAGGTTATATGTTTTTTAGAATTTTTTTTTGTCAGAATTAAAATAACAATTACACTTAATTTGTGAACTGGTGTATATATAGGTGTAAAAATGTCTCTCTTCTGGTCAGTAAAACATAAGTTTCTGAGATGGAAATATTGGGCTTGGATGTTGTTCAAAATGCTTTACCGAGTTAAAGTTAAACTGTTAGAACATCAACTTGATTCTATTCTTGACCGCTACCTCGTGCTCCCACGAGGAGGTTGAACAGTTCATCCACTACACTAACACCTTCCACCCCGACCTCAAATTCACCTGGACAGTCTCGGACTCCTCCCTCCCCTTCCTAGACCTTTCTGTTTCTATCTCAGGCGACCGAATCAACACGGACATCTACTACAAACCAACCGACTCCCACAGCTACCTGAACTACACCTCCTCCCATCCTGCCCCCTGTAAAAACGCCATCCCATTCTCCCAATTCCTTCGTCTCCGCCGCATCTGCTCCCAGGAGGACCAGTTCAAAATACGTACAACACAGATGGCCTCCTTCTTCAAGGACCGCAATTTCCCCCCCGACATGGTCGACGGTGCCCACCACCGCATCTCCTCCACTTCCCGCTCCTCCGCCCTTGAGCCCCGCCCCTCCAACCGCCACCAGGACAGAACCCCACTGGTCCTCACCTACCACCCCACCAATCTCCATGTACAGCGCATCATCCGCCGTCACTTCCGCCACCTCCAAACAGACCCCAGCACCAAGGATATATTTCCCTCCCCTCCCCTATCAGCTTTCCGTAGAGACCACTCCCTCCGCGACTCCCTTGTCAGATCCACACCCCCCACCGACCCAACCTCCACTCCCGGCACCTTCCCTTGCAACCGCAGGAGGTGCAACACTTGCGCCCACACCTCCCCCCTCACTTCTCTCCAAGGCCCCAAAGGAAACTTCCATATCCGCCACAGATTCACCTGCACCTCCACCCACATCATCTACTGCATCCGCTGCAGCCGGTGTGGCCTCCTCTATATTGGGGAGACAGGCCGCCTACTTGCGGAGCGATTCAGAGAGCACCTCTGGGCCACCCGGACGAACCAACCCAACCATCCTGTAGCACAGCATTTCAACTCCCCCTCCCACTCCACCGAGGATATGCAGGTCATTGGACTCATCCGCCGCCAAACCACAACAACGCGACGGTCGGAGGAGGAGCGTCTTATCTTCCGACTGGGAACCCTCCAACCACAGGGGATGAACTTGGACTTCACCAGTTTCTTCATCCCCCCTCCCCCCACCTTGTCTCAGCCGAATCCCTCCAGCCCGGCACCGCCTTCCTGACCTGCAGTCTTCTTCTTGACCTCTCCGCCTCCATCCTACTCCGACCTATCACCCTCACCTTGACCTCTTTCCACCTATCACATTTCCAACGCCCCTCCTCCAAGTCCCTCCTCCCTACCTTTTATCTTCTCCTGCTGAACACTCTCTGCTCATTCCTGAAGAAGGGCCTGTGCCCGAAACGTCGAATCTCCTGTTCCCTGGATGCTGCCTGACCTGCTGTGCTGTTCCAGCAATAAAGTTTCAACTTTGATCTCCAGCATCTGCAGACCTCACTTTCTCCTCTATTCTTGACCTCCAAGTTTAGAAAGTTAAGAGCTGATTAAGTTGAGATATTTAAAATGATAAAAGTAATTCAGTAGAGTGTAAATAAAGAAGCTATTTCCTCTGATGTGGAAATCCAGAATAAGGGAACATGGAACATGGTCTTTGAGGCAGGGATGGCTTAATGATTTTATCACTAGACTATTAATCCAGGAACTTGTTCTGAGGACCCAGGTTTGAATCCCACCATAGTGGATGATAGAATTTGAATTGAATTAAGAAAGCTGTAATTAAGAATCTACTGATTACCATGAAACTGTTGTCAATTGTTGGAAAAAAACGATCTGGCTGCCAAATTTCCCTTCAGAGTAGAAAAACTGCCATCATCACTTGGTCTGGCCTGCATGTGACTCCAGATCCACAGCAATGTGTTTGACTCTCAATTGCCCTCTGAAATGACCTATGAGCTACTCAGTTGTATCAATTGTTACAAAGTCTCAACAAAGAAATGAAAAAAGACAGACCATCTGGCATCAACCTAGGCACTGGAATGCAGAATGGCAGAAACAGCCCTTTTGACCCTGCAAAGTCATTCTTGTATCTGAAGTCTAGTGCCAAAATTGGAAGAGTTGTCTCAGACTTGTCAAACAACAATCTGACATGATCACGCTCACTGAATCATACATTAGAGACAATGCCCCAGACACCACCATCACCATCCATGGATGTCCTCTCCCACTGGCAGGGACAGACCCAGCAGAGATGGCAGCACGGTGGTATACAGTTGGGAGGGGCTTGTCCTAGGATTTGAGACTCAAATTTGACTCCAGACCCCACAAAGTCTCATGGCTTCACATTAAATGTGTGCAAGGAAACCTCCTGCTGATTACCACATACTGTTCTGTTAGCTGATGAATCAGTACTCGTCTATGTTGAACAACACTTGGAGGAAGTACTGAATGTGATAAGGGTGCAAAATGCACTCTGGGTGAGGGATTTCTTCATCCACCACCAAGAGTGGCTCTGCAGCAGTCCTATGATCAAGCTGGTCACATCCTAAAGGACATTGCTGCTAGACTGGGTCTGCGGCAGATGTTGAGAGAAAAACCTAATTGACCTTATCCTTACCAATCTGCCAGCTGCAGATGCATCTGTCCATGACAGTATTGGTAAGAATGATCACCACACAGTTCTTGTGGAAATGAAGTCCCACTTTCACATTAGATTAGATTCCCTACAGTGTGGAAACAGGCGTTTCGGCCCAACCAGTCCACGCCGACCCTCCGAAGAGTAACCCATTCAGACCCATTTCCCTCTGACTAATGCACCTAACATTATGGACAATTCAGCATGGCCAATTCATCTAACCTGCACATTTTTGGACTGTGGGAGGAAACCGGAGTACCCAGAGGAAACCCACGCAGACACAGGGAGAACGTGCAAATTCCACACAGACAGTTGCCCGAGGCTGGAATTGAACCAGGTCCCTGATGCTGTGAGGCTGCAGTGCTAACCACTGAGCCACCGTGCTGTCCCCATTGACAATATGTCCATTGTGTGATGTGGCAATATCACCATGCTAACTGGGACAGACTTCGAACCGCTCTAGCAACTCAAGACTGGGTATTCATGCATTGCTGTGGACCATCGACAGCAGCAGAATAAAATTCTCACACAATCAGCAACCTCATGACCTGGCATATATCCCACTCAACCATTACCATCAAACCTGGTTGAATGGTGAGTGCAGGAAGGCATGCCAGGAGCAACACCAGGCAATTCTAAAACTGAGGTGTCAAACTGGTGAAGCTACCAAGTAGGACTACTTGTGTGCCAAACAGTATAAGTGGTAAGTGATGGACAGAGCTATGCAATTGTACAACCAACAGATCAGATCTAAGCACTGTAGTGCTCCCACCCACAGTCATGAAAGGTGGTGGATGGTTAAAAAAACTCACTGGAGGAGGAGGTTTCACAAATATCCCCATAATCAATGATGGAAGACACCAACACATAAGGGCAAAAGATAAGGCTGAAGTGTTCGCAGCAGTCTTAAGCCAGAAGTACCAAGTGGATGATTCATCTCCGCCTTCTCTAGTTCATAGCATTGAAGATACCAGTCTTCAGCCAATTTGATTCATGCCATATGATATCAAGAAATGGCTAGAGGCACTGGATTCTGCAAATGCATTGTGCCCTGGCAACATTCCAGCAATAGTAATAAAGACTTGTGCTCCAGAATTGCTGCACCCCTAACCAAACTGTTCCACTGCAGCTACAATACTGACGCCAATGTGGAAAAGTGCCAAGGTATGTCCTGTACACAGAAGCAGGAATCCAACCAGCCAACTGCCCGGTCAACCCAGCCCCATCAATCTACTCTCGATCATCAGTCAAGTGATGGAAGGTATCAACAACAGTGCTATAAAGCAGCATCTGCTCAGCAATAACTGCTCATTGATGCCCAGTTTGTTGTCAACCAGGGTCATTCATTTCCTGACATCATTGCAACCATGGTTCAAACATGGACAAAAGAGCTGAATTCCAGAGATGAGGTGAGGGTGACAGCACTTGACATCAAAGCCATACTTGACCATCTAAATAGGATTCAGGGTACAAACTTTACCCTGTTGAAGTCAGATCTAGTATAGGAAGATGGTTGTGATTGTTGGACATCAGTCATCTCATCTCCAAGCTAACTCTGGAGGAGTTCCTCAGGTAATGGACCTAGACCCAACTATTTCAACTATTTTCAATGTTCTCCCTCCATCATAAGCTGAAAAGTAAAGATGATTGTACAATGTTCACCACATTTGCGACTCCTCGAATACTTTGCTGATGAAGCAATTCATGTTCAAATCAATAAGACTTGGACATTATCCAGACTTGGGCAATGGCCATCTCTAATAAGAGACGATCAAATCAAGTGCCATTTAACATTCCTGTTACTGAATTCCGCACTATCAACATCCTTGGGGATGCTATTAACTGGATTCAGCAATTAAATACAGTGGCTACAAAGGCAGGTCAGTGGCTAGGAATACTGCAGTGAATAACTCACCTCCTGACTCCCCAAATCCAAACCATCATTTACAAGGCACAAGTCAGGAGTATGATGAAGTACTCTGTACTTGCCTGGATAAGTGCAATGCAAAATCAAGAAGCTTAACACCTTCTAGGATAAAGCAGCCTGCTCAATTGGCACCACATCCACAAGCATCCAATCCCTCCACTACTGATAGCCAGGAGCAGCAGAGTGTGGGATCTACAAGATGCACTGCAGAAATTCACCAAAGGTTTTTAGACAGCAGCTTTCAAACCTTCCATCTATAAGGATGAAAGCAGCAGAAGCATGGCAACATCATCACCATGCAAGTTCTTCTCAAAAACCATTCAGTGTTCTGACTTGGAAGTTTTTATTGTTCCTTTATGTCGCTGGGTCAAAATCTTGGAATTCCTTCCCTCAGCGTATTGTGGATCCACCTATGCACATGGACAGCAATCATTCAAAAAGGTATCTCATCACTACCTTCTTAAGGGCAACTAGGGATAAGCAACAAATGATGGCTAGCCAGAAATGCACAAATCCAATGAGAGAATAAAAATAATCAGTTGTGCATGTAAGGCCCTGTCTTTAGCATCTTAGTTGAAACAACTTACTTTCGCATTCCTATTCAGAATCTGGACTTTTTTAGTGGAGTCCAATGGCTTTTTCTTCACTTCTTATTTGGAACGGGACTGGAGAATAGTGGTGAGGAGCAGAGTGGAAAGGCAACAATTTCCCTCCATGAATGTTGTTCAGTTAATTAATATTTACACTACCAGGTAGACCTTTTTCAGACTAGTTCCTATTCATGGTTATGACCAAGTCCAGAGGGGTGAATAATCTCCTCTCTTTTCATAATATAAACTATGAATGCTGGAAATCTGAAACAAAAACAGAATTTTTTGGAGAAACTCAGTATTTCTGGCAGCATCTGTGGATAGAAAGCAGAATTAACATTTTGATTCCAGTGACCCTTCTTCAGAACATTCTGAAGAAGCTGTAAGAATTGCTGAGTTTCTGCAGCAATATCTGTTTTCATTTCCTTCTTTTTCAGTCCTGGGATTTTGGAATAGAATCTGATTTTTTAAATAAAAATTGATTTTCTTCAATTTGGTGCGTATTTGACCATATATAAAACCATGAAAAAAAGCCATTCGGATTTTGAGTTAGCAGGTGAAGTGTCTGTTTTACTTGACACAAAACAGATTAAGAAAAAAGTAACTTCAGTATGTATCAAATATATATTTAATAATTGTTTACAAAATTATTAAGCAGCCCAATCAAGATGGCTGCTATAATTGTGTGACATAGTAATAACCTTCCAGAAGATTCTTGGAAGCCAATGACAGCCAGCCAATTAATGTTGCATGTACCTCCTGATGAGCCATGAAAGCTAACTCTTTGTTATAACCTGTGACAGATCATTGTTCCCAAGAAGGAAGTGATTGCTGACACCGATAACTGTGGGCAATTATATATGCGCACGTGGTTCCAAGCACTGATGTCATCCCTTACATTTTATGATTTTGGGTGATGTCTTGTGCAAATGTATTACTGTGCATGCCCAGGGAAGTGTGCATACATTTGAAGTGTACTTTAGTAATGGGATAGAGATGCTGGATATGGAATGGGAGTGGTGGGCAATTCCTGGTCTGGGAAGGAGAGCCCAGGAGCGGAGGGTGGTGGTGGAGAGACAAGCAGAACCCAAGAGCCAGGGATGGGGAGGAGGAAGCAACAAGGAGAACCTGGGGTACCTGAAGCCCTCTTCCCCTTCTTTTTCCCTTCCATGTTCTCACCTTTCTCTCCGCCCCCCCCAGCTCTGGGGACCTGCTCTGAATGCACATATTTCTCTCTCACCACAAAATATATGCTTTATAATCAAGGAATGAAAATTGAGCTCTTCCTGAGCCATTTTAGAATCTCATAAGAATTTTGCTGAATTTCATATTCCTACTTAAAGTTTCTATATGACAAAATTTTACATACATTTCTTTGGCTCCTTAAACATGGTAACTTACCAACAAACTTAACACTTGACAGACATATATAGTTGACAATGGTAAACAGATGTTCTGGGCTGATATGAGCGCTTCACCCGTCTTTCTCAATTGTAGAATTTGTACAGTGGACCAAAAATTTTTTCATAGCTAAGAGCCAGTGTTGCAAACTAAATCAAGGGCATACACCTCAGTTTGTTCTTGGAAGCAAATTAAATTCACGTGTCTTTTTGTTGATCACCTAAATATTATTTAGTACTCCAGATGCTGATCCACAAGTAAGGTAGCTCTTTCAAGAAATCTGATGGGAGTATGTATTTGATTTTTGTTTTTGTCTTGCATTCCAAATTTGAAAGAAAATTTTAATTATCCTTGCTACAAAAGCTGTATTTTACTTTCCTCCTGTCAACAGTGGTGACATTATGCAAATCTAATTTTTTTCCATTATGAATTAATTGATTAATATGTTCTGTTTATAGTACAGAATCAGTTGATGCATACCAATTGATTTTTTAAAAATGTGATTTGCTGGCCCTTGATGTCAAATTTTAACCATCAAACTGATACTTGCAATTTTTAAACTTGTTATGTAACGATTAGTTATAGTTTTTAGTCTTTGTGGTATACATTTGTCCATTCTATGTAATCTAAAACATGCTTTGTCCTGAATATTAGGTGCTCTGGATATATTGTCACTTCCTACTATGAAGTCACCTATGTCTGGTCTTACATACATTGGGAAAAAGCACTATCACAGAATGTTACGTAACCTGTACAAGACAAATCTTGACTCTGCATGGTAAGGCTGGGACGTATAGAAGTGTGGTTTACCTCACCAATAACTTTCTGCGTCATAATCTTTGTGAAAGAATGCAAATAATTTTAGAAATATTTAATTTATTCCTGTATAGAATTAAGGAGAATCCAAAGAGTTTTTACAAATACATTGAGGACAAAAGGGTAACTAGTGAGAGAATAGGGCCCCTCAAAGATCAGCACGGCGGCCTTTGTGTGGAGCCACGGAAGGTGGGGGAGATACTAAATGAGTATTTTGCATCAATATTTACTGTGGAAAAGGATATGGAAGGTATAGAATGTAGGGAAATAGATGATGACACCTTGCTAAATGTCCATATTACAGAGGAGGAAGTGTTGAATGTCTTGAAATGCATAAAGGTAGATAAATCCCCAGGACCTGATCAGGTGTACCCTAGAACTCTGTGGGAAGCTAGAGAAGTGATTGCTAGGCCTCTTGCTGAGATATTTGTATCATCGATAGTCACCGGTGAGGTGCCAGAAGACTGGAGGTTGGCAAACGTGGTGCCACTGTTTAAGAAAGGTGGTAAGGACAAGACAAGGAACTACAGACCAGTGAGCCTGATGTCGGTGGTGGGCAAATTGTTGGAGGGAATCCTGAGGGACAGGATGTACATGTATTTGGAAAGGAAAGGACTGATTAGGGATAGTCACCATGGCTTTTTGCGTGGGAAATCATGTCTCTCAAACTTGATTGAGTTTTTTGAAGAAGTAACAAAGAGGATTGCTGAGGGCAGAGCAGTAGATGTGATCTATATGGACTTCAGTAAGGCATTTGATAAGGTTCCCCATGAGAGACCCGTTAGCAAGGTTAGATCTCGCGGAATACAGGGAGAACTAGCCATTTGGATACAGAACTGGCTCAAAGGTAGAAGACAGAAGGTGGTGATGGAGAGTTGTTTTTCAGACTGGAGGCCTATGACCAGTGGAGTGCCACAAAGATCGTTGCTGGGTCCACTACTTTTTGTCATTTACATAATTTGGATACGAGCATAAGAGGTATAGTTTGTAAGTTTGCAGATGACACCAAAATTGGAGGTGTAGACAGAGAAGAGGGTTACCTCAGATTACAACAGGATCTTGATCAGAGGGACTGACATGTGGCAGGTGGAGATTAATTCAGAAAAATGCAAAGTGCTGCATTTTGGGAAAGCAAATCTTGGCAGGACTTATAATTTAATGGTAAGGCCCGACGGAGTGTTGCTGAACAAAGAGATCTTGGAGTGCAGGTTCATAGCTCCTTGAAAGTAGAGTCGCAGGTAGATAGGATAGTGAAGAGGTCGTTTGGTATGTTTGCTTTTATTGGTCAGAGTATTCAGTATAGGAGTTGGGAGGTCATGTTGCATCTGTAGAGGACATTGGTTAGGCCACTGTTGGAATATTGCAAGCAATTCTGGTCTCCTTCCTATTGGAAGGATGTTGTGAAACTTGAAAGGGTTCAGAAAAGATTTACAAAGATGTTGCCAGTGTTGGAGGATTTGAGCTATAGGGAGAGGCTGAACAGGCTGGGGCTGTTTTCCCTGGAGCGTCGGGGGCTGAGGGGTGACCTTATAGAGGTTTACAAAATTATGAGGGGCATGGAAAGGGTAAATAGACAGTCTTTTTCCTGGGCTCAGGGAGTCCAGAACTATAGGGCATAGGTTTAGGGTGAGAGGTGAAAGATATAAAAGAGACCTACGGGGCAACATTTTCACCCAGAGGGTGGTACGTGTATGGAATGAGCTGCCAGAGGAAGTTGTGGAGGCTGGTACATTTACGACATTTAAAAGGCATTTGGATGGGTATATGAATAGGAGGGGTTTGGAGGGATATGGGCCGAGTGCTGGCAGGTGGGACTAGATTGGGTTGGTTTATCTGGTCGGTATGGACAGGTTGTACCGAAAGGTCTGTTTCCACGCTGTACATCTCCATGACTCCGACCCTATTCAGCAGCAAACATGGATGAATTTGAAAATGGCAAAGAAAATTGTGCACTAACAAACTTAGCAATGTGAACTGATGAAAATTTGAGAGTCTGTGTGTATATCCAATGAAGTAAGGATGATCGCTTTTGAAAAGAAATGGAATACCTATTCTAATATTAATATTAGGATACAGTCTAAACTTAGTGGTTGCAGTTAAACTGGGGGAATGGATAAATTAAGTATTTACAAATCAATTGGTGTAATGTCACTTTGAGGCAAAATGTTAAAAATTATAATTTTAAAAAGGTGTAAAATCCCGCAAGTTAGTCAAAGTTTGTTGAGAAGTTTTAGACGTGAACTTAACAATAGAAACCCACACGTACAAAAAAAGACCTTGGTGCTGAAAATCTGAAATTAAACAGAAAAGGCAGGAAATACTTAGCAGATTAGGCAGCATCCGTGAAGAGATAAAATAGACACTAACAGGATTTTAATTGGAATGGATTTGAAGCAATATTGGAGATTAAAGTAATATCAGAACTATGTTACAACATACCATTTAACACAATAAAATATGTATTGTTGAAAAAAAAACACATTGTTGAAGCATTTCATGTTGCACCCATCAAGATAATTTGTAAAATACCAATTTAAGGACTAAACCATCATTTATACTTGAGAAGAATGCTGATTGTTTTGCATGTGAACTCGTTAGAGGCATTTCCAAGGAGAATGCTCTCTTTAATGCTGATGGACAGTTAACTTCCAGATCTTTGTTTAAATTTTAAACCAGACCGGTGGACTGATTGATCACAGCATTATCCTGAGAAATTAAACAAGTTGTCACCTATTTTTTGAGTTGAAACAGTTGCATGGTGTTTATTTGTTCTGTATGTGTACAAAGAATAGTGCCTAGTATATTAATATATGTAGCTTTCAACACATGCAAGTGTGCCATGCTTCAAGCCTGACTGATGATCTAAGTTGGTTGTCAACATAGTTCTTCACATTTCAGGATTGTCTAGAAAATGTTGTCCATTTACAGCATCACTTCTAATGTTGAACAGGCATGCAAGGTTGCAAGCATAAGCCTGAAACGTCGATTCTCCTCCTCTTCGGATGCTGCCTGTCCTGCTGTGTTTTTCCAGCACCACATTTTTCAACTCTGGTCTCCAGCAACTGCAGTCCTCACCTTCTCCTGCAAGCATAAGCCACTCGAGTACAGTCAGTACCTTATGTTTTTGGAACAATTCAAAGGATATGCTGTTTCATATGATCTGTTAGTCTTGGGAACATACAGTCTGCATACCTTGCAACACCTTGGCATTGCAACTGATATACCATATTACTCATTTCTGTGATAGGCAGAACACCATTTTGGCTTTTTGGCATTATCCTATTATTGGCAAACACCACTCAGATTGCTACAATAAGGTAGCTGCACAAAACAGTTAATTTCACCTGTCACACAACCTTTTGAGATATTTTATACTTCCTTGGTAATCATAGGTCGGCTGGACATGAGGTACCATTCATGAGTTAGCATGATATACAGCAAGAAATTACTAGATTTGCACGGTGATCAAGTGGCATGGGCCTATTTACAAGATGACTGATAATGCCAGTCTTATAATGAAGCAGTAGGAATCCCACCATTTATGGTTTCCAGCTGTAGGCTTGAAGTAGACAGCAGTAAAAAGCCCCAGGACATTGAAGAAAATCAATTGATAATAAAATTCCCAAGAATTTCACAGAAATTTACACTGGATACATTCTGAGCTTTAGGGCAAAGGCTAAACCTTCCTTGGTCAAAGAAGTAGTTTTAAATATCCTTTTAAAGGAGAGCTTTAGGATGGAAATTCTGGAGATTATGGCCTGGGCACCAGTGATAGAATAGTTGAAAGCAAGGATATTCACATGGCCAGAATTAGATGAGCACAGTTATTTTGGAGGGTCTACCGGAGATTACAGAAAGTCTGAGGTTCAGTAAGGTGAACATGTTTTATGTGTTTGACTTTTAAGGACAAGAGGTGATCGTATTGAAACATACAAAACTCTTAGGGATTTGATAGGATAGATATGGAAAGTTTGTTTCCCCTTGAGGGAGAGCTTAGGACCAGAGGACATAATCTCAGGATAAGCATCGCACATTAAAAACAGAATGTGGAGGATTTCTTTTTCTTTCAGAGCGTAGTAAATCTGTGGAATTCTCTAGGCTGAGTCACTAAATATATTCAAGACTGAGATAGACTGATTTTTAAACAGTATGGGGATCAGGGACATAGTAATGAGATGGGAAGGTTAAGTTAGGGATTATCTAATCAGACATGGTCTCATTGAATGGGCTAAATGACCTCCAGCCGATAAACTGAGCTAAGGATAGACTCGGTGGAGGTGCAAACGTGCTCTTGGCACTTGCGTGGGTATGTACTAGAAAGTCAATCTCGGGGTTAGAGATGACACACGCCATGAACAATCTGGTTTAGCCTCAGGCAGTTGCCTAGGAGAGGGATGAGGTCAATAGCAGAGGATGGAGTTTGTCACGGACTGAAATCAGTGAAAAATGCTCAGAGGTTAGAGATGAACAAAGAACTAGGAGTTCATCTACAGCTGAGTGCATAGTTTGTTCATATCATTATGAAGGTCAACAGCATTTTGGGTTTTGCCGCTGGAGCATATTGTATACTTGTTGACTTTTTGACTGTCCCAGCTTTAGATTCATTGAGGTCATAAGTTGTGAAAAGCAAGAACCATTGGGATGATGGTCAGAATTGGCAATTGTAAGCAGAACCTTAAAGTACTGGATATTTAGCAAGTTGAGCAAAGAATAAAGGTTTTAATTTTTTGTGAAAAATAAGATTTTAATAGATGAATGGAGAAAATACTTTCTCTGGTTTGCAAGTTAGAATTAATGGATTCATTAACTTAAAATGATCGTGAGAAAAGAGAGGTTTGGGAGCCATTGTGTTGTTGGAATAGCCAATGTATTGCTCTAAGAAATAGCTGAGGCAATGACAATGCATTTGTTAAGATAAAAGTTGAGTATATATTTGAAACAGAAGATGCTTTATGGAGAGAGCTAAGCTTGGAATTGATTTTGAATCGCTCTAACCAAGAGGCAGCGCAATAGGTTATATGATCATCATCTGTGCTTCTAAATGTGTTGTTGCACATCTTCCACTTTCACCACTTCCCCTCTCAGAACCATGAAGCATTTCTGTTGTCCTACAATCTCACCACCCTCCATATTCATAGGAACATACTCCCCCACTTTTGCCCATTGCAATGTGATGCCACCACCAAACCCAAATTCCCTCCTCTCTTTTTAGTGTTCTGAGGGGACAATGTTACTGTTTCTGGAGGTATCAAGTCGAGAGGTGTTAAGGGAACTTAATTAAGTGGATATTGATGTATCAGAACCTTGCCATCTATTCGGAATTAAGTTCAGTGTGGGAAGGCTGAAGCCCTACCTTACCTCCCCATTGCCATTAAAGACCCTTAGGATATCAGTTACTTGGACTGTAATTATTTCGACTCCAAATAGGAGGAGAAAGAGTCATCCTATCCAACTGCTTAACCAGTATGTACAAGTTGTCTCGATTTGCACTGATCTATGCATGATTGAATGACTGGATGTAGGGCAAGGAGGTGACTGATGAGAGTCTTCTAGTCTCTCTGACTTCTCTCTTATGAGAACTTTGTCTTTGTCGTTTCCCCATCCAAGAGTCTGGGCATGTTGTATCAGCATCCATTATGTCTCCTCCATGGGATTCAAGAGTTCTGAAGCTGCAGCTTCTGAGTGATCAGCAGTTCTTGGTGGCCATATCTTTGACTACAGGTGTCCTGATACCAGGTGAAAGCCACCGGCCAGAGGTCAGGAGCCTGATTGCTAGGTGATCCGGAAAACATTTGCATCCTGACAGGCAGTGGGTTTCTGTCTTCTAGTCTCTCCGACTTCTGGATTTCGAGATTCCGTCCGAAAATGGGAAGGCACCATCCACAGTTGTGCTTATTGTTTTTCATGTTTCAGTTACTTAAGTTGAAGTGATTATGCAGTTCTGAATCAAGCCAGATGATGGTGCTCTACTCAAATGCCAATACAGTAGTTTCTCACCATAGTTTTCTCAATTAAGTTTGAATGAACATTTGATTGCATATTTGTTTTTTTGATAATTTATTATTTAAATGTGATATTTCAGTATTGTGGGTGTTATATACAAAGAAGGAAATACCTTTTTGGTATTGTTGTCTTAGTTCTCCTGATTCAACTGCATTGGCAGTTAGTCGTAACACCTCGTTGTCTCTCTTGCCAGCTTGATTTCTCCTTCCTGTGTTAATTTAAACTTTAAAAAAAAATTTGCTGTAACTATTATAACTGACAACTTATCCTATCTTTCATGTTCTCTCTACTTTTATCTGTGGCCTCTTACTGCGCCATCTCATGTTTCATTCATTGTATTAATGGGCAAAGGGTATAGTCGGAATTGAAAGAGAACATATGAGAAATGTATATTGAATGTGGATAAAAAAATGGAAATCTACAGAGATATAGAAAGAGCAATTGGGGAAGAAAGTGAGGAGTGGACATGAGACAGATGTCGGGAGATAGGAGGCTCAGCAGAGTGCAAGAAATGTTGAGATAGTGAAGGACAAAGGGAGAGAAGTGCGGAGTGTCAGAGAGAACAGAGTGGCAGGATAGTTTCAAGAGATGCAGCAGGGTATAGTAAAATTGAGGGAGTGGAGAAGCCAATAGACAAGATTGCATCAAGAGATACAGAATGAGAAAGGGCAAGTGCATTTGTTACGCAAATCTGTTTTTCAGTAGGGAGAGCAGTTAATAACAAAGTTGCAGTTTTAATTTTTTTTAGAAATTAAAGTATTGAAGTTGATTTAAAGATGAACTTTGCATAACTGGGAAATGGTGAAGAGCAGTCGTGATATTTTTCCAGCATTGTAGAGCTAGCTGGATTGAGGCTGTGTGTTTCATTTGCCAGCCTGTTGAAAGGTAATTAATAATTTTTGAGAGGAGTCATGGAACTCCCAGACAATCTTTCCTCTATGGAGGAAATGATAATGTAGCAGGAAACCAGTGTGATATTGCTCAGGATGCTCTGTAAGAGGAGGAAGGCTCAGGAATCACCTTATGAATAGTCAAGCAGTGGCCAGTGGAATGTGACCTGCGAAATGGTGGTGTAGTTATGGAGTGGGGAGTGAGACTATGTGGATTGCAGGGACAGTGCATTGGATTTTCAGAAAATCATTACAGTGTAACTGGCATTAAGCACGGCCATTTTGGATATGGGGATTTGCTACTGTGAATTGGAGTTAATCAGCAGTGAGGAACAGCTTCTGGTATATATGCATATCCTTAGCCATGATGTAAGGCAAATGTGAGAAACAAGGGATTGGGAGACAGTGAAGGCAAAATTCTCCCTGTATAATATACCGACAAATAATAAGTTTCCTCGAGATGCCAGAGCCTAAGACTGTTGGGATATTGGCGCCTGCATTATGTGCCCTCATTGAGGATCACCTCAGGCCTCAAAGGCGTTATTGACATACATCACCAGTAGCGGTAAAGAACACAGTAACTCTGACCATCCTTACACTCAGGTCATTCCAATGATTGGCGGCAGGCTAGATAGTATTTCCCAAGTGGATATTCATCATTGCACAAGGCAATTCAGGAATGCACAATTCAGCAAGGCATCATAATGCAACATGGATAGAGTGACGTTAAAATTTGCCTTCATTGCTGAATTCAGGGGCAATTGATTATACTAATATGGCTATCAGGCTAGTGTTGACCAACCAGGGAGATTCCTCAATTGAAAAGGATTTCACTCTTTGTGTCAATCTGCTTTGCAACTGCAAAAACAACTTCATGCAAGCATTGGCACAGTACCCCACAGTTAGAATGACTCCTTCGTTCTTGGGAATTGCAGTTGCTGCAGCTCTCTGAGATCCAGAAGAGTTTGTGGATGGCTTTCAGGGCATGAGGAATAATCCTTTTAAAAGATAACACTGTCTCTTTCACATGACCCAGGAAGGAGGCATAGAGGTTCCTTAACTCATGTGGTCACACTTCAGAAAATGAGCAGTCATGGTGCCTTAAAAAATTTGGAGATACTGAAGACTGCAGGTGCTGGAAAGTTAGAGTTGATAAAATGTGGAGCTGGAAAAAGCACAGCAAATCAAACAGTATCAGAGAGCAGGAGAGTTGACGTTTCGGGCAGGACCCTTCATCAGGACGGGAGGGGGAAGGGGCGTGAGAAATAAATGGTGGAGGGTAGGGCTGGGAGAAAGGTAAGTAGGATGCTGATAGGTGGATGCAGATATGAGGTGAATCAGATTTATCAATGGGAAGAGTGGAGCCGATAGCTGGAAGATGAATGGGTTATGTCAGGTCAAGGAGGTGGGGTGGAGAGGGAACGCTGGACCTGGGATGAGTTGGGGGGTTGGGGAGATTTTGGAAGCTGGTGGATTCGATGCTGAGGCCATAAGGTTGTAAGCTTCTGCAGTGGAAAATGAGGTGTTCTTATTTTGATGGTGGAGGAGGCCCATATTGACATGTTATTGGAGGAGTGGGAGGGCGAGTTGAAATGGCTGGCAACAGGAGGTGAGATTGATTGGGGCGTGCAAACCATAGATGTTCTTTGAACAAGTTTGCGCTTGATCTCTCCGATGTAGAGGAGACCACATCAGGAGCAACGGATGTAGTAAATCAGGCTAGAGGAAATGCTGGCAAATCTATGCCAGACTTGGAATGATTCTTTGGGGCCTTGGATGGAGGTGAGGCGGCAGGTGTTGCATCTCCTGCAGCCGCAGGGAAAGATGCCAGATCTGGAAGAGAGGTTAGTGGGGAGTATGGACCTTACATGCCTTAAAAAAAATCCTCCCTCAAAGTGCTTTCTCAATGTGCTAGTCTGCTGTGCTCTTCATGACATGGCCCTCCTCTGAGGTGTGGGCCTTGAAGAGGCGATGTGCAGGAGTAGCACATTCTCTTGGAAGAAGAGGCAGAGGCAATGGAGGATGGTGCCAATGCTTTAGAAAACATTCCATGGGTCTGGACAAACAGTCGAAATATTAATTAGGCTGGCACGGAAGCTTAGGCAGCTCAAATTCCGGCATCTCATTCTGCAATGCACCGAACTCTGATACCCAGTCTCATCTGAGTGAAAGAGCATGCCCATAAATGCACACAACACAGAATACTTCAATTTTTCACTGCATGGAGTGATAAACGAGTTGCCACTGGTCACAAATATACTCTGAAAACATACCTTTGCATCACTCTCCCACTTCATTTTCCTTGATGACACCAAAAATTGGATTTATACCACGACATTTCCATTGTGTTTTGTCCTCGTTATTTAACTCAAATACAAAGTTTGCAAAAATTTAAATTTTGGTTTATATGATTTAAAATGTAATGTTGGGTTTAAAAAATGTTTTTGAGAAAAGATTTTTTAAATATTACAATAAACCAACAACAACACAACTCAAAACAAAATGCAAACTGAACAAGATTACGTCTATGTGCATATACAAAGAAAACAACAAAGTATATGAGTGGATAGAAGAAAAATGATCTTTGAGAGCATTAACTAATACACATTCATACATTCGTAGTTCTTCCTCTCAAGATATTAGATTCATTAGACAAGATCATCATGGCTACATAAAAGTGGCAGATAAATCTGTATCTAGGTAATCCAAAAAGGGCTGCCATGTCTTATAAAAGTCCTCAGTTTTTTGGTGCACCATACTCGTGAGAAAGTCTAAAGGAATCTGTGTTCTATGACTAGCTTCCGCCAGCCTAATAGACCTGGGGGTGGGGTTTCAGACACCCAGCACAACAGAATATTTTTCCTAGCACAAAAAATAAGGATATTAAAAGAGTTTTGACTATACATGTCTAAGTAAGGTATCCTGGCCAGACCCCGGAGAAGAAAAACTGGGTCCATATGATATTCTCTGTCTCACCTTATACAGCACCCCAATACGTACAAAACCTACAGCAGGCCCACAAGCAATGAGTAAGGGTGCCCATAGTCATTTGCATTTGGGACATATTGAAGATACTCCCACATTGAATTTTGAGAGACGATCTGGGGACAAATGGGCCCTGTGAATAATCTTCAGCTGCACGGTGTGGGTCCTATTATAGATCAAAATCCTTCTTGTTTGTTCACAAACATCCTCCCGTGTTTCCCAAGGAGATCTCAACCCCCAACTCTCTCTTCCAGACCTCACAAAGTCGCCAAGACTCATCTAAGGAGCCACTCTCCAACAAATGATAAAGGGCGCTGACAGACAGTGTTCTTAGCACTAAGCACCCTTTTCTCTGTGGAGACAGTGAGGTCTGCAGATGCTGGAGATCAGAGTGGAGAGTGCTGAAGTAAATTCCAACCTTCCAGCTCAGCAGCATCCTCATGACCTGTCCTACCTGTCCATCTTCCTTCCCACTTATCCGCTCCACCCTCCTCTCTGATCTATCACCTTTACCCCCACCTCCATCCACCTATCGTACTCTCAGCAACCTTCTCCCCAGCCCCACCCCCTCCCATTTATCTCTCCACCCCTCGAGGCTCCCAGCCTCATTCCTGATGAAGGGCTCCAGCCTGAAGTGTCGATTTTCCGGCTCCTCGGATGCTGCCTGACCTGCTGTGCTTTTCCAGCAACACACTCTCAACCCTCTACTCTACATCAGATCTCTAAGGGCCTGTTAAAAGTGTAGTTCTTTTGAATATAATCCATGATCTGAGAATAACGGAATCCCCCGATCAATGGGGCAGTTGCAATTTGGTTAGCTTGATAAGGGGTTGTTTATGGTGCCAAATAAAAGAGCTAAACCAGTCATTAAATATCCTGAATGTCTTTCTGGGAAAGATGAAAGAAAACATTCACATGGGGGATAGCAAACGAGGAAGGACATTCATTTTAATAAGAGCTATGCGACCTATCCAGGATGTAGGAAGTGCTTCCCACCTTCGAAGGTCTTGTTTAATTTTGTCAAACAAATTAACAAAGTTTGATCGAAGATGCGAGTAATGAATATACCAAAATAAAGCCCCCCCCCCCCCCCCCCCCGCGACCATTTAAAAGGAAATCGGGACTCGCCCTTGGCATCAGGTATTTCCCCTAAGACCTCCCATAGGCAAAGCCTCTGACTTTGGCAAATTGCTCTTATAGCCCGAAAAAGTGCCCAATTAATTGATACATTGTATCAGATGAGGTACCGCTGAAACTGCTGGATTTGACAAAAAGATAAGAACATCATCTGCAAACAATGTAATCTTATATGACTTTAATCCAACTTTTGGAACAGATATGCAGGGTCCCTATGGTTGGCCTCTGTCAGTGGCTCAATCGCCAACATAAACAACAGTGGTGAAAGAGGGGACAACCTTGTCAACTGCCGTAGAAATATTAAAATTACTGGATTGCACATCATTGTTAAGAACCACGGCCAGGAGATCGCTATAAAGGACCCTCAACCTATGCCCTCTAGTTCTGGACTCCCCAACCCCAGGGAAAAGACTTTGTTTATTTATCCTATGCATATCCCTCATAATTTTGTAAACCTCTATAAGGTCACCCCTCAGCCTCCGATGCTCCAGGGAAAACAGCCCCAGCCTGTTGAGCCTCTCCCTGTAGCTCAAATCCTCCAACCCTGGCAACATCCTTGTAAATCTTTTCTGAACCGTTTCAAGTTTCACAACATCTTTCCAGTAGGAAGGAGACCAGAATTGCATGCAATCTTCCAACAGTGACCTAACCAATGTCCTGTCCAGCCACAACATGACCTCCCAACTCCTGTACTCAATACTCTGACCAATAAAGGAAAGCATACCAAACGCCGCCTTCACTATCCTATCTACCTGCGACTCCACTTTCAAGGAGCAATGAACCTGCACTCCAAGGTCTCTTTGTTCAGCAACAATATTCATTTAGTGTATAAGTCCTGCTAAGATTTACTTTCCCAAAATGCAGCACCTCCATTTGGATGGGCACATTTATCTAAATTAAACTCCATTTGACACTTCTCAGCCCATTGGTCCATCTGATCAAGATCCTGTTGTAATCTGAGGTAACCTTCTTCGCTGTCTACTACACCTCCAATTTTGGTGTCATCTGCAAACTTACTAACTGTACCTCTTATGCTTGCATCCAAATTATGTAAATGACAAAAAGTATAGGATCCAGCACTGATCGTTGTGGCACTCCACTGGTCACAGGCCTCCAGTCTGAAAAACAACCCTCCACCACCACCGTCTGTCTTCTACCTTTGAGCCAGTTCTGTATCCAAATAGCTAGTTCTCCCCGTATTCCATGAGATCTAACCTTGCTAACCAGTCTCCCATGGGGAACCTTGTCGAACACCTTACTGAAGTCCATTTCAATCACATCTCCCACTCTGCCCTCATCAATCCTCTTTGTTACTTCTTCAAAAAACTCAATCAAGTTTGTGAGACATAATTTCCCATGCGCAAAGCCATGTTGACTATCCCTAATCAGTCCTTGCCTTTCCAAATACATGTACATCCTATCCCTCAGGATTCCCTCCAACAACTTGCCCACCACTGACGTCAGACTCACTGGCTTGACCTTACCACCCTTCTTAAAAAGTGGCACAACGTTAGCCAACCTCCAGTCTTCCGGCACCTCACCTGTGACTTTCGATGATACAAATATCTCAGGAAGGGGCTGAGCAATTACTTCCTTAGCTTCCCACAGAGTTTTACGGTACACCTGATTAGGTCCTGGGGATTTATCCACCTTTATGCGTTTCAAGACATTCAGCACTTCCTCCTCTATAATATGGACATTTTTCAAGATGTCATCATCTATTTCCCTACATTCTGTATCTTCCATGTCGTTATCCATAGTAAATACTGGTGTAAAATACTCGCTTAATATCTCCCCCATTTTCTGTGGCTCCACACAAAGGCTGCCTTGCTGATCTTTGAGGGGCCCTATTCTCTCCCTAGTTACCCTTTTGTTCTTAATGTATTTGTAAAAACTCTTTGGATTCTCCTTAATTCTATTTGCCAAAGCTATCTCATGTCCCCTTTTTGCCCTCCTGATTTCCCTCTTAAGTATACTCCTGCCGGCTTTATATTCTTCTAAGGATTCACTCGATCTCTTCTGTCTATACCTGACATTCTTTCTTCTTTTTCTGAACAAAATCCTCAATTTCTTTAGTCATCCAGCATTCCCTACCAGCCTTTCCTTTCGCCCTAACAGGAATATACTTTCAACAGAAATGGGGATAGCCACAGACGACTCCTGCACTACCTGCCTACCTCTCCTGCCTTTCCTGGAGTTAACCCATCTGTATGACTCTATCTGAGACTTTTCCCCCTTCCTATAACTGCCATCCATCATGTACCGTTGCTATTGCAAATTCCTCATTGCCTCTAACTATCTGTCCATTCGATCTAATAGGATTTGCAACCAACAGCATTTATTACAGATATACTCCGTAGTAACCCGTAAACTCTCCTTAAACTCCCACATCTGACTAGAAGCGCTTATCACGCTACTAAAGGCCATTCTTGCTTCTTCACAATCTACTGACCCAGAAAATAACACCGTCTTATTCCTCTACAAAACACTGCCAAAGGTGTTATTTCTGAAGGCTTCCCATTTTCCAGCTGTCCCTTTACCTGTGAACATCTGCCCCCATCAGCTTTTGAAAGTTCTTGCCTAATACCGTCAAAATTGGCCTTTCTCCAATTTAGAACTTCAACTTTTAGATCTGTCTACCCTTTTCCATCATTATTTTAAATAGAATAGAATTATGGTTACTGGCTCCAAAGTGCTCCTCCACTGACACCTCAGTCACCTGCCCTGCCTTATTTCCCAAGAGTAGGTCAAGTTTTGCACCTTCTCTAGTAGGTACATCCACATACTGAATCAGAAAATATTCTTGTACACACTTAACAAATTCCTCTCCATTCTAAACCCTTAACAGTATGGCAGTGCCAATCTATGTTTGGAA
This sequence comes from Chiloscyllium plagiosum, assembly GCF_037043375.1. NCBI lineage: Eukaryota > Metazoa > Chordata > Chondrichthyes > Orectolobiformes > Hemiscylliidae > Chiloscyllium > Chiloscyllium plagiosum. The sequence goes on from NW_028270144.1 coordinate 76,913,125, forward strand.
AGTTAAAATCCCCTACCATAACCACCCTGTTATTCTTACAGACAGCTGAGATCTGTAAGCTTACAAGTTTGTTTCTCGATTTCCTTCTTACTATTAGGGGGTCTATAATGCAGTCCCAATAATGTGATCATCCCTTTCTTATTTCTCAATTCCACCCAAATAACTTCCTTGGATGTATTTCCGGGAATATCCTCCCTCAGCACAGTTGTAATGCTCTCCCTTATCAAAAATTTCTCTCCCCCTCCTCTCTTGCCTCCCTTTCTATCCTTCCTGTAGCATTTGTATCCTGGAACATTAAGCTGCCAGTCATGCCCATCCCTGAGCCATGTTTCTGTGATTCCTATGATATCCCAGTCCCATGTTTGTAACCATGCCCTGAGTTTATCTGCTTTCCCTGTTAGGCCCCTTGCATCAAAATAAATGCAGTTTAACTTATTAATCCTACCTTGTCCTTGCCAGCCCTTTCTGTTTGACTCGCTTCTGTTCTCAACTGTACCAGTCTCAGATTGATCTCTTTCCTCACTATCTCCCTGGGTCCCAACCCACCCCCTCCTCCACCTTACTAGTTTAAATCCTCCCAAGCATCTCTCGCAAATTTCCCTGCAAGTATATTAGTCCCCTTCCAATTTAGGTGCAATCCATCCTTCTTGTACAGGTCACTTCTACCCCAAAAGAGATTCCAATGATCCAAAAGTGTGAATCTTTCTCCCATACACCAGCTCCTCAGCCATGCATTCTTCTGCTCTGTCCTCCTATTTCTGTCCTCACTAGCTTGTAGCACCGGGAATAATCCAGATATAACTACTCTCGAGGACCTCCTTTGTAAATTCCTGCCGAACTCTCTATAATCTCCCTTCAGAATCTCAACCTTTTCTCTTCCTATGTCATTGGTTCCAATGTGGACAATGACCTCTTGCTGGCCCCTCTCCCCCTTGAGAACATTCTGCACCCTCTCTGAGACATCCTTGATTCTGGCACCCAGGGAAGTATCACACCACTGCTGGCCACAGAAACATCTGTCTGTACCTCGGACTAGAGAGTCCCCTAACACAACTGATCTCTTGGAACCCAACATACTGCGCGTTGCATTAGAGCCAGTCATAATACCAGAAACTTGGCTGTTCGTGCTACGTTCCCATGTGAATCGATCACCCCCTACATTTTCCAAAACAGCATACTTGTTGAACTGGGAATAGCCACAGACGAGTCCTGCACTACCTGCCTACCTCTCCTGCCTTTCCTGGAGTTAACTCATCTCTATGACTATCTGAGACCCCCCCCCCCATAACTTCCATCCATCACGTACCGTTGCTGTTGCGAATTCCTCATTGCCTGTAACTGTCTGTCCATCCAATCCATTCAATCTGATAGGATTCGCAGCCAACAGCATTTATTGCAGATATACTCTGCAGTAACCCGTAAACTCTCCTTAAACTCCCACATCTGACAAGAAGCGCTTATCACTCTACTAAAGACCATTTTTGCTTCTTCACAATCTACTGACCCAGAAAATAACACTGTCTTATTCCTCTACAAAACACTGCCCCAGGTTAAATTAATAGTTATGGCTTATATTTGAAGTTTAATCAAGAGACATATCTCAAAAAATATATAATTGAGAAAAGAACTCTCTCTGCTCACTACGGCAGACTTTCTGTAGGCCACACTTAAAACAATTCATTTATCTGATTCTGTGCTGCGATTTCGTCCAAGCAGTTCCCTCAAGATCAGTTGTGAATTTCACTGTTTGTTAATTTTCACAGACGCACTCTTATGTCCAGCGATACATGAATTCAAACAGCAAAGGCAGTAACTCTGCAGGTTCACTGTGGTATCAGTTTCTTTCTCTCTCTCCTGCACTGTCCTCACCATGTGCTTCCTTTGTCTGTTCTTCTCCCTTTTAAAACTGCTGTTGTCTTGACTTTGTTTTGGAACTTTGGAAAACAAAATGCAACAGCATATAAAACAGTAATTGCTGCTCCTAGAATTCGAGGAAATCACCTCCAATACCTAAAATACCTCAAAAAAGGAGCAGCTCTTACCACCAGAAATTTTTCCTGTCCTCCATCTTGGATTAACCAGAATTCTGCTGGTCCTTTTTGACCATGGAAGGCAGCACAGTTGCCAGCCTTAATGCAAAGGTCTTAGACTGGATTTTGAAGTCAACATTTAAAAGTGAGATGGGCCTATAGGAAGCACAATCCTCTGGGGTCTTCCCTTTCTAAGAATAAGAGAGCTATTAATCTTGTTTAAGGTTGGTGGAAGGCAGTCGTGGCTGTATGAGTGGTTGAATATATTAACCATTGGCCCTGACAATGTTTATAAATTCTTTATAAAATTCAATAGGAAGGCCATCAGGACCGGGTGCCTTTCTGCTCTGAAACTGCTTCGCAGTGTCCTACACTGACAAAGGGGCATTAAGGCAAGATGCGTGTTCAGGGGTTACCCCTAGAAGATCCAGTTCTTGAAAAAAGACTCCAGCTTAACCCATTTATCCTCAAAACACTCAGTCTGATATAATTCGGAATAAAATCTCTGAAATGCTGCATTTATCTTTTTGGAATTGCAGGTAAGAGACCCAGTCCCTTCTCTGATTGAGGTAATGGCTTGGAGGGTGCTCTTTTTGCTGGCAATGTATGCAGATTACTTCCTCGGCTTATTACCATGCTCAAACAACCTTTGTTTTGCAAAAGCAAGTACCTTCTTGCTGTTTGTGTGAGCATGGAATTCAATGTGGACCAAATTGCTGTGATTCTCTAGCTTAGCCACCAAGGGTCTACTAAAGTATACCCTCTCAGCTGCTCTCAAATGTGTCTCCAGTAAGTATTGCCGCCCTCCCTTCTGTCACTTCCTACTGGTGGAGTAAGAAGTAATTATCCACCTGGCATAAGCTTTAGCAGTTTCCCAAAGAATGGATGGGTTACTGGCTGAATCTGAGTTAATGGCTAAGAAAGATCTGAATTCATTAAAGAAATACTCAATTAACTTACTATCTTTAAGAATAAAAAGAGCCATTCACCAATGTCTCAAACCTGTTATATTGCCCTTAATCTTAACCAATAAGTATACTGCTGCATGATCAGGGATGGTAATATTCCCAATTGTGCAGGATGCCACTGCAGAGGTAAGGAAAAGATCAATCCTAGTGTGGCACTTGTGCAGGTTAGAGAAGAAAGTAAATCCCTACCTGAGGGGTGGAGCTGTCTCCAAACATCCACCAACCCTAGTTCCACACCCAAATCCAGTAATTGCTCAGATTGCAAAGAAGGTATTGGGGAACCTTTGGGCATTCTGTTTACCATGGGATCCAAAAGACAGTTGAAATAATAATGTGCTTCGATGCAGGCTTACTCAATTTGGAAAATGCACCACCTGGGAATTTAAGTGGGTGTGCCAGGGGCAATAAGCATTCAAAATACGATATTCTTCTCCATGTATCAAAGGTTTGAGGATCATGAGCCTCCCATGAGTGTCTTTAGTACAATCTAGTAATTTACATAGAAGATTCTTCCGAACAAGTATGGCCACTCCCCTACTCCTAATATTAAAAGACGAAAAATAAACCCAATCAAACCAACCCTGCTGTAATCTCAAACATTCCTTGTCATTAAGGTGTTTCTTCTGCAATTGGACAATATCCACCCTCTCCTTTTTAAGACTGGAAAGTACCTTTTCCCTCTTGACTGGTGAATGGCTCCCCCTAATGTTCCAGGTACACTAGTTAAGCACATCATTAGCCATAATACTCTGTAACAACATCTGAACTGCAGAGAGGAAGAACTCGAATTACACATCACTGAGCATCAATGGAAAAAGATTCATTAACTAAAACTACTACAACTAACAAGCTCTCAACTTTCCAAACCTACATACATACAAAACCAAAAAGCTAAGCAAAATACAAAGCACCAGTGGCACTCAATAGGGGAATTTGCCCCCCACCCATTGGGTGCACTTACACGTCCCAAAACTTTGTCGTCTGCCCTGCTACCAATATGGCAGTCAGGGCAATTAACCACCAAAACCGGGCTTGAACTGCCCTTAGGTAGGCATTTAGCCATCACAACCACCTTCATAACTCCCTCCAGCTTAAGCTGCACCCAGACACAAGCAAAAATAAGAAAGAAAATAGTAATGTTAACGAAGAAGTTAAAAGTGAGTACTCTACCCATTCCCGAGTATCATGCGGGTAAATAACCGAAACAACAAACTTACTTTAAGAAAAAAGAAAAATTATTATCTATATCCATTAAAGCACCCAGCCTACTTTAATGTGTCCACAAAGTTATTCACTTTCTTTGGAGAGTCAAATCAGTGTGTTGGTCCATTGAAAGAAACTTGGAGCACCACTAGGTACCTCAAAGAATACTGAATTCCAAATTCCCTTAGTCTTCTCTTGATATCAAAAGACTTCCTTTACCAAATCACTGCTGCTGAAAAGTCCTGAAAGAACATAATCCTGGAGCCTTCATGAATTAAAGCCATTGGGTCTTTCCCCTGGGTTCCATAACTCTTTGTGTGTCCCCATAACTATGAAACCCTACAAGGACAGGGCGAGGGCACTGGTCCAAGCCTGACCTGCGCACTGTAACGGATTGAGCTCTCTCAATCTTCACAGGCTCCGCTTCAGCTTGTAAGTGAAGGAATCACGGCAGCCAGTTCTCAAAAAATCTCACTGGCTGACCACTTTCCATCTCCTCCGGCAGACCAACGATACAAATGTTCTTCCTCCTGCCCCTATTCTTGAGGTCGTCAACTTGTTCAGTTAAAATACGGACATGTTTTTCAAGGACTTGGATCTACTCCTTAGAGGAATCGATCATGGTCTCTGCCACTGTGGTTCGATACTTGACCTCATCCGTTCTCTTTCCAAGGCTTTCAAGTTGCTCATGTTTTTGAAGCACGGCTGAAAGCAGGTCCAACCTACTACTAAACTTCAATCATGGCTTCAATTTTTTTTTGCAAATTCGTGAATTCTGCGACCAGGACCTGGTGAGTAACCGGGTCCATTGAAGTAGCAGAGAGGGTCACAGCCGCGGCCTTGGGCATACTTGATGCTTCCGATGGGTGCCCCACATATTTGGACTTATTCGATGCTTTCCCATGTTTTGTCATTTCCACTTGACAAAACAGGATTAATAAACATTCTGTAGCTCTTTTAGTGTTGAACTTTAGATAAATTGCTTAGTTGGGGTGGGCGGGTGTTCACGCGCTTTGTGCTGGGGGTGGTGTTGGACCGGGTTGGGGGGCGGGCGAGGAGCAGTGCTGGACGGGTTTGGGGGGGGGGGCGATGTTGGACAGGTTTGGGGGGCAGGGGGCGGTGTTGGATGGGATTGGGGTCAGGGGGGCAGTGTTGGACAGGTTTAGGGAGCGGGCGGCGGTGTTGGGGGTGGGGGATGTTGGATGAGATTGGGGGTGTGGACGCGGTGTTGGGCGCGGGTGCAGTGTGGGACGGGGTTGGAAGGGTTTAGGGGAGCGGTGTTGGATGGGACTGGGGGGGGGCAGGGCGGTGTTGGGCCGGGGCGGTGTTGGATGGGATTGGGGTCAGGGGGGCAGTGTTGGACAGGTTTAGGGAGCGGGCGGCGGTGTTGGGGGTGGGGGATGTTGGATGAGATTGGGGGTGTGGACGCGGTGTTGGGCGCGGGTGCAGTGTGGGACGGGGTTGGAAGGGTTTAGGGGAGCGGTGTTGGATGGGACTGGGGGGGGCAGGGCGGTGTTGGGCCGGGGCGGTGTTGGATGGGACTGGGGGGTGAGGCATGTTGGGGGCGGGGCCACATGCACTGTGAGCTGCTGCAGTCTCTTGAACGAGGAGCAGACTTTAAAAACTCTAAGCCCCAGAGGAAAAGCATTTAATCGATTATCCGAACGAAATAGTGCCCGCCCATCTCGTTCAGATAATCGAGGTTCCCCTGTATTGGGGGCTCAACTTTTTATAATTTAGATCAATTACCTAAATGAGGGGAGAGAAGGGATAGTGGTTAAATTCACAAACGCCATAAAGGTAGGTTAGGATAGAATGTTGTGAAGAAGACATAAGGAGTTTGCAGATGGATAGAGATTGGAATACTACGTTAGAAACTATGAAGTTGCCTTTTAGACCTTTTGTTTCATATGACCCTTCTCCACCATTTAACAAGATTTTGACTGATCTGATTGTAGCCTTAACTGTATTCTCGCCTACCAGATATCCATTGACTCCCTTCTTAAAAAAAATTAATCTAATTCTGCATTATAAATATTCAATGATCCTGTCTCCAACTCTGGAGAAGAGAGTTCCAAAGACACTCAACCCTCAGAAAAAAATAATCTACACATCTCAGACTGAAATGGGTGATCCTATTTTTTAAATAGTGTCACCTAGTTCTAATCTTTCCACAGGGGGAGCATCCTTTCAGCAACCACCCTGTCAAATTCCCTCAGGGTCTTATATGCTTCATTGAGGTCATACCTCACTCTTCTAAACCCCAAAGGATACGTGAACAGCCTGTCCAACATTTCTGCGTAGGTCACCCATTGCCAGATATTACTTTGTGAACCTTTTGTTTTACTGCCTGTAATGCAGAGCTATTAATAGATTCTTAATTCAACCTGTAATTATAAACGTGAATGGCAGGTGTGGATCATAACAGTCAACAAAGTAAGTGGTGAGGTTGAGTCCTTCAAGCCAAATTAGAGTCGATGAGTTACAGAATGTCAGGCAGAATACTTGAATACAGTCACTCTTTTGCAGTTTTGTGGCATGAATATTACCTGCTAGCTTGATGGTATTACTAATTTCTTTGGCAAATGCAACTTCACAACTTCCTTTCAGAAGTAACAAATTTGCAGTATATTTATATAGTTCTTTTTATGTAGTAAGATGTTCCAAGGTTCTTCAAGGAATAGGATGAAACATAAATTAGATTCATAGTCACATTGGTGATATTAGGGGCTGATGGCTTAAAGCTTGATCAGTTATTCTTAAGGAGCATCTGTCTTAAAGAGAGGCACAGAGTTTTACACAGAATCCAGGGGTGATTTGCTAAAGGAAGCCATTCATTCCATTGTGCCCACAAGACTTGCTAAATGAACATCATTACCTAATGCCAATCTCCTGCTTTATCCCTTGCACATTATTTTTATCCAGTAATCATTCAGTGCTCTCTTAACTGCTTCAATTTTATGAAGGAAATACCAGAGCTTCAGGCCTAGGCAGCTGATCGCATGGTCACCAATGGTGGAATAATTAAAATTGCTCTTGCTTAAGAAGCCAGAATTATTTCAGCATAGACATCTAGGACGGTTTTGAGATGGGAAGGAATTATGAAAGATAGAGAAGGCAATATTATGGAGGGATTTGAAATTCAATTTCCAAATCAAGGTATTGTTTGACCAGGAATCGAAGTAGGTCAGTGATTACAGGAGTGCCTATCACTGCTTGTTCTTGTATGTATCTTATTGTCATGGCACAGTTTTATTTAGGTTATCCATGTGGACTTCATTCCATTCTGCCCAGGAGAAGCAACATCCGGGATCTGAGTAGATGTGTTTGAAACTGGTGACTGATAAATTAGAGAGTGTGTTGGGAAAGATGTCAGTAAGTCTCAAAAGTTGAGCATACCCTAATAAAATCTTGTTGAAATACATAAAATCAGAATATATCAATGGGAAGATTTTCTTCTGGCAATTACCTTCTACAGAAGATGCTGGGTTTGCTCACTGAAAGCTTAACTTAGAACAATTTAAATAATTTACTGCCATCACTGACTTAGTTTCAAACAATTTCCAACTCCCTCCTAAGCAGGACTGATGATGTCCATAGGATAAACATGCCTGATCTTTGGTCTTTGCTTTCTTGCAGTGACTTAGAACAATGTTAAAAATCACACAACACCAGGTGATAGTCCAACAGTTTTATTTGGAAGCACTACCTTTTGGAGAAGGAGCAGTGCCCCGAAAGCTAGTATTTCCAAATAAATCTGTTGCACTATAAGCTGGTGTTGTGTAATTTTTAACTTTGTCCTTCCCAGTCCAACACCGGCTCCTCCACATCTTAGAACAATGTGGCATTGTTTGGGCAGTGGAGATTTCAGAATTTTTTTTTTAGGTTGAGTAGTTTTCCAAATTTATATATTGTTTTTGTAGAGCTACTTAGTGTTAGATGTTAAAATAATATCCCCTTGGTTGTCAATTGCTGCAAACAAGTATGATCAGAGCTCAAAACATTGACAGGAAAACACAACTGGTGTAGTGAACTCCAACTGCAAATCCCAGAGATGGTATACAGATATGCAGAAAGCAGTATTTATAAGACAAATTAATCTAGTTTATGCATTGATTTAGCGATGTCTTTCAAAACTATTTAGTTTCTTTATTAAATCATAAAAGCAACCTATCCACTTGGAATAAATAGAAACAATTTTTTTGAACAAGTTGTTTAGCTATATATGTTTATTTGAAGTAGTTTTGAACAAAACTAATGTTATTGGTCTGGTTATATGCTGCGTTATCATTGTGGATTCGAATCCTTTTCTTTAACACGAACTTGTACATTTGGTCAAATCACATAATCAAAATAATAGATGGTTATTATTTGTTGCCTGACCAAATGTTTAAGTGTGATGCTGTAGATATAACTCTGGAATTCTAAGAACGTAATTTTGATAATGTTATCTTTACGACAAGCGCCATTATGATATTTTGTCAGAACAAATGGTGTGAACCTTCCAAACCACCTGAACAGTTATATAGTTACATTTGGAAGTATGGTCACTGTTATGTAGGCAAAGCAACATTGAATTTTTCCAGTAACTTTTAAACATGGACTCAAATCAGTTGTTGTATACCAAAGTGATACTCTAATTAGATGCACACCTGGTTTTCATGTTTGTCATGTATCAAGAAAATGTTGGCTAAATATTATAATTTGTATTTTAAACAGCTTATAACTTCATTAAATTTACAGGGTTAATGATCGTTATGACCATGCTTATAGCTCAGATCAAGTATTAGAAGGATACTTCAGTGAGGAAGAACCCACATTGCACACAAGACAAGATACTGAAACACTGTTTTTCACAGAAACTGGTTAGTACTGATGAGACATGAACTTGTTTTACATTGATGTCTGTCATGATGCTTTGTTTTTGTTCAGTTCTTGGTTTGGCAGAATGATGGGAACAATATGTTCTCAAAGGGCTTAAAGGAAAATGGCATACAAACAAACAATTTGCCATAAGTTTTTTTCCCTGTATGGTCAAACAATTTTTGTGGTGTACTCGATCTTTAATTCAGTTTCTACTGATTGCCAATGTCATGTTATTGGGTCGGTGTGACTCTAGACTTGATATTGAGCCAATTGCTGAACATGGGTGTGGCCTATATGAAGCAGAACATAGAATAGTTTTGCCAAGCTTCTGCAAACATCAAGAAAATATGTATTTCAAGTCGGTAGAGTAAAAACTTGTTATATCTTATAAGGTGGTCACATTGTGAAGGACATTGAGGAACTGCTGTAGATTCTTCTCTTAATAAATTTAGCCACTAAATTGGTGTGACTTTCATTGAACTTGTTGACATCAAAATAAATTTAAGTTCTGTGGCCTTTATTAGTGCAGGCTACTCATAAAAAGGCAAAGAATGGTCATGGTGCTGGGCCATTTATTTCAGTTTGAAGGAGAGGATCTGAAGCAATTTATAGGGTCAGACCATCTGGTCAGCAGCAGGGGGCGATGACTGTGTTGTAATTTGCACACTAACCATTTTACATTGCAGGCTTTTCCCCTTTGATGCTGAATCCAGCAAGGACTTAGTAACTAACAGTATTGGGATACCAAGTGGTGAGATAATTCCAGTAAATCCATATTCCTCTTTTCTCATGAAATGAAGACATGCTCTGTATTTAAATGGAGCCATTCCATCTGAAAAACAGGACAACCTTCCCTCACCAATTATGTTCACTCCATCTCTGACCTCAATACTCAACTTCTTCAACCCCCTGACAATACACATCCCATTCTCAGATCTGGCACTCTACCCCCATCAATGCGAGCGTTCCTTTAATACCTGACAATACTCTGACCCCTTTCTCACTCCAAAAATGTTAATTCACATCTTTAATCATGCTCACCTTTCGTCATTCCCACAGTTTCAACAATGCTGACTCTTCTGTTATGGGACAGGAGCAATCTGCTCTCAGTCATCTGAAGTGGAAAACCTATGTTGTTTCATGCTCCTATGAGTGTGAGTAGGCATCAGTGGACAGTAGCACATAGTCTGGCACAGTGTGCAGCAAATTATTTATTCTTTCGTGATCTGGAATCAGGGTGTCTCGAGCTGCCCACTAAACTCCAAACTGATGTCAGTCCAGGCTGTCTTTTTTGGTGGCATCCTGTTGGCATCCCTCGGAAACAGTCAGTCCCTTCTGTCCTGGTCAGCATAGAGGAGAACCTCAAGGAAATTAACACTCTAGTTTGGAGTCACTCTTTCTATAATCTCAGACATCTCCGGAGGTTACATGGAGTTGACCAGTAGAGTTGGGTGATGTGCCTGGCTCACAGAGTGAAGTGCTGTCTGGGTATCTTTTAAAAATAGCTCCTGGAAGTTGAAACCTGCAAGGTTCCAGCAGGCATCTGACTTCCAGACCATTTCCTTGTAAGATTGGCACTAATAGCACATCCATACGAAATAAGCTGAGAACAGGATAATTGTGCAAGAATACCTACCAGTTGGAGTGGCATGGTGGCTCAGTACTGCCTCACAGCGCCAGAGACTTGGATTCAGTTCCAGCCTAGGGAGTTTGCATAAACCTGCAGAGTTTGAACATTTTTCCCATGTCTGCATGCGTTTCCTCTGGTGCTCCCGTTTCCTCCCACAGTCCAAAGGTATGCTGGGTAGATGATTTAATCATGCTAAATTGTCCTGTAGTATCCAAGGTAGGTGGATCAGTCATAGTAAATGCAGGGTTACAGCGATAGACTGGCAGGGGCTGAGTCTGGGATGCTCTTTAGAGGGTGGTGTGGACTTGATAGGCCAAATGATCTCTTTCTGCTCTGTAGAAATTCCGATTCAGTGAATGGAGTACCTCTCGCTTTTAAGCCAGATGCCACATCAGGTCTGCAAAATGCAACATTTTACGTAAGGGATCAGAGTCTCAGAATAAGGGGTCAGTTAGGTAAGCCAGAGAAGAGGTTAAGTTCTGTCACTCAGACAATCGGGAATCTTTAGAAGTCAGTACCTCAGACAGCTTACGGGAACTTAGCCAAACTGCGTTGTCATGAAAGAGATGCATGGATTTTTGGATACTAGTGGAATTAAAGGATGTGCAGGAAGATGGAGTTGAGGTAAAAGATCAGTTCTTATTGAATGACAGAGGTGGCTCAAAGGTCAAATGATCAACTCATGCTCCTTTATTTTAATGTTCTTGTTTTGATGTTGTCAGTGATTCTGTGTTCGTTGCATATTGTTAAGAAGTTGAAGGCTTCTTGTGTACCTTTAAAGGAGAATGAATACTGTTCTGTAGGTGAGCAAAGAGAGAGAGAGAAGAAAGAGAGAACTTGAACTTCAGAAGTTGTGAATTAATCAGGAAAGTCGAGTTAACAGGATGGAGATGAAGAGAGAAGGTAATGGTGTATACAAATATGTTAAATCATTGCCACATTTTGATGAGAAAGATGTTGAAGCCTTCTTTATTTAATTTGAAAAATTGGCTAGGCCGATGGAGTTGCCAGAGAACTTGTGGATAATGCTAGTTCAGACTAAACTAGTAGGCAGAGCCAGTGAGGTATTTGCAACACTGTCAAATGAAAGGTCAAGAGATTATGCAGCTGTCAAAAAGACTATTTTGAGTTCTTATGAATTGGTACCGGAAGTGTATAGATAGTGGTTCAGAAACATAAAGAAGGAACCAGGTCAGACTTAAGTTGAGTTCGAAAGAATTAAACATAGTAATTTTGATAGATGGGTGTGGGCCTTAAAAATAGATAAGACCTATGAGGTTCTAAGAGAGATTATTCTGCTGGAGAAGTTTAAAAACTCACTTTCAGAGATGATAATTCATGTGGATGAACAGAAAGTTCAAGAAGTTAGAAGAGTGACAGAGATGGCAGATGAATAAGCATGGGCAAAATTTAGTTTCTGGCAGGAATTTCATCCTGTGAACGATAGAAATTGGGAGAAGAGGAGATCCAATACTACAAATCAAAAAGTAGAGCACACTGGTAATAGTTTACCACAGGTGAAAAAAGAAACCCAAGAAGGTGAAAGGCCTCTGGTGTTTCCACTATGGTAAAGTGGGACATATAAAGTCACAGTGCTGGTCATTGAAGAAAGGCAATGTGGGAAAAGATGTGGTTTAAAAAAAAGGCTAAGCCAGTAGCATGAGTAAAAGTAATAAAGGAAACCCCAAAAAAAGTTGAGGAACTGCAGGAGAGTGCCCAGCCTAGGCAGGGGCTGGGTATTGCGTTCGTTCCTGATCTCTATAAAGACTTCACCTCTGTGAGTAAAGTTTACGCAGGAAGAACAGGGGGAAAAGGAAAAGAAGTTATAATTTTGAGAGATATGGGATCTAATCATTGTCTAATAGTAAGAGATTAACGTATTTGTACTCTTTCTGATATGTTACCCGAGAGAGTGGCAATTTGTGGAATAGATGGACAGAAATTTAGCATTCCCTTGTGTAAGATCAAGTTGGAGAGTCAAATCAAGACTGGGGAAGTAACAGTGGGAGTGATTGACAGACTGTCAGTTCCAGGAGTACAGCTTATTCATGGGAATGGTTTAGCAGGATCCAAGGTAGGAGTGACACCCTTTGTTGTGGAGAAACCAAAGGAACACCAGGGAACTGAGGAGCTAAAAGAAAAATACCCTGGAATTTTTCCAGACTGTGTACTAACAAGATCCCACTGTTATAAGTCACAGCAAAAAGCAAAAACTAAAGAGAAAGATGAAGGAGTTCATGTTCAGTTAGCGGACACCCTGTTTGATGTATTGGTGCAGGAAAAACCTGAACAGGCAGAGGGTCAGGCAGAAGTGTTTCGTTCTGAAAGGCTAATAGACTTGCAATAGAAAGACGTGGCGATAAAAGACACATATATATTGATGCATATTCAGAAAAGGAATCAGAACGAATTCCTGAGGGTTATTATCTTAAACATCGAATCCTAAGATGAAAATGGAGACTATGGCAGGTTAGTGCAGAGGAGGAATTGACAGATGTGCATCAGATGTGTTGCTGGTAGCATACAGACAAGTGGTGTTATAGGTAGCACATGAATTACCAGTAGGAGGTCACCTAGGTGTGAGGAAGACTCAGGCTGAGGTACAAAAGTTTTTCTATTGGCCTGGACTGCACAAGGATGTGGTTAGATTTTTCCATCCATGTCAAAAGTGACAAATGGTGGGTAAGCCACAAACAGTAATAAAACCAGCACTTTTTTAGAACATTTCATGTGGATTATGATTGATTGTGTAGGTCCCCCACCCTAAAACAAAAAGTGAGAACCAGTACTTGCTAACCATAATGGATGTGTCTACCAGATTTCCAGAGACAATTCCATTATGGAGTATTAAGGCAAAAATTGTGGTGGAGGGGTTAGTAGCTTTCTTTACATGGTATGGGCTACCCAGAGAGATTCCTGAAGAAGGGCTTGTGCCCAAAACGTCGATTCTCCTGTTCCCTGGATGCTGCCTGACCTGCTGCGCTTTTCTAGCAACACATTTTCAGCCCAGAGAGATTCAGTCAAACCAAGGGTCTAATTTTACTGCTAGGCTGTTTAAGGACATCATGGACAGCTTAGGCATATAGCACTTTAAATCAAGTGCATACTATCCTGAATCCAAAGAAGGTTTGGAAGGTGGCATCAGACCCTTAGACCATGTTAAGAGTGTACTGTCAAGATTACCTGAATGATTGGGATAAAGGTTGTTTGCCATTAGAGATGCCACAAGCAAATCTATTCAGTTTACTCCCTTCGAGGTAATTTTCAGACAAGTGTGAGGGCCTTTGAAATTATTTAAAGAAAAATTGAAAAGACTGAAGTTGGATATCTCACACTTGGGTTATGTATCTGAAGTGAGGGAGAGATTAAATCAGGTAGGTGAGTTAGCTAAACAGCACCTGAAGAGGGCACAGCATAGAATGAAGCAGGTGGCAGATAAAAACTCTAAAACCTGTTTTCCCGTGGGGATGACATATTGGTATTGTTACCAATGGTGGAGATCCCTTCAAAGCCAGGTTTAGTGGTCCCTATCAAATTGAGAAAAAGTTAAGTCAGGTAAATTAACTAGTAAAGATGCCAAATAGGAAAACAAAGTGTATCAAGTATACCCTGTGAATATGTTGAAACCTTTCCGTAATAGAGACAGGGAACTGGAGAAACCGGTGTTAGTTTCTGCCCCACAGAGTGAGGAATCAAATCCAGATGTCGTGGAGTTTAATGTGCCTCAAAATACTATAAATAATGAAGTCCTTCAGGAGTGGGATAGGTTAGTGAACTATCTGTCTCAGGAGCAAAGAACCCAGGTTTGTTGCAGCAGTATGAGGATATATGCAGAAATACGATAGGGAGGCCAAATGCTGTTGTGCATAAGGTGAAAGTAGGGAATGCTATTCCAATAAAACAGCACCCCTCCAGACTTAATCCTCTAAAAGCCACACTGGTACAGAAGGAATTGGAAGCAATGCTGAACGAAGATATCATTGAACTGAGTCAGAATGAGTGGAGTTTGCCAATCGTGTTAGTTCTCAAACCTGATGGGACTCAAAAATTTTGTGTAGACTATCAAAAGGTCAATACCATAACAAAATTGGACTCCCATCCAATACCAAGATTGGCGGACTGCATAGAGAAAGATGGACAAGCCACTTACATCATAAAGTTGGACTTACTGTGTGGTTATTTGCAGGTACCTTTATCAGAGAAAGTGAAAGGAATTTCTGCATTTGTAACCCCAAATGGATAGGATAAGTAGGCAAAGTCTTTTCCCTGGGGTTTGGGAGTCCAGAACTAGAGAGCATAGGTTTAGGGTGAGAGGGGAAAGAGACTTAAGGGGCAACTTTTTCACGCAGAGGGTGGTAAGTGTATGGAATGAGCTGCCAGAGGATGTGGTGGAGGCTGGTACAATTGCAACATTTAAGAGGCATTTGAATGGGTATATGAATAGGAAGGGTTTGGAGGGATATGGGCCAGGTGCTGGCAGGGGTGGGACTAGATTGGGTTGGGATATCTGTTCGGCATGGACGGGTTGGACCGAAGGGTCTGTTTCCATGCTGTACATCTCTATGACTCTAAATGGGTTCTATCAATTCAAAGCATTTGGAATGAAGAACGTACCAGCCACATTCCAAAGACTCATGAACAGAGTTTTGGTCCGATTAACAAATTGTGCAGTTTATCTAGATGATGTAGTGATCTTTAGCAAATCATGGAAAGATCAGATGGTATAGTTGGCAGAGCTCTTTGAATGATTACGAGAAGCAAAACTGTTAATAAATGTAAAGAAAACAGAATTCGTAAAGGCAGAGGTGACATTCTTGGGGCATAGTATCCATCATGGAAGGTTGACCCCAAGGAACATGAAGATGAAGGCATCGAGGAATTTCCATGACCAAAAAAGAGGTGCTTTGATTTTTGATTTTTGAAACTAAGCGGATTCTACCGGAAGATTGTTCTAAAATTCAGCAGCTGGTGGCACCGCCAACAACTTTACTAAAGAATGTAAAGTTTCGGTGGACAGATCAATGCCAGGAGACAATTGAGAATTTAAAAGCACAATTAACCACCTTACCAGTTTTAGCTTCACCAAATTTTTTGAAACACTTTGAAGTTGCAATCGATGCTCGTGATATAGGAGTTGGAGCTGTACTGCTACTGGAAGATGATGATAGAATTGAATGGTCAGTTGGCTACTTTTCAAAGAAACAATACCTACCAGAGAAAATATTCTACCATCGAAAAAGAATTATTGAGATTGGTACTGGCCTTACAACATTTTAATGTTTATGTGACAAACAATGTATCGGAGACAGTTATGTGCACAGATCACAATCCTCTTACATTCTCGGAAAAATTTAAAGACAAAATTATGAGACTATTTCATTGGAGTTTTATGTTACGGACTTTTAACTTGCAAATTGTACATGTTGCGGGTTATAAAAATGTGATAGCAGATGCGTTATCGCGGATTTAAAGTTGGACAGATTCCAATGTTATATATATGTGTGCAGAAATTAATATGAAAGTATAATTAGATTAATGACCTATGTATTTCATTATAATGGGATTAAGAATTAGAAAAAAAAAGCCATCTTTTCAATATGATGGTTCATTTTTTTCTTAAGGGGGAAGGTGTTATGACGTTGAAGGCATGTACTGTACCTTTAAGAGAGAGTGAATGCTGTTCTGAACTGAGAGATTACAAACACCTGTATATATGACTAGATGGCAATCCCAGTGTGTACTGGAAAGTTGAAAATATGCAATATTTGGCTGTGAAATGGATACCTCAGTTGGTTACTGTTTTGACAACAATTCAAATTTAACCAATCAGATTAAATTATGCCGTAGGATACTAAAACCCAATGAAGTTTAAATTTATTGTTTTGTCAACATTGAACCACTGAGACAATCCAATGTTGGGGATATAAAAATGCGGATACCTTGAAAATTGCAGAGGGAGCAACTGCCCTCGAGAGAGAGAGAGAGACCCAAGAAATTAGGAAACACTGTCTATCCAAGGTACCTTTTCATATGAAACATATCAGCAGTAAAAGTAAAGATGACGACCCAGGGAAATCTTCAGCTGGACAAAGACTGACACCGTAGATGACAGCTGCTGTGTGGTTTTGAAATTAAGTTGATGTAATTTTAATAAGTGTTTTATTGGAACAGCATATTGTTATAGAGTTGGAGGCAGGTAATAAGCAGTTAAGAGAAAGGGAAGCTTAGATTTGTAAATAGTTGTTGTTTAATGTTCTCTTTTAGAGTTAAAAATAAATTGATGTTATTTTCTTTACATAGTGGAATTTAGAGGTTCTCTCACTCATATTTTAACAGATTATGAAGGGAAGTGAGCTTTTGAAATTTCTCAAAAATAGAGATCTTATTGCAATTCTTAATATTACAATTATTTCATAGCTTTAAGTGATGAGTAGCCTGAGAGTTATTACAAAGATGTTTCTGGTTTTTATAAAATTGGGTTAAACACTGGAAGTGTTGAACTTGATTTTCTTGCTAAACTATATGATTGGGATCGTGGGCCTGCTATGTGAATGACATCTTCATCATCACGAAAATGTGACAGACTAGAAGAAATCCACACACACACAAACCATTTCCTTACCATGTAAAGTTAGAATGGTAGAACGAAAAGCTAATGGAGAACTGCAGACCAGTGTTTACAGGAAAGCCACACATGCTGGTCCGATACTCAACTATAGAAACAACCATCCCAACACCCACAAACGGAACTGTATCAGGATACTATTCAAACAAGCCATAACACACTGCAGTACCCTGGAACTACAAGAAGCTGAGGAGGAATGCCTATGCATCATATCCAGGAACAAAAGCTACCTGATGAGCGCAGTCCGCCGATTCCTGCACAATGGACCTAAACAGGAAAACACAACTCACCCAGAGACTCTAGTCAGTCACCATACATCAAAGACATTTCAGAGATTATTACCAGATTACTCCAGCTCCCAGACATCATGGTAGCCCACAAACCTACAATTATGCTAAAACAACTACTGATGAATCTAAAGGACCCTGTACCCACAACCAGCAGAACGTGTAATGTGTAATGAAGGTGTCATTCACATAGCAGGCTCAAGATCTCAATCATATAGTTCAGCAAGAAAATCAAGTTAAACACTTCCAGTGTTGAACCCAATTTTATAAAAACCAGAAACAAAATACCCTGCACGGACTGCAATAAACATTACATTGGACAAACCGGTAGGAAATTAGCCATCAGGATACATGAACACCAACTCACCACCAAAAGACATGACCAACTATCACTGGTATTCATACACACAGATGAAGAAAAACACCAGTTTGACTGGGACAATACATTCAGCCTGGGACCGGTCAAACAAAGACATGTGCGGGAGTTCCAAGAGGCCTGACATTCAAACTGGAACTCCATTAACAAACCTATAGAATTGGACCCCATTTACCACCCTCTCAGAAACAGAATTCAAAATAATATCTCCTACCACAACAAACTAAGGCACATAAATAGCAAACAGGACAGAACACCAGCGCTTCACTGGAGGCTCACTGATGATGTTACCTACCATAGTGACAAAACTTCTGAAAACAAACCCACCAGCTCAATGAACAAACCGACAGCCCAAAATATATGATTTCTGACTTTTTTGAATATTGGTATTTGACCGTCTTGCAGATTGATCTTGATCTTTGACTTTTTCATCCAAATCAAACAATTCATAGCAACAGCAGCAAAGGTTCCTGTGTGACAGTTTAAATGATTAGTTTTCATATTTGATATGGTGACATTGGAATAGTTCATTATATGCTTGTATTTATATATGCATGAGAAATAGTTTACTTGTTACTGTAATATGTTTTTCAAATGTTCCCTGCTGATAGTTTCTTATCTTGATCTTATTTTCAGATGTTACTTTGCCTTCCAATCTAGCTGCTGCCAATTTTACATCAACTTCAGTTCCTCCTTATACAGATGACAACGTTATAGAATCAAAAAGGAAAGAATGCCTTTCAGAATCATGGGAAGATGGCTGCAATTTGCCAACTGATATAATGCAAATTTATAATGAGCTGACATTCGTACGGCAGCACTTACAGGTGCTATTGTATGAAATCATTATGGTGTCAAACTAAGTTAATAGTAAATCACTGCTAAGCAAATTTATAATTCTAAACATATATGGATTATCCAAAATCTTTGCCAAGTAGAGTTTTATTTCAGCTTTTATTTAATCACTTTTTCCTGCCTATGAATCTGTTGAAATATCACTTCCTGTGGGTTGATTTTGAATACTTGCACCAAAGGTTCTGAAGCAGTAACAAATTCTTACTCTACAGGTTCAGTGTACACCAGTAAAACTTTTAGAAATTGGAGGATAAAATACTTGGTTGAATTTAGCTCCTTTGGAGTTAACTTGCATGCGAATGTACATTGTGGTGGCTGCAATTCTGTTTAATGAAAACATGATGTACAGAGCCAAAAAGAATCTATTACGATTATACCAAAGTAGCTCACATTGCAACACACAAAATTAAGTATTTGGGAATATTGTTTAATTTTTAAATCTTTTTGCATATCTATCTGAAATTGCGGCTGCTCTTGGACTTGGATATTAACTAATGGTAAGATAAGATATAATATCAATTTTTTGAGTCTTTGAAACTCTCTTCCTGAAAAGATGGTGGAAGCAGAGTCTGAATACTTTTAAGGCAGATTTGAATGGAATTGTTTTAAACAAATGGATGAAAGGTTATCAGGTATAGACAGAAATGCAGATTTGAGATTCCAATCAGATCAGTAATGATCCTATTGAATGGTGAAGCAGGCTGAAGATGCTGAACGGCCTCCTCCTACTTTCTATTCATATATTCATCAAAAATAAATTATGAATTCAAGTTGACATTTAGTTACATTTTTACAGATTAATTTTTCTTTTGCAAGGTAGAATTGACTTAGAGAGAGATGAAATGCAAACAGTTTTTTTTACACATTCTGGTTTATTTCTTCCTTTCACAAAAGAAAGGACAGAGGGTTAATTTTCAAATAGAAAAGCTTTGAGCAGTGCCAATGTTGGAAAATGTAAACATTATAATTAGTGATAGTCGATTGAGAGAGGGGCACGCACAGAAAAACATCCAGGAAACACTGAATTCAGTATTTGCAGAGATCGCAGAGAAACTTAAAAACTTGTGTGGTCAGTTGGTTTTACCACAAACCCTACCCGCCTTGACTCCCCCACTGCTCAGTCTCCGCTGCTGATAGATCAGAGGAGTTCATCAGTGAATCAAATGCTATAATTCATCCCTCCATTGTGCCAAATCCAAGATCCCAAAATTCCTTTTCCTAAATGCGCTAGACCACAGGATCTCTCTCCATTCTGCCAAGCCCTAGCTACCTCCCACAGCGCAGACAAACTCTGTAACCTTGCACATAAATTCTATGAAATCCCAAGGCCATTCTCCAGTGCTACCAAGTTAATGAAATGACTTAACTTAGCTAAACACTAACAATTTACTAGGATCACGACATACCTATCTCTAACTGATACTATTGAACACCATCTTTCCATGTATGCTCACTTAAAATCGTAAGAAACAAATTAAACAGATTGAAATATGTATGAAACATGGAAAATTCATGTGCAAAAGGGCACCTTTGCAGAATTTGATCCTCAAAGCAGTAAGTTTCTCAAATGATTTTAAAAAGTGCTGTAAATGTGTTGTTAGTTTTTATAACCGAAAGACTAGAATATAAAGGGAGTGCTTTTTTCTGCATTAAAATCTCAATTTGGACCATGCAGAAGCTATGTTGACATTGGAAAGAATGCAGCTCATTCACCAAAATGTTACTAGTGATCCATGGATTAAGTTATGAATAGCAATAACATAAACTAGACAGTATTCCACAGGATAGAGAAGGTTAAAGGTCTTTTGATTGATGTTTTTGGCTTTTGAGAGTGTTTGTTTGAATGGATAGTGAAAAGCTTTTTCTTCCATTATGGACAGTGGTCAGTGAAAGAGGAAAACAACCAGAGCCATTCTGAAAGTAAGATTGGGAAATAGTTCATCCAAAGGATGATAGGCCTAGAACTGTCACAAAAAAATGTGTCAATTAAAAATGTTAAATGTGAGATTGATAAGGAATTTCTTGCCAAGGGTGTTTAGAGACATGGAACCAAGGTAGATTGATAGAGTCAGGATGGTCATTAGATACTATTTTGTTGAATTGTGGAACATGCTCAACGTGATGGTTATTTTCCTCTGTTTCTTTTAAATATCTTTCTCTTACTCTTATTTTTCCCAAAATGAAGCTGGTTATCCTTAAAAAGATTAATTATCAGTAATATTAATATTATATTATTTATTGAACTTGTTTAATCTTATCTTATGTTTGAGGTACTATAAAAGTGCACACATAAGCTTTTTGGTGGAGGGGTAGGACATTTATCTGCTATCTTTTAAGGTTTAATATATACTGATTTAGTGTAATTTTTTGTCTAATTAGTCTTATTGACTAATTGACTAATAAGTAACTTTTTTATATCATCATGCAGAAAGAAAGTATAGCACTACAGGAGTACAGACATCAGCTGCAATCACATGAACAACGCTTAGCAAACCGTGAGACATTGCTGTTCAAACATCAAGATGCATTAACAAAGTTAAGAGGAGTAGAGGAAGAAGTTCTTATTAAATTTCAGATTATGAAGGAGGTACTGTTAACTGTTGCATACTGTACTCAATTGGATAGTTAAAACTTCAATCTTTCTGGTTATCATTTGCCTTTACTGTTTATAAGATGTCCAACTATGTTACTAATATAGGTGTTAATCTCAGAAATATTTTCTTTTCTGTTATTACTTACACAGAATTTAATTTATTTAGTATGAGCATATTTCCTGAAAAAAAAAATCATAAATAATGCATCAGATCAATTAACTTTATGTCCTGTATATTGTGTATTCCCGTTGTCCTCCTCAACTTTCACTCAAGAATGAAAATACATCAATAATATGCAAATTATAGATACAAACTCTTTAATAGTTGGGATAACATATTACCTTGTTGTAAAATACTGCTGAATCCTTCTACTTATTTTAAAATAATGAAGACATAAAATGTCACAATTAGTCTGTCTTTATGCAGATCTGAGCAGATGTTGAATGGGTCATCAGTGAACTGGTAAGGATCTTGGATGCAATCGATGAGTTTATTATTCATTTTTCTCTTGAAAACCAGCCAAAAAAGTTCATAATTTCTGTTTCTTTATTTTGTAAAACGTGGACAGAATTAGCAAGCATTCTGGGAATGATTTTTGGGAATAAATTATTTTTAACATAAACACAATAGCTCAGCTTTAAAGGAGTAAAATGAATCCCTCAGCTATGTCTTATGAAATGAACATGGTGCTTTTCTGAAATGTTGAAAATGTAATTTCCACAGACAGCTCAAAACATATTTGGACGCTATAAATGCTTGCTTAAACAAAAATTTCTGCAGTTATCCCTGATAGAACAGACCCCTATAATGTGAGTAGTTGAGGCAGAACATTTAAATTGGATCTCCGATCAATTTGGAAGTTATTTGATCTCCCTCAAGTTAGTGATAACGATTCTATAAATCACTTTAAAATCCTTACTTTGTAATGATGAAAAAAGTTGTTCAGGAACTCCGTAGTACGTTGGCGTGTGAATACTGAATGAAGATATGTTTGGGCTGTTTTTCATTGGTCAGCTGCATGCCTGCCCGACTGGAAACACATTACTATACTTAATAGCAAATCAGAATAATTGAGTTTTCTTTTTGCTTGCTATGGGGTGCACATTATGACTTTTGAAGAATGCATAGTTCAAAGAGTTTGGTGAATTTAAAGAAAAAGCCAAGGCTAAGGGACACGTCAATGTGCATGGTGATACTTTTAGATTCTAAGTAACTTAAAGTTTACGTTTTACTAATATGGAATTTTTTGCTGTTAATGCAGCATTTTAGTCATTAGTTGAAGGGTTACCTTCAGCTAGGTGGGAAGAATCCAACCCATATTAACAAGGTTGGTCCTCATTGGATTGGCTTATTCCATGTTTCATCAGTAGTTACGCTTCAGCAGAATGCTAATGTGCAAAGACTCTGAAGTTTTATTTAGTTTAACTCTTAACTTTTACAATACTTCATTTCCAATCAACAAGATTTTATTCAACAAAGGAAGTCACCATGTTAGCCTTTCATCTCTGAGATATAATGGTCAGCACGGTGGCTTTGTGGTTAGCACTGCTGTTTTACAGCACCAGGAATCCAGGTTAGATTCCAACCTTGGGTGACTGTGTGGAGTTCCCATGTTCTTCCTGTATCTGCATGGGTTTCTGTCAGGTGCTCCAGTTTCCTTCCACAGTCTAAAGATGTCCAGATTAGGTGGATTGGCCATGTTACATTACCCTATAGTGTCCAGAAATGTGCAGGCTGTGTCTGTTAGCCATGGTATGTGTGGGATTATGGGGATAGGGTGAGATGATGGTTAGATGGTTGGTGCAGACACGATGAGCAGAATGGCCTCTTTCTGAACTGTGTTGGAAGTCTGTGATTCTATGAATGACATGTACATCTCTCTCACGAAACCCTTTTAATAATAAAATAAGTATAGCTGTATTATTCCATGGTAAAATTTCATCCAATCACCTCAATAAGTTGTGCTCGTTCTACTTTAAGAGTGTAGTTTGGTGATGCCTTGTTACACCCATGTAGTATGACATTAGTTTTAATTTTCAAGCTACTGAAATCAGAAATCAGAATCATTTTGTTTTAGCTTCTCTTCAGTCTATGTTAGTAAATTTCTTGAAAAATGACATGTTGTAATATTAATACAGAAATGCTTGTATGTCTAACTGTCATGTAATCAATGGTTATTATTTAAGCCACTTAGGTTTCATGATACCCATTAATAACATTTATAAACATCTTTTTTACGGTATGTTCTCAATGAATTGCAATTTATAACTATAGGTGAGGCGCCAGAGAATTGGAGGGTTGCTAATATTGTGCCTTCATTTAAGAAAGGCTGAAAGGAAAAGCTCGGGAACTATAGATCTGTAAGTTTGACATCAGTGATGAGTAGGTTGTTGGAGGTGATTCTGAAGGGTGAGAGAGGCAAGGAATGATTATGGATTGTCCACATGGGGTTTTGTGCAAGGGAAATAATGTCTCTCAAACTTGATTGTGTTATTTGAGGAAGTAACCAGGAGGATTGATGAAGGTAGAGTGGTAGATGTTATTTACTTGGACTTTAGTAAAGCCTTCGTTAAGGTTCCACGTGGTGGACTAATTAGTAAAGTTAGATCACATGGGATTCAGGGTGAGCTTGCCAGTTGGATACACAATTGGCTTAACTGGCGCCATTACAAATGCGGCTGCTACATCGCCCGCGGCAATAGCTGCCGCCGATGACGACGATGACGTCACTTCCGCCCCCACCGACTTCGCAGCCTCCGCGATCACCGCCCAAACAACCGCCTCCGCGATCGCCGCCCAGACAACCGCCTCCGCGATTGCCATGAAGACAATCGCCAACAGATTCGCGACCTCCGCGGCTATGGGGAATAACTCTGTCTCTGTGGTCGCCGCAGCCACTTCCGCCCCCAGTGACGTCACTAACCTACACGCCCACAACGCCGCATGTGTCTCCGCCCCCACGCCGATCTCCACGCCTATCTCCACGCCTAACCCCACCCCCCCCGGCGAGTTCTGTCACCACGCCTAACCCCGCCCCTTCGCCGATCTCCGACTGCATGCCTAACCCCGTCCCCACACCTATTTCCGTCACCACTTCTAACCCCACCCCTTCGCCATCACCACGCCCAACCCCGCCCCCACGCCGATCCCCGTCCCCGCCCCCAGACCTAACCCCGCCCCCACACCCAGCTCCAGCCCCACACCAGGTCCTAGCTCCCAGCCCTGCCGTGTTTTCACTATCCCTCCAGACCTACCCCTCTCTGAGGATGAAAGATCAGTCCTCAGCAGAGGCCTCACCTTCATTCCCCTACGCTCTCGGATTAATGAGTTCAACACGAGGCGTGACATCGAACAATTCTTCCGCCGCTTCGCCTCCGTGTCTACTTCTTTAACCAAGATTCTCGCCCACCCTCTGACGACCCCTTCTCCCGCCTCCAACACACCCCATCCACCTGGACACCCCGTGCTGGCCTCCTACCTGCCCTCGACCTCTTCATAGCCAACTGCCACCGCGATATTAACCGCCACCTGAACTCCCCCACCCCTCTCACCCACTCCAACCTCTCACCCTCGGAACGCGCAGCCCTCCACTCCCTCCGTTGCAACCCCAACCTCACTATCAAACCAGCAGACAAGGGAGGCGCGGTAGTAGTTTGGCGCACCGACCTCTACACCGCTGAGGCCAAACGCCAGCTCGTAGATACCTCCTCCTACTGCCCCCTTGACCATGACCCCACCACCAAACCATCATCTCCCAGACCATCCATAACCTCATCACCTCGGGGGATCTCCCATCCACCGCCTCCAACCTCATAGTCCCACAACCCCGCACCGCCCGCTTCTACCTCCTGCCCAAAATCCACAAACCTGACTGCCCCGGCCGACCTATTGTCTCCGCCTGCTCCTGCCCCACCGAACTCATCTCCGCATACCTTGACACCGTCCTTTCCCCCTTAGTCCAAGAACTCCCCACCTTCGGGACACCACCCATGCCCTCCACCTCCTCCATGATTTTCGCTTCCCCGGTCCCCAACGCCTTATTTTCACCATGGACATCCAGTCCCTGTACACCTCCATCCCCCATCACGAAGGACTCAAAGCCCTCCGCTTCTTTCTTTCCCGCCATACCGACCAGTACCCTTCCACCGACACCCTCCTTCGACTGACTGAACTGGTCCTCACCCTGAACAACTTCTCTTTCCAATCCTCCCACTTCCTCCAAACGAACGGAGTAGCCATGGGCACCCGCATGGGCCCCAGCTATGCCTGCCTCTTCGTAGGATATGTGGAACAATCCATCTTCCGCAACTACACTGGCCCCACCCCCCACCTTTTCCTCCGCTACATCGATGACTGTATCGGCGCCGCCTCGTGCTCCCACGAGGAGGTTGAACAGTTCATCCACTTCACCAACACCTTCCACCCTGACCTCAAATTCACCTGGACAGTCTCAGATTCCTCCCTCCCCTTCCTCGACCTTTCTATTTCTATCTCAGGCGACCGAATCAACACGGACATCTACTACAAACCGACCGACTCCCCCAGCTACCTGGACTACACCTCCTCCCATCCTGCCCCCTGTAAAAACGCCATCCCATTCTCCCAATTCCTTCGACTCCGCCGCATCTGCTCCCAGGAGGACCAGTTCCAAAAACGCACAACCCAGATGGCCTCCTTCTTCAAGGACCGCAATTTCCCCCCCGACGTGGTCGACGATGCCCTCCACCGCATCTCTTCCACTTCCCGCTCCTCCGCCCTTGAACCCTGCCCCTCCAACCGCCACAAGGACAGAACCCCACTGGTCCTCACCTACCACCCCACCAATCTCCATGTACAGCGCATCATCCGCCATCATTTCCGCCACCTCCAAACGGACCCCACCACCAAGGATATATTTCCCTCCCCTCCCCTATCAGCATTCCGTAAATACCACTCCCTCCGTGACTCCCTCGTCAGATCCACACTCCCCACCAACCCACCCTCCACTCCCGGCACCTTCCCCTGCAACCGCAGGAGGTGCAAGACTTGCGTCCACACCTCCCCCCCCACCTCTCTCCAAGGCCCCAAAGGAAACTTCCATATCCGCCACAGATTCACCTGCACCTCCACACACATTATCTATTGCATCCTCTGCACCCGATGTGGCCTCCTCTATATTGGGGAGACAGGCCGGCTACTTGCGGAGCATTTCAGAGAACACCTCTGGGACACCCGGACCAACCAACCAAACCACCCTGTGGCTCAACATTTCAATTCCCCCTCCTACTCCACCAAGGATATGCAGGTCTTTGGACTCCTCCATCGTCAGACCACAACAAAACGACGGTTGGAGAAAGAATGCCTCATCTTCCGCCTAGGAACCCTCCAACCACAAGGGATGAACTCGGATTTCACCAGTTTCCTCATTTCCCCTCTCCCCACCCTGTCTCAGTTAAATCCATCGAATTCAGCACCGCCTTCCTTATCTGCAATCTTCTTCCCGACCTCTCCGCCCCCACCCCAGTCTGACCTATCACCCTCACCTTGACCTCTTTCCACCTATCACATTTCCGACGCCCCTCCCCCAAGTCCCTCCTCCCTACCTTTTATCTTAGCCTGCTGGACAAACTTTCCTCATTCCTGAAGAAGGGCTTATGCCCGAAACGTCGATTCTCCTGTTCCCTGGATGCTGCCTGACCTGCTGCGCTTTTCCCGCAACACATTTTCAGCAGTTAACGATAAGAGCCAGTGTAATGGTAGAAGGTTGTTTTTCGGCCTAGAGGCCTGTTACCAGCAGTTTTCCACAGGAATCAGTGCTGGGTCTACTTTTGTTTGTTATTTATATAAATGATTTGGACGAGAATATAGGAGGCATGGTTGGTCAGTTTGCAGATGACACCAAAATTGGAGGCATAGTGGACAGTGAAAAAGGTTATCTAACATTTGAAAGAGATCAATTGAGTCAATGGGCTGAGGAATGACAGCTGGAGTTTAATTTGGATAAATGCGAGGGGTGACCTTATAGGGGTTTAGAAAATCATGAGGGTCATAGGTAAGGTGAATGGCAAAGATCTCTTCCCTAACATGGGGGAGTTCAAAACTAGGGGGCATATTTTTAAGGTGAGAGGAGAAAGGTTTAAAAATGGCTTGAGGGGCAACAGTTTTACACAGAGAGTGGTTGTTATGAGGAATGAACTACTGGAGGAAGTGGTGGATGCCGGTACAGTTATAACATTGAAAAGAGCACATGAATAGGAAAGGTCTGGGGGATATGGGCCAAGGGCAGGCAGGTATGACTAGTTTAGTTTGGGAACATGGTCGGCATGGACTGGTCAGACAAAAGGGCCTGTTGCCATGCTGTATGATTCCATGACACTCTAAATGACGACAAAACATATTTGTGCATCTTCTCTCTGCATATATTGTGTTTTCATGCATTATGCAGTCTTCCCCTGAACAAAAGACACACCCTGCCCAGGCAGTCCTGCAGAGTCCTCTAGGGTGTACAGACTCCTGCCAAAATTGGACGAACTGTCAAGACTAGTCAAGTAACATCCAAACATATTCATACTCACTGTTCGGTACAGTCAATGTCCAAGACTAATTCATCATCTTCCTTGGATATGTCATGTCCGACCAGCAGATTACACACAGTGGTGTACAGACAAGTGGAAATGGCTCTGGGAGACCTGGGAGAAATGTAATCAGGAAGGTCACTTAATAATTTTCCTGAAAGGAGGTTTTGGAAACAGTGATATAATCTGACATATTTTCACATTTAAATACTAATGTGATATAATCTGCCCTGAATTTAGAGTCTTAAAGTAGAATAAAGGTTACTATAAAGGTATGAGGTGCAAATGGCAATGGTGGATTCTGAGAAGTAGTAAAAAATTTGATGATTGTCAAACAATGGCTGTAAATACATGTTACATTGTCTGCACCAGGTATACATTCCCTTATGACACAAATACCCAATGATCAAGGTGAGTTAACCATGCCTGTCAAAAGATGTATCACATCTTCATTTACACTAATTTCACATCTCTATCATATCTTTATCACCATTAGTACTCCCTTTGTCTTTCTCTCTTGGCATGCTCACAACCTGTTCCACTTGGACATCCTTTCCCCAGTCAACAACATAGAAACCACAATTTCCAGCCCTTTTCAGTTGTGAAAAAGAATCATAGCAGACTTGTTTTTTTTATATAAAAGAAGTTAAAGATTATTTTAGCTCAGTTATATTAGTTATTACATAACTATTCATCAGGATGCCAACTGAAACGAGTATCATTTGTTGTTGAACACAAAATAGAGCCACTACTTACGGCATATAAAAGCTAGTTCCAGCCCTAGACTAGTGTTGCAGACCTACCTTTGGGTCTACTTTTTTTAACTTTTCCCTTTTGTTTTATTTTATCCAAAAGTGTTCGTGCACACAACTGAACGTTTTTTATTCTCATCACCAAATCACTGTGGTACTTTTATCCTCTATTAGTGATCACCAATAAATCCCCTGTCTAGGTCTGCTTTAACTTTGCTTTTTTAAATTAGCCTGTTCAGAGACATTTTTATACACCTCGGGAACAGGTGGAAGTTGGACAGAGGCCTCCACAGCCCAGAGGTAGGGACACTACTTCCCCACAAGGGCCCTGGGTCTGCATTATATTTTCTAGCCCTCCCAATTGAGACCACGCCGGTGTTAACTTTGAGGCCGAGAGCCCAAGTCCGTGCTGAGGCTGGGAGTCTGTGCTGGCTTTCACATTGGACATGGCCAATGCCACCTAAGGACGGGAGGTAAAAAAGAGAAGAAAAAATTGTGGAAAGAGAGAAAAGAAGTGGACAGAGTGGATGAACTTCAGTTCAGAAATCTTATTCCACTGCCATCTACCACTGCACCACAAGACCCCCAGGTCTGCTTTATTTTTGTCCACCCAGAAGTGCTACTACAAACAACTAAGCAATTTTCCCATCACCAAAATCGCTGGCACTTCTTTCATTTTTGAAAATATCACCAGTAATCATCTATGCAACCAATCAAACATTTACAAGCAAAACCCATTCCTGGGTCTTTTTTTGTTCACTACTATATTGCACAGCTGAGTGACTTTCCTACCACCAAGATTACTGTGGCATAGTTTTGTGTCCTGAAAATTAGTAAATTAGTAAAGATCTAAAGCTAAAACTTGTGGGAAACCACTATGAACCTCTGAGGAGAATTAAGCCACCATCACCTTTTGCTTCTAGTCACTGAATCA
Source organism: Chiloscyllium plagiosum (assembly GCF_037043375.1). NCBI lineage: Eukaryota > Metazoa > Chordata > Chondrichthyes > Orectolobiformes > Hemiscylliidae > Chiloscyllium > Chiloscyllium plagiosum. The sequence goes on from NW_028270144.1 coordinate 76,942,799, forward strand.
ATTTTCTAACATATTCCCCTTAATCCCAAAGACTTCCATCTTTTCAGTAAGCCTCATTTTTGGCATTTTTGTTCAGTGCTTGCTGAAGTTCATACACACATCTATTAAACTACTTACTGAATCTTCTTTGTAACTTTGTCAACGATGTCAGTAAAGTTAGACCTGATTTCCCTTTAATAATTCGAAAAAATTGTTTGCAGTTTATATGCCCATGCAATATTTTGGCATTGATTTTAATTTTGCCTTTTCACATAATGTTTCTTTGCATCCTGTATTGATTTTTTTATTTCAATTTCCTCCTGTACTTCTCTAATCTTCCTAGTTATTAACTAAATCCATCTTCTAGTTTTCTGTTTTAGGAGTATAGAAAAGTTATAGCATGGAAAGAGATGATTCAGCCCACTCTGTCTGCACTAGCTGAATAAACTCGCCACCCACTTTAATCCCAACACCTGGTCTGTAGCCTTTTAGGTGCGATTCATGTTCTTTTTAAATGAGTAAAGGGTTTCCACGAATCTGGATAATGAATATCAGACACTCACTCACCCTTTGGGTGAAAATGTTTTTCCTCATGCCCCTGCTAATCCTTCTACAGTTCTCTTTAACTTTGTGTGTCCCGGTAGGTGATCTTTCTGATGGTGGAAGCCAGTATTCCCTGTCCACTTTATCCAAGCTGCTCATCATATATTGTCCCTTTCTGTAAAGATGCTAAACCTAACTCTATTATGATTATTGTCTCCAAAATGGTCACACACTGCTCCTTCATCCACTTGTCTCGCTTTATTTCATAAGACTACATCTAAAATTGAGCCCTCTCATTGGGTTTGTTACATGCTGGCTAAAAATAAGTTCCCATGAATGCAGTCCAAGAATTTTGCACACACTGTCCCCAACTATTATTGCAGTATTATTTTTGCTCTCAGAAATTTGCCAACATTTGTGCTCTTCTAACTCATTCACTGTTTAAGTTGTGTAGTATATAGTAGTGTGGTTGCCCTGTTTTCATTTGAACTCAACTCATATAGCCTCATTTGATGTTTATGATATTATCTTTTCTCTTAGCTGTTAATGATTCTTTAAACAATAATATTATGCCTGCACCTTTTTATCCCTTTCCCAACCCTGATTGAAAATTCTAGAGATGTTGAGTTGCCATTCTTGTCACTCTTCAATTCAAGTTTCCAGTATAGCAGTAGTATCATGCATTCTCTCTGGGTCGTAGTCCTCCAGGGTGTATGGATGCTCCTAAACTATCTTTCTTCCAAATGTTTTCCATTTCTCCCTTATTGGTTTGCCAGATAGTCAACTTTTACAATCTGCCAGTTCTTGGTGCACAGATATTATAAATAAAGTCCTTCCCAATTTATCATGTTCACTTATATTATTTAGTCTCTTTTCTTCAGTTTTTTTAAGCAAATTACATTGTAGCCACAGTTAACTAAATGATCACTGACTTTAATATACTACATGTGTCCTTTTCATTTTGAGAACCATTGTGTTCCTTGAGCCGGAGACATATGTATTGAAAATGTTTTCCACACAAGTCAGAGAAATTCTACTCTCTCTGTACACTTAGCACTGTGTCTTTCCTGGCAAGGTTATTGAGTAACTAATGTCTCCTAATAATACCAATCTCGTACTTTAGACCTTAGAAATTTGTTGACCAAAATGCCCATTTTTCTCCTTCTCAAGGTTGCACCTCACAATTTACTAATATTCTTTAAGATATTTCATGTTATTCCTGTTTATATTTATCTGTACTCTGATCTTAATTCTTAATGGTCTGCTCCATTTGCAAAATTACTTTAAGTTGAAACTTTATTGCTGGAACAGCAATTACTTTAAGCCCTAACTAACAGTTCTAGTTAACCTGTTATGCAGAGATATAAGAATAAATGACAGGAAGCTTAATCAAAAAATGAAGACTGTGGTGAGATTCAATATTATTTAGAAAATTGGATTCTAAAGCAAAGGTAAATGTTTTTTGATTGTTAGGGCTGTGAAGATGTTTTTAAGGAAATTTGTTTGAAACAGTGAACTAAAGACAACCTTTACAAGAAAATATGCGACAAATTAAATGATTCAACATGCTACCTGCTAAAGTAATTTCTGCTTATTGTTGAGTTGGTATGATCAGAGAGGCCATGGACTACAAGCAGGTTGAGTTCAGAATAAAAGATCCATTCCAATAGAGGGTTAGATTTTAGTTTGTCAAAGTCTTCAGACCATTGGATCTGGAAAGAAATCTTGAACTCTGGAACAGACTAAGAGGATCATATTTGGTGAATATACAAAATGTTACTGAAAGCAACTGCTTCTGGTCTCATCAGTTGAATAAGAACTTAAAGATTCAAAACAGGAATATAAGGTTTCTTTCTGTTTATTTATAGCTTTGCTTTTATTTCTATTTTGTGCAATACACTTCTGTTGTTTTGGTAAAGGTATATCGACATTCTTATGTGAATATGTTCAGTGACTGGCTACCATGGTAACTAAATAGGCAAAAATAAACCTTAAGGTACATTAAGCTAGATTTCCCTCTGGACTCTGACCTGTCCAGTAGTACTATCTGCTGGGATCGTAACTCCATACTTCAGAGTGTTTAGATATCTGCAAAGTGCTTTGGACCATCATGAGGCGTAAAAGGACTATATAAGTAAACATTCATTCCAACAGTCACATTTTTTTCTTTCTGCTGGAATCATTTACTTGATACTAAGTGAAGGATGAAAATCCTGAATGTCCTTCAATTTTTTGGGACCTGGAGAATTATCAGAATGAATAGGAACAACCGATTGGAAATCAGGAAGGGACCTGTAAATTTCAGATTGAATTTTCTTTGTCAGTTTTCTAAATGGAAGGTAAACATACACTTTCTGCATTCACATCTTTTCCCCCTCCCTCTTCACATCCATTCCCTTTGCTCATGGTGGAGACAAGTTTGCTGTGGCATAATGCAGTCTGATGGAATTGTCTCCATTTCTGTATTTGGTACTCTTTATCTACTATATTTGTATAATATAGACACATAGTTCTGTCAACTGGTAGAATTAATGTACGGTCCATTTGGGAAAGTTAATTTCTTCAAAGCAAAGTGACATCAGTCTTTTGCTAAAAGAACTACATTGTATTTCATATTTTTCTGTTCGCATATGTGTCCTCCATTGTTTTTCCTGCTACTAATATTCTGCATGCCATCAGGTGTTGGATCAGCAGTGCTGACTCTATAATGCTCCTCAGAAACAAACAAAAATCGCTGGAAAAGTTCAGCAGGTCTGAACTTGAACAGAGCACATAAGGAAATAGCATATGTGGAGAGAAATCAGAGTTAACGTTTCAGGTCAAGTGGCCCTTCCTCTGAACCATTCCGAGGAAGGGCCGCTGGACCCGAAACATTAAGTCTGAGTTCTCTCCAGAAATGTTGGCAGACCTGTTGAGCTTTTCTAGCAATTTCTGCTTTGGTTTCTGATTTACAGCATCCACTGTTCTTTCAATTTCTATAATTCTCTTCCTCTGCCATTTTACTGAATGCCCTCATCCTGGAGCGCAGAGGACTTGGGATGCTGGATTTAAGCCCCATTGCATGATGTTTATCGCAGTGAAGTATAAATGGGTCTTTTTTCTTTTTCAGCCATATTGTGGTCTGACTTAAATATCAAGAACAAGAGACTGAACTTGAACAGAGCACATAAGGAAATAGTTTTGGGAAAGTGAAAATTATGGAAACATACAATTGTTGCTATATACCTAAATTGAAAAGATTAGCATCATGCCATTTAGCATTACTGAAAATGTTCATACTTGGAGAGTTAGCTAATGAATTCAATGGAAGGTGGTTTCCATTTTCCGAAGTGGTAAAATTGAAACATTGAATTGGTCAACTAAATTGAAATAGGTGGAAATTAGGTGAGTTTTGCAATATCGGCTAATTCACAATGTCAACTTTGCATCAGGATGGTGATATGAAAACCTATCCCTTTTTTTGTTTTCCACAGCAACACGGTGCAGAAGTCAATCAACTCACAAATGCCTTAAAGGAGAAGATAAAAGAAAACAAGAGACTTAAATCCTCCTTTGACACATTAAAGGAATCAAATGACTCCTTGAAAAAACAGGCAAGAACAATTTTCTATAGCTTATTGTGCCATAATATGGTTGTGTCTCAACTAGTACAGCTGTGGAGAGTTACTTGCTCCAGGTCATTGAATAAAATAACTATTTCCTGAGCATGGAAAATCTTCAGTGTGCATTGAAATTGCAATCAAGTTAGAGAGATCTATCACAAGTCAGAACAGCATGTGAATAAAGCTTTTTAATGTCCTTTAAACTTAATTAGCCTTGTACTTTACGACAGTGCAATATTCTAAATTCAGAGGAAAAGCATGAACGTCTGTTAGAAGCTATGTCCTGTCGGAAGTTAAAATACAACAACATAGCTATAATTTACCTTTTTTCCTTTATAATATCTTGCGGAAAGAACAAATATAGTCAAATCGAAAAAAATCAGTAATATGTATTTCATTCATTATATGTGAAATCCTTCCCTGGTTAGTTGCTCCAACTGGACTAAATCATTGAAAAATGAATCTTCCAAACCATCAAATCCATCCACTTATTTTAACTTGCACTACCTCACCCTCCACTTTTTACTCACCTTCCAATGCTGATTCTTTGTGTTTGAAATACATCTTGTGCAGTTGAATGTATTTGTTCCAGACAAATTTAGTTGTACTTCATGCATACTTCTAATTAAAATGAAAGACCAGATTCAAGAGCAATATACGAAGTGGAAATTCTCGCCTTACTCCACAACACCTGCCATTGATATGCACTTTGTGTGGATTTAGTTGTTTCAAAACTAAGCATTACAAAGGAATGTTATCCACTCCAAAACTGCATAACCTTCGCTTCCAAAGCATTGTTATTTGTTTTGCACATATCTGTTAATGCAGTTGCTTCTGGTGATATTTTTCAGATTAATGATATAAAGCAGCACAATAAGAAGTTGGAAACTCAGGCCAAAAAGGTGCAAAATCGTTTAGAAAATCTACAAGTGAGTTTAAGATGATTATTAGAAAATATTACAAAATCAATGGAGGATATAAAGTATTAAAGAAAACATTCCGTCCTCTTTTCCCTCCGCTTTTTATTCTCTTTCCTTTTCCTGTTCCCTTACCCCAAACTACAAAGTCCTATTCTTTGAATAGTCAAAAGGAACTGTTATCTATGTTATCTGTCAAGTTATATGATATTAAAATTGTAACTAACATTTCATTGAGCGAGATCTCATCGGGTTTTGAGAGACGTGGGCTGTGATGAGATTTGTGGCAATATCGCATGAGAAATCGATCAAAGTCTAACTTGACATTGGGAGAAAGTCTGAGCTGGATGCAGAAGACCATTATGAGTTTTAGTCACTGGTAATGATGACAGCATTTGGTCTTAATTGTGTGTCATGTTTCCCAACTGGACAATATCACGATGCAGGTGTTCAGGGGGCATTGGGAACAGAGTAATTCGGATGTAGAGAGTGTTTAGATGGGATGTAGCAAAAGAAAGGTAAACTGTGATCATTTTATTTTTTCATTCATGGGTTTGGAGATTGCTGGCGAGTCAGTATTTATTGTCCATCCCTGCTAGCCCTTGAGAAGGTAGTAATGAAGTGCCTCTTGAACTGCTGCAGTCTACGAGCTGACATGGTTGTTAAACAGTGATGGGGGGGATAGAATTTGGTTATATGAGCAAGAGAGCATTAGTCATGAGCAGCATGGCTTTGTGGTTGCTTAGCCATGACTTAACCGGGGCTAGGGGGCAAAGCTAATTTGCCAACAGTTGTCTGGGTGTACAGCAGCACTTGAAAGGTGTCTGCGCAAAGGCTACTAATCTTTCGGTGGGTATTTACTGAGTGTCAATTTATTCTGGAATGGCACGTGGTAAAATGGCACTAGAATCAGACCTGAGGGATGCCATAGTGGTGGGGTATATAGTTAATGAGTCACGTTTGGTAAGATATGGCAAGGAATCCCGCTGGATCATGCAGCAAGATCCCTCTAAAAAAGCTCAATGGAATTCACACCTCGTCAATAAAGTGTAAAGTTCACCACGAACATTGTCTCTATTATTGGTTATTACAACACTTTTTTTCAACATTGTTCTTGACTGTAACTTGCTCTCAGAATTCAGCAAAATGGAAGAAATTGCCTGATCTCTGAACACTAATGTGTATGGTTTCATATTTATATATAATGCCCATAATATTTTTATTCAGAATAATAAAATGACACTGTTCCCCTATATAGCATTATGGATACAAAGGGGAAAATATTGAATCTCATCGAAATGTACAGACTTTAATCTGTGAGATGAACAGAGGGCAGTATTTTACAAATAAAATTCTTCTCTGCCTAGTTAGCTATTGACTAATCCATTACCTTTGCCCCTTTTCTGGGCTGAGCCAGTCAGATCGCTTGCCCCAGCTACTACAGGTTGTTAGGGTCACACCAGATGGAGCCAAGAATGTGGCAGGTGCAGGGGTTCCAGCATGTAGAACTAGCCCTTTGCTGGAGCTGAGTCTGGGCCAGAGAGATTCTACTCATCCGATCCTTGCATGTTGGGAAGCAGCTGCTGCTTCTAGCGACTGAGCTTCCTGTCCATGACTGGGCTGCATAGCAACCTCCACAGGATGGGCACATGTTGTGAGAGATGGCTAGATGGATGGTGGGCGGAGAGTGACGACACCATGGGAAGCCTCATTGATAATTGGTGTTTCCATTCCTACTATGCCACAGTAAATGCAAGTAAATATGGCAATCAATTCAGCTAAATAAGTGGGTGTGTCTTGGAATTGTTTCTGTTTGAAGTGTGCCTTGATACTGAAAAGGTTGGGAACTCAGTAGACAACTCAGTCTATCTTCCATAGTGAGGACTGACACTAAGTAATGTTTTAAAAGTTAACAATAAAAGATTCCCACAAAATTCATCTTGAAGAATTTTTCAATGCAATCTTTAATGGCCCTCTGACTGTTAAAAATCTAGCCCTTCGTGACTACTCTTCAAAAGCACTTAATTGACTGTAAAGATTTTGGGATATTCGGAGAACATAAAAGGTGCTGTATAATCATCAGCTCCAGTGTTCTGTTGGTTTTTTAATAATGACTTGACTCGTTACAGTTTAGTAGGCCTGATGCTTCTGTAAGAAGGAACCATTCACCTAGTGGCATTCCCCTGACTTTACCCCATAATGCTGCAATTATTTTTCTTTTCAGATAATAATCCAGTCCCCTTTAGAAAGACTCACTTGACCGTTACTCCACCACATTATCAGGCAATGTATTCTTCATCTTAACCGTAACTGCATGAAAACATTTTTCCTCCTGTTGCCATTGCCTCTCTCACTATGTTTTTCTTAATTTACTCATGAAATGTAATTATCAATGGATGGGCCACATTTTATTGCCCGTCCCTAGTTGTCCATAAGAAGGTAGTGGTAAACTGCCTTTTTGAAGCACTGTAATCCATGTGCTGTTGGTGTATCTACGGTGTCATTCAGGAGGGAATTTTGATCCGAAGGCACTGAAAAAATGACAATACTTTTTCAAATTGGGAAGATTACAGGGGAACTTGTAGGTGGCATGTTCCCAAAGTACTTGCTGCCTTTGTGTTTTGTGATGGAAGTGGTCATGAGTTTGAAAGTGCTGTCAAAGAAGCTTTGGTGAATTTCTCCGGTTCAGCTTGCAGACAGCACACGTTGCTGCTACTGAGCGTGGAGTGACTAAATGTTGTGGATATGATGCAGTCAAGCAGGCTGCTTTGTCCTGGATGATGTCAAGCTCCTTGAGTATTAGGGGAGCTGTAGTCATCCAGATAAGTGGGGAGTATTCCATCATGCTCCTGACTTGTGCCTTCTCGATGGTGGACAGTCTTTGGTGAGTCAGGAGGTGTGTTACGCACTGCAGGATTCCTTGCCCCTGACTTGGTCTTGTAGCCATTGTAGTTATGTGGCTAGTCAAATTCAGTTTCTGGTCAATGGTTAATCTCAGGATGTTTTGGTAGAGGATTCGGTGATGATAACACCCTTACATTTCAAGAGGTGATGGTTAAATTATCTCGTATTGGAGATTGTCATTGCCTAGCCTTTGTGTGGTGCAAATATAACTTGCCACTTTTCATCCCAAGCCTGGAAATTGTTCAGGTCTTGTTGCATTTGGACAAGGACTGCTCCAACATCTGAGGAATCAGGAATGTGCTGAATGTTGTGCAATCATCAGCTAACATCCCCACTTCTGATCTTACAATGGAGAGAAGATCATTGTTGAAACAGCTCAAAATTGTTTGGCCTCGGTCACTACCCTAAGTAACTCCTGCAGAGATGTCTTGGATCTGAGATGACTGCACTCCAATAACCACAATCTTTGCGTCAGGTATGACTGCAACTAGTGGAGAGTGTTCCTCCTGATATACATTGATTATATTTTTGTGAGGACTCCTTGATACCATACTCAATCAGATGAGGTCTTGATGTCAGTTACCTTAAATCTGTGCCCTCAATTGCTCCATGCATCCACCAATGGGAAGAGATTCGTTCAATCTACTCTGCTTAGACCTCAAGATTTCTGGCCCAATTTCCTCTTCTCGAGATCAGTCCCAATTTCTCCAATCTTTCAACCACACTGAAGTTCTCACCCAGTAACCACTCTTACGAATATTTTCTGCACCCTCGCCAATGCTTACACAAATTTTTCCTAAAGTATGATGCCCAGAATTAGACATTTGGACTTAATTTATTTTAGTTAACTGGGTCTTGTGTTAAGTTTTATGGAAGGATTCTTGCTTTGATACTCACCAAGATTTCTTGCCATATCTGAACAAATGCACCTTGTTAACTATCTACTCTGCCCCTGTGAAGTTTATCACATCTGATTCTAGTCTCATTTTAGCACATAACAATCCATGAACAAACATCATTCACTGGATATTTGCTGAACAACTGGCATCCTGTGCACCTACCTGGACACGCATTCTCAGTGCCTTAGACATGGCAGACGGAGAGAAAGTGGTCGCCTGCTTTCCAGACAAGGACTTGGAGGTCTTGCTGGACAGTTAGTGCAGACATGGGATGTCCTCTTCCCACAGGAACAGCAGTGGAGACCATAATACCAGACTATGGTTGCCTAGGCTGAAATTGTCACCTGGGTTCTTGCAGTCTCAGCCATCTGGAGGAATGACGAGCAATATAGGAAGAATCTCAATGAGCTTCCCCATTCTGCCACCAAACGTGCCACTGTCTTCTCTCTGATATGCTCATTCTACCGTACCTACCATCCACCAAGGCCCAAGCTCTACCACTCTCACGATGTAACATCTACAAAATTTTCATTCAGTCACTGTAACCCATCCCAACCCCTGACATGACTAACCCGGCATACCTTCTACAGTGCCTACTCACTTGCTTGGGGCAATCCCCTAACTGTACCAAAAACATCAGCTGTGTCACCTACTTTCATCTCCATCTGCCTAACTCAATCTCAATCTAGGAAGAAAACAGCGCACTGGAGAGCAGAAATAAGACAGTTGATGGGCTGCCACACATTTGACTCCTCAGGCCTTATGAGGAGAGTATTCTGATTGTGACCGCCCTGAGCAGCTGACTGACTGCATCCAAATCCTTGGGCTGGTTTTGGAGACTGCCTTTGGCTTACTGTGCTGGGATATCATGAGTGCCATCTGTCTGCCTTGACTGAGGGATGCAGTCCCGTCCATGAGCTGCGTGTATGTCCCTGAATACACAGTGTCCTTACAGCAGCTTTGCAATGATAGTTGCCAATGCAGTCTGAGGTGGAGTATTGAAGTTCAAAACATATGGTAAGCGGAGCAGAGATGTGGCATGAGGACTTCTGAAGCTTGGCACATGCTAGACACCACCGTCTCTCGATGTAGAGTGTGTATGGCCTGTCCATAGAGTATGCCTTTAAAGAACAGTATTCTCCACAGTGTGAAAACAGGCCATTCAGCCCAACAAGTCCACATCAGTACCATCCCACCGAGACCAATTCACCAACTCTGTCCCTGCATTTGTCATGGCTAATACATCTAACCCACACACCCCTGAACATTAAGGGTAATTTAGCATAGCCAATCCACCTAACTACATCTTTGGACAATGGGAGGAAACTGGAGCAACTGGCAGAAACCCACACAGATACAGGGAACATGCAAACTCCACCCAGACAGTCACCCAAGGCTGGAATTGAACCCGGGTCCCTGGCACTGTGAGGCAGCAGTGCTAACTACTGAGCCACCATGCCACCCTGAGATTTTGGTGTCTGGTGTCCAACATGAAAGATCATTACAGCCAGCAGCAAGCTGAAGTCATCAGCTGCCTGCTCTGACTTCCATGTTGAGAATTCTTCACACTGACTTGTTCGGTAAGAGGGTAGCTAGATATTAATAAGCTGCAGTGTTATTAACAAGCAATAATCCCCCTTAATTGGCATTTTGCCACTGCCTAGCAAAAACCTTACTGCACTACTCGGCAAAACCAGAAAAATGCTTTTAGATGCTCCCAGTATTGAAACATTTGTGCCAAACTTCTCATCCAATTCTGCCACAAATCCCACATAGTCCATGTTGCTCTCTGGCTCCTGTAAGATTCCACTCAGTACACCAGTTAAACCGAAGCAGTATTGTAAGTTTAAGATAACTTCTTTGCTTTAGTAGTGTATGCCTCTGATGATAAATGGTGCATGGATAATTAAAATATTATTATGATTAATATAAACATTTTTTCTTTGTGAAAAACTACCTGCCATCACTATTCTTTGTTTACTATCATTCAGCCAATTACGTATCCATGTTCCTACTCTCTCAGCCTGTCCTGCCACCTTTAATGATTTATTTACATGCCCATTCCAAATCCATTTTAGAATTGTGCTCTTCATTTTATGTTGCGTCCCTGTGTTCATCCAACCAAAGTGATTCACTTCTCAGTTCTCTGCACTAAATTTCATATGCTACTTGTCTGTTCATCATATCATCCTGTCATAGAGTCATAGAGATGTACAGCATGGAAACAGACCCTTCGGTCCAACCTGTCCATGCCGACAAGATATCCCAACTCAATCTAGTCCCACCTGCCAGCAACCGGCCCATATCCCTCCAAACCCTTCCTATTCATATACCCATCCAAATGCCTCTTAAATGTTGCAATTATACCAGCCCCTTAGGTCTCTTTTATATCTTTCCCCTCTCACCCTAAACCTATGCCATCTAGATCTGGATTCCCTGAACCCAGGGAAAAGACTTTGTCTATTTATCCTATCCATGCCTCTCATAATTTTCTAAACGTCTATAAGGTCACCCCTCAGCTTCCGACGCTCCAGGGAAAACAGCCCCCAAGCCTGTTCAGCCTCTCCCTGTAGCTCAAATCCTCCAACCCTGGCAACATCCTTGTAAATCTTTTCTGAACCCTTTCCTGTTTCACAACATCTTTCCGATAGTAAGGAGACCAGAATTGCATGCAATATTCCAACAGTGGCCGAACCAATGTCCTGTACAGCCGCAACATGACCTCCCAACTCCTGTACTCAATACTCTGACCAATAAAGGAAAGCATACCAAACGCCTTCTTCATTATCCTATCTACCTGCGACTCCACTTTCAAGGAGCTATGAACCTGCACTCCAAGGTCTCTTTGTTCAGCAACAGTTCCTAGGACCTTACCATTAAGTGTAGAAGTCCTGCTAAGATTTGCTTTCTCAACATGCAGCACCTCGCATTTATCTGAATTAAACTCCATCTGCCACTTCTCAGCCCATTGGCCCATCTGTTCACGATCCTGTTGTAATCTGAGGTAACCCTCTTCGCTGTCCACTGCACCTCCAATTTTGGTGTCATCTGCAAACTTACTAACTGTACCTCTTATGCTCGCCTCCAAATCATTTATGTAAATGACAAAAAGTAGAGGGCCCAGCACCGATCCTTGTGGCACTCCAATGGTCACAGGCCTCCAGTCTGAAAAACAACCCTCCACCACCACCCTATGTCTTCCAACTTGGAGCCACTTCTGTATCCAAATGGCTAGTTCTCCCTGTATTCCATGAGATCTAACCTTGCTAATCAGTCTCCCATGGGGAACCTTGTTGAACGCCTTACTGAAGTCCATATAGATCACATCACCTTTTGGCATTCTACAGTATTTTCTTTAAAGTTCAGTGTTTCCAAGTTTTGTATCATCCAAACACTTTGAAATTGTGCCTCTTACACCAGGGTCTAGGTTATTAGTATATTTCAAGAAAAGCGGGAGTCAGCACCAATCCTGGATAACCTACTATAAACCTTTCTCTATTGAATAAACTACCCTACACTGCTATTCTTTGTTTACTGTTATTCAGCCAATTTTGTATTCATGTTGCAACTGTCCTTTCCATACCATAAATTCTGATTTTTCTCACAAGTCAGTTGTGTAGCAATTTTATCAAATGGCTTTTGAAAATGTACAGGACATAAACACCCTTTTTTGAACTGGGTATAACATTTGGAATTCTTCAATCTTCTGAACTCATCTCTGCCTGAATATGAGCAAAGAATTCATCCATGCTGATCACAGGCACTTCTGATGCAAACATCCATTGTAGATGGAACTTCTGCACCCTCAGTCAGACAGAAGTCGTATGGTATTTTGAGTCATAGCTAGAACTGGAATTGCGAGTAGTCACCAGATGCTAAATCCTGGACCAGATTACCACATATTGCAGGGCTTTTATTTTATTTATTTTGTTCTGTTTGTTCGTGAGATATGGATGTGACTAGATATCATTAAGAATCTCTACTTATTTCAGTTAAGAGTCATTGTTGTGGGGTTGGGTTCACATGTAGGCCAGTCCAGGTAAAAATGGCAGACGTCCTTTCCTCAAGGACATGAGTGAAGCAGATGGGCGTTTACAACAATTGAAAGTGATTACGTGGTCACTATTACACTAGCTCTCCATTCCACATTTAAATTGAATTCAAATTTTAATATCTGCCATGTTGAACCCATGTCTGTAGAACATCAGCCTGGAGTTCTGCATTACTAATTCATTGTTGACATTACCACCACCTCCCCAGCTCATCGTGTGGAAGGGAGCTGAGACCTGGCAGTTGTGAGGGTCTTGATAGAGACACTGGAGTGAGGGGTGGAGTGCGGATTCCTATCTTGAGAAGGTGATCATGCAATATAGAAAGGATGCTGTCGGGAGAGGCATGCACAAGACCTAATAAGAGTGAATTGCTAGTTTGAACTCTTTCTTCCAGCTTCAAAATTGAGACAGTGTAGGAAGCAGCACACATGGCCAATATAAAATTGCAGACAGGTTGGATGAGAATGCCTGAGAGAGGAAGACCATGAGGGAATTTTACAACCACCCCTTGTCCCTCCCCAGCCATCTGCAAACTTGTTGGGAAATAGTAAACTTCTTCTCTTGTTAACATGCTGTTCTTTTAATTTGAATTATATGGCTTGCTTTATCAAGGGACGCAGAAGACAGTGTTTTACAGTATGTTAGCTACTAGGCACGTAATCCAAGTAATTTTTTTGATAAAGTTCATTCCACATCTGTAGAAAAGTTAACTGCATTATGTTAATGTATTTAAAGCATTTTTAAAATGAAATTAAAGGGTCTGGAATTATTCCCAAACTCCCAACAAACCATTTTGTGACAACTGCTGTGCATTACTGAAGCAGATTTAATGCACAAAGGAGTTGGCCCAAAATTGATGATTGGAACCTGTCATAAGCCTTCAATTCAAGTTTCACTGTGATGAGGCATAAGTTGATTGGCTAAACTACAAATTGAGTACTAATACCAGCTTTAAACACTTTCTACTTATTAATAATAGGGACATTGGAATGGTGTCATTGTTGCCATATTTGTGCCTAATTAGCATTTTTATTGGACAACATTAGTGAATGGATTTTTAAAACATCTTTCAAGAGATGTGGTATGTTGCGAGTTTTAAAGGTGTTGCCAAAGTGAACTTGCTAATTTGCTGTGCTGCATCTTGAATGTGGTATGTACACACTGGTTGGTAGTGAATGGGATGCGCATCAAGTGGACTGTGTTGTCCCCTGTATGGTTTTGAGCTCCATGAGTAATGGAGCTGTACTCATCCAGGCAATGAACAACATTCCAATATTTCCTGACTTATACCTTGTATGTGGTTTGATGAAGCTTTGATGAGTCAGAAAGTGAGTTACAGGCTGCAAAATTTCCAATCTCTGACCTGTTGTTGTAGCCACAGGATATATATGTGTGGTTTGATGAGTCAGGAGATGAGTTAGAAACTGCTAAATTTCCAGTCTCACACCTGTTGTAGCCACAATATGTATATGGGTGGTTGTAAAGACTTTTGAATTTATTCCAATGTCCCTATTATTTATAACTGGAAGGATTATGTATCCATTTAGTTCAATCACTTCTCAGGTTTAAAGCCTGGTACTAATACTCAATTTGTAGTTTAGCCAATCAACTTATGTCTCATCACAGTGAAACTTGAATTGAGGGCAAATGACAAGTTCCAGTCGTCAGTTTTAGGCCAACTCCTTTGTGCATTAAATCTGTTTCAGTAATGCATAGCAGTTGTCACAAAATGGTTTGTTGGGAGTTTGGGAATAATTCCATGATTGACAACTGGTGCTGAGTCTAATTTTGTAACATCTCTAAAGAAATTGAATTCATCAATGAATCTACACCCAGCATTTTTTCCTTAATCATAATTGATGAAACAGCTTTGTGTTATTTAATGTTCTGTTTTATCTCACTGTAATTTGTCATTATACTTTTAAAAACACCTCAAATGTTACCCTTTTGCAGAGAAAGCATGAGCTATGTGTGGCGCAGAAACATCATGAAAATGTTTCCACAGACATGAAAGAGATAAGTTTGGAAAAACAGGAAAAAATTCAGCCTCTTCGTAGAACCAATCGAGTAAGATATTTTGCTGCATTTGCTGGCTTCTTATGTGAAATTGTGCACAGATTGTATTTTACTGATTTTAAAATTCAATCATTTGTATCCTATCCATCATTACTCAGACCCCATCCTTTTTTCCAATAGCAGTACATTTTGAATAAATAATACAGCTACGTCATTTACTGCATTTTTCTCATCCTTACCATTTTTACAATTCTCGCCCTTGTTCTGAATTTATCCACAGCTTTCTTCATAAACCACCTAGCAGGCTTATCTCTGTGGGAAATATCGCAATCTCCTTTATCTCTTGAATATTCAAATATTTTAACATAATTATTAACTCCCATTAATAGGCACCATTCCCATCCTATTGAAATCTCATCATCAAGATCTCTCAAAATTCCAACCCTGCTACCATCTTATATCTAGACACCATCTCAATTCTAAGCTCTGTAATGCTGGTCCTAAAACTCCTTGTAACGTAGCTTCTGTTCTCGAACTTTTACTAATTGATAGGCACCAATGGCATCATTTTTATTAACTGTGGTGTGCTATACCTCCTGGTCATCAGTCTAGTGTTCAGTGTGATCAGTCACTCACTACTCTTTCACCTTCTTGTATCTGAGATCTAACTCTGTTGTGTGTTATAGATTGGTTTCACTGTTAGTTATCTCAATGATGCTAGTTTATCTTTAGTAATGACTTCTGCAATTAACTCACATAATAACATCTGGGATCCCCAAAATTTCCACCTTAGCTCACGTATTTTTTTCATTGATGTGGTATCCCTTGGAAACATTATTCAAACATATGGCTATTTTATAAAATACATTTTGATTTTTTTAATAGTCCTTCATTAAAATTTATTCTTAGCTTTCCTTTTTTTCAGTGGAACAAAGAATCTCAAGTCTCTCTATACAAGCCTAATATCCTATTTTTAACATAACTGTGGTTCCTGTAAATTGGTATATTAACCCATTTTCTGTGCACATGAACACCAATACAGTGTTTGTTTATTAGGACCAGGGATTTTTGAGAGAGGCAATAGGAATGAGTGAAATAATTAATAAGATGTCAGACTAATACACTATTCTGTTTTCTCAATGTTTTAATGAAAATCATTCTAGAAATATGTATCATATGTCAAGACTTGATCCTTAAGAATTATGTATTGGTGTTAATGTCACTTACTCCAAGAACAAAATTCAAATCAAACTTGGAAACTAGCATATACTTTCTGATGAAATCCTTTGCCAAAATCTGGGAGAATGTAATACATTTGGATCAAGTTGAAAATCACATGACACCAGTTTGTAGTCCACCAAGTTTATTTAAAAGTACAAGCTTTCGGACCGCTGTATTTTCAAATAAATCTGTTGGACTATAACCTGCTGTTGTGTGATTTTCCACTTTGTCCATCACAGTCCAACACCAGCACCTCCAAATTTGGATCAAGCAGTTCCAGAGTTGCTAGGTAGCAACATTCAATTCTGCCCATCAGAACCTTATTGCATTTTTTTCATAGATCACTGAGGACAGTTTGAGGGTCACTGGAAAGCAGTTCCAGGGGTGAATTTAAAAAAAAAAAACTGGCTCATTGCAGTAAATTGCAGTTCCAGGATCACAAGCAGTGAGAAAAAGACAGAGACTGGGCAGACTCATGTTCGAAGTGTGAACTTTTAGCTGTCCTGCAGGGAAGGTATCATGAGTAGTTGGATGGCTTGTATTGTTAGGACAAATTTAGGAGAAAGTTCCAGGAATTAGTAAGCAGCAAGAATTTGGAGTCAGGACTCGGAAGAAGTCCTGAGGAGCTGTGAAAGCGGGAAGATTGTTTCGTGTGTGTTGGAAGATGCTATGAAAGACTCCAAAAAAGCCTTTGAGCCTTCAAGTTTCAGTGTAGCTAAGAAGGTAAAGACTTTGGACAGACATACAAACATACGAAATTGGAGCACAAGAGAACCCATTCATTCCAGATGTAAATCTAGTCAACCTTCTCTGAATCATGTCCAATACATTTACATCCTTCCTTACATATGGAGACCATAACTGCATACAGTATTTGTGATTTAGTCTCACAAATGCCCTATGTAATGTAAGTGTATCATCATTACATGCTGCACTCACATACAAATGTTTTGTGACTTATGCTGTTGATACCTACACCATTCTACGCCTCAAAACTCTTTCTGCTAAAGTGAACAAATTCACATTTTTCCACATTATACTCCATCTGCCAGATTTTTATCTGCTCACTCAATATATCTGTACTCATCTGCAACTTCCTTATGTTGCTTCACAACATTCTTTACTACCAATGTTGGTGCTGTCTGCAAATTTACCATGCCTTTGTGTCCCTCGGCCAAGTCAATGATATAAATTAGCATCAGAGAGATGTAGAGCACAGAAACAGACCCTTCAATCCAACTCATCCATGCTAACCAGATATCCTAAATTAATCTAGTCCCATTTGCCAGCACTTGGCCCATATCCCTCCTAACCCTTCCTATTCATAAACCCATCCAGATGCCTTTTAAATGCTGTAATTGTACCAGCCTCCACCACTTCCTCTGGCAGTTCATTCCATACACGCACCACCCTCTCTGTGAAAAAATTGCCCCTTAAGTCCCTTTTAAATGTTTCCCCTCTCAACTTAAACCTACACTCTCTAGTTCTGGGCTCCCCCACCCCAGCGAAAAAATCTATTTACCCTATCTATGTCCCTCATGATTTTATAAACCTTTATAAGGTCACCCCTCAGCCTCTAGGGAAAATAGCCCCAGACTATTCAGCCTCTCCCTATAGTTCAAACCCTCCAATCCTGGCAACATGCTTGTAAATCTTTTATGAACTCTTCCAAGTTTCACAACATCTTTCCAATAGAAAGGAGACGAGAATTGCATACAATATTCCATACGTGGCCTAACCAATCTCCTGTACAGCACCAACTTTACCTCCCAACTCCAATACTCAATGCTCTGACCAATAAAGGCAAGAATACCATATGCTTTCTTCACTATCCTACCTACCTGTGACTCCACTTTCAAGAAACTATGAACCTGCACTCCAAGGTCACTTTGTTCAGCAACACTTCCTAAGGCCTTACCATTAAGTGTATAAGTCCTGCCTTGATTGCCTTTCCAAAATGCAGCACCTCACATAATTGAGCCCCCAGAATAGACATTTAGAGGAGTCCGCTAATCACATTCTGCTCATTGGAACCATTTATGCATCTGTTTTCTATTATTTATACTAGCCCACAAAACAGCATTTGACTGATGAAGCTGAGCAACATTGGGGCTCAGGGAATGGCCAGGAACAGATCTAGTTTAGTGAAGTTGACTATGGGTGAATAGCTGGAGTTGTGCCTGTGAGCAATTGCTGGAGTGCAGTTTTCAGAGTCCTCGGGGAGCAGGCATTGTGGTAGACCAGTACGGAACAGCTCTTGAGAAGGAGTTTCAAGGATGGATCATCAAGTGTAGAGAATTGAAATCCCTTGTGAAACTTAATACGATTTGATGACCCACCATGGTAATAATATCTGGTGGGGAGTTACCAAGAAATCCATGAGATCTGTTTTGATCATACTTATTATTTAATATGTGCTGTAGGGTTCAATTATAGTACGTTGCCCATCCTCAGCACATATTAATTCTGGGTGCTAGAAAAAGTTGTGTATTGTAGATTATTTTACACTTCTATTTTGTGTATTCAAGCATTGTTGTTTGTTCAAAGTTGTGAAATCGTATGGCTTTTTTTTAGTCGGCCTCCTGAATCTCACTTTCATCCATTTTAAAAGTTGATGTTAATCAGATCAAAATGTAATTTCATGATATCAAACAGGATCATAACAATAATGTGCATGGGTCTGACCTGAGATCATATCACAATGTAATTTCATGATATGTTGTTTAGTTCTTTAACTGTTTGTTTGATATTGCTTCTTTATTTTCTAGCCACCTTTAAATAACAATTTCTGTGAATTGTTTGGTATGCTGCTGGACTGGATCTCTGATGGTTACCTTTGTTATTTGACTCCAGAAGATGAAAATGATGTTCAGAAATCATTGGGTCCCAATTGTTTACCTAAAAAATCTATTCAAGAGAAGTGTGTAAAGGTATGCATTTTTCCCTTCTCAAATGTTTTTAGTGTTCCTTGGTATTAAATTATTTTGTGATAAAACTGCAAGCAGGAAATGGCAGTAATATTCAGCAGATCTTGGCAAAGGAGAATAACATTAACAATGAATCACGTATTTAAAAATCCTATGTTTATTATTTACTCACTATATAACTACGATGGTTTCAAGAGCAGGTCAGAGTCTAGAAATATTGCAGCAAGTGACTCACCTCCTGACTCCCCAAAGCCAGTCCACCATGTACAAGGCACAAATCAGGATTGTGTTGAAATATTCCCCACTTGCCTATAAGAGTCTTCTCAGTTGTCCTGCCTTCAAGGAGAACAGCCCCAACTTCTTCAATCTATCCTTGTAACTGAAATTTCTCCTTCCTGGAACCATTCTTGTCAATTGCTGTGCACTCTATGGTGCCCAGAACTATACACAATACACCAGCTAAGGCCTAGCCAGAGTTTTATAGAAGTTCAGCATTACCTCTTTACTCTTATACTCCATGTCTCTATTAATAAGGCTGAGAACACTGTATGCCTAATGAGCTGCTCTTACCACCTTCAATGGTCTATGTGCATGTACACCCAGGTGCCTGCGCTCCTGCACCTTATTTAGAATTGTTGTCTTATTTTCTATTGTCATGCAACCAGAATGCATCACTTCACACTTCTCCGTCTTGTGTCATCTGCAAATTTTGAAATTCTCCAACATGCACCAAGATCTAGATCATTAATATATATTGGGGAAAGCAAGGTTCCCAATGCTGACCCCTGAGGAACTCCAGTACAAATATTCCTGAAACCCAAAAAATGTCCATTGACCATTACTCTCTGTTTCTATCTTAGCCAATTTTGTATCCACATTGCTCTTGTCCCTTTTAAACCTTGACCTATAATTTCACATGCAGGTTTATTGTGTAGCATGAGAGCATACATCTGGAAATGTATGTATAATGAATCAGTGCTGTTATCCTGTCAACCCTTTCTGTTAGTTTTCAAAAAACTCCAGTGCACCAGCAAGACATGACAGAGTAGTGGTTAGATGTGGTGTACAATAAATGACAGCAAGGTTAAGTTGAGAGTTGTAGTGGAATGAAGAGTGTAACTGCATTAAGGGGAGTTGGATCTCTCTGCATTCCCATTGGAGTAGTCCCAGTCTACTCCAGTAAGGGCCAGGATTCGTTCCCCTTAGGGAGGTAAGGAGCCTAATGTCAGGCAACCCTTTACCCTAATAAAAGGGCTTCTATTTAATTTATTCATGGGTTGTGGACATCACTGGCTGGGCCAACAGGAAATCTCTAGTTGCCCCAGAAGGCAGTCCAGAGTCAACCACATTGCTGTGGTCTGCAATTACATAGGCCAGACTGAATAAATAGATAAGATTCCTGTCTAAAACCAGTAATTTTTCCGACAATCAAGAATGGTTTCATGGTCATCATTATTCTCTTAAATCAAGAGTTTTTTTTGTATTGAGTTTCCACCATCTGCATGGCAGTATTCAAAACCAGGTCCCCAGACATTAACTAGGCCTCTGAATTAGTAATCTAGCGATATTAGCACCAGACCATGGTGAAAGTGAGTGGCACAGTTGTTAGTCCTGGTGGTCAAAAGATGGTGTGGTGTTTGGAGGAAGTGAGGAGGCAGTGCAGGGTTAATGGTGAGGGGATTTTGTGTGGGTCAGAGCAAGTAAGCAAAGATGTTGCAGGCAATAGTGATAGTAGCAGAGATAACAGCAGATATCCAGGTCCCTGTTGAAGAATTGTGACGCCATCTTTGCTTTTTCCGACATCTTCCAGAAACATCTTTAGCTGAGCAGCCTCAGTATGCCAGTGCTTGTTCGCTTCTATAACAATCATTTAAAGAGTGCAAAAGCAAAAAGAATGCCAGTCTTTTGGCAGATATCTACCGAGCGGTGAGTTGTTTGAATGTGTGGCAAGGTGGAGCTGGAATTGAGCATGAGATATGCCATAGGGGTGGGTGAGCTATTTCGTGTGGCAAGTTTGCTAAGATATGTCAAAAACACTTGCATCATCTTACAGCCAAAAGCTCTCCAAAAACTCAACACAACTCGGACTTACCTTAAAAAAAATAAGATTCAGCTGCAGATAACAAAAAAACTGGAGGGATTTGAGGGGGGTAAATATATGGTTGTAGAGGTGGTGGAAGCAGAATCAAGAATGAGTTATAAAAGAGAACTGGTAAATACCTGTAAGTGAAAATGTTTCTGTGCGATGGGGAATGGGGCTCATTGAATAGAGCTTGCAAAGGTCTGGCACAGCAGTTTGGGCTGATCAGCCTCTTGTGTTATTATTTTATATTTCTAACTTAAGTGATTTTGAATGTACTTTAAATTGAATTGTATACTAAATTGCTCATTGCTTTGACAAAACAATGGTTGATTTTTTTTCCTTACCATACCTTCTGAATGTAATGTTTTTCAGATCTTACCCCTCATCACCACACAAATTCACTTGATCCCATCTGGGGATATCAAATTGCAGCTCTCACTGGTAAAGTTCATTTACTGGGCTTTAATTCATATAGACAGAGAAGGGATGCAAGTAAGTACAAAGACCTTTTCCTTCCCTTTCAGGGATTCAAGGTGGGCTTCAATATGTTCAATAAATGTGAGGCTTGAAAACAATATATTTAGAAATAAAACCTCAAAATAGCATGCCCTTCTGGAGATAGCAACATTTTATAAATCAATATTTATTGAAATACTTACTTCAAACATTAAGAATCATAATTAACTTTTCTTGCCATCTCTTATATGAAGCTAGTGTTCCAGGATTTTTTTAGTTTATTATCAGAGATTCGGTTTGAGTAAATAAGCAGAAACAGTTTATAGTGACAAAATAGCTTATTGATTAAAAGAACCAAACAGTATTGCAGTTACTTTGTGACTGTTGTGGTTCTGTTCGCTGAGCTGGGAATTTGTGTTGCAGACGTTTCGTCCCCTGTCCAGATGACATCCTCAGTGCTCGGGAGCCTCCTGTGAAACGCTTCTGTGATGTTTCCTCTGGCATTTATAGTGGTTTGTCTCTGCCGCTTCTCGTTGTCAGTTCCAGCTGTCCGCTGCAGTGGCCAGTATATTGGGTCCAGGTCGATGTGTTTGTTGATGGAATCTGTGGATGAGTGCTATGCCTCTAGGAATTCCCTGGCTGTTCTCTGTTTGGCTTGTCCTATAATAGTAGTGTTGTCCCAGTCAAACTCATGTTACTTATCATCTGCGTGTGTGGCTACTAAGAATAGCTGGTTGTGTCGTTTCGTGGCTAGTTGGTATTCATGGATATGGATCGTTAGCTGTCTTCCTGTTTGTTCTATGTAGTGTTTTGTGCAGTTCTTGCATGGGATTTTGTACACTACATTAGTTTTGCACATGCTGGGTATCAGGTCCTTTGTCCTGGTGAATTGCTGTCTGGACAACGGACCTGATACCCAGCATGAGCAAAACCAACGTAGTGTACAAAATCTCATGCAAGGACTGTACAAGACAAACAGGAAGACAGCTAACGATCCGCATCCATGAACACCAACTAGCCACGAAACGACACAACCAGCTATCCTTAGTAGCCACACACGCAGATGACAAGCAACATGAGTTCGACTGGGTCAACACTACTATTATAGGACAAGCCAAACAGAGAACAGCCAGGGAATTCCTGGAGGCATGGTACTCATCAACAGATTCCATCAACAAACGCATCGACCTGGACCCAATATACCGGCCACTACAGCGGACAGCTGGAACTGACAACCAGAAGCGGCAGAGACAAACCACTATGAGGAAACATCACAGAAGCACTTCACAGGAGGCTCCCAAGCACTGAGGATGTCACCTAGACAGGGGACGAAACGTCTGCAACACAAATTCCCAGCTTGGCGAACAGAACCACAACAAAGAGCACCCGAGCTACAAATTTTCTCACAAACTTTGAAAACTTACTTTGTGACTAGAATGCTTACTTAAACATTTACTTTTTAATTTCTGACTTATTTGCAAAATTTGTTGGTTTAAAAAAAAACCTGGTTCCATAGGTATTACATGACTTACACATAAAACTAAAGGTTGGAGCTCGAGCCTTTGCAATTGTCCAACAAATTTGGGATTCTTTCAGCTTTTCTGAATGAAACGGGAGGATGATATAGGCTGCTGCAGGATGGTAAAGGAAACCATTCAAATGGAGGAAGAGAAAAGGAATATAGTGCTAATAGGGGACAGTATAGTTAAAGGGATTGACTGTTCTCTGCAGTAAAGTGTATTATTCCACCTGGCTAAGTTGTCTGTGGTTCAGGACATCTGCTTAGAGCTGGAAAAGAACTTGTTTAGGAAGGGAAAGTTCCAGTTCTGGTGGTCCACTTGGTTAACAATGACATCGGCAGATCAAAGCAAAAAGGTTGTGCACAATCAGTTTGAGGAGCTAAACACCAAGTTACGAAGCAGAATCTCATCATCTCTGGATTATTACCTAAACCATGTGTAAACTTAACTTAGGGCAAATTAGAATGCATGGCTCGAAGACGGGAGAAGTTGGTTTTGATTTGTGGGTCACTGGCACCAGTATTGTGAAAAATGTGATCAGTACTATTGGAATGGTCTACACCTGGACTGTGCTGAGGCCAATGTCCTTGTGAGCCATATAACTAGAAAAGTAGAGAGAATTTTAAACTGAATAGTGGGAACAAGGGATCAAATTTGAGAACATGTGATAAACCAGAGTGGAACCACAACCAACGAGAAAGATCTTAATATGGGAATGTTAAAACGGACCATGAAAAAAGGGTTGGAGAGTAGACCAACAGATAAAATTCAAACAAATATTAGACTATGTATCTGAATGCATATAGCATTCGACAAAAAACGGACAAACTGAGAATGTAAAAAGAAATAAACAAATACTATCTGGAAACCATTACAGAGAAGTGGCTACACGATGAAATGGATTGGAACAGGGTATTTAGAGAGTACAGGGTGCTACATAGGAATATGTGGAAGGATGGCTCTGTTATTTAGTGATGGTATTAGCACAATAGAGAGGGATCACCTTAGTTCAGGAAACCAGGATTGGGGACAGTTTGAACATAGACAAGAAATGATAAAAGAAAGAAGTCATATGTGGAAGTAGTGTACTCTCTAACAGCAACAACTTGGTAGAGTGGAGCATACTGATTAGCAAGGTTAAATCTCACAGAATACAGGGAGAACTAGCCTTTTGGATACAGAACTGGCTCAAAGGTAGAAGACAGAGGGTAGTGGTGGAGGGTTGTTTTTCAGACTGGAGGCCTGTGACCAGTGGAGTGCCACAAGGATTGGTGCTGGGTCCTCTATTTTTTGTCATTTACATAAATGATTTGGATGCGAGCATAAGAGGTACATTTAGTAAGTTTGCAGATGACACCAAAATTGGAGATGTAGTGGACAGCGAAGAGGGTTACCTCAGATTACAACAGGATCTTGACCAGATGGGCCAATAGGCTGAGAAGTGGCAGATGGAGTTTAATTCAGATAAATGCCAGGTGCTGAACTTTGGGAAAGCAAATCCTAGCAAGACTTATACACTTAATGGTAAGGTCCCAGGGAGTGTTGCTGAACAAAATGGCCTTGGAGTGCAGGTTCATAGCTCTTTGAAAGTGGAGTCACAGGTAGATAGGATAGTGAAGAAGGGGTTTGGTATGCTTTCAGAGTATTGAGTACAGGAGTTGGGAGGTCATGTTGCGGCTGTACAGGACATTGGTTAGGCCACTGTTGGAATATTGCGTGCAGTTCTGGTCTCCTTCCTATCGGAAAGATGTTGTGAAACAGGAAAGGGTTCAGAAAAGATTTACAAGGATGTTGCCAGGGTTGGAGGATTTGAGCTATAGGGGCTATAGGGAGAGGCTGAACAGGCTTGGGGCTGTTTTCCGTGGAGCATCGGAGGCTGAGAGGTGACCTTATAGAGGTTTACAAAATTATGAGGGACATGGAAAGGGTAAATAGGCAAAGTCTTTTCCCTGGGGTCAGGGAGTCCAGAACTAGAGGGCATAGGTTTAGGGTGAGAGGGGAAAGATATAAAAGAGACCTACGGGGCAACCTTTTCACACAGAGAGTGGTACATGTATGGAATGAGCTGCCAGAGAAAGTGGTGGAGGCTGGTACAGTTGCAACATTAAAGAGGCATTGGGATGGGTATATGAATAGGAAGGATTTGGAGGGATATGGGCCGGGTGCTGGCAGGTGGGACTAGATTGGGTTGGGATATCTGGTCGGCATGGACGGGTTGGACCAAAGGGTCTGTTTCCATGCTGTATGTCTCTATAACTCTATAAAGGAATAAGTAATTAGACCTTGTCAGAAGGGCAATAATCATGGAAAATTTTAATTTATATATAGGTCAAAAAAGTGAAATGGGCAAAGATAACCTACACAAGGATTTTATATTTCCCTATAACTATTGCATTCCACACATTTTATACCTCCCCTGTGCAGCAGAGCCAACTGTGGTGCAACAAATTGGGCTGTTGCTTTCCTCTCAAGAGGGCATTCGCTTTAACAATAACAAAAGCGGTATATCTGTTTGCAGAGTAATAGCTACAGAGGACTCCCTCTCTGCCTGCCTAGCCATCTTGCTCTGTGTTGTGGTCACCACTCCCTGTAAAGTCTTAGCCTGCAGTGTGACATCTTTCTATATATTGGATTAGTGGTGCTGGAAGAGCACAGCAGTTCAGGCAGCATCCGAGGAGCAGCAAAATCGACGTTTCGGGCAAAAGCCCTTCATCACCTTTTACCATATTTCTATGTATCCTATCCCCAGAACTTTCTGTCTCATGGATGCTCCACAGTGTCCCCAGCTACTGCTCCCACTCTGAAACCCAGGTTTCAAAGAACTGCAACAAGGGACATTTCTTGAAATCATGCTCACCCTGGATAGTGGAAAGGTTCCCAGTTTCCCACAAAGAGTAGGAAGAGCACACAATGCCTTAGAGTTCTCCTACCATAACTTACTCCTTTAAAATTAAACATTTTAGAAGGTGCTTAATATCAAATAATATTAAACCCTGCACAGAATAATTTGAGAAAAAGTTTTATATCTCAGAGAACTAAAGTGAAATGAGCTTGAGAAGGTTCAATCCAATTCTTAGTGAACATGTTGAATCTGCTGCAGAAAACTGCACAAAATGCCACTGAAGCTAAGTCTTATTTAGACCATAATATTTCTGGAGCACTGCACTTTTTAGTATGAATTTCAGTGTTCTCTTTTCACATTTTCCCTTAAGTGTCCAACACATGTTAAGAGTCTAAGAAGTATGAGAACCAAATGAATGTCAGGTTTCAGAATCCAAAATGCATTAATCTTGTAAGGTTATGTTTCTGTACATTAAACAGAAAACCACATTTTGCAATTTTATTAATATATGCCTTTGATCTTTATGTTAATCCATTTAATTAATATCAACTTCCTTGTTGCTAAGATCAGAATGTCTACCTGCATCACTTGCTCTGGTAACATTTCTGAAAAGGCTGAAGTTGTCCTGTTACTGGTTGGCATGCTACTGGTATTGCAACTGTTAGTTGCTGGAAGGACTCCAGATCAGAATTGATGATCTGGAATCTGAGCTTCAAACACTATGGCACATCTGGGAGGGGGTGAGTTACCTGGATGCTTTGTTTCAAGAGGCAATCGCACCCGGTACATTAAGTAATTCAAATTCAGTTTGTGATCAGGAACAACAGGATGAGTGTAAGTGAGGCAGGTAGGGGAATTCTGAGTTCAGGAGTGGAGGAGCCTCAGCCCTTGACCTTGTCCAACAGGTATGAGATGTTTGCTCCCTGTAAGGATGAAAAAAAGGGCTGTGGACAGGATGAGCCAACTGACCACGGCACCATGGTGCAGAAGGCCATTAAAGAGGTCGGAGCAAAAAGATAAGTAGTTGTTATCGGGGATTCTATAATTAGGGGGAGAGATAGTATCCATTTTGAGCTGGATTGGGAGACCCGCATGATGTGTTGCCTGCCCAGTGCCAGGGTGCAGGACATCTCCGACCGACTTGAAAGCATATTGGAGCTGGAGGGAGAAGATCCAGTTGTTGTGGTCCACGTTGGTACAAACAACATAGGCAAGGCTGGGAAGGAGGACCTGTTTGGGGAGTATCAAGCAAATAGAGTGGTCAGTAGGACTTTAAACTTGTGAGTCAGGGGAAGGGAAAGGGAAAGCAACAGGGAGTATGGAGTCAAGTATAAAGATAAGCAGCAGGTTAGCCAGTGTGCAGGGCTTAAGTTCAAGACATACTAGGAATGAAGCAAAAAGGAAGCATAGCTTAGGACATATTACTAGAGATGTTGAAATCATGAGGATAAGACAATTAGCATTAAGGTGCTTTACCTGAATGCTTGTAGTATTCCTAACAAAGTAGATGAATTAACAGCACAAATCATCTTGAATGATTATGATGTGGTAGGCATCACAGAGACATGGTTGCAGGGGGTTCAGGACTGGTAGTTAAACATCCAAGGATTGAGAACCTATGAAAAAGGGAGGTGGGCAGAGGCGGTGGGGTTGCCTTATTAGTTAAGAATGAAGTTAAATCTAAATGACATCGGGTCAGATGATGTGGAGTCTGTGTGGATGGAGTTGAGGAACCACAAAGGCAAAAAAAACACAAAATAGGAGTTATGTACAGACCTCCCAGCAGTGGTCAGGACCAAGGGTGCAAGTGTACCATGAAATAGATAGGGCATGCCAGAAAGACAAGGTCACTGTGATCATGGAGGACTTCAATATGCAAATAGACTGGGTAAATAATGTTGCTGGTGGAACCAAAGAAAGGGAATTCATGGAGTATTTACAGCATGGCCTTTTTGGAACAGCTTGTGATAGAGCCCACAAGGGAGCAGGCTATTTTGGACGTAATGCTATATAATGAGCCAGACTTTATAAAAGATCTTAAAGTAAATGAACATCTAGGAGGCAGCGATCATAATATGATAGAGTTCAGTTTGCAGTTTGAAAGAGAGAACGCAAGATCTGATGTAATGGCGTTACAGTTAAAGAAAGGTAATTACAGGGGCATAAGAGAGGAACTGATGGAAATCTACTGGAAGCAGATCCTAGTGGGGAAGACAGTAAAGCAACAATGGCAGGAGTTTCTGGGTGTAATTGAGGACACAGTGCAGAGGTTCATCCCAAAGAAAAGAAAGATTATCTGGATGTGGCAGATTAGACAACCATGGTTGACAAAGGAAGTCAGGAAATATATCAAAAAAAAAAGAGAGAGCCTATAAAGTGGCTAAGGGCACTGGGAAATCAGAAGATTGGGAAGACTACAAAAACAAACAGAGGTTAACAGAGAAAGAAATACGGAAGGAGAGGATCAAATATGAAGGTAAGCTAGCCAGTAATATTCAAAATGATAGTAAAAGTTTCTTTCAATACATAAGAAACAGATGAGAGGCAAAATTAGAAATTGGGCTGCTTCAAATTGATGCAGGAAGGCTAGTGATGGGAGATAAGGAAATAGCTGGAGAATTTAATAAGAACTTTGCATCAGTCTTCACAGTGGAAGGCATGAGTAAAATCCCATCAATTAAGGAGAGTCAAGGAGCAGAGTTGAGTATGGTAGCCATTTCAAAAGAGAAAGTACTCGAAAAGCTAAAAGGTCTAAAAATTGATAAATCTCCTGGCCCAGATGGGCTACATCCTAGAGTTCTGAGGGGGGTGGCTGAAGAAATAGCAGAGGCATTGGTTGTAATCTTTCAAAGATCACTGGAGTCGGGGAAAGTTGCAGTTGTTGCTGTTGTAATCCCCTTGTTCAAGAAAGGGTCAAGACAAAAGATGGAAAATAATAGGCCATTTAGCCTAACCTCAGTTATAGGTAAAATTCTAGAATCCATCATTAAAGATGAGATTTCTAAATTCTTGGAAGCGCAGGGTCAGATTAGAACAAGTCAGCAGGGATTTAGTAATGGGAGGTCATGCCTGACAAACCTGTTAGAATTCTTTGAAGAGATAACAAGTAGGTTAGACCAGGGAAACCCAGTGGATGTTATCTATCTAGACTTCCAAAAGGCCTTTGATAAGGTGCCTCACAGGAGGGTGCTGAGCAAGGTGAGGGCCCATGGTGTTCAAGGTGAGCTACTGGCATGGATTGGGGATTGGCTGTCTGACAGAAGGCAGAGAGTTGGGATAAAAGGTTCTTTTTCGGAGTGGCAGCTGGTGACAAGTGGTGTCCCGCAGGGTTCAGTGTTGGGGCCACAGCTGTTCACTTTATATATTAGTGATCTTGATGAAGGGACTGGGGACATTCTGGCAAAATTCGCCGATGATACGAAGTTAGGTGGACAAGCAGGTAGTACTGAGGAGGTGGGGAGACTGCAGAAAGATTTAGACAGTTTAAGAGAGTGGTCCAGGAAATGGCTGATGAAATTCAATGTGAGCAAATGCGAGGTCTTGCACTTTGGAAAAAAGAAAACAGGCATGGACTATTTTCTAAACAATAAGAAAATTCATAAAGCCAAAGTACAAAGGAATCTGGGAGTGCTGGTCCAGAATTCTCTCAAGGTTGACTTGCAGGTTGAGTCTATGAAGAAAGCAAATGTAATGTTGTCATTTATATCAAGAGGGTTGAATATAAAAGCAGCAATGTACTTCTGAGACTTTATAAAGCTTTAGTTAGGCCCCATTTAGCATACTATGTCCAATTTTGGGCCCCACACCTCAGGAAGGACATAGTGACACTGGAACGTATCCAGCGGAGATTCACACGGATGATCCCTGGAATGGTAGGCCTAACATACAATGAAGGGTTGAGGGTCCTGGGATTGTATTCATTAGAGTTTAGAAGGTTGAGGGGCGATCTAATAAAAACACAAGACAATGCATGGATTAGAAAGGGTGGACGCTAGGAATATGTTTCCATTAGGCGGGGAGACTAGGACCCATGGGTACAGTCTTAGAATTAGTGGGGGTAAATTTAGAACGGAAATGAGGAGACATTTCTTCAGCCAGAGAGTGGTTGGCCTGTGGAATTCATTGCCGTGGAGTGCAGTGGACGCCGGGCGTTAAATGTCTTCAAGACAGAGATTGATAAATTCTTGATCTCGCAAGGAATTAAGGGCTTACGGTGAGAGTGCAGGTAAGTGGAGTTGAAATGCCCATCAGCCATGATTAAATGGTGGAGTGGACTTGATGGGCCGAATGGCCTTACTTCCACTCCTATGTCTTATGGTCTTGAGTACCAAATGTGAAAAGTATTTTAATCTTTGACATTGTGTTCCAAGTGAGTTGTTTAAAATATCATTATGTTTTGAGACGGTATTTATTTTAGGGTAAAATGAATGGGATCAAGAGACTTTTGAACCCTCTCTGACAAAAATGTCTACCAGTACTACCTTGCTTCCTTGCAAGAAAGGACTCCTGCAATGATGTCAACATTACCCATCATCTTGGCATTGGTTCACATATCCAGTGGACACTGAGTATGGTATTCCTGGCACATCCTGGCAATTGCCAAACTACCCATTGAGGCAGCCAGTGCTTACTTGGCAGAGGTAGAATATTACAGATAGCACTGACGGCTTCTTCCAACCTTAGAGTCAGTTTGCCCAGTAGCTCCAACAAATCTGCATGCTGCTCCTGTGTCTGCTTGTGCACATGCATGAAGTTTCTCATGACTAGCACCATGGGGTTACCTCCTGCCTGGGGTTGAGCAGCTGCCTGGTTTCCAGCTGTCCTCTGAGAACCAATGCCTTGGAATGTTACTTCCTTGACCACCTGTGGAGATATAATAGTGATGTGCTCACCAGACTCTCGTTCAGCTAAAGTAGCCATTGTCATTATCTGATCTGTTAGAGGGAGTCTTGCCAGTGAATCCTCGAAGGAATCTCTGGTTTCGTCCTCAGAGGTGTGAAAAATAATGAGGCCTTGTGGGCTGCTAACCTGAGAGCAGAGACTGTCCAGATGCTACTGGTATCAGCAGGAAATAAAAGAGAGAATGATTGGCACATTATGAGTAGACATTCATGCATGTTAAGAATACATTCACAGTGGCAGTAATGGGCAAACAGCTCAGCACTTGACAAAGAATGTTACTCGGTTACTGAGACCCGGAGGTTTTGGCATTACCACATGAGCAATCCTCTCCCACTGCGGCAAGGGAGCTCGACGGGAATAGGGTGAGGAAGAGGCTGTCAGACGTCCCACTACCTGTCTTGGTTCTCTCTGCCCTATTATGAGCCATTTTTTCCTGCAATGAGAAAAAAAATGAAGGGATTGAGTAAGATGAAAGTGACTGGCAGTGCAGTTAGTACGAGCACAGGTCAGGCCAAGTTGATTAGGTGGCCTGAGTGATTGAGTAAGCACTGCAAAGCGCATGCAGGATTATTAGTTGGGCAGAGAGAGAGAGAGAGAGTGCAGAAAGATGTTGCTGCAATAGTGAGAATGGTGGTCTGAGAACCTTGGTGAGAGCAGCATTAGAGTGAGTATAAAGTAGCAGAGAGAAGATGGTAGCACCTACCATCATGGAGCACAGAAAGTCATTCATGTTTTTGGCACATTGCTGAACATTTCCCAAAACTGTGGAAACAGCATTTATATGGATGGTATGTAGAGATACTGCTGGCATGATCTGGTGCCATGGTCTTCTCTGGCAGTCCTGAGAAAAGATGACATCCCTCCTCTTCACCACCTGATTCACCAGGGCCTCCAAGTCCTTGTCATCAAAGTGGAGAGCTAACTTGCTTTCCCCAGCCACCACTGGGTTAGTTCTCCATCCAAAGGAAATATGAACAGTAGCTTCACACTGACAGCATTTGACTGGCACACAATTGCATTTTAAATCTCTTGGCAGCGGCAGGAGATCCTGACAGGAGTAAGTACTTCCATTACTGGTGAGCAGACCACAGTCCAAGTGGGGTGCCATAGAAACATGGTGCATACCTAATGAGGAAAGCTGCAGAGAAGAGCATGAATTATGCTCACAATGAGAAATGCTCCATGAAACTCCTCAAAATTGACACAGCTAATTTCCAGTTGACATTTCGTCCATTGTTACTAACATTAATATTGGAATGTTTAATGTTTAACAGTGATTTGTAACAACTGCACCTTTACTCTAGAAGAGGATGATTCCTTCAACTTTGCGAAGAGTAGGAGAAGAATTATTCCGAGGAACAGTAACTCAGATAGAGCTGGAGGGTTTTTTGGAGTCTGCTGCAGAACCCAAACCTAAGGCTTCTGCTTTCTTCAGGAGCTCTGACCTTAATGTTCGATTTTTATCAGCCCTCAGCATCCTCAAAACAATTACTCAAGGTTTGCAGAAGCTTTTAATGACAGTGAAATTTGTTTTATTCTTATAACTTGGGAATCACAAATCAAAACATTGTTTTTGTCTTCTTTCATGGACAGCTGGATGATCCATAATACAGAGACAACGCTAGGAAGTTCAGGGTCTAATTTATTGTTATCATGCAAGACTTCATAAACTAATTTAAATTCAATGTTTAGAATATAATAGAAAAAAAATCACTTGGAACCATAAACATTTATAGTTTAGACAGGACGTGTCAAGTTTTTGCATGAGTAATCCAAAACAAATTCTCCCTTTCCACATAAATATGGATTTTTTTTCTGCTTCAAATATACATTACATTTTCTCTTAAAAATTGCAAACATCTCTGCCACAACCAGCCCCTGTGGAAAGAGTACTTTATGCTCAAACCACCTTCTACAGAAAGAAATTTGTCCCAACTCCTCTCCTCTCATTTTCTTTTAGTGATAGTTTTAAATTGATGATCCTTTGTTACTGGCTCCCAATTAAAGGAAATAGCCTTTTTTTATTCACTGCATAATTATTCATCATATCTTAAAAACCTACTCTAAAGCTTCTCAGCTCCAGTGAAAAAAACTTTCAATTTCTTCTGACGAAAGGTCACAGGACTTGAAGCATTAACTCTGTTTCTCTCTCTACAGGTATTGCCAGACCTGCTGAGTTTCTCCACTAATTTCTATTTTTGCTCCAGTATCATAAGTCTCTCTTAAAAAATACAGTTTCCCAATGACTTTGCTTCATGGCTTTAATGTCCTTTCAATCATAGGGTGCCCAAAACTGGACAT
Source organism: Chiloscyllium plagiosum (assembly GCF_037043375.1). NCBI lineage: Eukaryota > Metazoa > Chordata > Chondrichthyes > Orectolobiformes > Hemiscylliidae > Chiloscyllium > Chiloscyllium plagiosum. The sequence goes on from NW_028270144.1 coordinate 76,975,963, forward strand.
TGCCCTTTAGTTGTGGCCTAACCAACTTTTGTGCATGAATATTGTGGGCAGGGAGCAGAAGCATACAGATCCATAGAAAATAGGCGACAGGTTTAGATAGAGGATCTGGATTGGCACAGGCTTGGAAGAACAAAGGGCCTGTTCCTGTGCTGTAATTTTCTTTGTTCTTTGTTGTATTATTATTTTACTCGTGTAGTCTGTGCTACTATTTGTTATATCTAAAATGTTACAGGCCTGCTGGCCTTTTTTATAGCTTTATTTATTTGCACATTCAAACCAATACAACAGCTGTTTGTCTTCATACAGTGTCTTTAGCTTAGAAACATCCTGCGAGTTGCTTTGTTAACATGGAAGAGAAATGAGCAGACTCAATAAAATTGAAATAAGAGATCTTGATGAAAGATTTGGGTTTTAAGGGACATTTTAAAAGAAGAGCATGAGGCACTATCATTTGTAAATAAATTTAAATAATTTTTTCAAGTTTTCTGTTACATCTTGCTATGACCTTTTCTGTTAATTAAATCAAACAACCAGAAAAACTCGCCTTGCCTCAACTCGTAATCTGTTAAAATATGAATGACAGAGAATTCCCAAATTCCACTATTTAAAGAACATAACATCAATTTATTTTCTAACTCTAAACGTGTACATTAAATAAAAACTATTCTTAAATCTAAGTCCCTCTTTCTCTTAACTGCTTACTATCTGTCTCCAACTCAATAACAACAATAAGCGGTTCCAAGAAGAACATAAGATCAGGGAGCAGGAGTAGACCACCTGGCCCTTCAAGCCTACTCTGCCATTCAATAAATTCATGACTGATCTTTTCGTGGCCTCAGCTCCATCACCCACCCTCTCACCATAACCCTTAATTCCTTAATTATTAAAAAAAAAATCTACCTTAGCTTTAAAGACATTTACTAAAGTAGCGTCAACTACTTCACTGGGCAGGGAATTCCATAGATTCACAACACTCTGAATGAGGAAATTCCTTTTCAATTCTCTAAATCTGGTCCCCCTAATTTTCAGGCCATGTCCTCGTGTCCCAGTTTCACCTGCCAGTGGAAGCATCCTCTCTACATCTATCTTATCTCTTCCTTTCATAATTTTGTACGTTTCTTTAAGATCCCCTCTCATTCTTCTAAATTCCAACAAATTGAATCCCAGTCTACTCAGTCTCTCCTCATAAGCCAACCCCCTCAACTCCAGAATCAACCTAGGGAACCTCCTCTGCATCCCCTCCAGGGCCAGTACTTCCTTTCTCAAGTAAGGAGATCAAAAGTGCACACAGTACTCCAGGCGTAGCTTCACTAGCACCTTATACAGCTGCAACATAAATTCCTTGCTTTTAAATTCAATCCCTTTAGCAGTGAAGGACAAAATTCCTTTTGCCTTCCTAATTACCTGTTGTATCTGCAGACACAGGTTCCTCTGCATAGCAGCATGCTGCAACTCTTTACCATTCAAGTAAAAGTCCATTTTACTATTACTTCTACGAAAATGGATGACTTCACATTTATTAACATTGTATTCCTTCTGCCAGATCTTTGCCCACTCGCTTAAAGCATCTATGTTCTTCTGCAAGGTTTCAAAGTCCTCTGCCACTCATCTTAGTGTCATCTGCAAACTTTGACACACTACATGTGTCAAATCATCTATGTAAATTGTGAATAGTTGTGATCCCAACACTGATACCTGAGGCACACCACTAGTTACTGATTGTCAACCAGAATACCACTCACTTCGCCCCACCCTTTGCTTCCTGTTAGTCAACCAATCCTCTGTTCATGCTAATACTTTACCTGTAACGCCATGAATCTTTATCTTATGTAGCAGTCTCTTGTGCGCGCCTTGTTGAAGGCCTGTTGGAAATCTAGGTACACCACATCTACTGGGTCCCCGTTGTCCACAGTGCTCGTAATGTCTTCATAGAATTCCAAAAGATTAGTTAAGCATGACCTGCTCAACAGCATAATTGCTATCTAGATGCTTTGCTATTTCTTCCTTGATAATATACTCAAGCATCTTCCCCACTACAGAAGTTAAAGTAATTGGTCTGTAATTCCCCATCTTTTATCTATCTCCCTTTTTAAACAGTGGCATCATATTTGCTGTTTTTAAATCTGCTGGAACTGCCCCAGAGGCCACCGAATTTTGGAAAATTACCACAAGTGCACTTGCTATTTCTCCCACCATCTCTTTTAGTATCTTGGATGCATTCCATCAGGGCCTGGAGACTTGTGTACTCTTAGCTCCATTAGCTTGCCCAACACTACCTCTTCCATAATTATGATTGTTTTCAGGTCCTCACCTACTTTCGTCTGCTTGGCAATTTCTGGCATGTTATTAATGTCCTCCACTGTGAAGACCGACACAAAATACCTTTTCAATGCCTCAGCCATTTCATCACATCCCATGACTAAATACCCCTTCTCATCCTCTGAAATAACAAAGTTTAGTTTGGCTACTATTTTTCATTTTATATATTTATGGAAACTTTTGATATCTGTGTTTATATTCTGTGCTAGTTTTTTTCTCATGTTGAATTTTACTTTTCTTTATAGTTCTTTTTATGGCTTTCTGTTTACATTTAAAGCTTTCCCAACCTTCTAGTTTCTGGCTAATCTTGGCCACTTTGTATGCCTTCTCTTTCAATCTGATAGCCTCTGTTATTTCGTTAGACATTCATGGCAGATTAGCTCTTTTTTTACAGTCCTTCCTTTTCACTGGAATATACTTTTGCTGGGCACTTTGAAAAATTGCTTTGAAAGTCCTCCACTGTTTGTCAACTGTCCCACCATAAAGTTTTTGTTTCCAGTCTATTTCATCCAAGTCCTCCTCATCTTAATGTTGTCTTCCTTGTTTAAACACAACACCCTGGGATTGGATTTTATCTTCACACTCTCCATCTGTATTCTAAAATAAATCATACTGTGATCACTCCTTCCAGGAGGATCCCTAACTATGAGGTCATTAATTATTCCTGTTTCATTACATAGGACCAGTTCTGGGATAGCTTGCTCCCTCGTCAGTTCCATTACATACTGTTCAAGAAAACTATCACGGATACACTCAATGAACTCCTCCTTAAGGGTACCCTGACCAATCTGGTTCGACCAATCGACATGTAAATTAAAATCCCCCATGATAATTGCCATACCATTTTTACAGGCATTAGTTATTTGTTTGTTTATTGCTCACCCCAATGTGATTTTGTTATTTGGTAGGCTACAGACTATGTCTATCAGTGACTTTTTCTTCTTAGAATTTCTAAATTCCACACAAATGGATTCAGCCTTATTCTCCATAGAACCTATATCATCTCTCAGCACCACCCTGATGTCCTTGCATATCAGAATGACACCACCTCCCTTACCTTCCTGTCTGTCCTTCCAAATATTCTGATACCCCTGGATATTTAACTCCCTGTCATGACCATCCTATAACCATGCCTCCATAATGGCTACTAAATCATATTCATTTGTGAATATTTGTACTGTTAACTCATCAACCATGTTACGAATGCGACAAGCATTCAGGTAAAGTGCCCTTCTGCTAGTTTTAATACCCTCATAAGATACATTAAAATTACATCAACTTAAATTCAAAATCACAGTCACGTCTTCTTCTGTGTCTTCACTCTTCCAGCTGTGGATCTCCCAGGGTTGGCTGCTTCGTTTTTAGTATGAGTATGTTTCATAGCTGATAGACAGTGTTTTGCTAATTTCTTGGTGAGCAAGATGTTAGATGGGCAATTAGCTCTCTCTCTCTCTCTCTCTCTCTGCAGCAGTTGCTTTCTGACCAATTTTCAAAATGTCCACATCTCTATACCCCTCAACACCGGATCATCTTGTTAGTTTGATGTTGGCAAAACAATAAATTGAAACTCAATTCAGTTTTAGTATCCTGGAGCATACGTTAAACTGATTAGTTAAATTTGAATTGTTGTCGGAACAGCAACCAAAGTTCAGGGATCCATTTCCCAGCCAGATGTTACATATTTTCAATTTTCCAGTACACTCTGGGACTGCCATCTAGTCATATACACAGCGTATAAGCTCTCAGTTCAGAACAGCATTTATTCTCACTTAAAGGTACAGTACACACCTTCAACTTTATAACAATTTTCATTTTCACTGTCAGACTTCCTCCTTCGTCCCTCAGCTGTTGCACCTTCTTTGACTTTAATCTACTTAAAAAAGCTGTTTTCTCAGTTGGAATCCTCTCATGTTCCCTATCAGTTCTTCTAATCTCATTTCTCCACTGTACTTTGCATTCCCTAATGATTTTCTTTGTTATCATTAGCCCTTTAATAATGCAACAGCCTTGAAGATTCAATGGTTAAACTGTTTACAGCAAAGGCAAGCTTATTCATCTGTGATATATTATTTTAGTTCACTTCATATTTGCTTTACTTTATTTATTTGTGTAATATTTCAGGTAGAGTACTTTTTTTCTAACAAATAATTTTCACCGGCATCGTAGGTAGAGAATAATATTTTTAATTAATATGTTTCTATTACTAGTTGATTATCTGGCTCAAGCATTTGACGTTATTTTTAACGACCTGAAGACAGATGATGGCAAAGCTTTGTTCTTGAAGTACCGGGCTATGCAGATTATTCTTTGTTACTTGAAACCTTCTAATAAGAGCCTGTTATACAATGCTGTTGATATCATTCTACAGATGACAGTGGAGTCAAGTGAGTATTTATATTTGAACATAAGACCTGCAGGTCTGTATTCTTTCTCTCTCCACAGATGATGGCATATTTGCTGAGTTTCACCAGCAGTCTTTTTTTTAATGTGTTTTTATTTAATAACATCTTCCACATAAAATTCAGAATAGATACCACAATATAAGGTATTTTAATAGATTTTCTGTCTCTCTTAGATATTTGCATTTAACAGTGCTGTCATTCCCCAAGTCTCGCGAGTCTTGTATTCAGGAATAGACACTTGTCTTGTGTGATAACATACTCTGGTTGTAACCTGAATTAGATATTGTTCCTTTTGTGTGTGTCTTTAAGTGTTATCTTTAATTATTTGTTCATGGGCTTTGCTGGCTGGACCAGCATTTATTGCCCACCCTTTCTGTGCCCATTGATCTGTGTGGCTTGCATTCTCAATTAAGAGTCAACCACATTTCTGTGGTCTGGAATCACATGTGGCTCAGACCTGGTAAAGATAAAAAGGTTTCATTCCCTAAAGGGGCTTAAATGAACCAGATAGGTTTTTGCAAAATCAACATTGGTTACAAGGTCACCATTGCTTTTTAATTTCAGATTTTTATTGAATTAGATTTCACCATCTACCATGATAGGATTTGAACCCATGTTCCCAGAGCATTAGCTTGAGACTTTGGACTGTTAGCCCAGTGAATGTAGCATAGTGCCACTGCCTCTCCAAATTGTTCTTCAATCTTTTGGTAGGCAATCTAATTACACCTGACCAGATATCAAAACTATCTGTGTTCCTTTGTTTTTACCCTTCCTTGTGAATAATAGCAAGGATCAACCATATTTCTTTGTCCTAGCTAGTAGGCAGAAAAATTTCAATTTTAGTCCATTGCAACCTACTGTCATGTTGAAAGATGAGACACTTGATGTACTAAAAAAAAGGCAACAAGATGGTAGAAAAGTGGTTGCATTTACAGCTTGTAAGTTTGCAGAATGAACTGGGATGTATCAAACAATATTTAGAGAAGTAAGAGAAGAAATTGAAGAGGCACTGGCCATAATCTTTGAATTCTCCTTAGATACAGGACTGGTGCCTGAAGATTGGAGAATTGCAAAGTTACACCCTGGTCAAAATAAGGTCTAAAGTTAGCTCATCAACCAAACGCCTGTCAATTTTGCCAGTTGAGGGGAAAGTTTTCAGAAATGCTGATGCAGGGCAAAGCATTCTAGCTGCATTTAGAACATACTCAAACTGAAACTGAAATTATGGAAAACCACCATGAAAATAATCAGCACTCTGACAATACACAGAATGCTGAAGTAATAAATCCAGATCTCAGGAAGGTTATACCATCTGAGAAGATTAGTAAGCAATCTCATATGGACGTTTACATCTCTGTTCATCATTTAAGAGTTCATATTTCACATAACTCAAAAACTGTTATGTCAATTTCAGAGAAGATGCAAACGTTTGCACATGTCATTGAGAAATCAGAATGTAAGGAAGCATGTGGTTAGCAGTCTACTAGGTGTAGATATTGTTAGACTGAGTTATTGAGCTGTACTGTATATTGAATTATCTTGTATAGGTAGCCCCCGCTATCCAAAAGTAGAGCATTCCCAGAAATCCTTTTGTAAGTCAAAAATAGCATCAAGCGGAAGTGTATGATTTATATGGGAAAACGTATCGCTGTTTTTCATAAAAGCAAAGATCCTCTTCGGATTTGTGAAAACAGGTACTAATGTAGATCTTTCATAAAAGCGAATTTGCGGAAAGTGAACGTTCGAAAAGCAGGGGATACCTGTATACGAATGTATATAAATTGCAGTTCTCAAAGTAATCAACCTACATAAAGTTTATTGTGCTTGTTTTGGATTGGCCTGTTTGCATAAAGAAGCTAGAAACGCAACAGATGTGTTCACAATCACAGGATTTGTAAATGTAAAGATCATGTCGCTAAAAAGCTAATGGAAGAACCCCACAGAATCTTAGCTTGGAGGAATAACTGGAATATGAAGGAAAAGTAAAGTAACTTCCAAATTGGGCATACTTTTTTGTGTTATTCCCAGGAAAAGTGAATTAACTTCAACATTTTGAAAGATAAGGGAACTCGTGAAAGGGAGGTAAGAAATAAAACGAGTGAAAACACAAGTCTTTTTAAGTTAATTTGTTAAGTTACTGGTATCTGCTTGTTTACTTTTTTCTATACAGTGAAGATTTTTAATTAAAAGTGTGAAATTGGGTGATATTGTTCTGCCGGTTAATTGCAGGATGTTTGGACTTTCTCTTTGTACTTCAATAGTCTGTAACAGGATCACAGCACTTTATGAAATGGAAGCGTAGAATACAAAAACCAGGAACTTGCACTAAACTTTGTTTCACTGCATAAGCTTCAGCTAGTGTCCCATTCTGTGCAGTATACTTTAGGGAAGATGTGAAGGCGTTGGATAGAGTACAGAGGAGATTTATCAGATACCAGGGAAGAGTTAATTGAAGCGGCTCGAGAAGCTGAGATTGTCTTTGAGGAGAAAAGATTGTGGAGGATTTGATAGTGTTCAAAATTAATTAAATGTTTTGTTAAAGTAAATAAGTAGCTGTTTGCAGAAAGGTTCATTGCCAGAGGGTATTATTTCAGATATTGAAAAAAACTACCAGAAAATTAATGATTATCTTTCAGAATATCCACTATCTGAATGCATGGTCAAGTAGATTAGTTTATAACTTTCAAAAGGGAATTGGAGAAATACTTGAAAGGGAGAAAGTTGTAAGCCATGGGGGAAGGGGAAAACCAATTAGATGACCCTTTCAAATATGATGGTAACCAAAATCTGAATAGCTGACATTATGGTTGAACAATGTGGGTAACCACCCACAGTGCCATCGCTTGGGAGAGTTTTGTGGTGAAAATGAGGTTTCGTGAAAAAGATTCCAAGTAGGAAATATAAATTTTGATGATCTTCGAATCTTCCCACTTCCTTCAAACCAAATGGGTAGGCACAGGTACCTGCATGAGCCACAGCTATGCCTACCTCTTGTCAGATACATGAAACGGTCCATCTTCCGCAGTTACACTGGCACCATCCCCACCTTTTTCTCTACTACATTGCTGACTGTATCAGGGCTACCTTATGCTCCCACGAGGAACTTGAGCAGTTCATGAATATCACAAGGACCTTCCACCCTGATGTCAAGTTCACCTGGACCATCTCGGACAACTCCCTCCCTTTCCTGGACCTCTAAGTCTCCTTCTCCGGCAACTGACTCAACACGGCCATCTCCTTCAAACCCACTGACTCCCACAGCTACCTGGACAACACCTCCTCCCCCAACTCTCACTCCCCCTCCGTAAAATCGCTATTCCTTGCTCCCATTTCATCCGCCTTCACTGCTCCCAGGAGGAGCAATTCTACTCCAGGACATCTCAGATGGCCTCCTTTTTCAACAAGAGCAATTTCCTCTCCCACATGATCAGCAATGCCCGCCGGTGCACCCCCCTCCACTTCCTGCATCTCCACCCTTGAACCCCACCCCTCCAACCGCACAAGGATAGATTACCCCTGGCCCTCACCTTCCACCCTCCAACCTCCAGATACATCGCATCATCCTCCTCCATTTCCGGCACCTCCAAACAGACCCCATCACCGGGGATATATTTCCTTCCCCACCCCTACCTATGATCCGGAGAGACCATTGCCTCAGCGACTCCCTTGTTAGGTCCACACCTCCCACCACCCCACTCTCCACTCCCAGCATCTTCACCTGCCACTGCAAGAAGTGCAAAACTTGTACCCACACCTCCCCCCTCCCCTCCGAGCAACACCCCAAAGGATCCTTCCACATCCAACTAAGATTTACCTGCACCTCCACACACGTTATCTTCTGTGTCTGTTGCTCTTGATGTGGTCTCCTGTACATTGGGGAGACAAGATGCCAACTTGCAGAACATTTCAGGGAACATCTCTGGGACACACACAAAACAACCCCACCGCCCTGTGGCTGAACACTTTAACTCCCTCTCCCACTCCGTCAAGGACATGCAAGTCCTGGGCCGCCTCCACCGCCAAACTCTAGCCACCCAACGCCTGGGGGAGGAATGCCTCATCTTCCGCCTTGGAACCCTCCAACCACATGGGATCAATGTGAATTTTACGAGTTTCCCTATTCCCCTCCCCCTATTTTTTCCCAGATCCAACCTTCCAATTTGGCACCACCCTCTGGAACTGTCCTACCTGTCCATCTTCCTTTCTACCTTTCTGCTCCACCCTCCTCTCCAACCTATCACCTTCACCCCCAGCTTCATCTACCTATCGCATACCAAGCTCCCTTCCCCCAGCCCCATCCACTTTCCATTTATCTCTCATCCCCCTTGGGGACCCACAAATTCCCGATGAAGGGCTTATTTTCAAAACGTCAACTCTCCTGCTTCTTAGATGCTGCCTGATTGGCTGTGCTTTTCCAGCTGAAAATGTGTTGCTGGAAAAGCGCAGCAGGTCAGGCAGCATCCAGGGAACAGGAGAATCGACGTTTCGGGCATAAGCCCTTCTTCAGGCATAAGCCCTTTTCCAGCACCACACTCTTCGACTCCGATCTCCAGCATCTGCAGTCCTCACTTTCTCCTCACCATGCTGGATGTCTGCTTCTGCCACACATCTCACTATAGGTCATATCACTCAGACCTCTAAAAGAATCAGCCCTACAAGTCTATTTTGTGAAATTTCCACAAATATAATCCTTGGAATCCAGGTAATACTTTGTTAAATCTACCTTCATTCCATCCAAGGCCAATATATCTTTCCTAAGGCGTGGTGCCCGGAACTGCTTACGAAACTTTAGATGCATGAAATCCAAATCCTCTTTGCAGCTTCAATGATTCCAACTCTTCACCATTTAAAAAGTACTCTGTTCTGATGATCACATTTGCCTGCACTGAAATCCACTTGTCACAGTTTTACCATTCTCCTAATCTTTTGCAATTTTATGCTCCCATATATATTGCTTACATTTTAAAGAGGCGTATAATTCATCATTTAAAAATAGCATGATTTTCCAAGCTCATCTGGCAGACTTCTCATAGTGAAGAACAAGAAGGTCCTGGGTTTGATGAAGTCACTGGCAAAAACATCAAAGTAGTGAAGGAACATTTGCAATGCATACTTTCCAGGGAGGTGACTGATCACCACTACAGAAGTACAATCCAGAATGAGGTAATTGCATTATTGGCAAAGGAAGTGCAGCAAGACATTCTTATAAGGGTGGGGATAGCCAAGAACAGTTCCTTGCATTAGACAGCATTCCTGATGTGAGCCATTCTAAAAAGATATCTTTCACTGTAAGGTTCCCTGACACTTTGAAGGCATGGTGATTATTAGAATTTACTGATTTCAAAACAGGGCATAAGTCCATGAGAGAAAGTTTCTGCAACAGTTCTGTTTTCTGCCTGAATTTACTGTTGGAAGATTCTTACCAGATCGTGTGAATTTCACATAAGTCATTATTTGATACATGCTGCAAGTGCAGAACTGACAGCATTAAAGCTCTTTTTACATGCAACAACAAGGTTTACAATGCCTTTGTTGCATTGACTGAATCAGAGAAAGTGGATGTTGATATACATCATGAAGTGCGCACCCTTGTATGTCAATTGACTGAATTCAAGTTTCTTATCATCAATGTGGTATGGTATGGTATGGAATCATTTTATTAGACAATGTGGCAAACAGAAGCATACAATACTGGAAAAATGCTGCAATTATTGTAGGAACCCACTTTAAAAATTTGCCTCGCAGCCGTAATGTAAACTGCAGAGAAGTTTAGAAAGCAGGAGCTCTGATGTTAACTAAGAAATACCTAAAAACCTTGGTGTTGGAAAAAAAAAGTCAAGAATATGCAGATGAAACAATTAAGAATCCAGAAATTAAGTTCAAAATTATTTTGTTGACTAGCTTATAAACATTCTGGGTATGTCCAGTGAAGAACAGTTTACACAAGTGAATCAATATGTGAACCTTTGAGGCCTTCGATATAACATGCACAATTTCCTGACAAACTTTAATCATGTATTGTAAGATCCTTGGTTGTGCATTGACATATGGCTCAAGCTTTGATAATGCTTTGACCTCGCAGGAAAACTTGGCTATCTCAACTGTGCCTCTAACAGGCATTTGATATGGTAGGCTCATTCAGAAATTTGGCTGTCTGGATATAGAATTGGCTGGCCGAAAGAAAACAGCAAGTAGTAGTGGATGGAAAGTATTCCGCCTGGAGATCGGTGACCAGTGGTGTCCCGCAGGGGTCTGTTCTTGGGCGCCTGCTCTTTATAGTTCTTATAAATGACTTGGATGAAGTAGTGGAAGGGTAGGTTAGTATGTTTGCCAATGATACAAAGGTCGGTGGTGTTGTAGATAGTGTTGAGGGCTGTTACAGGCTACAACACGACATTGGCAGGATGCAGAGCTGGGCTGAGAAGTGGCAAATGGAGTTCAATCTGGACAAATGCAAAGTGATTCATTTTGGAAGGTTGAATTTGGAAGCTGAATACAGGATTAAAGACAAGGTTCTTGGCAGTGTGGAGGAACAGTGAGATCTAGGGGTCCATGTACACAGATCCCTCAAAGTTGCTCCTCAAGTTGATAGGGTTATTAAGAAGGCTTATGGTGTTTTGGCTTTCATTAATAGGGGGATTGAGTTTAAGAGCCGCAAAGTTTTGCTGGAATTCAAACTGGACAAATGCGAAGTAAGTAATTTTGGAAGGTCAAATTTGAATGCTGGATACAGGGTTATAGACAGGATTCTTACGCAGAGAGTAGTGGGTGCTTAGAACGGATTGCCAGCAGTGGTAGTAGAGTCAGAGACATTAGGGACATTTAAGCGACTGCTGAACAAGCAAATGGATGGCAATAAATTGAGGGATGGGCAAGTTAGATTGATCTTAGATTGAGATAAATGCTGATCACAACATCGTGGGCCCAAGGGCTTGTACTGCGCTATACTGTCTAACAAATTCAGTTTTGCTCAAGAAGACCAACAGTGCCTGAACAACAACTAAATTAATTACAATTTCTGAAACATACACCACACATCTTGTTGGCAGCAGCAACCCAGTCCTTTCTAAGTTGATGTTCCATTTGCAGTTGACATGGGAGACAACAGGCTATCATTGCTGATCATGTTGTTGATCAAGAATGATGTTGGTGGAAATATAGATTTGTTACAAGCAATGTCAAAGTTTGTGGCAGCAAAGACTCACAAAGTCACCTCCTGTATTCTGAAACCTAGGTGAAACAAAGTACCATATATACTTGAGTAATAGTTAATTTTTTAAACTATTTTTTTAAAGTTAAATTTATGGGGTTGACTATTACATGGATACTACTTTTGAGGGGCTGAAATTCGTGCCCGTCAAAATTCATACCGTATCATTAGCAGAAGCCCAATTGACCTCTAAACGAATAAAGAAAAAGAAATAAATATGCTAATTCTGAAAACCCAGAGCAGAACACAACAGTCAGCAGACTGGAAGACCGGGAATGGAGCAGAACAACCGGAAGACTGGAAAGCTAGAGCAGGATGTGATGGCCGGCGCACTGGTTAATAAACGTTGATCTGTTATCTGTGAAGGACTAGTGTCAACTTTTACACAAGATATATGGAAAATTCCAGGTTATTTGGCCAAAACTAGGGTGTCGGGTTTTATGTGAGATCGACTATTACTTGAGTATAGATGGTATTTCATGTGTTATTTATTTAGTGTTTAATGTTCATGTTTTTTGTAACTTTGTGTTAAATTGTTATTTTGCTTAATGTCATATTAATGTTATTTAATGTTATTTTGTTGAATTCTATTGTTAATTATTAGTATAAAACTGAATTTTGTGCCTTTCCAACTTTTGCAATTTTTTTTAGTAATTATAAACAAAATTTCGAGAAAACATAAGTTCTGAAATTTTCGGTAATGCTGTAAGCTCACCGAAATGGCACCACAATACAATTTTTGTCCATAGTGGCACTTCTGTAAGTGTGGTCACGGCTGCTGACCTTTGATCATAGATACAGTTTTATTGTGGCTCTTGTGTTCATGTTTTTTTTTCTCTGTATAGCCTGGATCTCTTTCAGTTATGAAGGTGTCTTCACTACCAGTCTAGCTGATGCTACTTAATTCCTGATTTGTGCTAAATTAATTTCAGGAGAGTCATGAATCAATACCATTTACCCATTGAGATGTCAAATTTTTGAATTGTTAATAGGCTAGATTTTATGGAAGTGGCAGAGAACAAAAGCTGGAGGCAAACCTGCTGCAGTAGTCTGCAAACCAGCATTGCATTAATTAAGTGGCTGCTGCTGTGGCTGCCACCCCTATTAAGGACAGCCACGTTCCTCTGCTCCAAAACCTGTCAAAAATAGATCTGGTCACGCAGCAGTGCACTATTAGTGGTGACCATGGTTGGGCTGCATCTTCAGGAAGAGGTAAGTATGGTTTGTCACACTGGGGCAAGTCAATGCCTCAATATGTGGCAGTGATGGGCATCATTGAGGACAGAAGATGCTGCTCTGTGGAAGTAGCCATGGCTGATATTAGGCTTCATGAGACAGAGTGCTGAAAGACATCTGCTTGTTGGTCTCCCAATAGGCCACCCGAAGCACTGATAAAATGCCATTAGATGTTGGAAGGGGTAATGAATTGGCTGGTTAAATGGTTCAGTTAGTTTGGGTAGGTGGGCTATCTGCCACTTTTCCCAGACTGACAATATATGTGGCGAAAGGAAGATGCTGGGCATTCCACCCATTACCTACCCCTGTCCATTCCCAGCCTTCACAGCTCCTTGAAAGGGTCCGACCTGAAAAGTTGACTCCCCTGCTTCTCTGATGCTGCTTGACGTGCTGTGCTTTTTCTATCTCCACACTTTATCAATGCCAACAGTACCAAGAAAGGCCCATGACCTTAACTATTAACTCCCATTTCTTCTTCACAGATGTTGCCAGATTTGATGAGTACTTCCAGCATTTTCTCTTTAATTCAGATTTCCAGCATTTGCAGTACTTTGTTTTTAAATCTGGTTTAAGTTGGTTTGTAATATTTTACAGATGTACCAGAATCTTCGTAAGAACACTTGCAATACATTCAGCTATTTCCCTTCAATTATAAATCAAGTTTTTAAAATTATTTTGAATTCATGCAAATGCCATGCTTAATTTCATGGCAGACAGAAGAATTCAATTATGTACCATAAACCCAAAATAAGGAACTGGCACTAAATAGAAGCAGATGATTTAGCTGAAATAGTCAACTTGCACTACAAAAGAGAGAAGAAAGTTTTTGCAGATTTGCACAATTGAAAAATTGTAGAATCACTGCAACTAGAAATATTTGATGAAATGAAACAAGAAATGTGTTTCATTATTTAAATATCACATTCTCTTTGTTTTCACGCAGGGTATTTGCAGCATTTTCTTCAGGCATGCAGCAATGAAACCTGGTTCCTCACTTGTTCTATGCTTCTGAGAAACTCTAAACTGGAGGTACAATTAATAGAGAAACTCAGCGTCATCCTACAGAAACTCTCTAAAATAAAGTACGGAAAACTACATCCTGCTGACTTAACTGAAATGTTGCCAATGTACAAAATATAATTTCAAAATTAACTTTGGATGATTTAACTTGACTTTTATTTGTTCTTGAATACTTTTGAGATACTTAGCACTAACACTTAAATCTACGTCACTATAAATGAATTGCTTCTTGAATCCCCATGTGTGAAACAGCTTAGATATCTTGCTGCAGTTCGAGCCAACTCTGCCATTCAATATGATAATGGCTCATACTCTAACTCAATGTAATATTCTCACTTTGTCTCCATACCCCTTGATACATTTAAAATCTGAAAGACTATCTGTCTCTTCAATATGTTCAGTGACTTGGCCTCCACAGAGAATTCTACAGGTTTCCTCATCTCAGTCCTAAATGGTCTACCCCACATCCTGAGTCTGCGTCCCCAGGTGCTAGACTCACCAGTTAGGGAAACATTGCCTCAATGGCAAACATATCCTTTCTTATGTAGGCAGACCAAAATTTCATGCAGTATCCAGGTATGATCCTGCACTGGCTGAGTTTACCATGAAGGACTCTTCTTATCCTCTCCCCTTGCCTGTGGCAGAGTGACCCTCAGGTTAAGCTCACCACCAGTTCTCTCTCCCTCTCTCTCTGTGTAATGATAGAGCAGCTCTATGGACCTCTAAGACTATGGCAATTTTACCTTATATAACTGCAATAAGTCGTCCCTTGTTCTGAACTCAAGTCCTCTTGAAATGAAAACCAATATGCCGTTCACCTTTCTAATTGCTGCTTCACCTGCCCAGCTGCTTTCATTGACTGGTGTACAAATTTCTTTGTACCTCCACACTTCCCAATATTTCATCACTTAAATAATACTCTTTCTATTTGTCACACCAAAGTATATAATTTTGCACTTATTCATGTTGTATTCCATCTGCTATGTGTTTGCCCACTCACACAACTTGCTTAAATACTGTTAGACAGAGTGACTAATTGAAATGTATACTTTTTTTACAGGAGCAATAAGAAACTATTTGAATTGTTTACAATCCACATCCTGATTCAAGAGTTACATAGGACGACAGATCCAAAGCATACTTTCCTGGCTGTCAACTTGCAGTCCATTCTGTTTAACCTAGGCATGACTAAAGGCACTGCTTTAAGCAGTGATCTGGGCAACAGCCAATCAAATCAGTAAATAATTATCAATATAGTCTTAAAAACTGCTGATTTTTGTACTTTTATCATCATTCGTAAGTACTGTGGTTCTAAATTATCAATAAGTTACAAATATCGTAGTCAACATTTGACAAAACTATACTTTAGAGTAAGTTAGAGGTGGTTGGTTAGCTCAATTGGTTGGATGGCTGGTTTGCGATGCAGAGTAATACAAACAACCTGGTTTAATTTCCCACTCTGGCTGAGGTTACCAAGTAAGATTGTACTTCTGAACCTCTTCCCCTTGTCTGAGGTGTGGTGATCCCCAGGTTAAACCACTACCAGTCGACCCTCAAATAAGAGAGGAGCCCTGAGGTCCTGTAAGGCTTTGGCAACTTTACCTTTACCTTTATGTTAGAGTATGTATTTTTTAATGCAACTAAATCAGTAGGAAAAATTCTATTTTCCTGGGACAATGAAAACTTTACAACAAAGCCTTTGGAATGCAGCCCTTCTGTCTCAATTCTGCCCCAGTAAGAAAGTTGTTATCATTTATACCTCTTGAGTTCAACTGTAGATTTGATTCTCATTAGAAACACATCTGTGCTGACATGCAGTACCCACCAAATGAAGAGTTGTTACCTTTTCCATAGGGCATTAAATCACATTTCTGTTTGCCTGTTGAGGATGGAGGAGAGCATAATATTATCCTTGTCTACTGACCAACATGTCTCCCTCAACTAATGCAACAAAAACAAAAGTTTGATTATTTGTCAATGTTGCTGATGCAAAATGGCAGCTACATTAGTCTACATTATAGCCGTTATGATGCAACATGGTTCATATGTCGAACACATTAAAATGTTTCTGAAAGACATAGGAAGGCACATCACGGTATATGCGCATCACTAGCAAGGCAGCCATTTGTTGCACTTGAGAAAGTAAAAGTGAGCCACCTTCTTGAACTATTACAGTCAAAAGTAAAATCACTTCTTATTTCATTGCTCAAAATGTTTTAGTTAAATGTAGTTGCTGCATTAGGTTATTGTGTGTGAAATAAATTCTCAATATTGTATTAAAATTGGGGAATACATTTAAATTTTATTTTCCTGCTCTCCCTCTGGTTTTCATCATTTATGCCAGTTCACAGCTGCTTGAACAACAAAGAGCAATGTTTCATTGCTTTCCAGGCTAAAATCAGTTAACCAAATGCCAATCAAGAACTGGAAGTTTCTCCTTTTCAAAATCTATGTAATCAATGCTCTATTTGATGCAATTGCACTCTGAACCATTGGGAAGTTCAAAATAGATTTGCTTTTCAATTGTTTTCCAACCCAAAGTTTATAGATTTTTTAAATTGTAAAACACACAGTGTATTTTCAGTATCAATAAAAGTAAATTGGAAATATTTTGAATGTTTGTTTTTTTTGCTACAAATTTAAAATCAGTAAACAGCTGTCTAATTTGTCCCTCTGTCATTTTATGAAAGAAGACATGGTACATGTCTTGCTAATAATGTCAGCACTTCAATAGATGTAAAGTTTTGTAGGATGACTGTGAGAGAACATGTCTGCTTTGACATTATTTGCATTCACTTAATGCTGGTACTGCTGCCAAGATGATTCAGAACAGAATATGTTTGTAATTGTGCTCAGAAGTATTGTTGAGGAAAAAGTCAAGTTGTAATTTTCAGTCATGATTTCCAGGAATAAAATTTACAGCGACATTTAATCAAATTTGAATTAGGAGTTGAAACAGTCCGTAAACAAACTATAATTGTAATCTTGGATACAGATTTTATTCCAATATTCCAAGGTGCAAAGTAGCGTATCAGCAAACAGAAATAGTGGAAGTAAATATCATAAAGTGCTGTCTGAGAGTCATAATTTAAACATATGTTTATGCATGGCTGTCACATTCATCATGATTAACTAGCCACCTAACTCATAGAGTCATAGAGATGTATAGCATGGAAACAGACCCTTTGGTCCAACCCGTCCATGCCGACCAGATATCCCAACACAATCTAGTCCCACCTGCCAGCACCCGGCCCATATCCCTCCAAACTCTTCCTATTCATGTACCCATCCAAATGCCTTTTAAATGTTGCAGTTGTACCAGCCTCCACCACTTACTCTGGCAGCTCATTCCATACACGTACCACCCTCTGTGTGAAAAAGTTGCCCCTTAAGTCCCTTTTATATCTTTCCCCTCTCACCCTAAACCTATGCCCTCTAGTTCTGGATTCCCGCAACCCAGGGAAAAGACTTTGTCTATTTATCCTATCCATGCCCCTCATAATTTTGTAAACCTCTATAAGGTCACCTCTCAGCCTCCGACGCTCCAGGGAAAACAGCCCCAAGCCTGTTCAGCCTCTCCCTATAGCTCAAATGCTCCAACCCTGGCAACATCCTTGTAAATCTTTTCTGAACCCTTTCAAGTTTATAAACATCTTTCCGATAGGTAGGGGACTAGAATTGCACACAATATTCCAAAAGTGGCCTAACCAATGTCCTGTACAGCCACAACATGACCTCCCAACTCCTGTACTCAATACTCTGACCAATAAAGGAAAGCATACCAAACGCCTTCTTCACTATCCTATCTACCTGCAACTCTACTTTCAAGGAACTATGAACCTGTACTCCAAGGTCTCTTTGTTCAGCAAAACTCTCTAGGACCTTACCATTAAGTGTATAAGTCCTGCTAAGATTTGCTTTTCCAAAGTGCAGCACCTCGCATTTATCTGAATTAAACTCCATCTGCCACTTTTCAGCCCATTGGCCCATCTGTTCACGATCCTGTTGTAATCTGAGGTAATCTTCTTCGCTGAAAATGTGTTGCTGGAAAAGCACAGCAGGTCAGGCAGCATCCAAGGAACAGGAGAATCGACGTTTAGGGCAATCCTGAAGAAGGGCTTATGCCCGAAACGTCGATTCTCCTGTTCCTTGGATGCTGCCTGACCTGCGCTTTTCCAGCAACACATTTTCAGCTCTGATCTCCAGCATCTGCAGCCCTCACTTTCTCTCAAATAATCTTCTTCGCTGTCCACTAACTGTACCTCTTATGCTTGCATCCAAATAATTTATGTAAATGACAAAAAGTAGAGGACCCAGCACTGAACCTTGTGGCACTCCACTTGTCACAGGCCTCCAGTCTGAAAAACAACCCTCCACCACCACCCTCAGTATTCTACCTTTGAGCCAGTTCTGTATCCAAATGGCTAGTTCTCGCTTTATTCCGTGCGATCTAACCTTGCTAACCAGTCTCCCATGGGGAACCTTGTCGAACGCCTGACTGAAGTCCATATAGATCACATCTACCGCTCTGTCCTCATCAATCTTCTTTGTTACTTCTTCAAAAACTCAATCAAGTTTGTGAGACATGATTTTCCACGCACAAAGCCATGTTGACTATCCCTAATCAGTCCTTGCCTTTCCAAATACATGTACATCCTGTCCCTCAGGATTCCCTCCAACAACTTGCCCACCACTGACATCAGACTCACTGGTATAAAGCTCCCTGGCTTGACCTTACCACCCTTCTTAAACAGTGACACCACGTTAGCCAACCTCCAGTCTTCTGGCACTTCACCGTTGACTATCGATGATATAACTATCTCTGCAAGAGGCCCAGCAATCACTTCTCTAGCTTCCCACAAAGTTCTACAGTACACCTGATCAGGTCCTGGGGATTTATTCACCTTTATGCATTTTAAGACATCCAGCACTTCTTCCTCTGTAATATGGACATTTTGCAAGATGTAACCATCTATTTCGCTACTTTCTATATCTTCCAGATCCTTTTCCACAGTAAATACTGATGCAAAGTACTTGTTTAGTATCTCCCCATTTTCTGCGGCTCCACACAAAAGCAGCCTTGCTGATCTTTGAGGGGCCCTATTCTCTCTCTAGTTATCCTTTTGTCCTTAATGTCTTTGTAAAAACCCTTTAGATTCTCCTTGAGCATATTTGCCGAAGCTATCACATGTCCCCTGTTTTGCCCTCCTGATTTCCCTTTTAAGTATACTCCTACTGCCTTTATATTCTTCTAAGGATTCACTCGATCTATCCTGCCTATACCTGACTTATGCTTCCTTTTTCTTAACCAATCCCTCAATTTCTTTAGTCATCCAGCATTCCCTATACCTACCAGCCTTTCCTTTCACCCTAACAAGAATATACTTTCTCTGGATTCTCGTTATCTCATTTCTGAAGGCTTCCCATTTTCCAGCCGTCCCTTTGCCTGTGAACTTCTGCTCCCAATCAGCTTTTGAAAGTTCTTGCCTAAAACCGTCAAAATTCGCCTTTCTCCAATTTAGAACTTCAACTTTTAGATTTGGTCTATCCTTTTCCATCACTATTTTAAATCTAATAGAATTATGGTCGCTGGCCCTAAAGTGCTCTCCCATTGATATCTCAGTCACCTGCCCTGCCTTATTTCCCAAGTGTAGGTCAAGTTTAGCGCATTCTCTAGGAGGTACATCCACATACTGAATCAGAAAATTGTTTTGTACGCACTTAACAAATTCCTCTCCGTCTAAACCTTTAACACTATGGCAGTCCCAATCTATGTTTGGAAAGTTAAAATCCCCTACCACAAACACCCTATTATTCTTAGAGATAGCTGAGATCTCCTTACAAGTTTGTTTCTCAATTTCCTTCTGACTATTTGGGGGTCTATAATACAATCCCAATAAGGTGATCATCCCTTTCTTATTTCTCAGTTCCACCCAAATAACTTCCCTGGATGTATTTCCAGGAATATCCTCCCTCAGCACAGCTGTGATGCTATCCTTTATCAAAAATGCCACCCGCCCCCTCCTCTCTTGCCTCCCTTTCTATCCTTCCTGTAGGGGGAAGATGAGGTGGTGTTCCTCCAATTTGTGGTCTGATTCTGGGTAATCCAAGATGGAGGACGGGAAAAATTTCTGGCTGTATCAGCTGCTCCTTTATTGAGGTATTTTAGGTGTTGGAGGTTATTTCCTCGAATTCCAGACACAGCAATTACTGTTTTATACACTGTTGCATTGTTTTGGAACTTTGGCAAAAAAAAGTCAAAACAACAGCAGTTTTAAAAGGGAGAAAAACAGACAAAGGAAGCACATGGTGAGGTCAGTGCAGGAGAGAGAAAGAAACTGCACAGGTACTGCCTTTGCTGTTTGAATTCATGTATCGCTGGACATCGGAGTGCGTCTGGGAAAATTAACAAACAGTGAAATTCACAACTGATCTTGGAGGAACTGTTTGGGCGAAGTTCACAACACAGAAGCAGATAAATGTATTGTTTTTAAGTGGGACCTACGGAAAGTCTGCAGTAGTGAGTAGAGTGGTTCTTTCTTGATTTTTTTTGAGATATGTCTTTTGTTTAAACTTAAAATATAAGCCATAACTATTCATTTAACCTGGGGCAGTGTTATTTTCTGGGTCTGTAAATTGTGAAGGAGCAAAAATGGCCTTTAGTAGATGATATGCACTCTTTGTCAAATGTGGGAGTTTAAAGAGAGTTTAAGGGTTACTGCAGATTATATCTGCAATAAATGCTGTTGGTTGCGAATCTTATCAGATCGAATGGATCAGTTGGAGAGACAGTTTGAAGCGATGAGGAATTTGCCACAGCAACAGTATGTGATGGATGGCATTATAGGAAGGGGGAAAAGTCTCAGATACAGTCACATAGATGGGTTAACTCCAGGAAAGGTAAGACAGGTAGGCAGCTAGTGCAGGAGCCTCCTGTGGCTATACCCATTTCAAACAAGTATGCTGTTTTGGAAATTGTGGGGTGGGGGGGCGGGTGATGGATTCTCAGGGGAACATAGCACGAACAGCCAAGTTTGTGGTATTGTGACTGGCTCTACTACAATGAGGGTTACGTCGGGTTCCAAGAGATCAATTGTGCTAGGGGACTCTCTAGTCTGAGGCACAGACAAACGTTTCTGTGACCAGCAGCGAAAAGTCAGAATGGTGTGTTGCTTCCTGGTGCCAGGATCAAGGATGTCTCAGAGAGGGTGCAGAGTATTCTCAAGGGGGAAAGGGTCCAGAAAGAGGTCATTGTCCACATTGGAACCAACAGCATAAGAAGGGGAAAGATTGAGATTCTGAAGGGAGATTTCAGAGAGTTAGGCAGGAATTTAAAAAGAAGGTCCTCGAGAGTAGTAATATCTGGATATCTCCCGGTGCTGCGAGCTAGTGAGGGCAGGAATAGGAGGATAGAGCAGATGAATGCATGGCTGTGGAGCTGGTGTATGGGAGAAGGATTCACATTTTTGGACCATTGGAATCTCTTTTGGGGTAGAAGTGACCTGTATAAGAAGGACAGATTGCACCTAAATTGGAAGGGGACTAATATACTGGCAGGGAAATTTGCTAGAGCTGCTCAGGAGGATTTAAACTAGTAAAGAGGGAGGGTGGGACACTCGGAGGTAGTGAGAAAAGAAATCAATCTGAGTCTGGTACAGCTGAGAACAGAAGCGAGTCAAACAGTCAGGGCAGGCAGGGACAAAGCAGACAACAAGGTAAGACTGATGCATTGAAATAAATGCAATGTAATTTAAGGGGCCTAACAGGGAAGGCAGATGAACTCAGGGCATGGTTAGGAACTTGGGACTGGGATATCATAACAATTACAGAAACATGGCTCAGGGATGGGCAGGACTGGCAACTCACTAGGTAATCTGACATTTGAAGAAAGGTCAATGATATGATGCAGCATTCAAAGTTCTAACTGAATAAGTGAAATTGACTCTAAACAAGAGGCCTGGCCCAAGATTTTCATTTTTCACCTTTTGTCACATTCTGCCCAAACTACTTTTGTTCCATAATCTTCCCAGCCTCTGAATATCGTGGGTTTGTACAAGAAAATTGGGAAAGTCATATGAGATGTCCAGCATTAAGAGCAAAACATTCCTTCTTCCAACCAAATGTTGAATAGTGAAGAAGGGCCTATTTGCATGAATTATCACTTATAAACAGTTTTTTTTTATTATTACCTAATCTTGGCTCATTAATATGTAGTTTCTTTTTCTTACACCTACCAGATAGAAAGTCGATAATTTCTGATGTAAATGTCAGAGTGGCTACCTGGTGACTCCAGCTCAATGCTTGCACCTCTGGGCCTTCGTCGTTTGAGGCAGCCACTGTTAGGGTCCTATCCTCAGAGCCGGTGAGGAGCTGAATATCAAGTACTTCACAACCAGTCATGGTTCTTCCTGCCCTAATGTGAGCTCCTATGAGACAAAGGGAGAGATTGAGTGAAATGAAAGTGGCTGGCACAACTTAGTGCCAGCGCAGATGGGGGAAAGGAGAGGTGTTCAGAATGAGTGGTGTTCTATCTGGCAGGTGTTCAGAATGAGTGAGTAAAAGGTGCAAGAGACCATACAGTGTTAGTAGTCTATGGGGATTGGGTGGATGAGAGCAAATGAGGGAAGGTGTTACATGTGACCGGAGAACATGAGTATGGCTGCAGAATCAGAAAAATTGAGCATGAGGCAGAGAGAGAAAGGATGTGGTACTTACCCTGGCAGAGTCAATTAAGTTGTATTGCTGAGCATTTCTTCAGTTGATTGGCACCACTCTAACATGGGGGCAACCCCATATCAGGCTGGCAAAGTTTGGTCTCGTTTGCCAATTCTAGGGCTAAGGACAGCCCTTCACTGCACCAATCTGTCCACCAGGGTCCTGTCCATAAAGTGGGGCACCGATTTCCCCTTACTGGCCATAATGTCAAAAGAATCACAAACCATGCAGGGCTGCTCCAGACTACCAGTACTTGTTCAAGTGCACAACAGCTGTTTGAATATGGCATTGGTGCTAAGGATGTCCTGGACAGTGAAGAATGTTTCCATTTACAAGTAACTGAGAGTTATGGGTATCACCAAATTGACAAACATTCACTCTGTCCACCACCAGCACACAATTACGGTAGTGTATATCACCTACAAAAATGCACTAAAGCTGCTTAGACAAGACTTTCTAAATCCAAGATGATCACCATATGAAATGACAAAGGCAAAAGATACAACGCCATTCCTCACTGTCTCTGGGTCAGAATCCTGGAATTCCAGGAATGTTGGGGAGATTGTGACATAGTGATGTTGGTGTACTAGTGGTCCAGAGACACGCATAATGCTTTTGCAATTTATGTTCATGGTGAAATTTGAATTGTGAACAAATCTGAAATTAACAGTTAATGATGACAATAAAGCAACTGTCAATTGTGTAAAATCCCACCTAGCTGGCTGATGTCCTTTAGGGAGGAAACTCTGCCAACCTTACCCGGATACCTTACATATGACTGCAGACCCACTACAATGTGTTTGACCTTTAGTTGTCCTATGGACAGTTAAGGTTGAGCAATAAATGCTGGCCAAGCCAGCGATGCCTACATCCAGTGAATTTAAAAAGAACTGAACTGGTCCACCTATAAATACAAATAAGAGCAGGTCAGAGATTGCAAATTCTGTCGCAAGTAACTCACTTGCTGAATTCCCATAACCTGTCTGGACTGTGGAATGTTCTCCACTTTCCTGGATGAATTTAGCTCCAACAACAAGATACCTATTCAGCCTCTTCACCGTTCACTTCCTCCACCACTGACACAAAGTAGCAGCAGTGTGTACCATCTATAATGCAATGCAACAGCTCACCAATCCTCCATTCAATAGCATCTTCCAAACCTGGGTCTTCTATCATTTAGAAAGGTCAAAGGGAGCAGATAAATGGGAACACCATCACCTGCAAGTTCCCCTCCAAGTTGCTCATCATTCTGACTTGCAAATATGTCATTGTTTCTTCACTGTTACTGGATCAAATTTCTGGAGTTTGCAATTTTCCTCCTTATTGGTGTTATTTCACATAGTGCTAGAAATGTCTGAGGCATAGGGTTCATTTTCTTTTTATCCTGGAGTGGGAGTGTGATCCAGAGGCTTGCATAGAAATTCATCAAGGTTTGTTAATGTTGTGAGCTGGCATCGTTAGCCAGGTTTTTATTTTGCTGTGTGTTAGTGCTTGATGTGCAGCTGGGAGTAGCAGATTGGAGGCTTTTTCTCCTAGTGACTGTCGATCCATTCTCCTTTACAGCACAGCCATATTATCCTTGGTCTCCTGCCAACTCAGCAGAACTCCTCATGTAGAATCTTGATGTCAGAATTCTCTTTCCTCTCCCATCCTCACCTCTTTTCCTGCAGGAGAGGCATTATTGACATTATCATGTTCATAAGTGTGTGTGTGTGTTACTACTAAGAAAAATATGACATTGGGTGTAGAGTTAAATGGTTCTGAATGAATGGTAGATCATGTCATCAAAGAAGTACTGTGGATGAAAAGAAATAAAGCATCTTATGGTGCGTGTGCCTGAGATGCCTGTGAGATATTCATCCCAAAGTCATCCTTTATGGTTGTGTCCTTGTCCCACACAAGCCTTTGGTGAAAAGCTATCAGGTGGGCATATTCCTCATGGTTGTGAATGGTCAGTGAGCTGATCACGTGTAGCTGCTGAATGGGTGTCACTTCTATATATTAAGAGTACCCCTGGCAGATATGTGTGGTGCTGTACCACTGGGGTTAAAGTGGTGCTACATTGGTAGCAGCAATCATAAGATTATGCAAGTCATCAGTTGCACTGATTTCCTGTTGCCATCCCTCGGAAAAATAACTTCTTTTCTCTCTTGTACAGTCTTAAGGAGAACTTCGAGAGGGACTTTGCTAAAATGTGGCACTACTTGTTACTGGTCTCTGACATCTCCTGGGGTGGATGAAGGTAATGTGCAGAGATTGAATGATGGGTCTTGGGTTGCAGGCAGTGCAGTGCTGTCCAGGTGCCTTTTAAATATGGCACCCAGAAGTTGGAAGGCCCCTATGGAGAGTAGACCACCTGCCTGCCAGCCTACCGTTCAATTTTGTCAATTTACTTGCACATGCAGTTGCAATTAGATGAGAAGAATATCATCATTTAAGAAAATTTGACTCAGTCCTAAATAGAAGTTCCTCTCACATTTAGGCCTGATCCACACTTAATCTCAAATAAAAGATTCCCTTAGTGGTTTCCTTCACCTTCCTTTTGTAGATGGTGTGGCAACAGCAATTTTTCAGTCCGTTGTTACTAAGTGAACTCAAAATATTATGATTAATGCTTCTACAATTTGCTCTTCTATTCCTTTAAATGCCCAGTGGTGGAAAGCATCAGGAACTGGAGATTTGTCTATCCTAATTATCATTATATTCTCCCCCACCATTTTCTTCACTTAAATTGTACACAATCATTTGCTCTGCTTGATTGGCTTTTCAGTCTCCCTTGCATCACTTATATTTTAATCACTTCCTCTACTATCGAAAATGTTTTCAAAGTACTCGATAAATTATTATGGCTTACCTTTTATCTATTATCATACCAGCTGCAGCTGTCTTTAATAGGCCTACACCTCCTATAACCGTTGTCATACTTTTAATATATTTTTAGAACCTTTACAATGAACCTTCATATAAGTTGATTTTGCTTTGTATTCCCATTTTGAATTTTCATTCGCTGAAGCTGTTTTCTATATTTTCCCAATTCTGTATTTCTTAGCATTGATCTGAGTCACTTCTTTTAGCTTTATACTGTGCCTCAGCTGATCACCATGGTTGCTTGGATGAACGTGGAATACATACTCTTGTTGTGCACATGTGTGTCTTGTAATGAGGTGTTTCTTTGAATATCACCAATTGGTTTCCTTCAGGCCCATGCTGCTATTCTATAAGATCATGACCTCAGATCTCAACTCCTCTTTCATGCCAACTCCTCTTAAACCTCAACTCAATATTTCAAAAATAAATCTACTTTTGTGATCTACTCCTCCACAAGTTTCAGGAGTAGTGTTTAGTGCTTACTGTTTGAGAGTTCTATCCATAACAGGAGATTGCATCTTTATTCAGTACTGTGTGGTAGCTGAAAGTCTCAAGTCTTTAACATAAATATAGAGGTCAGGGTTAAGGTTCAGCTTGAATCATGAGTTAGTTATCATCCAAATCCCTTCAGTTTTGCAAAAGGTAGAATCAGATTTGTCTCAGCATATCTTACACTAGTGCACTACTTTTGGTTTAAACTGTAATAAGAAGAGAAAATGTTTTGCTTCTAAGTAAAACTGCACAGAACTTGAAAGTTCCCATGTAGGCTGAGCACAAGCCAGTCTCTTTTGTTTCCAAATTTTTTAAGGAGGCTGCACTCTGAAACAAATAAAGCTTTCAAATTCCAAAAGAAAAATCATCTATGTTAACAAGGAGTGAAAGATTAACAAGATTTGCATAGTATAGGCATGCAACTGTAAAACAATAACAAGATTTTCAGGAATCTAACTAACCTGTCTCGTTTTCACCATTTGTATGCCTAACGCTGTTTGGACTAACTTAGCAAATCAAGGCACTGAATGTTTAACTGGACCGACCTCAATATTTGTACTGTCGTATGTGGATTTGTCTGTCATCATTTCTCAACTAGCTATTCTCTGTTCCCTATGTCTTCCTTCATAAACTAATGTCCTGAATTTTGGAATCACCTTTATCACTCATTTGTAAGTCATCTTCAAATTGCCCATTCGTTTTGGAAGATACAAACGACCCAGAATATATAACAATGTAAATAGAAATTTCTGGTTGGATGTAAGTATTTAAAATATCCAATTTTGACTGAAATGTTCACTTTCAAAATTCTTCCCATTCCTCAAATGAATGGAAGGCAAGAATCCCAGGCAAATAATCACAAGAAGGAAACAACCAGTCTAAAATGTTAATCTTCTGCTTTCTTTTGTAATCTCAGTCATTTCAAGTTCATTACAGCTTTGCTTTGTTTAAAAATGTTAATATTACAAGCAGGTAAAGATTCAACTTATTATTACCATTATAAGATCACGTGAAACAAAGCAGCAAAGTTGGATTTTTTTGTGTGTGATTTGATTACTTCAGTGGTGATACTGAAATTAATTTTATTGGTTGACAGCCTGTTTCTATATTATCCAGGCAGCAATTGGAGATGGAATAAAAGATTAACCATTTGAATATTTATTTGGAAAATTTTATTACTGTTTCATAATACAATTTATGTACATTTGAATAAATTATAAATACAGTTCATTCCCAAAAAAACACGTTAAAATAAACATTAAGTATGTCTGCAGAATGTATTCCCCACTTACGTGGTTTACAAGAGACCAGCACATAAACTTCATCTCTATGGAATTTTCTACTGATAAAAAGGACTGGGAAAAAGTAAGAAAAATTAAATGTGTAATACTGATTGGTCCCTATGTAATGACAGGGGAAAAACAAAAGAAATTGCAACCTTGGTTTCAAATATACACTCTAATAATTGATAATAGATTTGTCCTATCTGTCATGTTTGAAATAGTATTTTAATGTACTTTATCTTAAAAATAAAACCAGTTTTATGAGTTTGACAACTGCCTACGAGTTTTTGATTAGTTTTCCCTCCTAACATTTCTTGGATAGCCTGTTCTGTTGATAGGTTTTGCCAGCTGACATATATTGAAATTTTGTATCCTCCTAAAATATTTGTGAATTTTCCAACATTTTTCAATTTGCATGCCCAAAACATAATTGAAGGGTGAAAAGACAAACACTACCATGCTGAGCTTAACACTAACTTTACAGCAACATTTGTAGTTTTAAATGAAATCTTTTACTTTGACTTTTCTTTTAATTGTATTTTGTTAAGAAGGCTTCAATATTATAAAGTAATGCTCCAGATTTGTGCTTTCCCAAATGATCTGATGCAAACTTTCATCACGTTGACCACACTTTCTTGCATATAACTTTTGTTGCTGTTACTTGAAATACAAAATTAATATAATTATTTATTCTATTTGATTATTATTCTATGAAACAAAGTAATGGTCAGTGAATATTTTTTGAGCTGCAGGAAGGTTTGTACTGGAGTTACCCGGGGTCAGTACTGGGACCCTTGCTTTTCCCAATATATATTAATGATCTGGATCACGGTGTGTAGGAGGAAATCTTAAGTTTGCAGATGACATGGAAATTTGAAGAATTGTAAACTGTTAGGTGGATAGTGTGGAACTCCAAAAAGGGTGGTGAGTGGTGGACAGTTGGTAGATGAGGTTCAATGCAGAGATGTGTGCAGTGACGCATTTTTGTCAGAAGAACATTTAAAAAACAGTATAAAATAAGGGGTACAACTCAAAAGGAATACAGGAGCAGAGGATATACATGTGTACAGATCACTGACGGTGGCAGGTCAGGTGGGGAGTGCAGTTCATAAAGTATACAGTGTTCTCAATTTTATTAATAGGGTCATGGTGTGGAAGAGTCCAGAAATTATGTTGAACATATGTAATACATTTATTAGACTTCAGCTGGAATATTTTATAAAGTTGTGGGCACCAACATTATAGGAAAAACATGAATGCATTGGAGAGAGTGCAGAAATGATTTACTAGAATGCTACCAGGAATGGGAAACTTCAGTTATTGATGAAGTTAGGACTGTTCATCTTGGAGGGATGAAGGCTGACAGGAAACTTGATAGAGGTTTTCAAAATGCTGAGTGTATTGTATGATGCAGATAGGGAGAAGCTGCTGCTGCTCCTTGTAAAAGAATGACCACCTTCTCAAGGGCAACTAGGGACAGGCAATAATTCCTGGCCCAGCCAGCAACACCTACATCCCACAAATGAATGAAACAGAGACAAGAGTGAGAGGGCAGACTTAAAGTGATGTGCAAACAAAGCAAGGGTGATGTAAGAATTTGTCTTCACACAGCCTGTCTGGAAATGTAAAAGCAGATTCAATTGAGGCATTCAAGGAGGGTTTGGAGTGGTTAATTGGGTAGAAATGACGTGCAGGAATATGGGGATAAGTCAGGAGATTGGCACCAGGTAATGGAGGTGGACTAGATAACAGAACTGTTGTGGGCACAATGGGCAGCACCATGTTAATGCTGTGATTTTGGTATTCATCAGTACTAAGGGAAAAAATTAAAACCTAGCATGCAGTGTTTCTATGGCCTTTCTATTGCATTAATTTAATGGAATGGGGGGCACAACAATTTGCTTTAGGGGTAGCCCATGAATAGAAGT
Source organism: Chiloscyllium plagiosum (assembly GCF_037043375.1). Lineage (NCBI taxonomy): Eukaryota > Metazoa > Chordata > Chondrichthyes > Orectolobiformes > Hemiscylliidae > Chiloscyllium > Chiloscyllium plagiosum. The sequence continues at coordinate 77,005,436 of NW_028270144.1, forward strand.
CAAAGAATCATTTCATTATCATATATACCTCTCATTACTTTATAAACCTTCATAAGGTCACCTCTGAACCTCCTACACTGCAGTGAAAAAAGTCCTATCCTATCCAGCCTCTCATTCTAACTCAAACCCTCCATTCCCAGCAACATAATGGCAAATCTCTTCTGAACCCTCTCTAGCCTAATAATATCCTTCCTGTAACAGAGAGACCAGAAATAGATACAGTATTCCAGAAGAGGCCTCATCAATCTCCTGTACAACTTCAACATAATGTCTCCAATTCGTATATTCAAAGGTTTGAGTAATGAAGGCAAGCATGCTAAATGTCTTCTTAACTACTCTGTCTATATATGATGCAAATTTCACAGAATTATGTACCTGAACCCCTCGGTCTCTCTGTTCTACAACACTGTCCAAGACCCTATTTTTAATTGTATAAGTCTTACCTTTATTTGTTTTACCAAAATGCAATACCTCGCATTTATCCAAATGAACTCCTTTTGCCACACTTTAGCACATTAATCCAATTGATCAAGATCTCTTTGTAATTTTCAGCACCTTTTTCACTGTCCACTACACCACTAATCTTAATGTCATCCACATAATTACTAACCATGCTTTCTATATTGTCATCTAAATCATTTATATAAATGACAAACAAAAGTAGATCCAGCACTGATCCCTGTGGAACACTGCTGGGTAACAGGCCTCCTGTCTGAAAAAATATCCACCACCATTTTTCTCTGTCTCCAGCCACTAAGCCAATTTTGTATCCAACTGGAAAACTCACCCTGAGTGCCATGTGATCTAACTTTACTAATTGCTATGTGGGAACTTGTCATAGGCTTTACTAAAGTCCAAGTAAACAATGTCTAACCCTGTCTTCTTAGTTACTTGCTCAAGAAAACTCAGTCAAGTTTGTCAGACATGATTTCACTCGCATGCAACCATGCTGACTATCCCTAAACATTCCTTACCTCTCCAAATGCATAGAAATCCTATCTTTCAGAATCACTCCCAACAACTAACCTACCACTGAAGTCAGACTCACAGGTTTCTCCTCACATCCTTTCTTAAACAAAGGCACACCATTAGCCACTCTCCAGTCATTTGGCACCTCACCTGTAGTTATAGATGATACAAATATTTCTGCAAGGGGCCCCACAATTTCCTCCCTAACTTCCCACAAAGTCCTGGAATACACTAGATCAGATCCCGGAGATTTATACACCTTTATGTTTTCTAAGACCTCCAGCATTTCCTCTTCTGTAATGTGAACTGTTTTCAAAACACCAGTATTTATTTCTCTTAGTTCTCTAACCCCCATTTCTTTCTCCATGTTAAAAACTGATGCAAAATATTCATTTAGTATCTTTCCCATCTCATAGGTTTGCCAAACTGATTTCCCTCTTAGGAATGCCCTACACTCTTTTCACTCTTCAAGAGATTCATTTGAACACAGTTGTTTATATCTAATAATTTTTTTATTCTTGACTAGAGCCTCAATATCTTTATTCATCCATTGTTCTCTAATCTGAGCATCCTTATCTTTCACTCTAATAGGAACATAGTAACTTTGAACTCTCGTTACCACACTTTTGAAAGTCTCCCAGTTATCAGATGTCCCTTAATCTGCAAACAATCTAGGACCAGGTCAGGATGTTTGATAGTTCGATAATATTTGTATGTCAGCATGCTTCTGCTTAATTTTCATGTGTTTCATGGTTATTGCAGTACAAAATGAATAGGTATAAGTCTGCCATTTTGGTATTCTAAAGCTAACTTGTTCAAATTACTGCTGGTTGTTAACATTGTCCCTTAGCATAATGTCTCCTGAAAACAGGATACAACAAAGCATAACAGTCAGGATCCTGAATTAAAACTGAGAGGCATGAGTACAGAGCCTCCTTCTATAGTTTCACTATTATGTTTTGCCTCATTGGTCTTAGAACACTTAGTAAGCACTGACAAATTACATATTCTGGACTCAAACAATACTTCATGGTATTTGTTACAAGATGCTGACTACACATTTGCACATTTGGGTAAGATAACAGGATTAGCTATTGGTGCACATTGTGTGCACTCTAGAACATCCATACACAAGGCTTCTACAGCATCCATCCTTTCAATATGCACAAGTCTGGTAAGCAGTTCAGGGATGCTATAACCTGCTGTGCTTATACGATCAAAGAGTTGCATTCCATCTGTCATTCCACCTATTTCATCCCTCTTCAGCCCAAAGCTCTCTGCCAGATGACGCCATGTTTTCACAATAGCTTTATCCGTGCTGTAGGTAGAGCTCAGCATTCTGCTGGTTTTCTCAAGACAGTCAAAAGGTAGTTCTGTCGGGCTGAGCCCTGAAATTATAGATTATAGTAATCGATTAAAATAAAACATCACTTGTTACCATCAGGAACAAAGTATTGTTCTGCCACCCTCTCCTAAATCTAACATTGCTATTTTCTAGTACTTCAAGATGCGCACAAGCAGTTTGCAAAATTATTAAGTGATCCATAGAATTAAATGAAACAACCCTAAACATCAGAACCTCTCTTAAAGAAATAAAATTGTATCAAATAAAACTACTAGAGGGCAAACAAGAGTGTGGTGTTTTGCACTGAAAACAAAACGCTCAAAATCACAGTCGGTCAGGCAGCATCCGTGGAGAGAGAGCAACCTAACGTTTCAAGTCTACATGACTGGGATATCTGGTTGGCATGGATGGGTTGGACTGAAGGGTCTGTTTCCATGCTGTACATCTCTATGACTCTTCATCAGAGCTTTTCACTCCATGGATGCTATCTGACCCACTGTGATTTCCAGCACTTTTTGTTTTCAGTCCAGATTCCAGCATCTGCAGTAATTTGCTCCAATTCTGTTTTGTAACATGTTTAATTGTATACAAGATTCCTTTGCATGTCACTTCCCTTCAGAGAATGGGAGCACAAAAAGCAAACAATGAGGAAGGAATGTGATGAACTGTAACTTGGGAATTTAGTAGAATTGGGAATGAGGTGTGGAGGAGAAAGGAGATGTTTTTCAGTTTTCAGTAGTTGGTGAGTATTCAAAGGTATTAATTAGCTCAGCAGATTTGAGAGTTTTTGTTTAAAAAATCCCTCTCAAAGGTGGCAATAATTTAAACTAGTACCGGGGAGATTTAAGAATTACATTAAACTTATAGCATTACTTGTTAAAGTACGAGACGTTAGGCCACTTCTGGAATCTTGCGAGCAGTTATGGTCTCCTTCCTATCAGAAGGATGTTGTGAAACACGAAAGGGCTCAGAAAAGATTTACAAGGATATTGCCGGGGTTGGAAGATTTGAGCTATAAGGAGAGGTTGAATAGTCTGGGGCTGTTTTCCCTGGAGCATTGGAGGCTGAGGGGTGACTTTATAGAGATGTATAAAATTATTTGAATGTGAGCATAAGAGGTATAGTTAGTAAGTTTGCAGATGACACCAAAATTGGAGGTGAAGTGGACAGCGAAGAAGGTTACCTCAGGTTACAACGGGATCTTGATCAGATGGGCCAATGGGCTGAGAGGTGGCAGATGGAGTTTAATTGAGGTAAATGCGAGGTACTGCATTTTGGGAAAGCAAATCTTAGCAGGACTTATACACTTATGGTAAGGTCCTAGGGAGTGTTTCTGAACAAAGAGACCTTGGAGTGCAAGTTCATAGCTCCTTGAAAGTGGAATCGCAGGTAGATAGGATAGTGAAGAAGGCATTTGGTATGCTTTCCTTTATTGGTCAGAGTATTGAGTACAGGGGTTGGGAGGTCATGTTGCGCCTGTAGAGGACATTGGTTAGGCCACTGTTGGAATATTGCATGCAATTCTAGTCTCCTTCCTATTGGAAAGATGTTGTGAAACTTGAAAGGGTTCAGAAAAGATTTACAAGGATGTTGCTAGGGTTGGAGCATTTGAGCTAAAGAGAGAGGTTGAACAGGCTAGGGCTGTTTCCCCTGGAGCGTCGGAGGCTGAGGGGTGACCTTTATAGCGGTTTATAAAATCATGAGGGTCATGGATAGGATAAATAGACAAAGCCTCTTCCCTGGGGTGGGGGAGTCCAGAACTAGAGGGCATAGGTTTAGGGTGAGAGGGGAAAGATATAAAAGAGACCTAAGGGGCAACTTTTCACGTAGAGGTACGTGTATGGAATGAGCTGCCAGAGGAAGTGGTGGAGGCTGGTACAATTGCAACATTTAAAAGGCATCTGGATGGGTATATGAATAGGAAGGGTTTGGAGGGATATGGGCCGGGTGCTGGCAGGTGGGACTAGATTGGGTTGGGATATCTGGTCGGCATGGACGGGTTGGACCGAAGGGTCTGTTTCCATGCTGTAGGTCTCTGTGACTCTACTTAATATAAACCAGGACCTATATTCTAATATATTTGTATGGGTTATTGAAAGTTTCAGTTGTCAAAACTTTTCATCTCCGCCTATCTGCATGTGAATTTTTTTGTGACATGGAGAGGCTGTTGGACCACAGTGATCAGATGGTTCTGGCTGACCTAGAAAGGCCCTGCTCTTATCACATTGCACAGGAAAACAAGAAGGATTTACAGATTGAAAATCAATGCATTGGGCAATGTTATGTTACAGCTTCTGTGGCCATCAAGTCCTGAAGTGGGACTTCAATCTGAAGCTTCAGGCTTAGAGGTGCCCCCACCGTACCACAAAACCCCCTCTTAAATGGAAGCAGATTGGGTTTGGAAAGTTCACAGGCTAAAAATTATTTATTACTTGAAAAGGTTAGGAAACAGTAGATTCCTGATACATTACCTTCTGTGTAACTGCACACTTTCTTGCATAGCTCAAGTATCTTCTCCCTCCGCGTCTGTATCTGGAAAATTTACAAAATCCACATTCAACTTTTTAAAAAATCATTTTGATTAAGAATCAGATACTGGTCACATTTGTCTATATATGAAAGTACTATTCATCCTTGGCGGTGGTATAAAAGTGTTCGAGGAGTAAGTGAGGACTGCAGATGCTGGAGATCAGAGCTGAAAATGTGTTGCTGGAAAAGCGCAGCAGGTCAGGCAGCATCCAAGGAGCAGGAGAATCAACATTTCGGGCTCATGCCCGAAACGTCGATTCTCCTGCTCCTTGGATGCTGCCTGACCTGCTGCGCTTTTCCAGCAACACATTTTCAGCAGTGGTATAAAAGTGGTCAAGTTTGCATCACAGAGGCTTTTATGCAATAGTAGTCAATGCATCCCTTTATGCAATCTTAGTTGCCACACTACAGTAAGTGTCAAGCTTTTGCAGGCAATGCAGATAAGTCAACCAAACATATTCACATCATCGAAACTGTGAAGAATTTGGGATTCTTTACTTTGAAGAAAGTGACTCAGTAAAAATATTCAAGGTCCTTAAAAGAATGCAATAATCGAACCTCAATAATATGTTTGAATGCATCAAGTCCATTAACATTTTTTGAGGTAACAAGGGTTGGGTGACACATCGTTCATATCCTGAGATCTAATATATTTGAATAAGAGTCAAGGTTTCAGCCTTTCTTTAAATAATGCCTTGGAATCTTTAGATTCCACCTGAACTACAGAAATCCATTTGTTTTAATATGTCATCTGAAGGACAAAACCTCTGAGCATATATTATGCTCAAGTGGGGCTGATAAGGAACGTATAACTGATGCTAATAAAACACAAATAAGACAGCCTATTCAGGGCATTGCAACTGAACAGAAAACTAAGGAATTTAATTGAAATGGCGGTAGTGAGAGAAATAATGCACGCCCGTGATTCCAACAAATCATGAAAAGCTCTACACGTTTCTGCAGAGAGAGATAGCTGGTGAGTTTACCCTAAGGGTTAAAGTAAGGTTGAGTTGGCAGGACCTTCACAATGACCTAAGCTCATACAAGAGTTGAACCCATGCTGTTAGCATTATTCTGCATGTCAAACCAGCATCTAGGCTGAATATGTGTTGCTGGAAAAGCGCAGCAGGTCAGGCAGCATCCAGGGAACAGGAGAATCGACGTTTCGGGCATAAGCCCTTCTTCAGGAATGAGGAAAGTTTGTCCAGCAGGCTAAGATAAAAGGTAGGGAGGAGGGACTTGGGGGAGGGGCGTCGGAAATGTGATAGGTGGAAAGAGGTCAAGGTGAGGGTGATAGGTCAGACTGGGGTGGGGGCGGAGAGGTCAGGAAGAAGATTGCAGGTTAGGAAGGCGGTGCTGAATTCGATGGATTTGACTGAGACAAGGTGGGAGGAGGGGAAATGAGGAAACTGGTGAAATCGGAGTTCATCCCTTGTGGTTGGAGGGTTCCTAGGCGGAAGATGAGGCGCTCTTCCTCCAACCGTCGTGTTGTTGTTGTGATCTGGCGATGGAGGAGTCCAAAGACCTGCATATCCTTGGTGGAGTGGGTGGGGGAGTTGAAGTGTTGAGCCACAGGGTGGTTGGGTTGGTTGGTCCGGGTGTCCCAGAGGTGTTCTCTGAAACGGTCCGCAAGTAGGCGGCCTGTCTCCCCATATAGAGGAGGCCACATCGGGTGCAGAGGATGCAATAGATGATGTGTGTGGAGGTGCAGGTGAATCTGTGGCGGATATGGAAGTTTCCTTTGGGGCCTTGGAGGGAGGTGAGGGGGGAGGTGTGGGCGCAAGTCTTGCACCTTCTGCGGTTGCAGGGGAAGGTGCCGGGAGTGGAGGTTGGGTTGGTGGGGGGTGTGGATCTGACGAGGGAGTCACGGAGGGAGTGGTCTTTACGGAATGCTGATAGGGGAGGGAGGGAAATATATCCTTGGTGGTGGGGTCCGTTTGGAGGTGGAACAGCATCTAGCCAACTGAGCTCTATACAGATTTGTGTCCAATTGACTAATCAATACTCAACATGTATTTACCTTATTACATTCAATGATCAGGTACTTAATATCATCAAAAGAATCTGTAGATACTAATGTTAATATCAGGAAAAGTGCCTGTCATAAAAATCAATGCAGTTAGTAATGTCCTCAAGGGAAGGAAAGGTACAGTATTTACCAAAGCAATTTTACATATTTTGGTGTAGAAGGCCAATCAGTCCTTTTTATCTGTGCTATCTGTGCAAATTTTAACATTACGCCAGTCCTACCATAGTCCTGCATATTGTTTCCTTTTGGATAATCATTCAATATGGTCTGGAATGCTTCCACCACACTTCCATAGTGCATTCCAGACCCTAATTAGATGCTATGTTAAAATATTTTTCTTAATTATTTGCTTCTTTTACAAACATTAAAACTGTACTTTCTGGTTCTTGAACATTTATGAGTGGCAATAGTTTCACCCTATCTATTCTGTCCACAACTCTCAAGAATTTGAAAACTTCTATTCAACCTCCCTTTAGCGTCTCCTTCCCAATAAAAAACAGTCCCAATTTCTCCAATGTTTCTTCATTAGAAGTATCACATTCCTGGAACCATTTGCATAAAAAACTCCTCTGCACTATCTCCAATAAATTCACATCCTTATTATAACATGGCCAGGTTTGTACACAAAATTGTCACAACTTAACTGGGAAGAATGTACCAATGAACATGCCACTCTATTCCACAAGCCATCGCAGAATGTATAAAATTGCAAGAGCAATAAAAGACAAATAGATAATACATATATTATGAGTGGAAAAAAAATATAGACAGGGTAAACAAAATTGCAAAGATCAAAAGTCCAGACTTTCTCATGGTTGTTTTGAATTATGGAATGATGATAAACCATTGTCTGTAGGTTACTGGTTGTTCTTTGATTTGATGGTTTATCAGGTGCCCTTAGCTCTTTTCTTGTATGAATTGTTTCTTTTATGCTTTCTTGGTTTGTCTGTCTTTCCTCACATGGGAAGAGAGAGAGCTGGATGTTACTTCCACTCTATGTTCTTGACACCTTCAGCTTTTTAAAGTTCTGCAGCTCAACCAGTCTGAGAGCTGCTGTCAGGTGGAATTTTATTAACTCAAGAATTCTCAATGCCATTTAACCTCATATTCTCTGCCTTACTAGTTCCAAAATGAAACTTCCAATTGTGCAGCTCAGTAATATGCAACAACTGATTTTCAAATTGCAAAAACCTCCTGATATATCACTTATAACAATCCAGCTTCCAGTTCAGCTTACAGTCCCAAACATGAAAAATATGTAGTCACTTACAATATACCACATAAGGTCCAACCAGTGTTTCATATATGTTCATGATAACCTCCCTGCTCTAAGTCCCTGTTAATGAAGTCAAGAATACTGTATGGTTTATTTATAGCTTTCTCTACCTGTACTGGTAGCTTTAGCGTCCTAAGCATAAGTCTCTTTGTCCCTGTACATCCATTACTTTAGCACCTATGCTATACTTGCTCTCCATATTCTTTGTACCAAAATTTGTCACCTCACATTTCTTCACATTGACCTTCATCTGACATCTATCTATCAACTCACCAACTGTTATTGTCCTTCTGAAGTTCAACATTGTTCTCCTGACACATTACAATTCTGTCAAGTTTCGTGACATCTGCAATCTTTGAGTTATGAAAAGTCCGCAGAAAGTGAAAAAAAAAGGGTTGTATCTGGATAGAGGAATCTTGCATTGTCACCAGTAGGACAAAGAGGAGGGGTTGTAACTTACACAGGAGGGAAATCCAAACTTGATACGACCATTTCAATTTAATGCTGAGGTCAAACAGCATTATGAATAGAAGTCTGTTTGTATAAGCAATTTAAATGTTTTGAACAAGCTTTCACAAATGTAATGGTTTTTAGCATTTTTACCATAGTAAAGCCATAATACATATTTAGGCCTTATTCATTTCTTTCATCTTCATATGACTCACAAAGTCTGCTCATGGTGGAAATCGTTGAGTTAGGTTGCAGAGTTTAGACAAGGTCTTTTCCCCAGCCTCACGGGAGGTGAGAGGACAAAGATTTAAAAGGGACCTAAGGGGCAACTTTTTTATGCAGAGCATGGTGTGTGTATGGAATGAGCTGCCAGAGGAAGTGGTGGATGCTGGTACAATGACAACATTCAAAAGGCCGATATGTGAATGGGAAGGGGTTAGAGGGATCTGGGCCAAATGCTGGCAAATGGGATTAAATTACTTTAGCATGTCATGGGCAAGTTGTACTAAAGGGTCTGTTTCATGCTGTACATCTCTATGATTATGATTATCAGGGTTATTGATATGGTGGGGATTGAATGGCCGCCTCTTGTAATGCAAAAATTCTATGATTCCATCAGCAGTCAAGCTTCAGTATACAGTATCTATTGCCTGACAAAGATTAATGAGGCTTTCATCTTGTAGCTGATGAATGATTATAAGACAATTAGTCAGCCTGTTCAGATGATTGTTTTTACTGCTGTATTTTTTTCATAGATACTGTATATGAATCTAGAGTACTGCACAAGATTTTCAGATCCCACATACATTTTTTTTCTTGTAGAAAGTCTTACCCCACTTGCTTTGTTGTTTGCTGATTTATCTCTTGTTAAAGGAACCAATGATAAGAGGCATAAATCGGACATTCCCCGCTTGTCTAATGCAGCTTCCTCATCACTGTCCATGCTTCGACTCAAAAGCTGCTCATTTTCTGAGGAAGCATCATTTTCACTGGAAAACACATTGTTAACATGAATACAACTGGAAATACTGGAGCAAATACATATTTTCCATTCAGGCTTATCTGCGAACTGAAAATATTATTTAATCTGGACCTCAGTGTAGAAATTATGTACTATTCTTCAAAACAGCAACCTTCAAATGTATTCAAGTAGTGATAAAAGGAGAGTCAAGGCTAAAATATTGGAATTCTTCAAAATAGACTTAGATTCTAGCATGGAAGAGCTAGTGCAGTATGGTACTGAGCATAACTATGCCAGTTGAACTTCTCTCATTCATGAATAATGTTGTTACACCATTGTACGGCTAAAGACATATTAAGGGTCTTACAAAAGTTCCACCTCCACAGTTTTCATATATCCCAAATTGTGACTTACTCTTATAAATAATTAGTAGTTCTGACATTTTCATAATTATTGAATGCTCAATTATCTGAGTAGAAATATATGAAGGATGTAAATATTCAATGTTTCTTTATAGAAATATATTAACATTTATTTCACATGTTCAGGCAACATTGAAATTTCCCTTGCATTGGGGCCTACTTGTGGTGATATTGGATGAATACTAAATAAGCCTATGCACAAATGAACTGATCTCCCTATTAATGGGATTTCAGAGCATTCATCTCCAAAATGCTCATCAAGGGTTCATCCCCTTCAGATCTCAGCCACAAGACATCTATGCAGGAGTTCCTCAGGATAGTGTCCTAGCCCCATTACCTTCAGTTGCTTCATCAATTATTTTCACTCCATCATAAGATCAGAACTGGGAATGCTCACCGATAATTACTCATTGTTTAGCACCATTTGCAATGCGTCAGATACTGAAGTGGTCCATGTCCAAATGCAGCAAGAGATGGACAATATTCACACTTGGGCTGACAAATGATAAGTACAATTTGTATTACACCAGTTCCAGGTAAAGCCATTTCCAACAAAAGTGGATCTGAGTTGCTCCCTGACATCCAATGTCAGTACTACTGCTGAAACCCCACTATCAATATTCTGGGTGTTACTATTGACCAAAGATTAAAATGGATCTTCATTATAAATACATTATAAATATAAATATAAAACTGCAGGTCAGAGGTTAGTAATCCTGCAAGTAGTTCACCTCTTGATTCCCCAGTTTCTGTACACCATCTACAAAGCACAAGTTACTAGTGTGATGGAATACTCTCCACGTGTAAGGATGGATGTAGTTCCAAACTTATACAAGAAGTTTGGCACCATCCAGGACAAAACGGACAGCTTCACTGGCAACCCCTCCACCACCTTCAGCACTCACTCCCCTTACCAACATGTAGATGTACATATTGCAACTGTGCACATCTACAAGATATACTGCAGTTACTCACCAAGGCTCCTTCAACTGCACCTTAAAAACCCCCCACCTCTAAGCACAGGGGCAATAGATGCATAGGAACATTGCTCCCTGCAAGTTGCCTTCTAAATCACATACCATACTAACTTCTGTCACTTTTAAATTGGCATTTTATAATTGTTGATCAGTCAAAATCCCATATCTCCCTGTCACTCAGGTACTGCAGCAGTTCAAGAAGACAGCTCATCATCACCTTCTAGCCAAAGTTGCCAATAACCGATGAACAAATAAAGAAAATACTAATAAAAAGTACAGATCACAAAAATCAAAGCAAATTAACTTACTTTTTTTCAGTCTTAGGTGGAACTGCATTGAGTTTGTTATCAAATTCATCTTTCTCGGAGAATATTACAACATTTTCTGTGAAAAAAAATAAAACTTAAATTGATTGAAGATCTTAAAGATAACATATGAATGTAAATAATTAAAAAACAGAGAGCAAACTTTCTGCACAATTGTCAATCTAGACACAAAACTTATCACCAATATTATGCTTGTTTTACGAAGTAGATCTTTCACTTAAACCTTTGCTCAAATTCATTCCACATATCCCCAAAAGTCTGATGTACATTATTGTAATTTGGCATTGTTTTAGAACATACCATTTTTAAAAAGTATGTTTTAAGAATTATTCTTGTTCAGCAATGGTAACTTGCAGCAGTTTGATTAGTATTCATTTTTTTTAATCAAAGTCCTCCATCCCTGAGTAACCTGATTTTAAACAATTGAAAATGACCAGCATCAGTGGTGGTAAGAGTATGAGTCAAGATTAGAGTGGTGCTGGAAAAGTACAGCAGGTCAGGCAGCATCCGAGGAGCAGGAAAATCGACGTTTCAGGCAGGAGCCCTTCTTCACAGCAGGTCAGGCAGCATCCGAGGAGCAGGAAAATCGATGTTTCAGGCAGGAGCCCTTCATCAGGAATCTGATTTTCCTGCTCCTCGGATGCTGCCAGACCTGCTGTGCTTTTCCAGCACCACTCTAATCTTGACTCTAATCTCCAGCATCTGCAGTCCTCACTTTCACCCCATAAGTGTGTGAGCCAATCCAGGGATAAAAAGGAATGGTAAAGAAGAGAAAGTAGAATGAACGGCTGGTATATTTACTAATATTACAGAGCTCAAGAAAGAATATGGACTGACGAGGTAATGGGTAGAATATTTTTAACCACGAAGCAGTACAATTACTTTGCTGGCTTTGTCCAAGAGGCTGTCAGCTACTGGAAAAAACATGGAGGAGCAAAGCACAGAAAATGACAAATTCTAATAAACCTGATAATGTGACTTTAGTTATCCTAAAATAGACTGGGATAGTACTACCACAAAAGGAAAATAGAGGGAAGAGCTTCTGAGGAAATTTCTACATTGGTATGTTTCAGGCCCACTTAAGGAATGAGACATTGCTGGATCTGATTCTGGGGAATGAGGTAATTTATGGGTCATTAGGACAGCAAATATGATTTAGTGATGATTCTATGATTAAGTATGAAAAAGGCTGAGGAACAATCTAAAGTTAAAATACTCAATTTCAGTGGATCAGAATGGGTCAGTCTCAGTTCACTGGAATCAAATATTAGAAGGCAAAACTGGAATAAAACAATAGTTGAACTTTAAAGACCATAAGACCATAAGACACAGGAGCAGAAATTAGACAATTCAGCCCCTCTAATCTGCTCCACCATTCAATCATGGCTGCTAAGTTTCTCAACCCCATTCTCCCACTTCTACCGGTAAGCCCTGATCCCCTTGATACTCAAGAACCTATCTAATTCAGTCTTAAATAAATTCAATGACCTGGCCTCCACAACCTTCTGTGGCAATGAATTCCATAGATTCACCATAGAAGAGGTTTCTCCTTATCTTCATTCTGAAAAGTCTTCCCTTTAATCTAAGGCTTTGCCTTCAGGTCCTAGACTCTCCTACCAATGGAAACATCTTCCCAATATCTACTCTGTCCAGGCCATTCAGTATTCTGTATGTTTCATTTAGCTCCCCCAATCCTTCTAAATTCCATCGAGTATAAACCCAGAGTCCTCAAACATTCCTCATATGTTAAGCTTTTCATTCCTGATACGATTCTCATCATGCAGGCAATCATTCACATACAATCAAATGACAATCCCACAAAGAGGAAAGGTATGGTAAGCAGAGGCAGAGATACCTTCCTTATGAGTGATAGACAATAAGATGAAGAAGGCAAAGGAGGCATATGACATATGTCGGATTGGTAATGTAAATAAGAACCAGGCTATATAATTAAAGTTTAGAGGGTAAGCAAAAAGGAAATAAGAAAGGCAAAGAGAGATAGAGACTGGCAGCTAACATAAAAGGGAAAATAAAGAGTCTTTACATGCATACAAACAGTAAAAGGGTGGTAATAGATTAGGTAGGGTCTATTAACAATCAGATAGAGAATCGATACTTGATAAATGGAGAGTTACAAATGTTACATGTTGTTTGAAAATGGTATAAGGATCATGACAGCGACTAAATACCAACAAGTGTAACCCCAGTATTTACATATAACTTCAGAGATGGAAAACTTCCAGAGATAGTAATTTAGAAAAAAAAAAGGAGAAATTTGGAGAAATTAATTAAGGAGACCCAGCAAAAATTTGTTAAAGTCAAATTGCATTATTTTTAAAAGTTTACAGAAAGTGGATGATGATGGTTATACAGTTGATCTGCACGTGGGCATGCAAAGTATACTTGACTAAATTGCTCCTAATAGGGTTGACAGTACAGTTGAATCCTATGAAATAATAGGGAGCTTGTAAACAAAGGTGGAAGAGTGACTGGGACAGAATAGTGGTTGTCAGACTGGAAGATGGGATTCCTTTGGGATTGGTACTAATATCAATATTTTCCTTGATATATATTAAGAACATAGATTTAGATGTATAAGCATATTCCAAAATCTGCAAATGTCACAAAACCTGGAAGGATTATGAACTGTGACCTCGAGAATGATAGTCTATGACAACTGTTAAGGTAGTTGGTGAAATGGGTGGACCATGGTGGATGGAATTTAATGCAGAGAAATGTGAATTAATACATTGACTCTGGACCTGAAACGTTTGGCGTAGAGATGATTGGGGCTTAGGTATAGGCCTGCCAAGAATACAGAGTAGGATGTTTTGCAAAGATTGAGGATTATAAATGACTTCAAGGAGTCACAAAGAGACAAACTGAATGGGTAAACAGATAATGTATACCATACGCTCTCAAACAGGCCTCTGCAGCCTCCTAGACCAGTATGAGAATTAGTTAAGGAGGTCCATTCGCCAATGGCCTGTCTTAACACCCATTAACATCACCATTACCAACTGTTAATTGATGACTATTAAAGCCAACATTGTACTAGTCAGGTCACCCATCTGACCTCTCACATCTGTCATGAATTGCAGAATCAACTCCAAAGTTGAACAAAACTTTTTGAAATTTGCACGTACTTTCAGTGCGATTTCAGTGCAAGTGTGATGCTATATTTGTAGACTTTGTGGCAAACGATTAGCCAATCAATTTAAATAGCATATTCTTTCAGCTATTCACAACTAGTACTGATTACACACAACAAGCTTGCACTTGCAAAGATCACAATACAGTGTCCAACATTAGATATAATAAAACATTTGCTATTCAATCCAAGGGTGCTCATAATTAAACTGACAACTTGTGATTGCCAATTGGGCTTCCACCTGCTCATATTGGAAACTATACCTTGCTCTTTGAAACCAGAAAGAAAATGTATACCTATTGCATGTGTTTCAATTCAACAAAATCAGTGACACCCATTCTCTGGTTGATCTCTCAGGTCAATGCTTTGACTAACCAGTTAATCTGCCTGGTTTGAATTTAAACAGAGGTTAGAAGTTAACTGTCAGTCATCTAACTGGTATATTCTCCATGGCAACAGCTCCACAATCAAAGTATATTTTCCAATCAATCAGTACTGTCCACTCATAAAGTATAAATATGGTTTTCCATTTACACTGCTTTTTCTTGCAAATTGAGCTGATGAGTGCAAAGAATTTGACAAAATATGTCCTTTTTCAGTAAAAGTCGAGTTATGTATAACCAAATTTTGGTCATTTTTCACTTTGAAAACAGACTCACAAATCTCCAATTACCTGTTAGTCGAGGAGGTGACTATCTCAAGCCATCCCATGGGAAAATACACCGTGAAAGAAACAAATAAAATAATATAGAAGAGAAATTTAAGAGGTAATGCTTTAAAACTGTACTGTCCCACTCTTATGAAAAGTGCATCAGTGCAAGGTGCAGAGGTGTACAGCCATTTGCAAAATGTCATCAAGGAGACAGAAGCAAAGAGGTTCAAGGTCACAGTGACTTTGATGCTTATTGGCAAGGCATGGTGAGCAGTCTCAATTTTGTGCAGTCTTCAACAACAAGAGCACAAATAACTCTTTTTGACTGTCATAGTCTCCTACAGCACAGATTCAGTCATATATTGGAGAAAGAATCCTGTGATCAGATTAAAGTAGAGGTTCAGGTCTGTAAGGGAAGCCAGTAAGGTTTAGTTGAATACTTAGCCTGGTAATAAGAAAGGACCAAAAGAGGGTGTGCTAAATGGGTCACTGTGCCTTACTATTTCCATTATAACAAGAAGAAACTGAAATTAGTTTGTTGCCATAATTGTTATGTAAGTGCGGTACTAAGTATATTAGGTGCTCATACCCTTCCGAACTTTCTGACTATAGCAACGGTGGATGACCTTGTTGTGAGAGTTCCGACTAAGTTTTTTTTCTTAAAAAAACCCAATAAAACTTAAAAAAAGGTTGTCTGACAGAAGGCAGAAAGTGGTTGTAGATGGAAAGTATTCTGCCAGTGTTGAGTGGTGTTCCACAGGGCTGTGTTCTTGGGCTTCTGCTCTTTGTAGTTTTTATAAGTGACTTGGATGAGGAGGTTGAGGGGTGGGTTAGTAAATTTGTAGATAACACAAAGGTTGAAGGAGCCATCAATAGTATTGCGGGCTATTGCAGGCTGCAACGCGACATAGACAGGATGCAGACCTGGACTGAGAAATGGCAGATGGAGTTCAACCTGGATAAATGCAAAGTGATGCTTTTGGAAGGTCAAACTTGAAGGCTGAATAGAGGATTAAAGGCAGGATTCTTGGCAGTGTGGAGGAACAGAGGAATCTGGGTGTGCAAGTACATAGATCCCTCAAAGTTGCCACCCAAGTGGATAGGGTTGTTAAGAAAGCATATGGTGTTTTGGCTTTCATTACAGGGGGATCGAGTTGAAGAGCCGTGAGGTTTTGCTACAAAAGGTTGAATAAGCTCAGACTTTTCTCTCTGGAGAGAAGGAGGAAGAGAGGAGACCTGATCGAGGTATACAAAATAATGAATGGAATAGATAGAGTTAATAGCCATAGACTTTTCCCCAGGGCAGGATTGACTGGTACGAGGGGTCATAGTTTTAATATATTAGGAGAAAGGTATAAAGGAGACATCAGAGGTAGGTTTTTTACGTAGAGAATTGTGAATGCATGGAATGCGTTGCCAGCTGTGGCGGTGGAAGCAGAGTCCTTGGGGACATTTAAGCAACTGCTGCTAATGCACATGGATAGTGGTGAGTTAAGGGGTGCTGAGGTTAAGTTATGATATTTTACATTAGGATTAAACCTCAGCCCAACATTGTGGGCCAAAGGGCCTGTTCTGTGCTGTACTTTTCCGTGTTCTATGTTCTAAAACACAATGCTTGTACAGATATGAATTGATGCTTAATTTTAAAAAGTGGAAAACCAAGCCATGTCAAGATTTATAGACATTGTATAATTATAAATGACAGTATGCTGTTAGGAGATGGGTTGTCAAATACCTGTCTAGGAAATCAACATTATCCAAGCTTTCCTTTGAAGTTTCAAATTAGAATAGGATTTAATAATTGTAACTTTATACTTGTGTGCCCCTTAGATATTAAATTGTGAAACTAATGCAGGTGCTGACATGCTCTATACTCTATACCTATACTCTAGCTGGGATTGGATGCTTTTAAGACAGGTCTTAGACAAAATAAGCAGGCAGGTGCAGCAGGTGAAGAAGGAAAATGGTATGTTGGTCTTCACAGCAAGAGGATTTGAGTCAAGCAGCAGGGATGTCTTGCCACAAATGTGCAGGCCTTGGTGAGACCATACCTGAAATAGTATGGACAGTTCTGGTCTGCTTATCTGAGAAAGGATATTTTGACTATGGAGGGAATGCAATTGAGGTTTACCAGACTGATTCTTGAGGTGGGAGGACTGACATATGAATCAAGGTTGAATTGGTTAAACCTATATTCATTGGAGTTCAGAAGAATTGGGAGGGTTTGATGGGGAGAAACCTAACATAAAACTATAAAATTCCAAGGGGACTAGACAGGGTGAATGCAGAAAGAAAGTTCCTGATGACCATGGAATCCAGAACAAGGAGTCACAGTGTAAAGATATTGGGTAGGCCATTTAGAGCCAAGATGAGAAAAGGTTTCTTTACTCAGAGAGCAGTGAGCCTGTGGAATGATCTGCCTTGGAAAGCAGTTGAGAGTGAAACATTTAATGCTTTCAAGGAGTTGTTGTTTGGGGAGAAAGCCGATACAGGGTACTGAGATGTTCCTATTTTCTTTCTTATGTCTTCATGTAGATATTGAACACTTTTTCACCTTGTACTTCCTTCTTGTCTTCTTGGGTATTGATCTGAGCTTCAATATGTTTTACAGAATTGCCGCTGCAACAAGCTAAAAAAAACAAGAATGATTTACTTAACTTCTGACAAAATAGGAATAACATTGAGAAAAAAGATATTCCTTCCTGAGTGCAATTCATACTCACCTTGAGTAGAAGACTTTGTCTTTAAAATGTAGAAAAGAACAATTAAAACAATGGCTATGGCCATTATGAATATGGTGGACATGGCAATTATCAAAGCAGTGCCAAGGTGTCCTTGCCCAGCATGATCTACTAAGGAAAGATAGAAATGACAAAATAAATACTGACATAGGTTTAAATTTTCCATGCTAGTTATGAATTTCACAAACATGTAAGACATGAAGTAGAAAGTTGAGAATATTGAGCTCAATTCAGATATCAATGGCTAATGTGACCAATGATAATATTTTTGGTGACAATTAACAACAGAGATACCATCCTGGCATGGGTGCACAATCTCATGTCTGTCATCTGGGGCATCTCAATGACTATACTTGAAAAAGGAGACAAGTCTGATTGTGGAAACTACAAAGGAGAGTCTCTGCTTCCTGTCACAGGGAAGATCAGAGTAAGGATCCTCATCAAACAACCATGGGCAAGGCCAAGGAACTTCTTTCAGCATTGCAGTGTGTTTTATTTCTACCAAGAGACATCACAGATTATAAATGCCACTGCATGGCAATGTTAGGAAAAAAAAAGGAATAGTCCTTGAGAAAGTGGTAGTAAACTACCTTCTTGAACTGCTGTAGTCCTGGGGGAGTAGACCAAGTCAGGTTGTTACATATAATTCCAAGTTAGGTTGTTACACATTTATATATCTACACAGAATGTGCATGTTTTAAAATGTTTCAAACTCAAAAGTGTTGTTATTAGATACTTAAACATCCTTATACCTCATACCTTTGTGAGTTTCCTGTAGAACTGGAGAGTTTCCAGTGACAGCTGAGCTACTGCTTGAAAAGCTTGAAGACAAAGTAATGCCCAAACCTGTGAAACAATCAGAGGGGAAGTTAAAATCAGGACAAAAGTACAGGGTCCAACTATTTCATGTATTTTTCTCACAATCATTTTTAGAACATAAAATCATTCATACAAGTTGGAAATTTCTGTGTCTTTATTAACTTATTTGAATCAGGGTACCTTTATTTGATTACAATACCTCTTAAGGCCACGTTTCTGAGTCTCCCCTCTACTGGCAGTCAAATTTGAGAAATGTAAATTTTCTTTATACATAAGATGAAAGTACTAATGGAGTTGTAGGTCATTCATATGCTTGTGTATATGATGCACCAAACAGAAGGGCATAATTATTTGTCCCCTCACATCTCTGTTTAGACAATTGCAGAGGCTTGGAAGGAGGTATATCTCTCTTTTTTGACAAAGGTCTGATATATGCACCACAGTAGGGATAGGTTGGGTAACTGACTGTCTGCTCTATCTATTCCCCGATCATCTTATAAACCTCTATCAAGTCATCCCTCATCAGTTTACTGATTTCGATATGTACTTCATTTTTGACTTGCTCTTTCTGCAGACTTCACGGCCACTTTATTTTTCACATGTTCAATTTCTCAGATTTTTCATTCTGTAGGTCACTACGACGTCTTTCAGCTTCAAATAACAGCACATCTTTTTAAAAACATTTTCAGCAATTTTTCATATTGTCCAACAGTTTTCAACTAAGCAGCTTGCTAATAATTCAATACATTTTATGTCTATTTGTGAATTAGTGTCTGGTCTTTCTCTTTAAATTCATTCCATTTGTGTGTATATTAATAGTTAGAAAGAGGCTTATATCTCAAAGTTAATGATTCTTTGCTCTATTTAGGAGTTGACTGACTTTCTGTGAATTTTAACTTTTGTTTCAGATTTCGACCATTCTTTCTTTAACCTTTGAGATTGATTCATTTCAAATCCTGGCTCCTAATTTATAAGAAGAACTTTCTAATCCTTGATGTATTATTGAACCATTGAATTAAGGAAGATTCTGATTTGAATCTTGCTTTGTGGGGATTCAGCTAACCAGGCTAGCATTGAGATAATTCTCTGTAGCCTCAGGTCCACACTATACAGCTTTGGCCTTTGATTGGACTAGATGAATCTGTAATGTGAACATTCATCATATCGTTGACAAAATTCCAGCTTATTGTAAAATAACAGTAAAGGGGGATATTGTGTTGAAATTATGTTTTTAATGTATATGTACACTTGAGAGTTACTCACATTCTTTTGTGTTTGGAGGTGCCAGTAAACAGGAATGGCAAACCTTTGTGTAGGTGTTTCTGGATCTATTGTCTAGGATGTAGTAACTGAAAATAAAGATCACATATATAAGTTAGCAAAACAGTCTCAGCACAAATAACAGTCAATAGTAACAGTGGACAAATTAAAGATAGTGTCATAAGTACTACATAAGTACTCCGTCCTTTGTCAGTGCACACCAATCTCAAATCAACATCATTACAGTATGCAAGTATTATGGGTTCCATTATTTTAGTACTAATAGAGTCATACAGCATTGAAACAAATCCTTTCATCCAACTATTCCATACTGACCAAGTTTCCTAAACTGAACGAACTGCACTTGCCTGTATTTGGCCCATATGGCTCTAAACCTGTTCTATTCTATAACTAGAGTCAGAGATTTACAGCACAGGAACAGACGCTTTGGTCCAACTTATTCATGCTGATCAGATCTCCTAAATTAATCCAGCCCTATTTGCCAGCATTTGGCCCATATCCCTCCAAACGCTTCCATGTACCCATCCAGATGCCTTTTAAATGCTGTAATTGTACCAGCCTCCACCACTTCCTCTGGCAGCTCATTGCATATATGCATCACCCTTTGCATGAAAAAGTTGCCCCTTAGATCCCTTTAAAATCTTTCCGCTCTCACCTTATGCCCTGTTTTTGGCAGATTTAAAAATATAAATGCCCAAAAACTAATATTGCAAAATATCAATTAAAACAAAAACGAGGGAATGTTCAGCATGAATAAATTTTGCACAAACTCAGCTATGTGCCCTGAAGTTCTAAGACACTGTTTGGAACTGCCTTTGTACAAAAGTGAATACAGTTTTCTGACATTGGTCTTTGAGGTAACAGCATACTAGGTGAATGCCCAGCTCACCACTGAACCAGTGCGTCACATTAATTTAATTACTGTTTGGTGTTTGTCAGCTATGGAGTTAAAATTTCATCATATATTATTGCGTTTCATACACGACCAGATCAACAGCCAGGAGAAAAAGCAAATGATAATGAGGAAAATTGAAATAATGTTTTAACATATATGTTAAGCTAAGTTCTATTCATAATAGTGCAATATTAACCAGAATCGATAGAACACATGGAATTTGTTATGAAAACAAAATACTATGGATACTGAAGATCTCAAATAAAAACAGGAAGTTCTGGAGAATTTCGACAGGTCTGGCAGCATTTGTGGAGGGAGAGACAGAGTTAACATCTTGAGTCTGCTATAACTCTTCCTGGATCTATGTTTTAAACTGCATGTTAATTGTTTCTCTCCACATATGCTGCCATACCTGCTGAGTTTCTCCAGCACCTTCAGTTTTTATTTATAATTTGTTATACTATGTGTATCACTTCATTCTTAATTACCCCCCAGTGCCTGGCCCAACATGACACCACTGTCAACTAGCTTTGATCGATGAAAGGACAGATAATTCCGTGTTGCTGCTAAATAATTGTTTGAATTTTAACCTTGCAAATCAAAACAAATGCTATTCCTTCTGGTGCCAGAAACAATTGCACAGTCTCACAAGGCCTGTACTGTAGTTGTCGCTGCATGTTCATTTGTTACCATAAAGGTAGTGGGAACAATCTTGGCCTTGCACCAGTTTAATACAATGTCCTTAAACATGAAAATGATATGTCAATTGTCAAAGGTCTTCTGAAAATCCAGACAAAATTACCATCTACTGCATTAGTGCAAGAGTGGTGGAGTTGTGGATAGTGAGGAGGGCTGTTGTCGGCTGAAAGGGACTTAGATATGATGCAGAGCTGGGCTGAGGAGTGGCAGATGGAGTTCAACCCTGTCAAGTGTGAGGTTGTCCATTTTGGAAGGACAAATAAGAATGTGGAATACAGGGTTAACGGTAGGGTTCTTAGTAAGGTGGAGGAACAGAGGGATCTTGGGGTCTATGTTCATAGATCTTTGAAAGTTGCCACTCAGGTGGATAGAGCTTGTAAGAAGGCCTATGGTGTATTAGTGTTCATTAGCAGAGGGATTGAATTCAAGTGTCGTGAAGTGATGTTGCAGCTGTATAGGACCTTGGTAAGGCCACATTTGGAGTACAGTGTGCAGTTCTGGTCACCTCATTTTATGAAAGATGTGGAAGCTTTGGAGAGGGTGCAGAGGAGATTTACCAGGATGTTGCCTGGAATGGAGAATACGTCGTACGAGGATAGGTTGAGAGTGCTAGGCCTTTTCTCATTGGAACGGCGAAGGATGAGGGATGACTTGATAGAGGTTTATAAGATGATCGGGGAATAGATAGAGTAGACAGTCAGAGACTTTTTCCCCGGGTACAACAGAGTGTTACAAGGGGACATAAATTTAAGGTGAAGGGTGGAAGGTATGGAGGGATGTCAGGGGTAGATTCTTTACCCAGAGAGTGGTGGGGGCATGGAATGCGCTGCCTGTGGGAGTGGCAGAGTCAGAATCATTGGTGACCTTTAAGCGGCAATTGGATAGGTACACGGATTGGTGCTTAAGCTAGGACAAATGTTCGGCACAACATCGTGGGCCGAAGGGCCTGGTCTGTGCTGTATTGTTCTATGTTCTATGTTCTATGTATGTATTACCATTGTCTACATACCCTGTTATCTCTTCAAAACATTCAAATTGTGCTGGTCAAGGATAGTTTTACCTTTTGAAAAATTGACCAAAGATTTTTTTTAATTCTCGATGTTCTTCTATTCTCTTCTTTGGTTGGAATACCATTAATTTTCCTGATGACTGTATTTTGCTGTATTTCTCTTAATGTGGAATTACATTAGCTATTGAGGAGAAAGTGAGGACTGCAGATGCTGGAGATCAGAGCTGAAAATGTGTTGCTGGAAAAGCACAGCAGGTCAGGCAGCATCCAAGGAGCAGGAGAATTGACGTTTTGGGCATGAGCCCTTCTTCAGGAGCCCTTTCCTGAAGAAGGGCTCATGCCCGAAACGTCAATTCTCCTGCTCCTTGGATGCTGCCTGACTTGCTGTGCTTTTCCAGCAACACATTTTCAGCTTACATTAGCTATCCTCTAGCACTATGGTTTGGGCTTTTACCAAGTCTGAATGACTTGTAAGCCTCATAAAATAGTGAACAGGTCCTAATTATGGGATTCCAGACTCCAGTCCCAAACTTTCCAATTTTCTTCAAAGACTCTTTAGAATAAGCACTGGTTTGGGTTTGAGCCTGCATCCTGCAATCCCAACTCCGGCCATTTTCATTGCACAGATCAACTTGTACAAGTAATCCACAACTTCCATGGAGTCTGACCAGTTTCTTAAAGCACTATGATTCACAGTTCCTCAGAAGGTAGTGGGAATCTTTTGTAAAGGGCTACCACCAGCTGGGAATTGGCTCCCAGATTTATATTATCTTGTAATATGCAGCCATATCTCACTGCAATTCAGATGTAGTTTGCTCATTCAACAGAATGAAGTAAGGAATCAATTGTAAGGTTTTACTAAGAGAAAGAAAAAAGTGATTTTATTACCTGCTGGCCCAAGAAACCTAGTAAAGACATTGCAATAAACACACACACAAGCACCAACACAGATAGGAAGTTTAAAATGGAGAGTGTGCATGGTACAGACAAGAAAATAAATTAATATGCAATTTGAAAACTTTTAGAGCATCCTTAAGGGTTAGATCTTCACCTGCTACCACAATTATTTCATCGAGTTCCCTGCAGCAGCAGTGAATATTTCAGCTTGTATTTGTTGGAACAGTGAAGTTTAAGAAGAGATCTGAATTATGAGGGGCACAGGTAGAATGCATAGGAAGATACTTTGCCCATTAGTAGATGAATCAACAACGGCGGGGGCAGGGGCAGAGATTTAAGGTCAGAGGTAGAAGGCTAGGAGGAAGGTTGAGGAGGTTTATTTTCACCCAGAGGGTGCGAGTCTGAAACTCAATACCTGAAAGACTAATTGAGTCAAAAACTCTGATAACATTTATACAATATTTAAATATTCATTCCCTTTGCCATAGCCTCCAGGAGTATGGGCCAAGAGCTGGGAAATGGAATTAATGTGTGAGATCTTTGTTAAATGACTTGGCACCATGGACCAAATGACCTTCTCTATCCTACACATTTCTATGAATATTGCAAAACTCGTTGAGGTTTCAGTGAAGGGATATTTTTCTATTTTGCTATATTACTAGGTTGTTGCCCTTCAGAGAGTCTGAAAGAGACAAGAAACAAGAGAGCAAGCTTTCTCCAGTTCCAGTTACAGATCTCTATTTTCTCTCTAACGCTTTGTGAGAGCTTATTTGTGTATTCCCATGTCTGGGCTCATTGTTTTCCAAGTTGAAAAATTTCCAGGTGGATAATTTGCAGATAACCTTTTCATTTCCAATATGTGAAACTTATCCATAGTTGTGTAAATCAACTAGGAGATAAGATCTGAAATTCAGTGTGTTTGGAAAACATTAATTTCGGCTCAGACTGTCTTTTTTTTCCTCTAACATTAATTTCATGAAGCTGGACTGTCTTATGGTCAGCTATTTGCCAGGGCCTTTTATTTGTTTTTTAAAACCATTTGAATGCACGAAGACCCCAGGTATTAAAATCAGGATGTTGCAAGTCAAAAATAGAAAGTCCATATTTTCCCACTGTCGTGACCAAGATAAAATCAAACGGTTTTCCTCATGCTCCATATGTCAGGTTCTGCCCTTCCACCCACTCATGGCCCCTCAAGTCTCCTATGCCAACCTGTGCACCTTCAACCACTTCCTCTGGCCAATGTTACACCACCTATGCTACATGATAGCACTTCCAAGGCTCACTGAACAAGTGTAAACTGTATACAACTAGTGAATCCCACAGGATCATCTGGGGAGCAGCATTCAGTGCTGGATGTTTGTTCTATTTGAATGTTTCCCAGTCTCCCATTGCTCTTCCTAACACAGTGTCTATCCCAGGCTATGTCGCAGCAGAGTGGAGTCAGGGGTGGGGGGAAAGACAAGACACATCGGCTGCTCTATGGGCATGTTTTTAAATGTCATGGGTAAATTTGAGTGTGGGGGGGTACTTGCTCGAACTGGTAAGTGGATGGGATCCGTATGCTGGGAGGTTGGTGAGGTGTTAGGGTGGGTAGATTACAGATGGGTGAGACTCAGGTGGGCGTGGTGGCAGGCAGTCAGAGGCAACTTGGTAGACTGGCAGGTGGGTACAGTGGCAGGTGGTTGAGGTTACAGATGGGAGGGCGATTGGTGGGTGAGGTTGATAGGGAGCTTGGAGGAAGTCAGCACAGGCATCAGGTCGGGGATTAGTTGGTTCAGAGATCAGGGACATAGTTAAAGGATCATAGACTAACCTAGTTATGTTGGATCGATTAGTAGTAAGGGTTCCGGGGAATAGATAAGGGATTGGGAGTAGTCTAGGGGAGTGCTGCTGTAGGCAGGAGCATCAGTCTGGGTGACAGAGGCACCAGTTCTGTAGTTACTCAGGATTTAGTCAAGCAAGTATGCATCTGACATTTTCTAAGTAACAATTCATTTACATCCTATGGAACAATCCAAATTCTTGACTCTACCTCAGAGCAAAGGTTTTTGCAGACAGTCTCAGGGAATTCCTCATTGGAAGTTGAAATTCCCAGGGCAATTCCCTTGGGTGTCAGAGGTCCAGGACTTTCATGGAGTCCTGAAACACATCTCAGTCTACACCTGGTCACTGATGATCCAGAGATGGGAAGATCCACACCAATATTTCACAACTAATGAATGCTGTCAAATCTGCATTTTTATTTTTATTTCAGTTAAGAGAAATTGCTTGGGGTCACATAATTATCAATATTTTTTCAATGAAGTAAGCATCAGAATGTTTATGGGATCCATTACATGTTGTCTGAATTTAAAAACACATTTTCGTCAGTAAAACTCATTTATGAACAATTAGCTGACTTAAATTAAAATAAATTACGGCAATCATTTGAGTAATGAACCTTTTTCAATAATTACCAAAATTCAGTTACTGCAACAATTTAACTCAACCAATAGAAAATTCTTGCATAGCGTGAACGATAGTGAAGTGGTATTGGGATTGTTCAGATTAAGATTTTTTTTGTGTAATTTATAGCAATTTAGCTTTGATGATACTATCTGCACATGAAGATGGTATAGAGTTCCAGAACCTAAGATTTTAATTGCCAGTGCTATTCCAATCTTATACAGGAGACAATATTTAATTACTTATAAGATTAATTTCGCTCTACAAGATTATTTTATCACAGCTGTTTCCATAATACCCTTGACCAAAAATCTGTTCCATGGCAATAATCAAATTTGAACAGTTGATTAAAAGTCAAAATTGCTGAATTGAAATGATTCTTCTGTTCCCAACTCTTCAATGTATCGAGATCAGTATAAATAACTGAAATAAGAAACATTACGAGCCCCTTGTGGTTAGTGGTATTAGAGCTGACGCCAGACCACAAATGTGTGGAAGGCCAAAGCTGGTGGTGTTACTTTTCTGCTTCACAGAGCAATTTATAAACAGTCCAACTCCCAAAACAACTTGTGACTACTGACCTAATCACATTCATGACAGGGACAGGATAGAAGAAGATTGAGCATTCATTGAAAACTGTTTATTAAATATGAACTCGTTGCAAATAATGCTTAACAATATAGAAACAAAATCCACTGAAGCCTTTATATGCATTTATTCCAGGAAAGCCGAATTTTGCAAATTTTGAGCAGAATAAGTTACTAAGATAATTCAAGGAAATGCTGTGTGCAATGCAAACATACAAAAAGCGAGATGTACTTCTGGACAATAAATCCTGAAAATGATGAAAGATCCATGCCAAGATATCCCTAAACTAAAACAGAACTTGAAAAGTGAAGGAAAGAATGTGGTTAAATAGTACTGGTAAAGAATGAGGCCTCGGGGACAGTACAGCAGAAGGATGCCAAACAGGCTAAGCTATCAAGAGTCAGAGAAAAGAAGAGCAACGAAAATGCAACAGAGAGTATGACAGCAGGATCAGGAAAATGTAGGACTATCAGAAGAAACAACATGGCCTATATTTTGCTGCCCAGGTCGATTGGGTTTGGAGGATAGGAGGAGTTGGTTTGACATGGCTCCTTGGCAAAGTTCTGTGTCTGGGGAGTTTCCCAAGGAGGAGTCGGAAATTAAGTCAGCAGTCAACTTCTTCAGCATGAACTTCTAATGATGCCATGTAAGGGCGCAATCCAGAACCATTTTGGGAATGGTGGGATCTTATACTTTGGGCGCTGACTCCATGTTATGCAGAGTGTGTTGGCTGTCTGGAAATGGCTTGCAACAGTAGTTTGATGGGTCATTGATGCTTTTATTAAATGCCCCTCTTCACAAAGTTGGAAACTAACTTATTTTAAAAAGCTTTAGAAGTCTTCAAAAAGTAGCTCCATCTAATTGGATGGGCTTCTGGGAATGAGCATTAACAGCTACAGTTGCCTTTGGAAAGATCACATAGGCAGCTAGCACTTGGACACATCTGCATCCCATGTACACTCAATGCTTGCTGAAATTGACAAAGTCTGAAGACAAAGAACATAGTTGCAACACTGAAAGCATTAGCCTGCCAGGAATCAAGCTAACTGTGCAAGTAGCTGTCAGACCTCCCGCTTTCTCTGAAGTTTGCTGCTCTTTGGTCCTCAACTGATAAAACCTGAGCATATCTATGACGACTCATACCAATGGTCATGTGGCATGTGGATATTGTTATATGCCTCAAAACTAACCACTACCACTTATGGTAGAACATACATAAGAACATAAGAATTAGGAGCAAGAGTAGGCCATCTGGCCCTTCGAGCCTACTCTGCCATTCAATAAGATCATGGGTGATCTTTTTGTGGCCTCAGCTCCACTTACCCGCCCTCTCACCGTAACCCTTAATTCTTTTATTGTTCAAAAAAATTATCTATCTTAGCTTTAAAAACTGAAGTAACGTCAACTACTTCACTGGGCAGGGAATTCCAGAGATTCACAACCCTGTGGGTGAAGAAGTTCTTTCTCAGTCTACTCCCCCTAATTTTGAGGCTACGCCCTCTTGTCCTACTTTCATCCTCTCTACGTCTACCTTTTCTATTCCCTTCATAATTTTATACATTTCTATAAGATCCCCCCTCATTCTTCTAAATTCCAATGATTATAATCCCAGTCAACTCAGTCTCTCCTCATAAACCAACCCCCTCAACTCCAGAATCAACCTCGTGTCACAAAGCTAGTCCTTTTTTCCCTAAAAACTGTTCCTTGGCTCAATGATACTCTGTCCTTGATTTTTTTAGTCCATAACAGATTGGGGGCTCTTTGAGGGATTTTAAACAGCGAGTGGTAGATGCTAGTGTCTTTATTCCGGGTATTGGTTTGGTCGGGTAGACAATGCTTGGGATAGTAATGGCTCTTTCAGTCGCCAAAAGTTTTCCAGATGTGAATGCGGTGACTTTGGAAGTTTTGCGAAAAGAGAATAAGACCAAGCTGCAGGGATTAGCAGAGAAGCTGCAATTGGAACTGCCTGCTTCTGTGAGGAAAGGAGAGAGAATTACAGCATTTAAACTTGCTGGAGAAACCATCAGAATCTATAGAGATGGCAAGAATTCAATTGCAGATGAAGCAGCTTGCATTAGAGATGAGAGATAAGGAAAGGGCAGCAGAAATGAAACAGTTTGAGTTACAATTAAAAGCAGAAGAAAGGGAAAAAGAGAGAGTTTTTGAACTTCAAAAACTGACGCTTAAAAAGGAAAGTTAGCTTAAAAGGTTGGAGGTAACGGCTGAGGGTAGGCTTAGTGAGGAAGAGAGTGAGGATGAGCAAGCCCCTGGTCGTCAAACGTCTGGTGAGAAACTGTTTAAGCATGTTCAAGCATTGCCTAAATTTGATGAGAATGATGTGGAAGCCTTTTTTGTCTCATTTGAAAAGATGGCTAAACAAATGCAGTGGCCAGTGGCAATGTGGGTTTTGTTGATCCAAATGAAACTTGTAGGTAGGGCTAGTGAGGTATTCACATCACTATCAGAGGAGGTATCTGGGGAGAATGAGGAGGTGAAAAAAGCCATTTTAAGTGTATATGAGCTTGTACCAGAAGCCCATAGACAACGTTTCAGGAATCTAAGGAGGGACCCTGGTCAAACCTATATTGAGTTTGAAAAGATCAAACAGAGTAACTTCAATAAATTAATAAGAGCTTTAAAAATCGAGCAAACCTATGACGTCCTTAGAGAGGTAATTATTTTGGAGGAATTCAAAAATTCACTGCTTGAAGTACTGTGAAATCATGTAGAAGAGCAGAAAATTAAATCAGCAAGGTTAGCAGCTGAAGTGGTGGATGAATATGAGCTGGTCCATAAAACACGGTATGGCTTTCAAAATCAATTTCAGGCCATGAGGGATAGAAACTGGGGTAAAGTGAAATCCTCACATGGAAAGGGAAAGGTAGATCTCAGTGAAGATCATAAGGATAACTTACCACAGGGTAAAAAAGAAACTGTTGAGGGGGACAAAGAAGTTAAAAAACTCTGGTGCTTTCATTGTAGTAAAGTGGGCCACACGAAATCACAGTGCTGGTGGGCTAGAAGAAAGCCAGATGTAGGAAAAACGGGCAAATTTGGAAGTTTTGTTGGACTAGTAACAAAAAGCAGAAGGGAAGTTAGACAACTGCCTCAGAGTGTACAAGATGATCAGAGTTTCATTAAGGAGGAAGTGACAATCTGCTTAAAAAATATATACATACAAGGGTAAGGTTTATTCTCATAGGCCAGGGGTAAAGAGATTACAATATTAAGGGACACAGGATCCTCTCAGTCTGCAATGCTGAAGGATGAGGAAATATGTGCTCCTGAGAGACTATTTCCAGAAAAGGTACTGGTAACAGAAATTCATGGTGAGACAAAAAGTGCTCAATTGTATAAAGTAAGGCTAGAAAGTCCAGAGAAGATTGGAAAAGCTGTGGTAGGAGTACTGGACAAACTCTTAGCTTCAGGAATATAATTTGTCCTTGCAAATAATATAGTTGATTCACCAGTAGGCGTGCTGCATACTGTAGTTGAAAAGTTAGTGGAGACGCGGGCAACTGAAGACATGGAGAATGTTTATCCAGGAATTTTCCCTGATTATGTGATCACAAGATCACAGAGGCACAAGCTGATACAGGAGGGATCAAAAGGCACAAATAAGGAAGCTGGAATAGTGTTATCTGATTTTTTTTTGATCAGATACGTGGCACAGAGAAGGAGCAAATGAGTAAACATGCAAGTATCTTTATCTCTGCTAAGCTGATTGAATTACAGCAGAAAGATGATAACTTGTTATATCAAAGGGCATTTACAAAGGAGAGTGAATGCATTCCTGTGTGTTATTACTGAACAAATGATGTCTTAATGAGGAAATGGAGGCCATCACAAATTCAAGCAGATGAGAAATGGGTGGAGATTCATCAAATTGTTTTGCCAGTAGGGTAGAGAGAAAGAAGGTGCTGTGAGTAGCGCATGAGCTACTACTTGGTGGTCATTTAGAGGAAAATACAGGCTAAAATACAAAGACATTTTTACTGACCTGGACTACACAAAGATGTACTTGAATTTTGCCTGATGTGTCATACATGTCAGCTAATCAGAAAACTACAGGCAAAAACCCTGCAATTTTAATACCTATTCCAGCATTTGAGGAATCTTTCACAAGAGTTTTCATTGACTGCATAGGTCCCTTACCACGAACAAAATTGGGAATAAGTATTTATTAACAATAATGGATGTGTCGACTTCCAGAGGCAATCCCATGATGCAACATCACAGCAAAAAGGGTTGTAGAAGAATTACTTTATATTTTTACTAGATACAGACTGCCAATAGAGATCCAGTCAGATCAAGGTTCAAACTTCACATCCAAACTATTCAAGGAGGTTATGGATAACTTGGGAATAAAGTAATTAAAATCTACTGCGTACTATCCGGAATCACAGACAGCGCTAGATTGTACTTTTTGCAATCAAAGATGCACTGAATGAATTGACCAAATTCAGTCCATTTGAATTAATTTTGGGGCATGAAGTAAAAGGACTGTTAAAATTGATTAAGGTGAAATTAGTAAGTTAGAATTCAGAGACCACTCATTTGACTATGTATCACATTTTAGAAAATGACTAAATAAAGCTGGAGAGTTGTCTAGACAGCATTTAAAAGAATTGCAGCATACAATGAAACAGAAAGCGGATAAGAAATCACATATTCACAATTTTGCAACTGGGGATAAGGTATTGGTGTTACTTCCAGTAACACGTGAGCCTTTAAAAGCAAGTGGACTATATCGAATTGAGAAGAAATTGAGTGAGGTGAACTACTTGTTAAGGACTTCAGGAAGCAATCTCACAGAGTGTGCCACATGAATATGCTCAAAAGGTATTTTGATAGAGAGGGAAAGCAAGGGGAGAAGGTGTTAATGTTTACAACACAGAAGGAAGAACCAAGTTCAGAGAATTCTGAATTGGACTTTCCTCATATTAAATTGGACAATGAGGAAGTTGTCAAAAATTGGGATAAATTATTGCATTACCTTCTACAAGAAAATCAAAATGACCTAAAAGAGTTATTACTATCACATGGGGAGATATACAGAAATAAACTGGGAAGTACTAACCTAATTGTGCATGATGTAGAGATAGGAGATGCTGTTCTGATTAAGTAACCTCTTTATAGGCATAACCCTCTAAAGTTGGCACTGGTTTAGATAGAGCGCATGCTCCAAGATGGCATAATCGAATTGAGTTACAGTGACTGGAGCTCACCCGTAGTCATGATGCCAAAGCCCAATGGTACCCAACAGTTATGTGTGGACTATCGCAAAGTCAACGCTGTTATAAAGACTGATGCATATCCAATTCTATGGTTGGAAGACTATGTCAAAAAATGGGACAAGCAACTTATATTTCTAACTGGGACTTGCTCAGAGGCTACTGGCAAGTACCTCTGTCAGAGAGAGCAAAGGCAATTTCGGCTTTTGTAACAGCAAATGGGCTATATCAGTTCAAAGTCATGCCATTTGGCATGAAAAATGCTCTGGAGCACATTTCAGAGCTGACTGATAAGGTCATTGCCGGATTACCCAATTGTGTGATGTATATTGATGACTTGGTAATTTTTTAGTCACTCATGAAAGGAACAATTACAGCATTTATCAGATTTGTTTGTTTGACCTGGGAAGGCTGGCTTGGTGGTAAACATTGCTAAAAGTGAATTTTCCAAAGCCCAAGTGACCTTCCTGGGCCATGTTATTGGACATGGACAAATGGCCCCACAGGATGCGAAAACAAAAGTAATTGGAGAATCTCCCCCACCATTGACTAAAAAAATAGTTCTACGGTCCATGGGGTTGAATGGATTTTACCAAAAGCTTGTGCCAAAATTTAGCAGTGTAGCTGCACCACTCACCAAATTGTTAAAAAAAGGCAAAACGTTTCAGCGGACAGTGGACTGTCAAAAGGCATTTGACAGCCTAAAAACTGAGTTAACCACTGTCCCACTATTAGCCACTCCAAATTACATGAAGCCTTTCAAGGTGGCTATTGATGTCAGTGATGTGGATGTCGGTGCGGTTCTCCTGCAGGAGGACGATGTGGGAATAGAAAGATTCATCAGGTATTTTTCCAGGAAGTTGAATGTTCATCAACAGAAATATTCAACAGTGGAGAAAGAGACTTTAAGTTTGATGTTGGCATTACAACATTTCAGCATTTCTATTATCAGCAAAACATCTGACAGAATCGTATGCACTGATTACAACTACAAATTGACATTTGTGGAAACATTTAAGGACAAAAATACCAGACCGTTTAGATGGACCTTGTTATTACAGCCATTCAATGTGACAATTGTGCATGTGGCAGGTCGCCAAAACATTCGGTTGTGGGGGGGGGGGGGGGGGGGGGGGTACCGCTGCCTGAATTTGCATGTGGTTGTGTGTGTTTGCATGTTTATACTTAGTATAGTGTATATGTGTGTATATTTTAGACTACTAACTGGGTTTTTGAAGGGTTAAAAATGAGGCCATCTTTTGGTATTGATGGTTCATTTTTTTAAGGGGGGAGGTGTCACAAAGCTAATTCTTATTTTTCTAACAGCCGTTCCTTGGCTCAGTGATACTTTGTCCTTGATTGTTTTCAGAGGGGTAATAAACCAGGCTGGGCTCCGTTCAGATGGGGTTTGGTGCAGAGACGAAAAGGATTTTGAGGGGATTTTTGTTTATATGTAAACAGATGAGATTCCAGGCCAAAATGGTCATGCTTTAGAAGTGACCTGTAGAATGAAAGGGGAGTGGTCATCTCTTTAGCTGAGCAGTTTATTTTTGTCCAGGACTGGTTGGGAGTTCAACAGTGAGCTGTGTGGAAACTCTCTTCTCTCACTTCTAACTTCAACCTGTAAGCATCTGACCCTTTTCTGTACTGCATTTTAAAAGGGTTTGCTCATTGGGACTGTTGTCTATATTTGGAACAGCATACTTAAGGCTAGTTTGGTTAGACTGGGTTCTGTAGGGGTTCTTTATTCTGTTCTTTGTGTTTCATTGTGTAATTTTGTGAATATATTTTTTGTCTGTTTTAAACCCGGTAGTTAACCTCGCTAACTTAATCCAGGTAATTTTCACTGTACATTTACTGAAACAAATTGCAAAATTATGGTTTGGGCTGCCTGCTCGAGGATGTTTTGAAAGGCCTGGCCTAGTCCATAACACTATTGAATCTCCTCTGCACCCATCTAGTGACAGTACATCCTTTCTCAAGTAAGGTGACCAAAACTGCATGCAGTACTCCAGGTGTGACCTCACCAGCACCCTGTACAGCTGCAACATAACCTCCCTGCTTTTAACTTAATCCCTTTAGTTAAAAATCACACAACACCAGGTTATAGTCAAACAGATTTAATTGGAAGCACACTAGCTTTCAGAGCGCCACTCCTTCATCAGGTGATTGTGGAGGACACAATTGTAAGGCACAGAATTTAAAGCAAAAGTTTACAGTGTGATGTAACTGAAATTATATATTGAAAAATACCTAAATTGTCTGTTGAGTCTTTCATCTGTTCAAATATCATGATAGTTTCATTTCTTTCATGTGTAAAGCACAAAATATTTTTTTAAAAGTTGCATTCTCAGGTTAGCTGTAACAATTGATGTTAGCTAAACATTATGTTGAAGGTGTTAGCCCCCTGTGTTCTCTGTCTGTGCCATGATGTTTAGATTGATTCTAATCTAAAAAGTGAGATAATAGGGTTTTACATGAATCCATGCAGTTTTTGAGCAAAGTACAATGTAACTCTGCAAATACAAATTCACCCCACAAAATATATGTGTACATGTGGGTCTTTGTGTCTGTCTGTGTGTGTCTGTCAGTCTGGGTTGGGGGTTGTGAGTGTGAGAGAGAGTGTATATGTGTGTGTATAGTGAGTGTAGAGTGTCTTAAGTCTGTGAGGGGGTGCATGTGAGTGTGGGAGTGTGCGTGTGTGTCTGAGGTGGGGGCTTGTGAGTGTCTGTGAGAGAGAGTGTATATGTGTGTACATGAGTATAGAGTGGTCTAAGTTTCTGAGAGGATATGGGGTATGCCATTTAGGACTGAGATGAGGAGAAATGTTTCCACACTGCAAGTGGTGAGCCTGTGCGAGTCTGTGCCAGAGAAAGTAGCTGAGGCCAGAAGATTTACTATTTACATTAATGACTTTAACTGATGGGACAAAGGTAATGTATTGAAGTTTAATGTCAATACAAAGTTAGATGGGAAAATAAACAGTGAGCAGATGCAAAGGGATTGCAAAATGAGCACAGGAGATTCGGGAACATGATTGAAATGTATAAAATTATGGAGGGCACAGTTAGAGTAGACAGGAAGGAACTTTTTTCCTTGATGGACAGATCAATGACTAGAAGGCATAGGTTTAAGGTAAAGGGTAGGAGGTTTATAGGGAATGTGAGGAAAACCTTTCTCAACCCCAGAGGGTGGCGGGAATCTGGAACTCATGGCCTGTAAGGGTGGTAGAGACAGAAACCCTCATAACTGTTGAAGAAGGGTGGTAAGGGAACTATAGACCAGTGAGCCTGATGTCAGTGGTGGGCAAGTAGTTGGAGGGAATCCTGAGGGACAGGATGTACATGTATTTCGAAAGGCAAGGACTGATTAAGGATAGTCAACATGGTTTGCGCGCAGGAAATCATGTCTCACAAATTTGATTGAGTTTTTTGAGGAAGTAACAAAGAGGATTGATGAGGGCAGAGCAGTAGATGTGATCTATATGTACTTCAGTAAGGAATTCGACAAGGTTCCCCATGGGAGACTGGTTAGCAAGGTTAGATATCATGGAATAAAGGGAGAACTAGCCATTTGGATACAGAACTGGCTCAAAGGTAGAAGACAGAGGTTGGTAGTGGAGGGTTGTTTTTCAGACTGGAGGCCTGGGACCAGTGGAGTGCCACAAGGAGCAGTGCTGGGTCCTCTACTTTTCGTTATTTACATAAATGATTTGGGTGCGAGCATAAGAGGTACAGTTAGTAAGTTTGCAGATGACACCAAAATTGGAGGTGTAGTGGACAGCGAAAAAGGTTACCTCAGATTACAACAGGATCTTGACCAGATCGGCCAATGGGCTGAGAGGTGGCAGATGGAGTTTAATTCAGAAAAATGCGAGGTGCTGCATTTTAGGAAAGCAAATCTTAGCAGGACTTATACACTTAATGGTAAGGTCCTAGGGAGTATTGCTGAACAAAGAGACTTTGGAGTGCAGGTTCATAGCTCCTTGAAAGTGGAGTCGCAGGAAGATAGGATAGAGAAGGCGTTTGGTATGCTTTCCTTTATTGGCCAGAGTATTAAGTACAGGAGTTAGGCTGTCATGTTGCAGTTGTACAGGACATTGGTTAGGCCACTGTTGGAATATTGCATGCAATTCTGGTCTCCTTCCTATCGGAAAGATGTTGTGAAACTTGAAAGGGTTCAGAAAAGATTTACAAGGATGTTGCCAGGTTTGGAGGATTTGAGCTATAGGGAGAGGCTGAGCAGGCTGGGGCTGTTTTCCCTGGAGTGTCGGAGGTTGAGGGGTGACCTTATAGAGGTTTACAAAATCATGAGGGGAATGGATAGAATAAATATATATTCTTTTCCCTGGGTTCGGGGAGTCCAGAACTAGAGGGCATAGCTCTAGGGTGAGAGGGGAAAGATATAAAAAAAGACCTAAGGGGCAACCCTTTCACACACAGGGTGGTACGTGTATGTAATGAGCTGCCAGAGGATGTGGTGGAGGCTGGTACAACTGCAACATTTAAAAGGCAATGGGATGGGTATATGAATAGGAAGGGTTTGGAGGGATATGGGCCAGATGCTGGCAGGTGGGACTAGATTGGGTTGGGATAATGGGTTGGACTGAAGGGTCTGTTTCCATGCTGTACATCTCTATGACTCTAAGTATCTAGATGTGCGCTTGTGATGCCAAAGAATACATTGCTGTGGGCCAAGTATTGGGAAATGGGATTAGAATAGATAGGTGGTTGTTTCTGACCAGTGAGGAATCAATGGGCCCAACAGTATTTTTCTGTGCTGTAGATCTTGATTAGTAAGTAGACAAGAATGCAAATATAACGCAGAAGAATGTGGAGCTTTCTACTTTGGGAGGAAAATGGAAAAGCAGAAAATCTTTTAAATGGTGAGAGACTGGGAAATCTTGGTATATGGAAATAGCTTGTACTTGAGTTACAGACCGTGCAAAAACAGCAAACAATTGGGAAGGAAAACGATACGTTAATAGTTTCTTCAATCGAACCTTAACTTTCACTGTTTGATTGGCAGTGTTATGAGAATGTAAGCAGGCCAAGGCTCTTCAAGGGAAACATTGAATGTCTGATTTTTTTTTAAACTTTTATGAGGATTTCAAAAACTTCCCAAGTTACTGAAGCTGTTTTGTTTCTGCACCTTGTTAATAATGGAAAATACATAGAGGCAGCAAAATGGCAGGGGGTGGGGTGGGTCTGGGGGTTGGTGGTGGTGGATATGTGCATATTCCTTGTGTGATTAAAAGCAACTAATGTTAATTGGAGCACGTATTTCTTTACGGTTGGATTTACACTGGGTATGAAGGAAGGAGGTACTGTTGATCTGTAGAAGAGAACAATGGCTTTTCATGCGGATTGAGGAATTTAAATCAACCTACATGTGAAGTGAACCAGCTTCTGCTGTCTCCTTTTCTAGATGAATATTTCCCAGGTTAACATGGGATGGCGGGGTCATGGGTGGTGTGGAAGAGGAATGGGTCACATGGTGGTATGTGGAGGCAGCATGGGATTCATATTGGGGAAGGTTGAGGATATGTTTTTCAGTGTTCATGGTGCTAACAACATCTCTGGGGACTGGGTCAATCAGAGTTCGTGGCGGCAGGGTGGCTCGGTGGTCAGCACAGCTGCCTCCCAGGGCCACTGCCTCCGAGCACCAGAGAGCTGGGATCGATTCCAGCCTCAGGCAACTGTCTGTGTGGAGTTTGCACATTCTCCCCAAGTCTGTGTGGGCTTCCTCCCACAGTTCAAAGATATTCAGGCTAGGTGGGAAATGTAGGGATACAGGAATGGGGTGGGTCTGCGTGGGATGCTCTTCGGAGGGTTAGTGTGCACTTGATGGGCTGAATGGCCTGCTTCCATACAGCGGGGATTCTATGAGATATTCAGGATTCTGAAACTGTAAAAAACCCCAAAATTCAATAGAAGACAAAAATAAAGTTCAAGGACCAGTCCATGCAACTTAGCGGAGTGATGCTGGGAGGATGTTTCACCTGACTGGAGAGCCTGGAACACAGGATCTCTGTCTCAGTATCAGGGGGAAACCAAATCTTTGGAATTCTGGAACTCAGAATTATGGGTCCTCAATGGAGTCAGATGTTCAATTCAAATGCTGATAGATTTTTGGCACCAAAAGGAATGAAGGGATATATAGGTACAGCAGGCGGGTGCAGTTGAGGTAAAAGATCAGCCAGGATCTAATATAATGGCTTGGAACAGGCTCTAAGGGTTGGAAGTAAAATTGGTTGCTGATTTGTTCTGCTTAAGACAAATTTGATCCCTGTTAGTTCTCATGCCATCCTTGAAGTGGATCTCACAATTTGGATTTACCAGTAGCCATCAGTACTGACCCATTTATAAGGATGGTATCTCTATTGCAAAGTAGCAGGTGGAAATATCTATGTCAAATGTAGAAAACAGGATATGTTTTTCAGTGTTCATGGATGCATTCAACTTAGATACTGGTTATATTCCTGAAGCACACCCAATCTGATTTATTAAAGTGTTCTTCTATCAATACTTGGCCTGTCCTATATGTGACTCCTCACATTCAGCAAAGTGGTTGACCAGCCTCTGAAATGGCCACCCAAGCAATTCAGTTATTTCTCAGAACTCAGTTCATTTACATATAAACATAGAGATTAGGAGCAAGAGTAGGCCATTCAGCCCTTCAAATGTGCTCCACCATTTAATATGATCGTGGCTGATCTATCTCATTTTCTCCCCATTTCCTTTGATATATTTAAAATCTAAAATAAAAATATCTCTATCTTAATTTCCACTCTCCCAAAGGTAAACAGAATTGGCATTAATGTTGGCCTTGCTATGAATGAGTAAACAAAAGGAAAGCTACTTTTGGGATTGCTGCAAATTTTAGGTGGACATGAATCCAATAACAAGAGAAAAGGCAAATCTTTGACATATCTGATCACGTATTCAAACGGTTTACTGTTCTTTTTTCAAGATTTATGTGAAAAATGACATACAGCTGAAACTAAATTTTTCCAGCAACTACTGCATATCTCTCAATATTCCTCTGTGGTCACCATAATGATGTGGTAGCCTACTTTGCACTTGCAATATCTTACTTCAAGAATCTGAAATTGCACCAGCCATTGTCCCAAATAATATTTAATGTTTACATGAAAGATAGAATAATTAAATATATGCCATATACATGGTGAAAAGATTAACAACCTGTGGCTAATAAAACCAACTGAAATTCCTGACAAGAATGTGTAGCAAATTATATAACCACCCACTGTAAACCCATCAAATGTGGCTTTCTGAAATTTCTTTGTCTATAATGAATCTCAGAATTTTAAAATGATATCAGTATTTGTCTGGTTTGGGCTGCAAACCTCCAGGAAAAACAGCATGTTTTAATAAACTATACTTACCCTGGGATACAAGGCCCACATTCTGCATCGGTCTCTACAGTGCCTGGTGTCAAGACAGTAGCCCGAAAGAATCCCTCACAATCTTTGTGTCTTCTGCAGATCTGATATACACCCTTTGAGAATTTGCCATTCTGGCAAGGTTGGCAGCCATAGGAATCATCCTTAACTCCATATCCACAGTTCTAAAAAGAATTCACACACATTAGAACTGTAGATGATTGGAATTAGAAAATTTGACTGGCCAAGGTCTGTATACGAGGAATGCAACTTAAGAAATAGGCCACCAAT
This sequence comes from Chiloscyllium plagiosum, assembly GCF_037043375.1. Taxonomy (NCBI): domain Eukaryota; kingdom Metazoa; phylum Chordata; class Chondrichthyes; order Orectolobiformes; family Hemiscylliidae; genus Chiloscyllium; species Chiloscyllium plagiosum. The sequence goes on from NW_028270144.1 coordinate 77,044,830, forward strand.
TTTACCAGTAACAACTCTCCCCTCCCGCCCCATACTGTAATACACTCACTCATTCCACTTGTTCGCTACTGATGATTATGAAATTGAATAAAGAAGTTTTGATTTTTCTTTACATCACAGACGTACTAGGAAGAAGTGAAGTAGAATATTGTTAAAGATTATTTAATTTGATGTTGAGTATTGTTTAATTAGATTCAATACAGGTATACTCAGTATATACATTTCTGGTACACTGTTTCAACATTGCTTTTTTGTTAAAGGCTGTAGCAACATTAAGTTTTATGGGACCATTCTACCTGAGTAGAATGGATCCTGATTCTTCTGAAATGCAACTCTGTTTTCAAAAGGAGGGTACCAGGTGTGAATCTAGGAATTCACTTTCAAACAATGACTGATGAAGCTCTTTGAGTATCTTATTATTGGATTAAGGAGGGCTCAAAAGCAATTTTCAAATTGGATATTGCCACATCCTACTGGTCTGAAATTTAATGGTGTAGAGATATCAGGTTTATTGCAGGAGCTGGAATATTTCTGTTCAGCCTGAGTTTTTTTTGGCACCACGAGTTGCGCCGTAAGATTGGGCACAGTACCATCCAACTCCTCTGAAATCCAGCTTCTTTTCTCGAATATGACAATGGTAGGTTCAATGATGACTGCTAGCTACCTTTTGATGCTCTAACTAGTATAACTACCTCCCAGCAGTGCTCAGCACCCCTAATTGGTAATAAGCTGACATTGAGCATAATTACGTCTTAATATTTAAAGATAGTGTCACATGAGGCAGCACGGTGGCTCAGTGGTTAGCCCTGCTGCCTCACAGCAGCAGTGACCCCGGTTTGATTCCACCCTCGGTGTCTGTGTGTGTGAAGTTTGCACATTCTCCTTGTGCCTGTATGAGTTTCCTCTGGATGCTGTAGTTTCCTCCCACAGTCCAAAGATGTGCAGGCTAGGTGGATTAGCCATGGGAAATGCAGGTATAGGGTAGGGGACTGGGTCTGGGTGAGATGATCTTCGTGGGGTGGTGGAATCGATGAGACAAATGGCCTGCTTCCACACTGTAGGCATTCTATAATTCTATAAGCGACATTGACCCAGCATGGTTTTCAAACCAGAAATCATCCAGGCATTATTTTCAAATTGGGGTGGGGGGAATCTAAAGTCCCGAAACATTACAAACATATCCAGAAGTTGGTATTGAAAAGCTGGAAAATGAATCAAGCCCTTCATGATATCAGAGCCTGTTAGGTGCTAAGGCAAATTCATAGGTGATTGTGGCGCTCCCAACTCATTGCTAATCAATAGGATCAGAGAGAATTAAATTTTTTGGCCTTTGTTACACATTATTGAAGAGTAGCAATAAAACTATTCACATGGTTTCATACAGTTACCTACTTCTATGTAAAAGGCATAACAACTAAAGTGATGAGCTGGATTCAATGTGAATATTCTAAAATTGCGCTCAGTTATTCTACACCACTCTTTTACAGAAGTATCTCATTGTCTGCTTTACAGTTGGCATTTATTGAATATTGTGAAATTTCAGTATTTGCATGCTGACACAAGCAAAAACTACCGGACACTTTTACAGTACAAGTACATGTACTGTTTTAATGCAATGACAAGTGTTAATGGCTGTCAATCAACACCTTTTGCACTAAAATTGAACAACTTCAACTACAGAGTCTGATTTGTTTAAGTTGTGATTTATTTTAGGAAATGAAAAAAGTCAAACGTTTTTTCTTCCATTTCCTTCTCATCTTTTCTCTCTTAATCTAATTTTGCTTTCACTTTATGTAGCCTTTTTTAATGTAAGTGGCTTGATGTAGAAATCAACTCTTTTACTTCACCTTCCTTGATCCCCGATATCAATTTCACAGTCATTCAAGCTCATTAGTTAAAGAGATACATTTGTGCTTGTATTATTCATTCACATCCCAGATGACCTCTTTCCCTCACTGTGCTGCTACGAACGACCTAGCACAGTAAACTTAGACCCACTGCCTCATGTTTAACTAATTTCTTCCCTTCTGGTGTAATCCTTGTACCATGTTCTTGGACTATGCACTATTCATTGGCTGTTACTAGTCTTTAGTCTATTATTCCCTCTTTCAACTTCCTGGATTCCTGTTGTCACTGCCATAAAAGGCAATGACTGGCAATTCATGTGGAAAAATTCATGAAAATGAATCCACAACCTCTCATTCCAGAAAAGTGCAGGATATTCCAAATGTGCTGCTCAGTGCATTATGCCAGCTGATGATCTTCATAAGAAAATATTTTCCAATTTTTCTTGATTCATGTTCCCAAAATTATGTGAATGTATTTGCCTCTTCATGAAGATAAATCATTGAAATTCTATCATGAAAATCTCACTGCCATAGATAAAGTAGGAACAGAGGAGGTCCTTTAAGCTGAATTCAATAACATTGTGGCTAATTTGATTGTGCTTTCAGATCCACTTCCTCTCTGCCTGTATAACCTTGACTCCCTTGTCTATCAAAAATCTACTTAACTTGACAAAATACCATGACCCCATGTCAAGTGCTGTTTGAGGAAGAGAATTCCACTGACTAATAACCCTCTGAGAGACAAGTAAATCTCCTTATCTCCAAATTCTTTTTTAAACTTCTGGTTCAAATCTCCCGCACATGAAGAAACATTATCTTGATATCCACACTGTCAAGTTCCATCAGTATCTTCTATGTTTCAATGTGATCTTTTCTCATCTAGTAACTTATATGTTCCTTTTCTAAATACAATTAATCTGTTAGAGTGAATATAATCATGGTAACTTAGCAACAGTATGCCTGTGATTGACAAAGAATATTAAATATATTCAATCTAGAACAGACTTCAGCTTAAAAAAAAGTTGAATATGTTTAATTACCAATTGAACAAGCAAGAAGGAAGCAAATATGTCAAAGTACATGCACAAAATAGAAAAAAAACTGAATTCAAGCATGGATTAAAAATTGCACAAAACCATGCATTTGTTACATTTTTAAAATTATATCTTCACACTATGTTCACACATTTGACTTTTGTTCTTTTTTCAAATGGAGAAGTAGTTCATTGCATTTTTATTTTAAACTAATAAAAGTTCTTACATTAACTCAAATGGAAATGTACAAAAATACCTAAATAATTACAATCCACACTTTAATAAATCAGCCAAAGGCAGCTCCTTATTTTGCTTTGGGAAGCTTAAATGCATCTTTCACTATCTTTGAAAGTATATTTAAAAGCGAGATAAATCGGTTCTTGACTGTCAAGAGGATCAAAGGTTATGGGGGGACAGTGGAAGAACAGGGTTGAAAAACATATCAGCCATGATTGAATGGCGGAGCACACTCAATGGGCAGAATGGCCTAATTTCTGCTTCTATGTCTTATGGTCAATATCACTGTAATTGTAATAGAGATATCGTTCAGGGAATGCAAGATTCACAGGGCCAGCATTTTTCGTTTATCATTAGTTGCACAGGAGAAACTTATGGTGATCTACCTTTTTAAACTATTGCAGTAAAACAAAAATCAATCACAATTCATCTCAATGCCATTTACACGATCTTGCTATATAGAAAAGAATGCTGGATTTATTAGTTCTGAGCTTGTTTTGGATATGAAAGGCTCTATATTAATACAAACTGGTCTTACCTTTCAAAAAATTCAATTATGCTAGCAAAGGAAATTGTTGGTCATTACAAAATAATAGTTTGGAAGTAGCTTTAAAAGACTTAAATAGTAAAGTTCTTTTCAAATAACACTATTGATGAATTATCACAATTCACAAGACATGGGCATTAGGAAGAATTTTCTGTTGTACTTCTTTCATTTTGTACTTTAGGAGGAAAACATTGTGCGTTGCACACAATTGTTCACCAAGACTCTGTAATTTCAGACAATGCAGTCCTTGTTCTTGTAAGCAAAATACAGTACAGGATAGCCACAATTAATTCTGGGGTTTCTGAAATAAGGAATTTTGTTCTGTAAACATTTCAGATCATTGTTTTCCAGAGTTTAACAAGAAGTCTGTGTTAGTGAATTCTATGACAGAAATGTGATAAAACTGAAATCTGGAATTCATTATAATGATTCCAATCTGAGAGAACAAATACAGTTAATTGTAATGTGAGTCAAGCTTGTTAAGTTGTAAATGAGGCCCATGACCACTGATATTCCTCATAATAACCAAAATAGGTAACATTACAAACAGTGAATCGTAAAACAGAGCTACGGCAATAGTCTGTTGTTCATATCAAAATGGATTTGAAGGGATTAATTTTAAAATGACATGGTAATTTTCTAACCTTGGCAAATGGAATTGTAAAGTGAAGGTCCGGTATTCCTAATAGCAGAGCGGGAGGCATTGGTGTAATGGTATTGTTACTAGTTTAGCCATCCTAAACCCTTGGCTAATATTTTGGGGACATGGATTTGACTATGTTAGATGCTGAAATTTGAACTCACTCACCTTTTAATTACATTTTAATGAATTTTAATTATAGCTCATTAGCAGGTATGCAATTCTTGTCAATTATGAGAAAAAAATCCATCCAATTTTAATTGTCTCATTACCCTGATAGAAAGGATGTGCTGAAAATCAAACTTTACTATTCCACAAGTCATCACAAAAATGAAGTATGGGTAATTTAATCTCTAGGATTGTTAATTTGCCTAAGTGTGACCACTGTCTAAAATATAAAGAAACATGCATCAGGTTTTAACATAAACAAGAAAACAAAAAGCAAAATTATTGTAACAAACACTCTAACTTGTAGCAAAATGGATTATTAATTACTACTTTACAAACATTAACCACACCCCATTAAAATCCACACACGTATGCATTCATTCACAAATAGGTCAGACACAATAGACTAAATAACAGCTGGGCCCCTGAGGATGGTGGGCCCACAGGAGGATCAGTTTTTTTGGCCATGACTCCATTTCCTGGGGATGAGTGAGTCTCAGTGTCAATGCAGGCATCATATGTCCCAGAACACTGTGATGTGACTGTGAAAGCTGTATGGTCAGGACCTCAGTAATGCAGGAGTAGGCCATCCTCTCCCAGTGGTTATGAAGGTGACAACTGCTTTGAATTTGTATGGTGACATGCTCCTTCCAGGGGGTGACCTGCTTGGGACCTATCAATTATCCACCAACAAATGCGTCAGGACAGTGACCAATGTTGTGAAGAAGTGTCACTGGATCTGAAATGTTAACTCTGCTTTCTCTCCACAAATGCTGCCATTTTTCAAGCAATTTCTGTTTTTGTTTCTGATTTTCAACATTCGCAGTTATTTTGGGCTTCTTTTGTTTGCTAACCAGAAACCTGGCCATTAATAACTAGCTTCTTGACAAAAAGATGCAATTACTTCCTTACCCAACCCAAAAACCTAGTTGTTAACTCACACCTGGAAAGAGGTTTTCAAAATCACTGTCAGTTACACCATTACCTTCAGACTGAAATTAATTACTGATGGCATCGACATGATGATGGGGTGTAAAGGTTGGACTTAGAATCTGTTGTCAAGGAAATCACTGATGGGTTTTTATTTCATGACTTTTTGCACTTATGTGGGTCAAGGGTTCATGATACCAAAGGATTAATCTGGCCCAAATTTTATGATTGTGATATCAAAATTGCAAGTCAATAACAAGAAAACAATCAGAGGAATTACTATTCGCAACATTACTTGAATTCAACGTAACCCTTGAATTTTAGAAACTCCTTTATGTTCTAACGAGATGGGAGTACAAATCTGTTAATCAATGCTGGGAAAATCAGGAGCCAATCACATAAATTTATTCCCATATTTGATTCGCAGATTTGTGTTTGCTCTAGTTAAATTCCATAGGAGCTCTCAATTTCAAGACTCTTGCTTACTGTCCTGTTTAGTCAAATGCAAAATTATATATTTCTGATAATTTTCTAAGTGCAATGCAAGTTTTATGTGAAAGGATCAAGAAAAATAGTTTTAAGTAAAACTTATCTTATTTCTAAATGTAACTTACCGAAACAGGTTCTTCACCTGAGTGACATTGAGGACAGGCATGGCAAGACCCAGTTGTTTGGTTAAAATATTCATTCTCCCCACATTCTGAGGAGTAGTCAGCAATAACTAAAGAGATCAGGGATACCTGACATTCAAGAATAGATTGTTATCAGATTGCTAAACATTCCCACTACTAAAATATTCACATTTATTTCAATAAATATTCCTGAAGCAAATAAACTTTAAGACACAAAGTAAAATGACTTCACCATAAGAGTGCTGGGTTATTACTCATCGATGTGATAGATGTTAGGGCTGGTTATATCTATTCTTATGACTAATTCTGGAATCACAAAGCACCAAAGTTTAAAATCAGACATTACTTATAATTTACAGACAAGTGAGACTTTGCTAAAACACTTGCCTCAGGGGATAGACAAGATTCCTTGCAGATGCTCAGCTCATCCTGTTAATTTTGTATTTATGTGACTATAAACCTGGCTATAAATTATTGAGTTTGAGACTCATGTTAGTAAATTCCTGGCAAATATCTTGTGACTGCTGTGTCTAAGGTAAAATAAGCCAGTGGTCTGACTTGAGAGTTCACTAGAACTATTTAAAGAACATTGCAAAATAATTGATAAAATCTGAAAACTGTGTTGAAGCCATTACTGCATCTCAAAAACACCAGTGAAATTGTACCACTAAGATGGTAAGATAAACATTCAATTTACAATGCTTTTAACACAGAAAAAGAAAGACTTGCATTTATGTGATGTTTTCATGCCTACTTGACAACTCAAAGTATTGTTATAAGTCAATGGTTTACTTTTGAATCAGAGTCATGGCTGTAATGTAGAAAATGCAGCAGGCAACTAGAACAAATTCTCATAAGCAGCAAGGTGATGGTGGCTAGATTTTTCAATTTTCTTTGTGATGTTCATTTAGAGATGTATAAAAGTCATGACATCTATGTCAACTCACTTGTCTTTCTTCAAAACAATGCCAGGTGTTGGCTGTTGCAGGTTCCAGGGTTTAAATGTTTTAGTAGGGTCAGAGGTGGGGGTAAAAGAGGGGGAGGTGTGGCATTGCTTGTCAAAGATAGTATTACAGCGGTGGAAAGGACGATGGATGAAGACTCGCCATCTGAGGTAGTTTGGGCTGAGGTTAGGAATAGGAAAGGTGAGGTCACCCTGTTAGGAGTTTTCTGCAGGCCTCCTAATAGTCCTAGAGACATAGATGAAAGGATTGCGAGGATGATTCAGGAGAAGAGTGAAAGTAATAGGGTGGTTGTTATGGGGGACTTTAACTTTCCTGATATTGACTGGGAAAGCTATAGCTCGAGTTCGTTAGATGGGTCGGTGTTTGTCCAATGTGTGCAGGAGGGTTTCCTGACACAATATGTAGACAGGCCAACAAGAGGTGAGGCCATACTGGATTTGGTTCTGGGTAACGAACCAGGCCAGGTGTTAGAATTGGAGGTAGGTGAGCACTTTGGGGACAATGACCACAATTCGGTGACTTTTACTCTAGTGATGGGGAGGGATAAGTGTGCACTGCAGGGCAAGAGTTATAGCTGGGGCAGGGAAATTATGATGCGGTGAGGCACGACTTAGGATGCGTGGCTTGGAAAAGTAGGCTTCAAGGCATGGGCACAATTGATATGTGGAGCTTGTTCAAGGAGCAACTATTGAGTGTCCTTGATAAGTATATACCTGTCAGGCAGGGAGGAAAGGGTCGTGTGAGGGAGCCGTGGTTTAATAAGGAATTGGAATCCCTTGTTAAATAGAAGAGGGCGGCCTATGTAAAGATGAGGCATGAAGGTTCAATTGGGCCGATTGAGAGTTATAAGGTAGCCAGGAAGGACCTGAAGAGAGAGCTAAGAGCAGCAAGGAGGGGACATGAAAAGTCCTTAGTTGGTTGGATTAGGGAAAACCCTAAGGCTTTCTATAGATATGTCAGGAATAAAAGAATGACTAGGGTAGGAATAGGTCCAGTCAAGGATAGTAGTGGGAAGTTGCGTGTGGAGGCTGAAGAGATTGGGGAGGCACTAAATGAATACTTTTCGTCAGTATTCACTCAGGAACAGGACATTGTTGCCGATGTGAATATTGAGTCACAATTAATTAGAATGGACGGCTTTGAGGTATACAGGGAAGAGGTGTTGGAAATTCTGGAAAGGGTGAAAATAGATAAGTCCCCTGGGCCTTATGGCATTTATCCTAGGATTCTCTGGGAAGCAAGGGAGGAGATTGCAGAGCCATTGGCCTTGATTTTTATGTCCTCGTTGTCTACAGGAATAGTGCCAGAAGACTGGAGGATAACAAATGTGGTTCCCTTGTTCAAGAAGGGGAGTAGGGATAACCCTAATAACTATAGGCCGGTGAGTCTCACTTCTGTTGTGGGCAAAGTCTTAGAGAGAATTGTAAGGGATAGGATTTATGAACATCTGGATAGGAATAATGTGATCAAGGATAGTCAGCATGGTTTTGTGAGGGGCAGGTCGTGCCTCACAAACCTTATTGAATTCTTTCAGAAGGTGACTAAGGAGGTAGACGAGGGTAAAGCGGTAGATGTGGTGTATATGGATTTTAGTAAGGCATTTGATAAGGTTCCCCATGGTAGGCTACTGCAAAAAATACGGAGGTATGGCATTGAGGGTGAGTTGGAGGTTTGGATTAGGAATTGGCTGGCTGGAAGAAGACAGAGGGTAGTAGTTGATGGTAAAGGTTCATCTTGGAGTGCAGTTACTAGCGGTGTTCTGCAAGGATCTGTTTTGGGACCATTGCTGTTTGTCATTTTTATAAATGACCTGGAGGAGGGGCTAGAAGGTTGGGTGAGCAAGTTTGCGGATGATATGAAAGTCAGTGGAGTTGTTGACAGTGAGGAAGGATGTGTCAGGTTACAGCGGGATATAGATAAGTTGCAGAGCTGGACAGAAAGATGGCAAATGGAGTTCAATGTAGGTAAGTGTGAGGTGATTCACTTTGCTAAGAGTAACAAAAAGATGGGGTACTGGGCTAATGGTCGGATACTTAGTAGTGTGGATGAGCAGAGGGATCTTGGTGTCCATGTACACAGATCTCTGAAAGTTGCCACCCAGGTAAATAGTGCGGTGAAGAAAGCATATGGCGTACTGGCTTTTATTGGTCGAGGAATTGAGTTTGTTGATGGAGTTTGTGGATGAGTGCCATGCTTCTAGGAATTCCCTGGCTGTTCTTTGTTTGGCTTGCCCTATAATGGTAGTGTTGTCCCAGTAAAATTCATGTTGCTTGTCGTCTGCGTGTGTGGCTACTAGGGATAGCTGGTCATGTCGTTACATGGCTAGTTGATGTTCATGGATGCGGATCGTTAGCTGTCTTCCTGTTTGTCCAAACAGGACAAAAGGAAGACAGCTAATGATCCGCATCCACGAACATCAACTAGCCAAGGACAAACAGGAAGACAGCTAACATCAACTAGCCACGTAACGACACGACCAGCTATCCCTAGTAGCCACACACGCAGACGACAAGCAACATGAATTTGACTGGGACAACACGACCATTATAGGGCAAGCGAAACAAAGAACAGCCATGGAATTCCTAGAAGCATGGCACTCATCCACAAACTCCATCAACAAACACATAGACCTGGACCTAATATACCGGCCACTACAGCGGACAGCTGAAACTGAAACCAGAAGCGGCAGGGACAGGCCACTATAAATGCCGGAGGAAACACCACAGAAGCGCTTCACAGGAGGCTCCAAAAAACTGAGGATGTCACCTAGACGGGGACGAAACGTTTGCAACAAAAACTTCCAGCTCGGCGAACAAAACCACAGCAACGAGCACCCGAGCTACAAATTAGATTAGATTAGATTAGATTAGATTAGATTACATTACTTACAGTGTGGAAACAGGCCCTTCGGCCCAACAAGTCCACACCGCCCTGCCGAAGCGCAACCCACCCATTCCCCTACATTTACCCCTTACCTAACACTACGGGCAATTTAGCATGGCCAATTCACCTGACCTGCACATCTTTGGACTGTGGGAGGAAACCGGAGCACCTGGAGGAAACCCACGCAGACACGGAGAGAACGTGCAAACTCCACACAGTCAGTCGCCTGAGGCGGGAAATGAACCCGGGTCTCTGGCACTGTGAGACAGCAGTGCCATCCACTGTGCCACCGTGCTGCCCACTATCTTCTCACAAACTTTGAATTGGATAAGCATATGGAGGATAGTGGACTAGTGTAGGTTAGGTGGGCTTGGATCGGCACAACATCGAGAGCCAAAGGGCCTGTTCTGCGCTGTATTTTTCTATGTTCTATGTTCTATAAAAGTGGGTTTGCCATCTCCTGCAAAAGAAGGCACTCCTACTGAGAAAATGCTGTGATGGAGAATTAGCTATGATTTTGTGCTCAAGTCCTGGAGAAGGCTTTAATATACAACTTGCTGATCATATATTTCCGTTTTGCCAGGACGGATCTTTCTGTGACCAAAGTCTGATATTGTCAGCTGCGACTGGAAGTGCGTCCAGAAAATTTAAAACCATTACGGACTCTTCCATTGGTGGTAGCACCGGTGATGTATCTGGCAGCAGGAGGCGACTAATTGCATCCCCAGTCACTAATTGGCCTCCGGAAGAGTGTTTCAATTTGTACTTATACACACTTAATATTGGAGCTCAGTGCTGAATTCAGCCTGAAGCTATGGGAGGTACTGCCTTGTCTTCTTTAAGTAGATCTAACAGGAGTTTATGGTGTATTATTATTAAAAATTTAAGTCTGTAAAGGAATTGGTGGAACTTCCTGAGTCCAAGTATGACCACTGAACCTTCCTATTCTATCTGGATGTATTTATCCTCTACATTAGCCAAAGTCCCAGATGCATACACTATTGGGCATTCCTCTCCACTGGGCCACTTATGAGCTAATATTATCCCAATGCCTTACAGGGAGGCATCACATGTTAATACCAGATCTCGCTTGGGATCATAGTATGCCAACACCTTACTGGATGATAACTGTTTCTTCACTTCCCTTGGAAATGGTCATGTAGGCAAGCCTACATGACCATTTCCAAGGCTGACCATTTTTTTAAGAGTTGATGCAAAGGTGCCAGGATGGAGGACAGGTTATGTCTGAACTTTCCATAATAGGACACCAGCCCAAGGAAAGACCTAAGTTCCAGTACAGATGTGGGAACTGGGGCACCTTTGATCACCCTCACTTTTTGTTCAAACCCACCTCGGGCTACTGTCTGTGTGGAGTTTGCACATTCTCCCTGTGTCTGCGTGGGTTTCCTCTGGGTACTCCGGTTTCCTCCCACAGTCTAAAGATGTGCAGGTTAAGTGAATTGGCCATGCTAAATTGCTTGTAGTGTTAGTTGAAGGGGTAAATGTAGGGGAATGGGTCTGGGTGGGTTGCTCTTTGGAGGATCGATGTGGACTTGTTGGGCTGTAGGGCCTGTTTCCACACTGTAAGTAATCTAATCTAATCTACCAAGGTGTAACTTAGACTTATGGATTCTGCAGCCCAAGTAAGTCATTTTGGAGTGCATGGGGCACACATTTTCCCCTTCTAAGGCATATGCCCCCCTGGAAGAAACATCTAAGGAATATACCCCAATTCTCTAACTTCTCCTTATTGGTTTTCCCTGTTATTAGCATGTCACTTAGATAATCCATCGTCCACTGAAATATTACAATACCCAAAAGGCAAACTCGTATATTGGTACAAACCCTTATGAGTATTAATTGTAGCATACTTCTGGGAATCCTTATCTAACCACATTTTCAAGTTCACATGGTTCTAGGCAGCACAGTGGCTCAGTGGTTAGCACTGCTGCCTCACAGCACTAAGGACTCAGGTTTGATACCAGCTTTGGGTGACTGTATGTGTGGAGTTTGCACATTCTCCCTGTGTCTGCATGCGTTTCCTCTGGGTGGTCTGGTTTCTTCCCACAGTCCAAAAGATGTGCAGGTCAAGTGAATTGGTCATGCTAAATTGCCCATAGTGTAGGTGCATTAGTTAGAGGGAAATGGAGCTGAGTGGGTTACTCTTCAGACGATCGGTGTGGACTTGTTGGGCCGAAGGGCCTATTTCCACACTGTAGAGAATCTAATCTCTGTCCAGCTTCATGAAGGCAGCCCCCTTCCAACTGTGTGTCTAAATCCTCTGTGCGAAGGACTGGGTATTTATCCAGCTGCGAGAAGCAGTTTATAATTTGATTAAAATCCCCACAAAGGCGAATCACCCCACTTAGCTTCGCAATCACTACATCCATTCCATAATGTGTACTGGCTTGATGATTCCTTCACTTTCCAGCTTTTCAATTTCTGCCTTTACTTTTTACAGTAAATGGCACTGGGTGGACCTTGCAGAAGGATTCCTGGTCAACATGCAAGATGGCCTTGGCTCTTTGACAGTCCCTGGTCTTTCCTGAAAAACTTTCAGGTATTTAATTAGGATTTCACTCAGGCAGCCATTTTCTATTCAAAAAATGTTAAGCCAATCTGGGTGAATCTTTCTCAATCAATTTTGCCCTGTCAACATTGGGCCCAAGCCTTTGACTATAAACAATGGTAACTCAACCAGCTACTTCTCATAAGAGACTGAAACCGAAGTTGTATCCTTAATCTGTAAAGGTTCCTTGGTAATAACTTCTCAACCTAGCTGAGGTCTTGCACAAGCTTAAGGGTTGGAATCCAGAGTGAGTTTGTGATCACTGAGACTGTTGTGCTGGTATCGAGCTACATTAGAACCAGGTAACCATTTCACAGGATATTTGATTCAATTGGTTCTGGTTTGGATGCTGTTAAGCAAATTAACTGTTTCAAATCAGATGTAGGTGGATTTTCCAAGGTGCACACTCTCCTGGATACTGGCCTATGAATTTAGGTCCAGTGGGACTCTTTTGCTTTCTTCAGTCCACAAACCACAAACTACAATGGCTTTCAGCCTGGTTCCTGCAGAAAATTGTACCCATTTGGTTGAGGTCTGGCTTTGTTTTTTGCTGTGGGCTGACCTAAAGTCCATCTGCTCAGGATATGTCCTAAGTGTGGCTTTGCAATTGCCTTCACTGAAGGAGTGTTCCCCAAACTCAGTCAGATAGGTAAGGGTATCCACTTCCATCAGAATACCCTGCAATGATGTGCTCCACTTGGTACATTTTCCAATGATAAAGCCAGTTGTAGTGCCTGCTTGAAGTCCAGTTGGGCTTCAGCAAGTAGATGCTTTTGCATGATTACATTATTAATCCCACTCTCGGTGCCACTGAACTAACTCCACAGAGGCCGGTATCCCGTCAGCAATCACCCTTTTATTTAAATGTGGAGAGTCCTTGATCCTGATCCAGTTCCCTCAGAGCTAGCTCTCAGAGTGACACTCCTGTTCTTAAATGTCAGCCAGGGCTCCCTGATTGAACAAGATTAACAGCCCCCGTCAGGGAACTCAATGTCTATGTCTGATCTCGTTATAATCACTACAAGTAGCGATTACTTTTGTAACAGTATATTTGATAAATACACAACGCCAATTATAGAGACGCCTAGTGTAAAGCAAAATCAGGTCACCTCTTCTCAATTAAACCAGCTAAAATAACCATTATTGAAGCAAAACCCTAACATATTCTATTTGTACCACATGTTTCTTTTCTGGCATGTGGTTTTGAAAAATGCTGTTTTTATTAAAAAAATATTTTTCCTATGAGAGCGTGGAGTCCTGGAAAACTATCAAATGGCATTGAAGGTGGTAATGACCTGCCTGGAGAAAGCATGGTAGCTGTATAGAATTATAGGGCAAATTACCAATATGAAATTGGTCTGCAAATTAAAATAGGCACAGATAGCAGCAGCGAAGAGCAAAAAGAGAGAGAAGTCAGAATTTGTAGGGAGATAAAAGACCATTGTCCTAATTTATAGTGGGATTTTTGCAGCATTAAAAGAAATGATTGTTTTTCTGGGTATTAAAAGGGCATTTTTACCAACTCTTTGCCAGCTGAGAGTGTTATGGGGAATTCTGATGCAGCGGTCAGCTGGATCTGGAGGATTTTCCATCCATTTAAAGAAAATAACCTGCTGAACATGATTCCTGGCACAGTGTGTGCTTCTGACAGGTGCAACATTGAGTTGGGAGGCTGACTTCACAACATTTCTCTTGTATAGCAGTTAGGAGAACAGTTAAACTGAGTTCAGAAGCCAAAGTAATGAAATTAAGCTGTTATAGACCAAAGTGCAGATAATTATGTTTTTACACTCACTTTTGGGACTTTATATCCTCTCCAAAACTCTTCTCTATTGACTTTAATGGGAAACAACTTGCTGTGTGGTGTGAAATGAACTGCTAGTTTACCATCAATCTGTGCTACTGGCAAATATCAAGTTTATCTCCTTTGACTTTTGTTTATAATGGGTGAGCACGGTGATTTTGCATCTCTTTTTTTCTGGACACGATATACCAGTCTGCGTAACTAAAGCACATTGATACTCTTACAAACCAACTTGGTTTTGCAAATATTTAAATTGAATTCTTTCAACGTTTTATTTAGAGGAAATTCACTTTTTGATTTGTTTTCTGTTGAATAGATAGAGCATGAAAAGTCAAGATCTGATATGAGAAAAGACTTGCATTTATGGAGTATGTCCCATAACCTCAAGTTGCCCCAAAGCAATTTATAGCCAATGAAATGGTTTTTGAAATTAGGGTAGGTTACAGTTAATAGAAGGGCAAAATTACAAATGCTATTTCTGGAAGATGAAACTCCAAACAAGTTATATGATTCGGTAAAAAAACACACACACATTAAACCCATGTTTAAGAGCCTAATTTTTCATTGCCTTAAGTTGTATTCAGGAATGTATTTTTTCCTTCAAACCTACTAGTTGTGTTGTGCATTACTGAGGAAGCATTGGCATACTGGTAATTAACATCTCACAGCATAATTCAAAGGTGTTCAGACCAGCATTCGCCTCTCCAAAGAGACCATTGAAATGAATTAGTTAGTACAGTAATATATTTAATTGCTGCTTGTGGAATCTTGCTGCATACAAAGTGAATCCATCCTTGTATACAAAATAAGAATGTAACACTTCAAAAGTAGCATCAGTCATGAATGTTGATTGGGATTTTAAGTTTGGGAAAAACTTTATATAGGAAACAAATATTTCTCCTTTTCTTTCTACTTTACAACTACAATTCTGGTTGGTGTGATTCATGCACTGAATTTTAAGGGCCTCCCAAAGATGGGAATTTCTAGACCCAATCCAGCACCAGCAATGAGAAGCATTTGGAGACATCAAGGTGGGACATGAATCCAAAGCAGGCAAATTAAGATATTTGACAAACTTGTTAAGAGCTTGTCAGGGGTAGGAGGTTAGAGTTTCAAAGTTGCACATAATGGATATGCAGCTTCTCAAACAGGTCAGCTGGGGAAGGCAGGTAAAGTGTGGGGAGCCATCATATCTGCTTTTGACACCACCCTAAGGTTAAGTGGGGCAAAGGGGCACTCGATTCTTTGTGAGGAGATGCCTGGGTGGCAGCACAGATACCAAACAGTGGCCACACTGCCTGCCTGCACTTTGGAAGAGGTCAGCACCCTCTGGCATTATGGGTGCAAAAGAACAAAGACTGTCAAGTTCACCTGGGTCGATAGCTTTTTATTGGAATCATTCTCAGAATATGGGCATCGCTGGCTAGATCAGTATTTATTGCCCACCTGTAATTACCCAGAGGAAAGTTGAGTTACCCACATTGTTGTGGGTCTAGAATCACACAAAAGTGCAACCAGGTGGTTAAAGATAGCAGTTTCCTTCCCAAAAAGGGCATCAGTGAACCAGATGGGTTGTTTCTCCCCCTAACAATTGTCAATGGGTTCATGAAGAAGGGCTTATGCTCGAAACGTCGATTCTCCTGTTCCCTGGATGCTGCCTGACCTGCTGCGCTTTTCCAGCAACACATTTCCAGCTCTGACCTCCAGCATCTGCAGACCTCACTTTCTCCTCAATGGGTTCATGGTCAGCATTAGATTCTTAATTTCAGATTATTATTGAATTCAAATTCCACTGTGAGCCATGGTGGGATTCAAACCAAGATTCTCAGAACTTTACCCGGGTCACTGGATTGTCAGTTCAACAATAATACCATTAGGCCATCACCTCCCCACATATCTGCCCTGAAGAAATGCTCCAGATGGAAATGGGGGCACCACTCTTTCAATTTAAACACAATTGTAATAAGGGGAAACAGCATCCACATAAAAGATAGAGCACTAAGTATCAAAAGGATACAGTAGAGCGGGATATAGGAAAGATATAGGGCCCATATCTTCATTGTTGGATCTCCAGCACAAGTTGTGCTGGCTGGTAATGACGGGGAAGCAGTTTTGCAGGAAGAGGATTATACTTCAGGTACAGGATAACATCACCAAAACCTGACACTTCACACCATTGCTCCTCATGCCCTGCCAATGGCTATCAAAGACATTGCAGCATTCTTTATTTCTGGGTCCCTCCAAGAACCAGTAGTGACTTCAAGGACATCTCAAGAAGCGTGCACACCGTTGCATCTCATTGCCAGAATTAGATTGCACATTAATTGAATGAAAGCTGGAATATTGCAACAATGAGGGCATTGAGTTTTTATCTTCCTTCACTGGATTCCTTTAGATGTGGAGTATCATTGACTGCACCAGTTGGACCATTAAGGCATCCAGCGAGCTAACCATTTGGTTCAACAGCTGGGCGAGCTCCCACTCCCTGAATATCCAACTGGTGTACAAGCACTAGCTGAGCTTCCTTCATTTTCCTGGCCACTGCCATTGAATATTTCATCCTCTGCTAATCCAGGCTGGTTGAGATCTTCACTTCAACTTCCAAAGTGCACAAATGGATCCTATAGGGTTTGAGGTGACTGCTGTTGGCCCTTCCACAGGAACCTCGGAGAGGAGCATACAGCTGATATCACCTCTACCATCTGCTCAACTGGTCAGTCATTAAGCAGGCCATTGAGCTTCTGAAGTTGGGTTTACAGTGGCTAGATGAGACAGATAGTGCCTTAAATACTTTTTGGAAAGTATTCTGGTCATTGTGATGACCTGCTCCTCTATCCTGAACATTACCTCCACAGTGATACTGACCTTGAGAACAATGAGGTCCTGGAAGGAAAAGCTCAACATAGGAGAGCAGCAGCGAATGTAGACAAGAGAAAGAGAGATATGAAATGAAGAGAGAAGGTGCTGAACAGAAAGATTAATTCCTGCTGCATGACAAGGATAGTCTCCATCTGCCAGGCTCCTACCCTCTATGATTGTACCTCCTTTATCTTCTTTCTGGCCTCAAGCATTGTATTCAGGCCAGTATCAATGAAGTGAGGCTCAGTTCTGTCCCAGGTGGCAGGCATCTTGCTCTACCCTGGTGAAGTAGGAAGCTTTGCTGTGAACCATAGATCTTTCCCACTGCACAATCTAGCCATGGCTGCTGTAAATGAGCCTCATGTTTCATCTGACCCACCTCTAGCTCCCCATTCAAGGAATTGCAATGAACAGTATGTCTTTCTCCATATCAATTAAGAGCTCTGACTTGTGAAAGCTGGAACATTAGTCAGCCTCCTACTGGGAACGCTTTCTCAATAGA
Organism: Chiloscyllium plagiosum; assembly: GCF_037043375.1. Lineage (NCBI taxonomy): Eukaryota > Metazoa > Chordata > Chondrichthyes > Orectolobiformes > Hemiscylliidae > Chiloscyllium > Chiloscyllium plagiosum. The sequence continues at coordinate 77,062,447 of NW_028270144.1, forward strand.
AAACAAAATCGGGAAAAATTTAAGTGTTATAGAACCTGGAATGTGATTTCTAACTCCACAGTCATGTTTCAGTTTAAATTCAAGGTTAATTTGTCCATTTTATTGCTATCGCAACACATCACTGGTCTGACACAAGTTAAAAATACTACATTAAAAAATGATGTTGAAATATAAGGGCTGCACAGACATATTATTTGTAATATTTAAATATTAAGCATTTTTGTTGATTTTTAAAGTGTTATCTTACTAACCATTTGTATTGTCAGTTGTTACATTACACAATGGAAATGATCTGTATGTTAGCTGCACTTATTATGATAGATTTGGAGGTACAATAGCATGACTTCTTAAACAACCAAGATTATCAACTGTCCTAGGTTTCAATATTTCAGTTCTATTGCTAATTACATTTATAAGGATCCACCAATTAACTGGTATTTGATAAGATTGAATTCTGAATCATAGAATTCTAGAATTTATAGCCTGACACATTCTTTGAAGTCATGCCTGAAATTATTGCCCATCATACAAATGTCATTCTCACATTTGAACATTCTTAAATTGAGCTTCCGTACTCACCAATAGTAAAGGGAAAACGTATGCCCGCCATAGCGTCTTGCAGTGCAACATCTTTTTATTTGCCTGTAACATATTTATTAAAATATGTGAATAAAAATATCACTTCAAGCCCTTTACAGTTTGAACTGTACGCATTTTCTATTCATTCAGCAAGTTTGTAATTGAACAAGTTGGGCTGGGTGAAATTTGTGCAAAAGGAAACTAATAGGAGATCTTTTAGAATTTTATGGCCTAATTTGGCTCATCTGAACCAGTATTAGTTGAGAGGCAGAAGGCCACTGATAGTCAAAGGGTGTTTTTGTGACTGGAAACCTGTGTCCAGTGGGGTTCTGCAGGGATCAGTTTTGGGGCCCTTGTTCTTTGGGGTATATATAAATGGTTTAGACATGAATGTAGGATGGTTGATAAGTAAGTCCATGGATGATGCCAACAACCAGTGTGATGGTAAATAGTGAGGAGGATGGTCTTAGATTGCAGGAAGATATAGATGGGCTGGTCAGATGAGTTATCAATGGCAAATAGAATTCATTCTGCGTAAGTGTGAGGTGATGCAATTGGGCAGTACAAACAAGGCAAGGGATTACATGATCAATGATAGGACCTTGGGAAGACTGAGGATCAAAAGGATCTGGGTGTGCATGTATACAGGTCCCTTAAGTAGCGGGTTGGGAAGATAAAGTGGTTAAGAAGGCATATGGTTTACTTGTCTTTATTTGTCGAAGCCTAGAGCAGGAAGGTGATACTGGATCTGCTTAAAACATTGGTTAGGCTACGGTGCAGGTGTCGTGTGTACTTCCGGAATCCATATTGTCAGAGGATGTGATTGCACTGTAGAGGGTGCAGAGGAGTTTTATCAAGATGTTTCCTGGGCTGGGGAGTTTTGATTATGAAAAGAGGCTGGGTATTTCGAGGTTGTTTTTCTTGGAGCAGAGGAGACTGAAGAGAATATGATTGAGATGTATAACATTACAAGGGGCATAGACAAGGTAGACATGAAAGAATATCTTCCCTTGACGAGGGGATCACTGACCAGAGGGACATAAATTTAATGTAAGGAGCAGTTACCACACCTTAGGCAAGGGAAGAGATTGAGAAGGAGAGTCCATCATGGTCACTGCAGCCAGTGCAGGAATTGAACACATCACTCTGCATTGCACTTCAGCTGTCCAGCCAATTGAGCTCGCTAACCTGCAAAGGCAGAGAAGGCTATGTGCCAAGCACTGGGAAATAGAATTAGAATAGGTGGTTGTTTTTGACCAGTGTAAACTTGATGCGCCAAAAGGGCTTTTTTCTAGGCTGTAGACCCCAATGGTTCTATGACTATGAATGTCTTTTCCTCCTTAAAACTGGTCATGTTTAAAAAGTATTTCCACTTTTTTTTAATTGCTCAAACATTATTTCAACTAATGTGTAAAATGTAATGCACTTGAAGTGATATGCATTACATTCAGTAATAAAAACTGAGAAAAACCTTTTTAATCATGGTTTTTCTGGTCAGTATTGCTTGGAGCTGGTGTGTGGATGACATGGTTGATAGAACAAATATAGGCCCAAATGTGATCCAGGTGCTGGGAGCCTCCCTGGCTGGATGGAGAGCTGGCATGAGCTCTGAATTGCCTCTGTTGGTGAAGGCCCAATATATTTAAGTAGCCACTATTGGACTTTCCCCAGGATTCAGAATCCCAAAGGCAGAAATCCCACTGACCTGAGAACCAATCCAAAGCCAGCAGCTTTCCATTGCCGACAGCACCATTGGCAGTAGCAGCAGTTTCCTGCAATGCACATCCCCAGAGGTTCAGGATCAGTGAGGTGTCAGGCCAAAGGTGTTTGAATGCAGAGAGTTGCTGGTGGGTGTCAAAGGCACGCATAGGGCTTGACTTTCAAAAGACAATCCCAATCTCTCCATTGCTCTCTACTCGATGCCGAGTTCCTCAATCATTCACTAAGTGCTTTGAATGAGGGAGCATCCTGAAATCCTCCAAGCAACTTTGCTAAGGGTTTGCTGCGCAGGTATCCTGAGTGGTGATTCCCTGCTGCTGGTTGAATGCCAGTTACAGCAGGATGAGGCCCTTCAGAAGGCATTAATTGCTTTAACGAGTATCTGGGTGGGAAGACTTTTCACAAGCCTTCCTGCACAGTGCATAATTAAGTTAAGGCAGGAAGCTGGGGGTTGTCCACCTGGCATACCCCTTGCAACCCTTGACGACTGAATGCCTCCACTTCCAAACTCAGACCTGAGAGAGGGAGAGCAATAAATTCAGATATTTAAGTGCTGTCATCAGAACCTCCTCAGGATACAGGACCCCAGTGGGTGGAAATGTTGCTTATAGTTAGCTGGTGGTCATTCAGAGGCTAGCAACTCTGCACTGCACATCACTCCCATCAACAACAGTGACAGCTGCCGATAGTACATCTGCTAGAGGCTGAGGGTCATTGAGGGACCCAATGCAACAGTCTAGATTAAAATTCTGCCCGTGGTATTGTGTCTTTGGTGAAGTGTTGCCACCTTTGTCATTTATGGGAGAGCACAATAACAGCTTCGGGGAAGCAATGGCATTGATTCATCGGGTAATCAAAACAACGGGACATTTTTCATTCCTAAGTGTTAATTACAACAAAAATAAATACAAGTGCCATTTCGAAGCCTGCCCACCATCTACAAGGCACAAATCAGCAGCTAGATGGAATATTCCCCATTTGCCTGGATGGGGGGGGAACTCCAACAATACTCCAGAAGCTTGACACCATCCAGGGCAAAGCAGCCAATCAATTGTCACTACATCCACCAGCATCCACTCCCTTCACCACTGATACTCAGCAATGTAGAAATTCACCAAAAATCCTTAGACATGATCTTCTAAACCCACATGGCTGCTAGCTGGAAGGACAAGGGCAGCAGATACATGGGAACACTACAATCAATGCCAACATTCCATGGATGAAATAAAAAAAAAGGATAATAAGAACAACAGGAAGCAGTAATTGGACTTTTCTTCAATTTTTGCCATGTTGTTGATTCTAAAATGTCTAAACAGCATTGTTTGTTTTTTCACTGCTGTTAAGATTTTTTTAAAAGCAAAACAGGGAAAATAGCATGTATAGTCACAGATTAAAAATTATAGCTAAGATTGTTGCCAAAAAACAAGAGTTTGAAATATTACGATATGTTCTGCACAATATCATACTCCCAGCTTCACATTCTGGCAAGCACTTGAAAAAGAAATGTAACTTTTCTTGGCATTCCCCAAAAGCCTTCAAAGGCCACTGGCTAGTTCATGTGTGGACGTGTTTTTATCTGTAAGTAGCAGGCTGATGTCAGCTACATTTAGGACAGCCAAATTTTATATTATGCAGAAAGCATCAAAGAGGATTGGGACATCCTATTTGTTTCTTCAAATGGTTTAACGCCTATTGAAAATGCAGGCAATGGACACCACTTCTTATTTTGCCTTTACCAATACACTGGGTGGCTCACTTGCACTATGAGTCTATACACCTTCCAGCATTCTGGATGCTATTCTTCCATTTTACACAGCTCTGCCAACATGAATGTCAATGCTTTCAAATCGAATAAGATAGTGCTTTGTTTGTAAATTATCTGCTTCTCACCATCAATTAAAAGCAGTAATTGCTCATTACAAAAATGTAAACGCAATTACTGTAATTGCACTCTGGAAGGAATAGCTGTCAAAAGTCATGGTCCGTTTCTGCTGAACTATTTCCAGTTGTCTAGTGTCCCTGCAACTCCTCGAGAACTTAAGGAGACAGACAAACACATATTTAACATACCAATAGTTACCAACTTATTAACATGTCTCAATTTTCTTGTACAATCATGCAACATCTAAATATCACAAGGAAATTGGCAGCATATAGAGTAAGAGGCCTCTCTATACATAATTATTACTGGATTTAGAGGTTAATTCAATATAATTAAGTGTATTAGACATTAATCATTGCCAGGTTCATTATCCTTGCTGCAGTGTGAACAAACATGCCAGAATACCATAAGGAGTTCTTGCTAACCACTGGATTCCAAGCATCCTGTATATCTCAGTCTGAAAAATGTCTGTTTGCAGTGAACAAAGGAAAGAAGAGTCATTGTGAACAAAATTGGTGTTCATTGTTAAAAATTATTTCATTCTACAATTAAAAATTGTTATGCATTGACCTCAGAATTCATTCAATCCGAACACATTTTTGTGAATTGCAGGTGTTTTAAAATGGTGAGTAAGAGCCATCATAGCCCACAACACTGTTTACCTCATTTAGTTCATTTTCCAGAATGTCTTGAAGTGAGTTATTTTTAGTGGAGTTGAAATTATGAAATACTGCACAAATATCATAGTTAAGTGCTTCACCAACACAACCATAATTACAATTATATTTTCAAATATTTTTCCAGTATCTTTAAGTTCCATAATAAATTATTATACAATTCTCTTTTTCTTGCACATACTGGAAAATGATGATTAATATAAGAAAGAATTAGAAACATATTCCAACTGCTGTACTATGTTTCATGGTCAGTATGTCGCTAAGTCTTTAAGAGACATGCTTTTGATGTCATCGTTGTACTATAAGATGTGAGCTGGGGGGTAGAAAAATCTCATACTCAATCTTGAAGCATGACACTTTACTGGAAGTGTGTGCTACTCTCTTGAACTGAATAGCTTAATATTAGCACAGGCACCTGTGTGCATGTGGAATTTAATGTTAGTACTTAAGAGTTAATTGTAACTAATGTTGAAATCTTTACCATCACCATAAGATTTGCCACCACTCCCACTTCCTTATCTTCCAGGAGATAGCATTAGCATTTCCCCACCAGTAAAACATTTGGTGGAGGCAAACTCACACCATTCTACAAACTAAATATGCTGTCTTTTTTTTTAAGAAGTCCTACAGTGTAGAAACAGGCCTTTCAGCCCAACAAGTCCACGCCAACCCTCCGAACAGCAACCTACCCAGACCCATTCCCCTCCCCTATCAATCTATACTTATGCCTAACTAATGCACCTAACCTACACATCCCTGAACACTATGGGCAATTTAGCATGGCCAATTCACCTAACCTGCACATCTTTGGACTGTGGGAGGAAACCAGAGCACCCAGATAAAACAGACACAGATGCGGGGAGAACGTACAAACTCCACACAGTCCTCGAGGCTGGAATCGAACCTGGGTCCCTGGTGCTGTTAGGCGCAGTGCTAACCCCCACTGAGCCACCGCGCCACCTATTTATTCCAGATGATTCCTCCCTGAGAATGGTTTAATTAAGCTTTAATTATAGCTAATGCAGGAAATTCAATATTTCCCAGCTATTGCTTTTGGTAAGGATTGACTCTTTGCTGAATTTGGCAAACCATTTGTTCTTTTCATCCAACTAAGCCAGCCAATTCAAACTTCCTGTGTACCAGATAGCTACTCCACAGTCACCGCAGCTTCCTGCAGTGTAGAAAATTGCAATTGTTTTCATCCACCCAGTTGCAAAACTCAAGAACGGTGCCAGCCAGCGAGCTCTTACAAGTAGCCCACCCTGGTTGAATCAAAAGCAATTAGTTGTGGCTTATTGCCAAAATTGCAGAACTGGAATGATGAATATGCCAGAGAATTTTAATGCCCATGATTGATGAGCTTGGGTCAGGTGGAGTGTTAAAATATTAAAAATCGCAAACCCAAACTCAACCTGCAATGAACCCTTGTGGTTTAATGGAGGCCAGACTAGGAGGCCAGTAAGCAAAGTGCTATCAAATGGTGCATCACTCAGTTAAATATTCTAGTCATGCTGCTTGCCCTCAGATCTTATACTCTATCAAAATTTTCTGTTCCATGAGCAGCTAAAGGGGAATATAATCAATTCAGTGGGAAGGTGAATTTCCAGTGCTATATCCACCTACAGCAGTGAGTATGCTTTCCACCAACTCAATAAACTCATTCATCTTGGTTTTCTCCTGAGAACCCAGCAACAGCAATCCAGTCTTCAACCAATTCAATTGAATCCATATGCTATCAAGAGGTGGTTGAAGACTTCTGCTCCAGAACTAGCTACACCATTGTTGTTAGTAGCTGACCCCTGCCCATCATGACCTCTCCTCAGTAAACCATTGCAATCTTGATGCATTTCTTGATCTATATCAATGGCACAGACTCAGGTGGACGAAACACATTTTTTGACACAAAAGAACTTGATAGTATTATGCATATGAGGGGAGTTGTGATAGACTTCAAAAGGACATAGACTGCTAATGTAACGGGTGAACATGTGGCAGAATACATTTAATGCACAAAAATGTGAAGGCATAATTTTGGTAGGATGAACAAAGAAAGGTAATACAAGGATAGAATTCTAAAAGTCTTCAAGAGTAGAGAGACTTGGGCATATATGTGCATAAAACATTAAAGGTGGCAAAATAGGTTAAGAAAATGGTTAATTATGCTTATGAGATCCTAAGCTTTATATTGGAAATATGGAGTTCAAAAATAAGGTAATTATTCTGAACCTTGATAAAATACCTAATCAGCTGGAATAGTGAGCCCAGCTTTGGGTATAATACATCAGGAAGGCTGGAAAAGCAATGAATAGGTTGTGAAAAATATTTACAAGAATGGTTTCAGGGATGACAGACTTTAGTTACAGGTGTAAATGAGTAAACCTGCCACTATTTTCCTGAGTGAAAATGAGCAAGAAAAGATCTAATAAAGGTGTGTCGCAACAACATCAGTAAGAATGGCTAGCACATAGTCATTGGACAGAACAAGTTCAATCTTTACATTGAGGATCCTCTCTGTGTGCTGAGTGGCACTATTATTGTGCTAACTGGGACAGACTTTGAACAGATCTAGCCATTTAAAACAAGACACCTGTGACGCATTGCTAGCCATCAGCAGAACCATATTAAAGCACAATCTGTTTCTTCATTGTCTGACATAGTCCCCATTCGACCAATGCCATCAATCCAAGAGATTGACTCTGATTCAACAAAAAGTGCAAGAAGGCACTCCAGAAGCAGCACTAGATATGACCAAGAATTGAGGTGCCAACCCGATAAGATTACCAGGACTACTTGCATGCCAAACAACTTAAGCAGTATGCAATAGACAGGGGTAGGCAATTCTGCAACCAATGAATCATAGTTGTACTGTATCTAGTTATGAATAGTGGTGAATAAAGAAACAACTAATAGGATTTGGAAGCCTCACAAGCATCCCCATTCTCAATGACTGGGGAACATAGCTCATTAGTGCAAAACACAAGTCTGAAGGATTTACATCCATCTTCAACTTGAAATATCAAGTGGATGATCCATGTTGGTTTGCTCCTGACAACCCATCATAGATCCAATCTTCAACCAGTTTGATTCACTCCACACGTTATCAAGAGGTGGCCAAAGACAGTAAAGTCTGCAAAAGCTATGGGCTCTGCCAACATTCCAGAAACAATACTGAAGACTTAATAGACCAGAACTAGCCCTACGCCAAAGCATACTGCCCCAGTACGGCTACAATATTGGCATTTACTCAACAATGTGGAAAAGTGATCAGGTATTTGATGTGGCACAAAAAACAGGGAAAATCCAACCCAATCAATTACCACCTCTTAGTCAACTCTCAATAATCAGTGAAGTGATAGTCGGGGTCATTGACAGTACTATTAGTTGTTCACTGTCACTCCAGGACTAATCAGCACCTAGCTACCTTCAACTGCTTCATTAGTGACTTTTCCTCCACCATATGGTCAGAGTGGGGGTGCTGGCTGATGACTGCATGATGTTCAGCACCATTTACGTTGCTTCAGACATTGAAGCAGTCTGCATCTATATGAGGCAAGACCTGAACAGTATCCACGCTTGGGCTGATAGGAAGCAAGTCACGTTCATGTGATACTGGGTCAGACAATAACTATCTCCAACAAGATACAACCTAAATATATCCCCTTAATGTTCAATGGCTTTACCATAGTGAATCTCCTACTATCTACACCTTAGGACTTACCATTGAACAGAAACTAAATGAAACTAGTCATACAAATACAGTGGATGCAGTTCCTCTCTAGGTCACGCATTATTCTAAGTTGGAACTCCATTGTTGTCCCTACACTGATGCGAGGTCAAAATCTTAGCACTTAGTTCCTAACAATGCTTTGAGTATTCCTTTTCCTCAAGAACTGCAATGGTTTAAGAAAGCAACTCACTAACACCTTCTCCAGAGCAATTAGGGAGGGGAATAAATGTTGGTCCAACCAATGATGCTCATATTCCATAAATAAAGAAATGTAAGGACAAAATGAAGCTACAGATTTAGGGAGCATGGCAAAGGTTCATTCAGAGGTGAGAACAGCTGTAACTGCCATCATTGAAACTAGCTCAGACCCTGTCTCAGTGAAGACTGGGGTCAAACAAGGCTGTGCCACTGCACCGTTCCTCTTATTGTGCCTCACCACCAGTAAATTATCCATAGGCATGGAAATAATTTACAGAATGGATGGAAAAAATGTTTAACTGACTCCTCCTTAAATCCCAAATCAAAAGTTCTCCAACTTCAGTCATACAAAAGGTAATTAGCTTGTTATCTTAAAATAAAGAATATACAGGTTTATAGGGAGAAGACAGGAGAATGGCACAAGGTGAGTTACTCATTGGGAGAACTGGTACAAATACAAGGGCCAAATTGGGACACTTACTGCACTGTAAAAATTCTGTGATTAGGTCATTGAGGTTCAGTAGGTAGTTGAAATTTGTGCTCCAGATCATTTTCTGAATCATTTGTGCAAGTGGACCTTTCAATAGATACCTAGAAAATTAAGTTCCTCTTCCAACCAGCACCCACAGTAAAACATCTAACCCCTTGTTTAAGATCAATACTAAGAGCTAGAAAAATGTAGCCATTTTCAATGACAAGGGAGCCTCTGCATGATGACAACAAGCATTGAGGAGAAAATATATAATTGCCTCCTATTTAACAGCTCAGCTTTTGGATAATTGAGGAAGGAGTATGTAAGGACCAGGATGTCCAACCCTGGCCTAAGCTCATGATCTACCAGTCAGATTGGATTCTTGCACCCCAGTGTAACTGTGGAAGTTTTCAAACTGAGAGGAGCACAGATAGCTTGGAGGAATGTAGGGCTGGAAGAGATTAAAATGATAGAAAGGAGCAAGATCACATCAAGATTTGAAAACAATCATAAGCATTTTAAAATGGTGGCTTGGCTTAACCCAGAACCAATGTAGGTTAGCAAACACACGAGTAATGCAAGAATGGGACTCAGTGCAAATGACAACGGTGGAAGAGATTTAAATAACCTGAAATTTACAAAGAGTCGAATGTGACAGGCCAGCTAAGAATGCATTTGGATAATCAGGTGTAGAGGTGGTAAAGGTGAATGAGGTTTCCAGCAGCAGATGATCTGGGACAGACTCAGGCCACATTACAGGGGAAGAAATTGATTATCTTACTGACAGCTTGGATATATGCTCCGATGCTCAACTCAGAACAATTTTACCACATTTTAATTTTACCCTAACTTAGCAATGTAAGACTGGACAAGGAAAATGTTTTCAAAGCATGTATAAATGGCATGTGCCAACATGCTGCATGCAGGTGCATATACTCTATCTGCTGTAGGTGCCAAAAGAAATATTATTCCATCCTATATCAAAGGTAGCTGTCATCTGGTGAAACAGAGTTCACTCTCCTCCCTTATTTCTATTTAAACATGACTGCACCAATTAACATTAACACAGAAATTTGAAAGGGAAGTCATCATAGTATTAAAGCAGGTTTAAAATATGCAGTATTTCAGACCCATGAGGCAGTATGGCAACATTAGGAGTTCATGCCAATTTTAATGGTTGGGTCTCTTAACACGGTGCTATCCAGTTTCCCGGCCATCTGCTTTGGACAGAGGAAGTTAAATAAACATCAACATAAAGACTAATCCAAGCAAGCAAAACTTTAGCAATTCTTTCTTTTTATATGCTCACAGGATGTTGCTGGCCAAGCTATGGCAGTAGGGGGGGGAGGGGCACGGAAGTCACTGAGCATGTGACTTCAGGCTCTCTCCTGTATTCCTGATGAAGGGCTTTTGCCCAAAACGTCAATTTTGCTGCTCCTCAGATGCTACCTGAACTGCTGTGCTTTTCCAGCACAACTCTAATCTAGAATCTGGTTTCCAGCATCTGCAGTCATTGTTTTTACCTAACATTTATTGCCCAGAGGGCAGTTAAGAATCAACCACATTGCTGTGGGTCTGGAGTTACATGTAGTCCAGACCAGATAAGGATGGCAGTTTCCTTCCCTAAAGGACATTAGTGAACCAGATGGGGTTTGCCCAACAATTGACAGCGGATTCATGGTCATCATTAGACTCTTAATTCCAGATTCTCATTGAATTCAAATGCCACCATCTCCAACAGCAGGATTTGAACCCAGTCCCCAGAACATTACCTGGGTCTATGGATTAATAATCAAGCAATAATACCACTAGGCCACCCCCCTGTGATTCATCAGATCCCAGAAGGCATACATGCTGTTGTTACTTTGAAACTAAACTTTGATCGTTTGATAACAAAAACTGACCTAAAAGGTGGTAATGAATTACCTTTGCAGCACTAATCCGCTATGATCAATATATACATTTGTAGATAAAGCTTGGTGGCCCTCTTCCTACTGATCAGTAACTATCAATACTCAGTACAACAGATATATGGGAACACCACCATCTGCAAGTCCTCTTCAAACTTCTCACCATCCTGACTTGGAAATATATTGCTATTCCTTCACTGTTGCTAAGTGAAAAATCCAGGAATTCCCTGAAATACAGTGGTTCAAGGAGAGAACTCACTATCATATTGCTCTCAAGAAGATGATGAAGAAAATAAAGAAATAAAATGGTTGAACTGATGATGCAAATAAAAATAAATCAGTATGATCTGTTAGCTGTTAAGAAACATGGTAGCAGGATGACTTGGATTGTCACCCAAATCTTGAAGGGTACCAGACATTTAGTAAGGACAGGAAGCTAGGAAAGGTGGTGAGTGGCTCTGTTAGTTAATGATAGTATTAACACAATAAATAGGAATGTCCTAAGGTTGGGAAACCAGGTTATGGAAATAACTTGGGCAGAGATAAGTAATGATAAAGGCAAGAAGTCACTTTTGGGAGTGAGCCTATAAGTCCTTTAACTTTATCCAAATGAAAGGGTGGAATATAAAGAAAGAAACAATCCTAGCTTGTCAGAAAGACACAGCAGTGATCATGAGAGATTTACATATAAACTGGAAAAATCAGATGGGCAAAGGTGGCCTAGATCAGAAGCTTGCAGAATTCTTTCATGATAGCTTCTTAGAATAACATGTTCTGCAGCTGACTCAAGAGCAGTTTATACTAGACCTGATAATGTGAGATAGTATTGATTAATGATCTCAAAGCAAAGGTTCCTTTAGATGGCAGTGATCAAAATATGATTGAATTTTATATTCAGTCTGTGAGAGAGAGAGGGGCTCACAGTAGTTTATAAACTTTTAAAAGAAGGGTAATTATGAGGGTATGAAAGCAGAGTTGGCCAAAGTAATTGACCAATTAGATTATATGCTAATTACAGAAGTAATGGCAGCCATTTAAGGTAATATTTAAGAACACACAGAATAGATACATTTCAAAGAGTAAGAAACATTTCAAGGAAAGAACATACCATCGGGAGTGAAGTCAAAATGTTAAAGATAAATACAAGTAGCAGGTGAGAACTTTAAAAAAACCAAATGACTAAAAAAATTAACAAGAATGAAAAATATTAAGACTGCAAGAGAAAGCTAGCTAGAAATATAAAACCAAATAATAAGAGAAAGGGGTTAACAAAGTCAGTGGTGGTTCTCTAGAAAATTTATCTGGTGAATTAAAATGATAAATAGGGTGAAGGCAGATGAGTCGAATAGATATTTTGTATTAGGATTAGAGGATACAAATAACATCTCAGAATTAGCAATAAATCAAGAAATCAGGGAGAAATTTAAAAATCACAATCTCCAGAGAAATGGTAAACAGTAATTGCCTCAGACCAATGGACCTCATCCTAGAGTCTTAAAAGATGTGACTGATGAGATTGTCGTTGCATTGCTTTTAATTTTCCAAACTCTGTCAATCTGAAGGTGATTGGAAGACAGGAAATGTCACTCTTTATTAAAGAAGGGAGGGTGACAGAAATCAGGAAATTATGGTCAGTTAGCATAACATTTGTCAAAGGGAAAATTTTGAAACAATCATTAAAGAAGTTTTACAGCAAGGCACTTATATTAAAGGTAATTAAACACAGTCAATATATGAAGCAGCATCATATTTGACCAGTCTATTGGAGTTGGTTGAGGGGATAACACATTTGTGGATAAAGGGGAACCAGTGGATGTACTGTACTTAGATTTCCAGAAGGCATTGGATACAATGCTACATCAAAAGTTACTTTTATGGTTTAGGGATTGCATATTGGCATGGATAGAAGATTGTCTGTCTACCAGGAAGCAAAGAGACAGCATAAATGTGTCCATTTCAGATTGATCGGATTTAATGAGTGGTGTTCCACAGGGATCAGTGCTAAGAATTTATACACATTCTTAAAATTTGTACAAATGATTTGGTTGAAGGGATGAAGGGATTGTTGCCAAATTTACAACAACTTACAAATAGGTTGTGAACATTATTCCCTTTCATGATTGTTACATTGTGCAGACATTAGAGGGAGAGGTAGATAGACTAAGCGAGTGGGTAAAGATCTAGAGTATACTGTGAGAAAATGTGAGTTTGAATAAAGGAAAAGTATGTTATCTAAACAGTATGAGAATACTTGTCTCTAAGTTACAGAGGGATTTGGTGCACCTTTCATAGAGTCATAGAATCTTAGAGATGTACAGCACGGAAACAGACCCTTCAGTGCAATTCATCTAGGCCGACCAGATATTCCAAGCCAATCTAGTCTCACATGCCAGCACCTGGCCCATATCCCTCCAAACCCTTCCTATTCATATACCCATCCAGATGTCTTTTTAAATGTTGCAATCGAACTAGCCTCCACCACTTCCTCTAGCAGCTCATTCCACACATGTACCACCCTCTGTGTGAAAAAGTTGCCCCTTAGGTCTCTTTTATATCCTTTTCCTCTCACCTTAAACCTATGCGCTCTAGTTCTGGACTCCCCCACCCCGGGGAAAGACCTTGTCTATTTATCCTATCTATGCCCCTCATGATTTTATACACCTCTGTAAGGTCACCCATCAGCTTCCAATGCTCCAGGGAAAACAACCCCAGATTATTCAGCCTCTCCCAGTAGCTCAAATCCTCCAACCTTGGCAACAGCTTTGTACGTCTTTTCTGAACCCTTTCAAGTTTCACAATATCTTTCTGATAGGAAGGAGACCAGAATTGCACACAATGTTCCAACAGTGGCCTAACCAATATCCTGTACAGCTGCAACATGGCCTCCCAACTCCTGTACTCAATACTCTGACCAAGAAAGGAAAATATACCAAATGCCTTCTTCACTATCCTATCTACCCGTGATTCCACTTTCAAGGAGCTATGAACCTGCACTCCAAGGTCTCTTTGTTCAGCAATACACCCTAGGACCACACCATTAAGTGCATAAGTCCTGCTAACATTTGCTTTCCCAAAATGCAGCACCTCACATTTATCTAAATTAAACTCCACTTCTCAGCTCATTGGCTATGAATCATAAAAAGTTAATACAAATGTAGAGTAAATAGTTAGAAAAGCCAATAGAAGATTTATTAACAAGGGATATTGAATACCTAAGTAGTGAGGTTCTGCTTTAGTTACACAGGACACTGATGGGACAACATTTGGAGTACTATGCACAGTATTCTTTACTTATTTAAAGAAGAATGTACAAGCATTCAAAGCAGTTCAGAAAAGGTCTCATAGACTAAAACCCAGAATGAGCGGGTTGTCCAACAAGCAGACATTGGAGAAGCCAGACTTGTATCAGCTGGAGGTTAGAAGAGTAAAAAGAGACTTGATTTAATCATAAGATCCTGAGGAGCCTTGACAGGGTAAATGTGGGGAGGATAGTTCTGCTTATGGGAGAATCTAGACCCAAAGGTCAACCATTTAAAATGGAGATGAAGTGAAATGTTTCTTTCAGAAAGGAGTGAGGTTTTGGAACTTTTTCTGAAAAAGTGGTGGAAGCATAGTCCTTTAATAGTTTTAAGGCAGCAATAGATAAATCCTTATCAAACAAGGGTTCAGGAGTAAGACGGAATGTGGACATAAAGTTACAATCATATCAGCCATTATCTTATTGAATGCACAGCAGGCTCGAGAGGCTAATTGGTCTACTTCTGTTCCATGTTTGTATACAAATACATGATTCATTCAGAAAGGATCTCTGCACATTCATTGAGAAAAAAACATATTGTCCTTATTATTTATGTAAAATTACATTTATGGCTTTAATTATTCAGAGCACTTTGTGACATTTCTGCAGTAATGGTTTAACATTCAATCCCTTGTCAGGGATTAACTCTGTGCATTGGTTTATTTGGAATAGTAAACACATTATAAATTATGAAGCAGACATCACAGCAATCAAATGACTTGTATTTTGTAACTTGCAAACAAAAAGCAGACTAAACTGCCAGGCTGAGGTGCTGTTATATCCACATAATACATACTGTCGTTAAAAGTGAACTATCTTAAAGACAAGGTACAAATACAACAACCTGCTGTTTTCCAAAAGGAATTTCAACTGCTTTCAACAAGAAATGAGCCTATGAGTCTCAAAAATGTATAGGTAATTTGCTAGCACATCCAGATGTTGTGATAGTCACTGTGTCTGGAGTTTTCTTACATGGGCTGCTGTTGCTGTACCAGAATTTGCTTATGTTGATACAGTACACCCACATTTGTTTCCAAATTAGCCGCTGATTGAGCTTGTTCCTCAAGTTGTTTTGAATGGCAACTACTGTTCCATTGTAGGGTGTCATGATGGCTCAGTGGTTAGCACTGCTGCCTCACAGCACCAGAGACACAGGTTCAATTCCGGCCTCAGGCAACCGTCTGTGTGGAGTTTGCACATTCTCCCTGTGTCTGCGTGGGTTTGCTCTGGTTTCCTCCCACAGTCTAAAGAGGTGCAGGTCAGGTGAATTGGCCCTGCTAAATTGCCCGTAGTGTTAGGTGCATTAGTCAGAGAGAAGTGGGTCTGGGTGGGTTACTCTTCAGAGGGTAGGTGTGGACCTGTTGGACCAAAGGGCCTGTTTCCACACTGTAGGGAATCATAACTAATAGCTGTAAAACAAGTCTCTAGAAAACGATTGATTTATGTTTTGAATATGCTCAATGAGTTTCCACAGCTCTCTGGCATAAATAATTCCAAAGATTCAATACTCTGAGTGTGAAGAAATTCTTCTCTTTCAGTATTAAATTATACTATTATTAGTATTAAATGCTCTATATCCAAAGTTATGCATTATTCTCTTCAGTTGCTAATATCAAATTTTAATATAGAGCAGAATAACTATTGCAGATTAAGCATTAAGTATAATTTGATTTAATGTTTTATGCTATGGCACAGTAAGAAATATGAAACCACAAAACCACAAATTTGAAAAATGGTCATATTTGAAATACTTTGTTAAATAACCACTGAAAAACTTTTCATTTTGCTGACTGAGCATGTGCTGAAAGTTAGCACCATTTATTCAATCTCACTTTCTTTTCTTTCCTCTCTGACTATCTTCCTTCCTTTCTTGGGGGTGATATTTTGGGCTCAAAAATGGTGGGCCATCACTCACTCAAAGCAAAGTTGAGACACTAGTACCATTTTTGGGTTCAGATCTCAGGTATATTTTGCGTGTGAGCTGCTATCACCAAATGGACAACATCAAGGGGACCTGCAGTAAAACCTTTGCTGGATTGTTCATGAAGCCCAATGGCACAGGAGTGGATCCCAGGGTAAGTGAGAACATGCTGACAACAGGTTAGAAAGTGTTGCTGGAGTTAGGAGAAACATGAACTTTACTTTTAAGAAACAAAAGCTTGTCTCTCATGAGCAGGCCCAGCAGTAACTCAGTGCTTACACATTGTTAGCCCTGGTAACGAATTTACTGTCATTTCACATGGGTCTATTGCAGAGCTGCTGAAGCATCTGCCTAGAACATGTTGTGGGCCCATTTCCCATACACGTTGGGTTTCCAGTCACATAATACCATATTGACATAATAGGGGTATTAACTTTCAAATTTCAATGTCCAACTTTATACCTGGAACATTCATGGGCTGACGTTTTAAAAATGGACCAAAGGCATTAACTGAAAATGGTCACAGGTATCAGCTGACCACACAGCTAAGCACATCTCATTGTGGATTAGACAAAAGTTTCATTTCCTCCTAGAAGTGGGGAGAGTTTGGGAAAAGAGAAATGTAGGTTTACAAAGCAAAATGATATTGCAGCATTAGGAACAGTCATTTGGATAATAGTACCCAGAGTGGGGCAGAAAGGGACAGTGTACAAATATAGAAAAATAGACAGCGCTATGAATCAAGGGGAAAGAAATGGGGGATCCAAGATGGCAGCGACCCAGCAAGTCTGAGTCTATAGTGCTCCTCCCAAGACTTGGGCAAAGTGGGCCACCCACCCCCACCACACTCACCAAATCATTTAAAATTGCTGTTTAATTTAATTAGTTGCTTAGTATTAAATTTAAACAATTTAATCTTTATTAAAAATGACCAAAGGGAAGGGAGCCCGCAGCTCTCAGCAAGCAGGAACCCCTCCCCCACCCTCTCCAGCTGCTGCAGAGGCGTCCGCAGCCGCCCCAGGGGATTTACCTACGGTGGTGAGCCTTGTGGAAATCATCTCTAAACTGGATGCGAAGATCGACGCTTTTATTGAAGAATCCCGAAGCCGATGGGACTCACTCTCGGCCACGCTGCAAAAGCACGACCGAGACATTAAAGAAATTGAGCACCGAGTCGGAGGGGCGGAGCTAAAGGCCACAACCTCCGAAACTACAGCGCAATCGGCCGTGGATCGGGTCTGGACTCTCGAACAGCGAGTCCGGACCTTAGAGAATCATATTGATGACCTCAATAATCGAGGTCGTCGAAAAAATATTAGTTTGCTGGGCCTTTCCGAACGGGAAGAGGAAGGCCAGCTTACAGCGTTCCTCGAGCAGTGGCTGCCACAGCTTTTACATCTGGAGGCTGGATCAGGCCAGGTAAGGGTAGAATGGGCCTACCGGGTAGCAATACGTGGGCCCGGCTCGAACCAGCGCCCCCACCCGGTCCTGTTCCGGCTGCAGAGCTATAAGGAGTGGCAGATACTCCTAGAAGCCTCTAGAAATCTTGGAAAAGATTCCCAAGCCATGATCTATAAAGGATCCAAGATCATGTTATTTCAGGACTTTTCCCCAGCTCTGGTCCAAAAGAGGAAGGCATTCGATGAGGCGAAGAAGGGACTTAAATATTCAGTACTCCTTACGCTACCCAGCTACGCTACGCTTTAACCATGAAGGATCCGTATATAATTTCGGATCGCCAGAAAAGGCTAAAGAATTTTTAGACTCTCTTAGATAAATTGTAAGAGATAATGGATGTTGGTTTGCCTTCCCCCTCCACTGCGGTTTATATCCCCCCCTTTTTTCTTTTTTCTTACCTTACTGTTTAATATTATCTTGGGGTGTGGGGAGAGGGATTTATTTATTTGTTCTCTATTTAACAATTTTCTCCCCCCCTTGGGTTTTTTTTTATTATTCTATGTATGCATGTGTGTATGTATATATATGTATATACATATGTATGTATGTATATATATCTATATCTATATATATATATATATATAAGCCAGGGGGTCTAGTTAATGTTGATGGGGGGAGGTGGTTACCTTATTCTATTTTACCTCTGTCTCTAGGAGTGGGGTTGTTTTCCCTTGTTATTTTGTATTATTATATTTAATTATTATTTGTTGGTTTTCAAGCTGAATTCTATAAAGAATTTACAGAAATATTGGCTGGTCCACTTATGGACATGTATAACTATGCATATAGTCAGGGCTGTCTCCCGCTTTCGCTGAAGGAGGCAAATATCTCTCTTATCCTTAAAAAAGGAAAGGATCCAGAAGATTGTGCGTCATACAGACCAATATCCTTGCTAAATGTAGATTTTAAAATCCTTTCTAAAACATTAGCATTGAGACTAGAAAGGGTACTGCCACATATCACAAAAGAGGATCAGACGGGGTTTATTCAGGGCCGTAGATCATCCAATAATATTAAAAGGGTTTTGAATATGAGCCAAGCCTGCCATCAGGGAAAGATACCAGGAGTAGTAGTTTCATTAGACGGGGAAAAGGCATTCGATAGGGTTGAATGGTCATATTTGTTTTACACATTGGAAAGGTTTGGCATTGGAAAGGTGTTTACCAAATGGGTCTTAACATTGTATAGTGATCCCAAAGCAGTTGTGGTTACCAATGGATTAGGTTCAGATAGCTTTAGTGTGGGTAGGGGCTGCCGTCAGGGATGTCCTCTCTCGCCATTGTTATTTACGCTAATAACTGAACCACTAGCAGAAGCTATACGGGCTGATCCTAATACAACGGCCCTGAGGATTAGTACAGGTAAACATAAAATTACCCTTTATGCAGATGATGTTCTTCTATTCCTCAGTAATCCTCTGATGTCCGTGCCTCGCTTAATCCAA
The DNA here is from genome assembly GCF_037043375.1 of Chiloscyllium plagiosum. Lineage (NCBI taxonomy): Eukaryota > Metazoa > Chordata > Chondrichthyes > Orectolobiformes > Hemiscylliidae > Chiloscyllium > Chiloscyllium plagiosum. The sequence continues at coordinate 77,081,732 of NW_028270144.1, forward strand.
GTTATTAATACATTTAACGCATTCTCAGGCTGTAAAATTAATTTCTCAAAATCGGAAGCTATGCCAATGGGTGGCCTTGCTATGATACCCCACTTAGTGGACGGATCCCATTTTCCCTTTCGTTGGTCCCTGGAGGGTTTCTTATATTGAGGCATTTTTATTATCCCAGTATTTGGTCAGTTATATAAGGCTAACTTTGTGCATTTCTGGAGAGGATAAGGCAGGACCTCCAGCAATGGGGAGACCTTACAATTTCCTGGCTGGGTAGAATAGCACTAATTAAAATGAATGTCCTGCCCCGTCTCCTATACCCTATGAGAATGCTTCCGGTGATGCTGCCGAGGCTGGCACTACGTAAATGATATGGCTGGTTTGGTTCCCTTATCTGGAATCATAGACGGCCCCTCATTAAGCTGAAGAAGCTACAGCTGCCACAGGCAAGGGGAGGATTGGACTTCCCAGATTTTAGGAAATATCAGTTAAGTTCCCTATTAAGTTACATAGCTGATTGGGTCTTGTCTGATCCACAATCAATCGGGCTGGACATCGAGGCTTCTCAAGTAAAATGCCCACTTATTAACCTTTTATTTTCAGACAAGAGGAAAATCATTACGGTTCACTGTAAAAACCCTATAATACTAAACACAATTAAAGCTTGGAATATAATACGGCAAAATGAGGGCAACTCACATAAAACATCCCCCTATGCCGATAGTGGGAGCATGGGGATTCCAACCGGGGTTTACTGACACCACTTTTAAATTCTGGAGATCCAGGGGTATCTCATGTTTAGGGGACCTAGTTAAAGATGGGGTCCTGATGTCTTTTGAACAGCTGCGTCAGAAATTCGGATTACCAAATGGAGACCTCTATCGATACTTCCAAATTCGAGATTATATACAGAAGAAGACTACGTTATTAGATAGTCTTTATAAATCAGATAGAGAATGTAGAGTACTACGACCAATGGGGGTATCCTCCATCAGTACTATTTATCATTTACTACATGAATACAGATATTTCGGCTATCCTAACAAGAGCTTTTATTTAATTGAGATTATGAACCTGGCTGGTCCGGGGCCCCTTGGGAGAGAAATCCCGCACCAATACGGGTTTTGTTACATTTGATGTTAACACATTCCGAGCATATATCTCACTACCCAATTTCTATGTTATCCATTGTTTTTTTTTTTGTTTTTTTTTTCTCTTCTCTTATTTGAATAATGTAAGAGACTTAAATATACATTCTGGTTAGTTGTAGGTTAGATTAGTAGTTAGCTGAGTTTTTTTTTCTTGGTATTTTTCTTTAGTTAAATTTTGGTTATTATATATTTAAGATTTAATTGTATATCAATGTTTGTACTTGAGAGTTTTGTTTATTTTTGTAAACTTGTAAAAATGTTAAATTTCTAATAAAAACATCTATAAAAAAGGGGAAAGAAATGATAAAAAGGAAAAATTAAAGGCTCTTTACTTAAATACATGTAGCATTTGGAACAAAATAAATGAACTAACTGCACAAATAGAGATTAAAGGGTCTGATTTTAGAGCCATAATGGAGACATGGTTATAAGGAAATCCAAGTTGGGAACTAAATATTCAGAGGCATGAGGTTTTTCTAGAGGACAGGCAGGAAGGACAAGGTATTGGGGTAGCTTTGTTAATACGGGATGGAATATGTAACTTAGCAAGAAATGATCTTGTAGCGAAAGAAGTAGAATCCATATAGGTAGAGGTAAGAAATAACAAGGGGAAGAAGGCACTGATAGAAGTAGTCTATAGGCCCTCTAACAATAGTCATGTTGTAGGACAGAATAAATCTGAAGGATTTGGAAACAAAAGACAGTACATTAATCATGGGTGACTTTAATCTTTATGTAGATACTGAAGTCAGATTAGCAGAGGTATCCAACAGAAAGGATTCATAGAATGTATTTGGGACAGTTTCCTACAACAATATGTTGTGGATCCAGCCATAAATTGGGCTATTTTAGATTTGGTTATGTATAATGAGGCAGGTTTAATAAATAATATCAGACTAAAAGATCCTCCAGAAAGCAGCAAACATAACATGGTAGAATCGAGCATTCAATTTGAGTGGGAGAAATTTGGGAGAGAAACAACTGTGCAAAACTTAACTTAGGGCAATTACAAAGGAATGAGGGTAGAGCTTGTGGAGTGGACTGGGAAAGGAGTTTAGCAGCAAAGACAGTTAAGGGACAAAGGCAAACATTTAAGAAAATAGTTAATGGTTTGTAATAAAGAATAGCCCAGTGAGAAAGAGGAATTCCACAAAGGGGACAAACCAATGATGGTTAACCAGACAAGTTAAGGAAACTGTAGTATCAAATGGAAAGAGAATGCTACATTGTGGCAAAGAATAGTGCTAAGCCAAACAATTAGAAACATTTTTAAAACAATAAGAAGATGACTATAAAGAAATAGAGGGAGAAGATAAATATTGAGAATAAACTTACAAGTAATATCAAGATAAACAGTAAGAGCTTCTTTCAACATATGAAAAATAAGACCGAGGCCAAAATGAACATACATCCCTCAGAGAACAAGGTTATGGAAATAATAATGGGGAATCCAGAAATGCAGAGCAGTTGGATAAATACTTTACATCAGTCTTCACAATAGAAGACACTAATCGTAAGACCAAAAAGTGCTTGGGAAAATAATAGGGCTAAATGTAAGTTCTCTGGACCCGTTGGGATGTATCCGAGGAAACAGCTACAGAGATAGTGGATGAATTGGTAGCAATTATCTGAGAATCCTTAGATTCTGGAAAAGTTCCAGACAATTGGAAAGCTGCCAATATAGCACTTTTATTTAAAAAGGAGAGACAGGAAAAAAGGTAACAATAGACCAGTTAACATAACATCTGTTGTTTAGAAAATGCTAAAGTCTAATATAAAGGATCTAATAGCAAAGCATTTATAAATACATAATATGATCAAGGACAGTCAGCGTGGCTTCATGAAAGAGAAATTATATCTGAGGAGTTTATTAGAGTTCTTTGAGGAGGTGACAAGTAAGATAGATAAAGAGAAAGCCAAGCATGTAACATATTTGGATTTTCAGAAGTCATTAGATAGGATACCACACATTAGTTTACTTAATAAGGGAAGAGCCTATAGTGTTGGAGGTAGGACATTGGCATGGATTGAAGATTGTCTAACTCATAGAAGACAAAGACTTTGAATAAGGGGGCATTTTCAAGATGGCAATCTATAACTAGTGGAGTACCATAGGGATTGGTGCTCGGGCGCAATGATTTACAATGTATAATAGTGAAATGAATGAGAAAAGTGAATGCATTACAGCCAAGCTTTGTAGATGACTCAACAATTGTTGGGAAGTCAAGTGCTGACAATGACAGTAAGAGTTTGCAGTGGGATAGAGAGAGGTTAACTTGGTGGTAAAAACTTGGCCAATGCAATATGATGTGGGAAATGTCGGGTTATACATTTTGGCAGGAAAAATAGATGAGCTGAATATTATTTAAATGGAGAAAGAAATGGAAAAGTACAACACAGAGGGATTTAATAATTCTCATACATTAATCACAAAAATGCTAGAATACAAGTTCAACAGAGAATAGGAAAGATAAATAGAATGTTGGCCATTATTTCAAAGGTAATGGAGTATAAAAAATAGGGAAGCCTTCCTAAAACTATACAAGTCACCAGTTAGATCACACTTAGATTGCTGTGAACAGTTTTGGTTCCCTTATTCAAGAAAAGACATACTGTCATTGGAGGCAGTCGAGGAACAGTTCACTGAGTTGGTCCCAGGTAGGAGGACTGTGATATGAGGAGAGATTAATTTGGGCCTGCATTGGATTTTAAACAACTGGAAGGAGACTTTATTGAAATATACAAGATTCTTAGGGTTTTGACAGATTATGTGTGGAAAAATTGTTAAAATTAAAGTGGTGCTGGAAAAGCACAGCAGGTCAGGCAGCATCCGAGAAGCAGGAAAATTGACGTTTCGGGCAAAAGCCCTTCTTTCCTGATGAAGGGCTTTTGCCTGAAACATCAATTTTCCTGCTCCTTGGTAGCTGCCTGACCTGATGTGCTTTTCCAGCACCACTCTAATCTTGACTCTGATGTCCAGCATCTACAGTCCTCACTTTTGCCTAGTGGAAAAGTTGTTTCTGCTTCTTGAAGAGTCTAGGAGCTGAGGGCATGATCTCAGAGCAGGGGGGGTCACCCATTTAAGGCAGGGGTGAAAGGGAATTTCTTCCCTTAGAGGTTGGTGAATGTTTGGAATGTTTTAGCGCAGAGGTCATTGAGTTTGCTTTGTTAAGGGCTTTCAAGGCTGAGATAGACAGGTTTTTAAACAGTAAGGAAATCATTCCTGCTTAGCTTTGTATCACCTGCAACTTTGGAAATAGTACATTTGGTGCCCATCTCCAAATGATTGCTATGTAATAAGAATAACTGCAGTCCCAAGTACTGAAACATGTAGTACACCACCAGTCACAATCTGCCAATGCGAGAATGGTCCATTTGTTTTTGTTCTCTATTTTCTGCCTGTTTGCCAAGCTTTAATTCTTGCTAATACATTACCTCCAATTGCAAGTGCTTAATTTCATGAACCAATCTCCTGTGAGGGACCTTATCAAAAGCTTTCTGAAAATTTAAATATACTACATCGATCGACTTGCTTCCCTGGGATGCCACGACCAACATGTGAAGAGAGACTGGATTAGTGAGGATTTTATTTAGAAGATTGAGGGAGCATCCTACAGAAACCTATAAATTCTAACAGAACCAACAAAGCAAATGGAGGAAGGATGTTCCCAATGACTGGTGAATCCAGAACTAGGGTCACCGATTCTGGATTTGGGGGAGGCCATTCAGGACTGAGATGAGGAGAAAGTTCTTCATCGAGACAGGGTTTTTTTTTTAGATTAGATTACTTACAGTGTGGAAACAGGCCCTTCGGCCCAACAAGTCCACACCGACCCGCCGAAGCGCAACCCACCCATACCCCTACATTTACTCCTTACCTAACACTACGGGCAATTTAGCATGGCCAATTCACCTGACTTGCACATCTTTGGACTGTGGGAGGAAACCGGAGCACCCGGAGGAAACCCACGCAGACACGGGGAGAACATGCAAACTCCACACAGTCAGTCGCCTGAGGCGGGAATTGAACCCGGGTCTCTGGCGCTGTGAGGCAGCAGCGCTAACCACTGTGCCACCGTGCCGCCCACTAATGGGCGGCACGGTGAGACAATGGAATTCTCTGCATCAGGAAGGAGGCCAAACCAGTGAATGTTTTCAAGAAGGAGTTAAATATAGTTCTTAGGGATAAAGGGATCAAAGGTATGGGGACAGGGCACTGAGTTGGATGATCAACCATTATCATATTGAATGGTGGAACAGGCTTGAGCTCCACCTCCTATTTTTTAAGCTTCTGTTTATCAATTCTGTTAACAACATCCTCAAAAACTCTAACAATGTCATCAAGCATGATTTTACATTTGCAAATCCATGCTGACTACACACAATCAGGTCATTTTTAATCTAAGTGTCTGTTTATCATGGCCCCTTTGATAGTTTCTAGCATTTTCCCTGCAAGTGATGTAAAGCGAATGGGTTTGTAGTTCTCTGTTTTTCTCTCTTGCTCCTTTCTTAAATAATAGGGTGAAATATAGATGTATATGGGTGTCTGGGTGAGAAGACAGATCACTGCAGGACCAAAATAAAAGAGTTGGACGAGAAAGTGTGGTCTGTGGGGATCCGCAGGGGTTTATGCTGAAGCTGCTTTCACTAAATGTATATAGTGCGTGCATTTTATATAGATAGAAAAAGCCAGAGAGAAATGACCTAATCATCTAATAAACAAAGCAAGAACAGAGCTGGGAGAATTAACTAAATCAAAAAGTTGGCAGAAAACACAGCAACTGAACAATACGCCATCTTCAATGAGCATTTGGCTTAAGTACAGTTGAGGTACATTCCTTCAAATAGGAAGGGTAAGGCAAACGTACCCGAGAGTTCCCTGGATAACAAAATTAACATTACAAAGAAAAAAACAGGTGTTATAGATAAAATTGAGAATGAAGAGGAATACTAAAGGTTTTGAAGGGAGGTGAGAAAGCACAATAGAGAAACAAAGAGAAATTATGAGATAAGACTAGCAGTTAACATAAAAGGGAATCCTAAAGTCTCCTATAAGCATATGAATAGTTAAAGAGCAGTTGAAGGAAACGTAGGGCTGTTTAGAGACCAAAAGGGCATTTACATATGGAGCATGGCTGAGGTGTTAAATGAATACTTTGCATCTATTTTTTTCAAAAGAGGAAACTACTGCTAAAGCGATGGTGACAGAGGATAAATTCTGTCACTAGAAGGGTTCAAAGTTAATATGGAAGAAGTTTTGGTAGACTGTTGACAATTAAAGTTGACAAACACCCTGGGATCAGATAAGAAACATCTAAGGAATGTGAAGGAAGTAAGAATAGAAATTGTAGAGGCACCGACCATGATATTTAAATCTTTCCTAGATATTTAAATCTTCCCTCGATGAAGTGCCAGAAGATTGGAGAATTGCAAACATTATGGCCTGTCCAAGAAAGGTTTTATGGATAATTCCAGCAATTACAGACCAGTTTTAACTTTGGTGTTGAGGAAGCTTATTTGAGATTAAATTAGCAGTTGCACGAAAAAGGTGGGTTTATTAAAAAAAGCCAGCATGGATTTCTAAAGGGGAAATCACATTTATGAAACTTACTGGAAATGTTTGAAGAGATAACAGAAGAACACAATGAGGGTAATGCTGTTGATATAGGAGACATTGATTTCCAGAAGACATTTGATACAATGCCACACTTAACAGGAAAGTTATAAGTCATGCTACAAAACAGACAGTAGCAATGTGCAACTAGAGTTGGGTGATTGTTAGGAAACAGACAGTAATGGTAAATCGAGATTTACTGGGCTGGATGTGGGTTTGGAGTGGTGTTCCCCAGGGGCCAATATAGTTTTCCTGAGAGATATTAATGATCTGGTTCTTGGTGTGCAAGGAACAACTTCAAAGTGTGCAGATGTCACAAAACTTGGAAGAATTGTAAACTGTGAAGAGGACAGTACGGAACTAAGGACACTGACAAGTTATTAGAGTAGATGGATAGGTGACTGATAAGTTTCAAAGCAGGGATGTGTGAGGTGATACACTTTGATTCGAAGAACACTGAAAGACAATACAAATAGGGGGTACAATTCTAAAGGGGATACGGAAGCAGAGAGACCTGGGTGCATAAGTGCACGGATCATTGAAGGTGGCAAGATGGTTGGAGAGAGTAGTTAATGATGCATAAAATGTCCACAGCTTTTACAATAGCGGCATAGAGTACAAGAGCAAGGAGATGGTGTTGAATTTGTACAAGACAATTGTTAGATCTCAGCTGGAGTATTGTGTACACCACATTATAGAAAAGATGTGAATGCATTGGCAAAAGCGCAGAACTGATTTAGAAGAATACTTCCAGGAATGAGAAATTTCACTTACAAGGATAGATTGAAGAAATTGGGTCTGTTCTCATTAGACAGTAGAAGGCTGAGATGCAATTCGATAGGAGTTTTCAAAAGCATGAATGGGCTGGATAGAATAGACCAGGAGAAGCTGTTCCCATTTTAAAAGGAAACAAAAAACAAGAGGACGTACATTTAAATTGATGTGAAAGAGAAGCAAGAGTAATCTGAGAAAAACCTTTTTCACACTGAGTAATAGGGAAATGCACTGCCTGGAAATTTGATGGAGGCAGATTCCATTGAGATATTTAAAAGGGGAGAAAACAGGAGATTAGCACTAAGGTGCTCATTTGAAGAGCTGATCCAGGCACAATGGTCTCTTTCTGCACTGCATCAATTCTGCGATGCATATATATTAATTTTATAAAATGTATTAAAAATGTGCTGGAGACACTACTTTGAGAATCATGGCACATTGTAAAAAGTATTGTGAGAAACTGCATAACTTTAAAGGGCTATCAAGACAGGCAGTTATTTGGAGATGTACACAGTTCAGAACTTGGAATGTAGTTTACATAATGCTGAACAAGCAGAATCCATTAATTATTTTAAAAGTTATCTGAAATTTGCTTGAAAAGGATGAATAATTATCAAAGGATGTGAGAAACAGACAGTAACGAGACAGTAAACTAGCTGGCTGATGGGAAGAAAAATGCCAACGCAGGCTTGATGGGCACAAACTCGCCTGCTACTGTTGAGTAACATTGTGTGATCTTATCATGGCATAACTCGCATAGTTGCTACAAACTGGCACGATACTGTTTAGTTTAATAAGCAACAGCCAACAGGGATTTTTAGACAAATTGTGTCGAACTAACTTTATTAAGTTTTTTTTGATGAATTTAAAGAGATTGTGTGATAGACATTCTATGTATGAACTTTATAAAGGCATTTGATACATTACGCCATAAGGGATTTATTTATCAAATAAAAGCTCGCAGCATTGACAGTTAGATGCACAATTGCTAGGGAATAGGAGGTAGAAATTATTTGTGAGATTGTATTCTTTTAAATAAAGATTGTAAAAGCTGCCACTGTTCTGAAAGTAGCGTAAGTTAACAGAAAACCAAGAGAAGTATTAAAAACTATGAGGAGCTTCAATCGAGCAACTATTGAGAAACTGTGTGTTCTGGTTGGTAATCAAAGACAATAGGTTTTAAATAATTGGCAGAGGAATTAGAGAGGAAATGAAAAGAAATTTCTGCACAGAGCAGGTTGTAAAGATCTGGAATGCACCAATAAACAGAGTAATGTAAACAAACTTTACAATAACTATTAAAAGATTATCAGATATGCAAAAATCAAAGATAATTTGCATGGCTATTTACAATTCATCCTTTGACATGATTGGGCATCACTTGTGAGGCCTGCACCTGTTCATTATATCCCGACAGTATGGAAGGAGGTCATTTGGTCGATCGAGTCCACACCAACCCTCCAAAGAGCATTCCACTCAGACCCATGCTCCCACCCTATCCCTCTAACCCTGCATTTACCACGCTAATCCATCCAGACTGCACATCTCTGGATACCATGGGTAATTTAGCTTGGCCAATCCACCTAACCTGCACATCTTTGGACTGTGAGAGGAAACTGGAAAACCCAGAAGAAACCCACGCAGACACAAGGAGAATGTGTAAACAGTCACCACAGAATAGAATCGAACCTGGGTCCCTGACACTGTGAATCAGCAGTGCTAACCATTGTACTGCCCTTTTATCTGTCTCTAATTGCTGTTCAGAGGATGATGATGTGCTGCCTTTTTGAATTACTCTGACTTGTTTGCTCTATGTGTTGTAATTAAGTTTAAAAATGGGTAAAAGTGTTAATACTAAGGAGAGGCATAAACACCACTCACTATGATGATGTCATATGGACTTGCAGGCAGAACAGTTTAGGATCTTCGAAGTATAAAACTCAACATCCAGGTTCTCCTCAAAGTCTCTGTTACAAGGTTTATCATATCAACATGACCTGTTGCTGACATGCAATAAACTACTTCTACTTTAATATGACAGCCTGTTCTAGTTAGACCATGAAATATTCTTCTATCACCACTCAAGACCAAGCAGGCCCTGTAGGTCCCTACATTTAAAGAGATTGGTGGTAGCAGACTTTCCACTGGGTGAGAATCAGACTCAGTTTAGCTGCATATATAACCATAGGTATACCCAGTGCCGTTTTGGAAGGGCTTTCCAGGATTTCGACCCAGTAACAGAAGAAGAATGGTGAGATTGTACCAAGTCAGGATGGTATGTGGCTTGCTGGTGAACTTGCAGGTGCATTCACCTGTATCTATTGTACTTGTCCTGCTTGATGTAGAGGTCATGGCTTTGGAAGGTCCTGTTGGAGGAGAATGGGTGATTTTCTGCAGTGCATTTTATGCAGCCTGCTGCGACTTTACCTTAGTGGTTTGAATGTTGAAGGCAGTGACAGGTTGCCAGTCAAGCAGCTGCTTCATCTGGGGTTCTGCTGAACTTCTTGAGTGTTGTCAAAACTGCACTCATTCAAGCAAATGAATGGTACTCCACTACACTCCTGACTTGTGCCTTGGAGATGGTGGACAGCCTCTGAAGAGTTATAAGATGAATCAACAGTGCAAAATTTCCAATTTCTGACCATTTCCTGTAGCCACAACATTTATGTAACTTGTTCTGTTTCTAGTCAATGGTAATCCCAGAATGTTGATAGTGAGGTATTCAGCGATGATAAAGCCATTCAACTTCAAGGGGTGATGGTTAGACGGTTTCCTGAAAATGAGTCATTCCCTGGCACTTGTGTGGCATGAATATTATTTACCACTAATCAGCCCAAGCCTAGGATAACCAGACTTGCTGGATATGCATTTAGACCAGTTCATTAACTGAAGGAGTCACAAATGGTGCTGAACATTGTGCAATCATCAGTGAACATCTTCATCTCTGACCTTACGATGGAAGAATGCCATTGATGAAGCAGCTGCAGCAAAGGACACTACCCTGAGTTACTCTTGGACTGATGTCTCAGGAGAGATTGACCACAACAATCATAGCCATCTTCTTTTGTGCTAAGTATGACTCCTATCAGTGGAGAGATATCCCCCAATTCCCACTGATTACAGTTTTATTAGAGCTCCTTGATAGTGCACTCAAGTCAATGGCTGCTTTGGTGTTAAGTGCAGTTATTCTCAGTTCATATCTTGACATCATCTCTTTTGTCTATTATTGAACCAAGCTGTATAAGACCAGGAACCAAGTTTTCTAATGGAACCTAAACTGAGCATCTGTGAACAAATTATTTCTTTGGTGGACTAGGCATAGTTATGCAATTTTCCACACTGTAGGGTACATGCCAGCATTGTAGCTCTACTGTAGCAATTTAGGTTCATTCAGGAGCACAAGACTTCAATACATCTGCTAAGACAGCCCCACAGCCACTGCAGTTCCTTCACCATTTCATGTTTTTTTTAAAATATCTGGTCATGTGATGTGGGCATTACTGTCTGAGACAGCAATTAATACCCATCTCTAATTGTCCTTGAGAGGATAATGGCCCACCTTCCTGAACTGCTGCAGCCCACATGCAGACATTACAAACACAGTGGACAACAGGGATCCAGTAGATGCGGTGTACCTAGATTTCCAAAAGGCACAAAAGGCTGCTGCGTAAGATAAAGATGCATAATGTTTCAGGTAAAGTATGGGCATGAAGAGAGGATTGGTTGACTAACTGGAAGCAAAGAGTGGGGATACAAGAGTGCTATTCTGGTTGGCAATCAGTATCTAGTGGTGTGCCTCAGGGATCAGTGTTAGGACCATAAATATCCCCAATTTAAATAGATGATTTAATTGGTCTACAGGTAATCAGGAAGGCAAATGGAATGTTGTCCTTCATTGCTAAAGGGATTGAGTTAAAAAGCAGGGAGATTATGTTGCAGCTGTGAGATCACACCTGCAGTACTACATGCAGTTTTGGTGTCCTTACTTGAGAAAAGGATGTACTGGCACTAGAGGGGGTGCAGAGGAGGTTCACTAGGTTGATCCCAGAGTTGAGGGGGTTGACTTACGAAGACAGACTGAGTAGATTGTGATTATATTTAGAAGGGAGGGGGGGGGGGAATCTTATAGAAACAAATAAAATTGTGAAGGGAATAGAAAAGATAGATGTATAAAGGAAGTTTTCACTGGCAGGTGAAACTAGAACAAGCCTCAAAATTAGGGGGAAACAGATTTAGGTCTGAATTGAGAAGGAACTTCTTCACCCAGAGGATTGTGAATCTCTGGAATTCCCTGCCTAGTAAAGTAGTTGATGTCACTTCAGTAAATGTTTTTAAAGCTAAGATGGATTTTTTTTTTGAACAATAAAGGAATTAAGGGTTATGGTCAGAGGGTGAAATGGAGCTGAGGTCCTGAAAAGATCAGCCATGATCTTATTGAATGGCAGAGTGGGCTCAAAGGACCAGATAGCCTACTCCTGCACCTAGTTCTTATGTTCTTATATTGTGTAGGCTTTTCTATAATGTGGTTTGGAAGGAAGTTCCAGGACATTGACAATAGTAAAGAAACAGCAATGTAATTCCAAGTTAAGATGCTGTGTTGTTTGGTGGGGGAGTTGAAGGCAGTGGTGGTATCCAGCATCTGCTGCCCTTATTCATCTGGATGGTAAGGTTTGCAGGTTTCTCCAGGTTATGGTAGGCAGATCAATGGAGTGAGGAAGATCTGTCATGTAGGGTTAAACTACAAAGATCTTTCAAAGAGCTGCCATAGGGGTAATAGGCAGAATGACCTCCTCTGTGCTGTAGTATAGTTTGCTTCCATAGAGGTTTATTCCTTACAGTATGCTCCAAATTATAACTAAGTTGATATTGTTAGAGTGAGGACTATTGCATTTTTTCCTCATGTATTGCTGTTGTGCTGTCTCCCATCTGGATAGTAAATGACTTACAATGTTATTTTGACATGTTAAGCCATTGCATCCCTGGCAACTTGTTGCACTGATTAAACTACCAATTTCCATAAATCATGAAAGATAAATTCATTTGTGTGGGTTCCAGGCACAATATGCATTTTTAGAAAGAAAGCTGTTGCTCAAGATCTCATTGCACTTCTTGGAAAAAATTACATTGTTTATTTACCTAAACATACCAACTATGTTAAAGCACAGCACTGAAATCAGTAGTTTTTTCCAGGGTCTGTGAAACCTAAAACTTTTGGATAGAACTAAGATTTCTTTTAGCCCTAAAGGAAAAAGTGAAATTGTTTGATGTCTGGAGAACCTTAAAGATACATTATAAAGACACTCTGCCAAGTTGGGAAGCTGTAATTAAAAGGAATTTCTTTGATGTGGTGGAAGCAATGTCGACAAAATTTAACAAACAGGTAACTGAAATACTCTAGGTTTGATTTTTTTTAAATCAAGAAATTTGGAAAGCCCATCAAGTTTTTTATTTAAAGGATGTGGACTTGTTTTTGCTAAATTAAAATGTGAAATACTTAACAGTCCACTTGAAGTACAATTCTTGCATCGGTGTTTTACAAAACCAGCTGTATTACTTTTAGCAGTATTTGTTATAAAAATTTTAGCCACAATGTATAATTTTAACCGCATAAGTATGATAGTATAACCTATTCTTTGCAAGTCTGTCTTTTGAACTTAATAATTGAGGAAATGCATGAAGCACAATCACACATGAAAGAAATTGGTTTGTCAACATTATTTTTGATTATTAATTACAGACATGACTAAGTATTCAAAGATTCTTTACCTCTTTAAAGTGTGTATAATTATCTGTTAGATGTCTTCTTGAAATGAACCACAAATTTCAAGTAGAACTGTTTTCTTAAAAGAGAGCCCTCAGCGCTTTTACAATGTCATAGGAAGTGTGGCTTTGGTCAAATGCTCTAATGCAAGCCTCTGCCTCATTATCAGACTAAATGTATACACCCCCTAGACTTTAATCATATTCTAGTCTGCAAATTTATGCACAAAGGTACTTGCTTGCAAGTCTGGAATGTGTGTTAGTGTTTGAAGATGAGGAGATTGATGGTTTTGCAAACTGAGAGTTGGTTGTGATTGTTCAAGCTGTTTGCAGGGGCATGCCTTTTTCTATTCAACCACAGACTTGTTGCCTCTGGAAATAAATGGTAAGACATCTGAAATTGTAATGATGAACTGAAATGTGTAGACATGGAGTATCTTCACACTGTGATTGAGGAGATCAAAAATCTACTCCATACAGGGAAAGTAATGTCTAGGAACTAGATCAACATAGGCATCACTATAATCAATAATAAACTAGAGAAACCATTTTGTATAATTATCCTTTTAATGCTACTGTGCAGGGTTAGCTTTTAAATTAGAGGCTGAGATTCTCCTGCAGGTCTGAAGGTGGAAGTGTTTCTTAAAGAGAAACTCAAAGCATATCATGTTCAGAAAGCCCACCAAATCTTCTGGAAATCAGGTAACTGATTGAGTGAAAGTGGGCTTTCTGCTGGAATTATGACCCCTGAGTTTGACATCCTGCTCACCAGGAGGCCAACATCTGACCAACTTTGCAGTGCGACTGATATACCCTCCCCTCCCTGAGCCCCATCGGCCTGTCTGAGTTTGGGGTTTGCAGGGAAAGGGGGACGGGTGAGTCAAAAATGAGTTCGGGGTGGCTCTCAGATAATGATTGACTGATTTTGTTTTGAGTTCCTTGTTTCCCATTTATCCCTGCTGACCATTGATTCCTATGCCTAACAAGTCTTTCCCCCCTCTTCCCCCCCCACCCCATCCCAATCTTGTCATGACTATAAATACCACTTTTTCCTGGATATCCGTTCTGATGAAGAGTCATGGAGATGTACAGCATGGAAACAGACCCTTCGGTCCAACCCGTCCATGCTGAACAGATATCCCAACCCAATCTAGTCCCACCTGCCAGCACCCGGCCCCATATCCCACCAAACCCTTCCTATTCATATACCCATCCAAATGCCTCTTAAATATTGCAATTGTACCAGCCTCCATCACTTCCTCTGGTAGCTCATCCCATACCCGTACCACCCTCTGTGTGAAAATGTTTCCCCTTAGGTCTCTTTTATGTCTTTCCCCTCTCACGATAAGCCTATGCCCTCTAGTTCTGGACTCCCCGACCCCAGGGAAAAGACTTTGTCTATTTATCCTATCCACGCCCCTCATTTTGTAAACCTCTATAAGGTCACCCCTGACGTTCCAGGGAAAACAGCCCCAGCCTGTTCAGCCTCTCCCTATAGCTCAAATCCTCCAACCCTGGCAACATCCTTGTAGATCTTTTCTGAATCATTTCAAGTTTCACAACGTCTTTCCGATAGGAAGGAGACCAGAATTGCACGCAGTATTCCCACAGTGGCCTAACCAATGTCCTGTACAGTTGCAAACTGACCTCCCAATCCTGTAGTCAATACTTTGACCAATAAAGGAAAGCAAATCAAACGCCTTCTTCCTTAACTTTGCTTTCTTCCCACTGATGCTGCCAGACCTGCTGAGTTTTTCCAGCCATTTCTGTTTGATTGTTTACTTCAATGTTCAATTCCCCTCATTATGAGGAATAGCATTCCATTAGCCGCCTTGATTATGTGATGTACCTGTATACTAACTTTTCGTGAGTCTTGCACCAAAATGCCTATATCCCTTTGCTGTTTGGAATGGTCATGTTTACCATTCCTAAAAATGTATGAGAATTAGTTGCAAAATAATACCATATGTGATTGCTGATGGCATAAAGTACAATATGATTTCTTGGATGTCATTGATTCAACGTAGGATTCTCTTGATTTGTCTCCCACTCTTGCTGCCTTACTATTTAGAATAATAAATATAAAATTTCTATGATGGTTTCATCAATCTTCTGACATAACCTCAGCAAGTAAAATTTAAATTCTTGTAAAATGGAAAGAAATCAGCACGAGTCCTATTGCAATTTTATTCCTGAGAATTCTACTATCTAGCAGAGTGCAACTTGGTTCAATGTGCCACTCAACTTAATTTCATTAACCCTCCTTTGCAGACCTTCTTTAATTTTGATTTTTAAAATTATTTTCCCTATATTCTCTGCTTAAACATTTTTTCAGAAATGGAAGTGAAACACTTTATATGTATGAAAACACACAAAAAATGTCAATTCTTTACAGATTTTTACTTTTAAGTATATCTTTCCTGTGTATTCTTGTATTATCCACATTTCTTTTTGTTTGGAAGAATTATAAGGTTTGAACCCACTTGAAATTAATACTTAATATGTGTTCCCATCCAAAGCTGATTGAAGTTAATTTGAAGCATATTTTCAGACAAAGTGACAATGTCGGAAAGTGTAGCACTTGAAAAAGCACAGCAGGTCAGGCAGCATCCGAGGAGCAGAAGAATCGACATTACAGGCATAACTCCTTCACTGGGAATATGGAGGGGGAAAGGGGCTGAGAGATAAATGGGGGGCGGGGGGGGGGGGGTGATGGTGGGGCTGGGGGCAAAGTATTGGGAAGGCAATAGGTGGATGCAGGTAGGTGATTGTGATAGGTCGGTGGGGAGGGTGTTGGGGATAGGTGGGAAGGAAGATGGACAAGTAGGTCAGGTCAAGAGGGCAGTGATGAGCTGAAGGGTTGGATCTGGAATGAGGTGGGTGGAGGGGAGATTTAGAAATGGGTGATCTCAATGTTGATGCCGTGTGGTCGTAGGGTCCCGAGGCAGAAGATGAGGTGGGTGGCTTTGATTGGGCAGTGGAGGAGGCCCATGATAGGGTGTGGAGGGAATATATTCTTGGTGGTGGGGTCTGACTGTTGGTGGCGAAAATGGTGGAGGATAATGCGCTGTATCCAGAGATTCGTGGGGTGGAATATGAGGACCAGGGAGGTTCTATCCTTGTTGTGATTGGGGGTATGGGGCTCGAGGGCAGAGGTATGGGAAATGAAGGAGATTTAATGATTAGATTAGATTCCCTACAGTGTGGAAACAGGCCCTTCAGCCCAACCAGTCCACACTGACCCTCTGAAGAGGAACCAACCCAGACCCATTTCCCTCTGACTAATGCAGCTAACATTATGGGTAATTTAACATGGCCAATTCACCTGACCTGCACATCTTTGGACTGTGGGAGGAAACCGGATCACCCAGAGGAAACCCATGCAGACACAGGAAAGACGTGCAAACTCCACACAGACAGTCGCCTGAGACTGGAATCGAACCTGGGACCCTGGTGCTGTGAGGCAGCAGTGCTAACCACTAAGCCACTGTGCTGCCCTGAATGGAGGACATTGTTGATCATGTGGGAGGGGAAATTGCTGTTCTTGAAAATAGGAGGAGATCTGGGAAGTCCTGGAATGGAATTGCTCCTCCTAGGAGCAGATATGTGACAAAGATGGTGGATATATGGCAAAGACAGGATTATTGGAGTAAGGGATCATGTCTTTACAGGAGGGGGAATGGGGTGGAGGTGGAAGGAGGTGTGGTCAAGGTTACGGTGAGAGTCGGTGGGTTTGAAATAGATGTCCAGGTTGGGTCAGTTGCAACAGTCAGAGACGGAAAGATCCACAAATAGGAGGAAGGTGTCAGAGATGGTCCATGTGAACTTCAGGACAGGTAGAAGGTGTTGGTGAAGTCTATGGCTCTCATACAGTCATCAGTGTAGCAGAGGAAAAGGTGGGGGATGCTGCCAGTGTAGCTACAGAAGAGGGACTGTTCCATGTATCCTACGAAGGGGCAGGCATCGCTGGGCCCCATGCAAGTGTCCATGGCTATCCAGCTTGCTTGTAGAAAGCGGGAGGAGTCGCGGGACCATCTCTGACACTTCACTCCCCCTCCTGGACCTCTTCGTCTCCAGCGACTGACTCAGCACGGACATCTATTTCAAACTCACTCCAGGACTTCCCAGATGTCGTCCTATTTCAAGTACTGTAATTTTCCCTCCGATGTGATCACCAATACCCTCCATTACATTTCCTCCAATTCCTGCACCTCCACCCTCAAACCCCAAACCCCTAACCACAACCAGGATAGAACCCCCCGCTTCTTACACTCCATCCCAACAGTCTCTGGATCCAGTGCATTATCCTCTGCTATTTTCGCCACTTACAGTCAGACCCCACCACTAAAAATATATTTCCCTCCCCACCTCTATCTGCGTTCTGCAGAGACCATTCCCTCCGTGACTCCCTTGTTAGGTTCACACCACCCACCAACCCACCCTACATACTGGCACCTTCCCTCACTGCCACACCAGATGCTAAACCTGTGCTCACACCTCCCCACTCACCTCCACTCAAGGCCCTAAAGGATTATTTCAAATCTGGCAGAGATTTTCCTGCACATCTTCCCACTTCACTTACTGTATCCTTTGCTCTTGATGTGGTCTCCTCTACATTGGGGAAATGGAGGCCAATTTGTGGAGCGGTTCAGGGAACATCTCTGGGACACATGCACCAAACATCCCCACCGTCCTGTGGCCCACCTCCCCCTCCCACAAGGACATGCAAGTCCTGGCCTCCTCATTCACCAAATCAAAGGCACCTGTCAACTGGAGGAAGAACACCGCATCTTTCACCTCTGGACCCTACTACCACCAGGCATCAAGTTCGACTTCACCAGTTTCAAAATCTCCCCTCCCCCCACCTCATCCCAGATCCAAACTTCCAACTCGGCACCACCCTCTTGACCTGTCCTAGTTGCCCATCTTCCTACCCACCTCTCTGCTCCACCCTCCCCACTTACCTATCACAATCACCTCCTACTAGCATTCACCTATCGCCATTCCAGCCACCTTTGTCCCCCTCCCCTCCCTCCCCCATCCCAGATCCACCTGCGCATTAATCTCTCGGCCCACTTTACCCCCTCTACATTCCTAGTGAAGGGTTTATGCCCAAAATGTTAACTCTCCTGCTCCTTGGATGCTGCCAGACCAGCTGTGCTTTTTCCAGCGACACACTTTTCAACTCTGACTCATCAGCATCTGCAGTCCTCACTTTCTCCTACTGTGGAAAATGGCCATCCTCTGACAGTTCACCCAAAACTCCTATTATTTATGAGTGAGATTTAACTGTGACTATTAACAGTAGACTCTTTGACTATGCAATATATTGCAGTAGTCCTCATATGATTGTCCACACACCATTACTTCCAATTAAATTGCTGAACAATGTTCACAAACGGGATCCTAACCAATTTTCCCACCCTAACCTAGAGATACTGACATCAGTTATTGTGCCTTTACTGTACACCAGACAGTGACTGGTGATATTCTAGATGTATCGGGAGAGATCAGATGAAGTTTTATGGAATTTGCTTGACTGTAATAAAAGGTTTAATTTCATTGAGAAGGAAACAACACTGATTAAAAATTCAACTTTGACAAGGTTACAAAACTGGAGGCAGAAGACTGGTCACCTATTATACGCATTTTTCAATTTTCTCTCCATCGACTCTGTTTCCTCTAAATCATTCCTTCCAAAGTCTTCATAGGATCAGTCTGCCCAGTTTCAACTGGACTAGTCACATACATTGCTACTTATTCATGATAACATCCAACTTCATATTAACAGTACACTCCCTTGTCCAAGTGTTAAAGTTGTGGACCATGAGGGAAGAAGCATCACACTGAAAATTTTTCTAAAGCAAATTGCTTTTAATGGGGAAGGTAATCTGTGCAGTTAGGCTGGCAAATCATTCTTGACACACGCATTAATTAAACCGTGACAGTGATGAGTTCAAAGGAGTAAACATTGTTTCATTCCATTTTGATAAAAACTGAAAAAAAATACCTTTAGGTGTTTTGCTGTTGAGAAATCAAAAATCATAGCCTTCAGGAATTTTACATTGTAGATCGTCCAAGGGATTAACAGGAACAAATCTGCAAAATGTTTAATATTACATTAATGTAAAATGGTATCTTTCTGAATAAAACCTCTTAAAATGCATTCTATAGCCATATTAAAGGCAGGATTCAAATAACTGGCAGTGATTAAGTTATAAATATCACTGTTGTGTTTCTATTGAATGATAACTTCTTAATTGTTTAACGAGCTGGAATGCATTAACACCCAAGATATTACCAAAACTGTGTTTATTTAATTGTGGTTTGTCACCTCATTCTGACTAACAGCAGAATTTTAAAAATGACAGACATAGTCACTCTTTCATGGACTGAACAGACAATTTGGAACTCTAGGATTATTATCAATGTCTTGGAAATACAATCTGGAATTCTGTCACTGATTAATTTTGATTGAGAAAGTCTACTTAAAGTTTATTTTACAAAGAGCTCTAAGATTTGTTTTTTTAATGGATTACATATCCTGTGACTTTCCCTATCACTCTATGAAAGCAACTCTAGCAATTAAATACAAACTTGATTAATACAAATGAGCAAAAAAATACACAAGTACTCAAAATCCTACTTCCAAAATAAAAGCCTAACTTCTATTGTCAGCAGTTTGGCTTCCTCATGATCTGGTTGTGGCCAGCAGGTATGGTTTGAATATTTAACTTTCTCTGCATACATCAGTATATTGAACTTTGGTCAGGTGAACAGTTCTACCTTGGGGACACATTTGAAAGATCTCGTTCTCATATTTCTCTCCTAAAATCAGCCTCCTCTCATGAAGTGACATTAAAGAAATTACAGAAATGCTTTTGATCCCAAATGTTCTCACTCACAGCTAACTGGGATTTGTGCTGCATTGGGGATCAATTAGAAATAATATATGCAGGAAAAAGGCCAGGAAAGTTTTCTTTTTCTAAAACACAGAGAACATACAGATCATCTCCTCCTCCTCACCAAAGTACAGTACTAAAAATGCCTACAGGGAGATGTGTTGGCAGTTTTGCAACTTCATTTCTGTGATTTTGTTAGTTTTATTAGTTAGCCTGGACTACTCCTTTGTTGAAAGCTGTACAGTTCCTTTAATTAATTGCAATTCACTAACTATAAATTCTACTTGAAGGATGATGAAGTAAATGTGACATAAAATGCTTTGCCTTAGACTTGCATAATTAAGTTTGTTAGTAGGAAGAAAATAGCAATAAACCAGCATATTAACCACTTCCTCATAAATGTGTATCTGGCATATTTGTTAAAATTAAATTTTCAAATTCTGAGAGAACATTAACATTTAGCACTTGATGTGAAATTCTGAAATGTAAACAGTTTAGGATATCTAACTACAGAGTTTTAAAATAGCGTGGGAATTTGTATTCAGTTTCCTGGTTCATTTCAATCTGGATTCAAGATAAATGTTATAAATGCTAACAATCATGATACAGGTTATAATAAAAGTAGATATGGAGTCAGCAGTCCTATAATTTCATTTGTAATACCATGTGGAATAAATGTGAATTTACTCAAGTTACAGTGACTTATTAATTGGGTTGTAGAAATGCTCTTCTGCTTTCTATTATCCTTCTGGAAATGGTTACACTTGGATGCTGCATCTCCAAATAAAGACAGTAGTTAATAATCTGTTACATATGAAGGAAAAAAAGTGTGACTGGTACATTGTTCAACAGTAATTGACATAAATTTGGTCCTGCTTCATGACTTGCAGTGAACATCATGTCTTGGATACTTTTTTCAAATTCCTCAGCTTCTCCTATGACTTAATAGTTGCAAGACTTGCAAAGAATTTTTGATTCGGTAACTCTGATACTCTCTCTTGATGGTTTAGAACTTAAATACATCTGTAAGCGGGATATGGTGTTGAAGCTCTTTGTCTTGTACTCATCAGGACAGATGCAAGAACGTCAAATTTCAAAGGAAGCAACAATGTATACTGCATGAGAAGCATGCACTATAAATTGTTGTTCCCTTTGAAATTTGGTTTTCTTGTATCTGTCCTGATGAGTGCAATTCAACAGCATGTCTCTTTTTTTTTAAATCAGAAATCAATTTAAATCAATTGTATTCTTTACATTCAGAACAACTGACAGTTTTTTTCCTTAAGATGGTAATCTTTAGTCCAAATTTTTTTCCTACTTCTAATTCCTTTGGTTCACTATAGTTCAGCCTAGATCCCTGACTTTTGTCTAAGTCACTATCAAACAGCCATTGAGAGTCATATGAGTGAAAACAATCCCTTTTGTTTCTTACTCATCCCCTGTTCAAAACAGAATAACTTTATTTGTAATTAATATCTCCCAAAGTGATATGGCTGAAATTGAAAACTTATTGGAATAAAGAATAAAATTCCCATCATCATGATTCATACAAGTTAGATTTTGGGTCCATTTTAAAAATTTAATTATGGTAGGATCTCTTGAAATCAAGACATAATAATTGGGAAAGAAATTACACTGGGCAATTAAAAAGAAATACCATTCATAAACTGAACATCATTAGCATATCCATTTTACTGTTTTTCATAAACAGTTTAATAATTTTTAAAATATGAAAATCTTGAATGAGAAGCTTCTTATCTTTGGCAGTATTCTTGTTTAACATACCCTTCCATTATTCTTAGTTGACCCCTCTGCCCCCCACATTTTCTTGGCCTTCAGGTTACTGTTTCAGTTATGTCAGCTGGATAATCTTTTCATTTACACCAGGTAGAACAAAAGCAATATTTCTGCCTCTGCAGCAGTCCAGTGAGTCTCTTCACCAAGGTATTCATAATTAATAGTAAAGTAGGAGTTGTATTTATATCTCAGTGAGATGCTTTGAGGTGGGAAACTCAAATCTATTTTCTGATGGATTTCAAACTTGAGGTCAAATCAATTTACTACAAACAAAAGTTGTCCACTGTTTATTTGAAATAACTACATCGTCCTTGCAAGCAGTACCCTTTTAATTTAACACTTTTTGGTGAGGTTTTTTATGCTCACAATTATCTTAAGCAAACAACTGTCAGTTAAGAACTTGTGTTGGATTTTGCAGAGCATTATGAATTTAGAAATATATTGTAGGTATTTAAATGTGCGATTACATAGAATATTGGGATAGTAGAATTTCCTGTTCCTTGGATGCTGCCTGACCTGCTGCGCTTTTCCAACACATTTTCAGCTCTGATCTCCAGCATCTGCAGCCCTTACTTTCTCCCCATAGTAAAATTTTAAGTTGGTATGTAAATAGTTAAGTGCATTTTCTCTACGGTTAAGCTAGATTATTTTTAAAACTGTAACAAAATAAAACTACATATAAATTGTGAAACTCTGTTAAAACTGTTCTTGTACAACACTTTTTCTTATTCAAGCAAACACAATAAGCCTGCCTCGTTAAATATTCTTAAATTGTTGGAGAATAAGCAATACAATAATGCTGAAACAGCTGCCAGTTTAACACAACTTGCATTTTTGAAGTGACCTCCAATTCTCACCGCCTGAACACGCTTATAATAATTGGATACTGAGACTGGACATGCACCTATTTGGAACTCATTCCGTGCAAAGCCAGGGGACAGGAGAAACTTACCTGAAACAATAATAACTTCAGGACGGCGGCAAAAACCCTTCTTCCTTCAATAGCACTGAGCAACACAGATAAACCTGAAGTAAATGTTGAGCTGTTGAGAATAATGTGTGCAGCCTCTTTCCCCGGGTAATTGTCACTTTTGCTGAACCATCTTTGTGCTCCGGTCGAATTTCAGCTTCTCTCCCTGAATCTTCAAGTTTGAGTGAATTCACCCCACCTCCTTCTCCTGACGTAAGGTGCAACATCTGGAGGCTCGGCTTCTAACAGCTGGAGAGTGGCGACTAACCTGCGCCCTCTGTAGGGTCGGGGCTAATACTTCAGCACTTTCACTGAAATAAGACAATGTAAGAATTCTGAGTGTTATGTATCCCCAGCCAAGAGTATGAGGAGAGAAAAATACGAGATTCATTGTGTGCCATTGACTAAAAAGAAATTTGGAGCGTGGATCAAAGTAATTATTTACTCCAGTTTTTCTCTAGCTTTGTTCTGCCATTGCGTGCTCTTGAAGTGAATTGGTAATGGTGTTCTAACCCTCTGTGTTAGAATGGTATGAGTTCAAATTCCACCTACCTTGGATAGGTAACATGCCTGTACAGGCTGATTTTAATAAAACAAAATCTAGTTCTTTTTACTGTTGGCCTCTTCTTTGTTGTATTTTGTAGCTTCCGTTGATTCTCTCACCGTGCCTCCCACATCCTTTATCAATATATTTGTGTCTCATTGTCAACAATGCTTTCACACTGATTGTTTCTGTAACAATTCCTTCCTTTTCTTGGAGGGATGTGATAGCAAGATGGCTTAACCAATAACACCCCTGAGGGAATGTTAAAAGTGCTTTCCCCTTTCCCTACTACAAGTCTGCCTCTATCTTTACCCTCCTGAACTGATCTTTATTAGCCTCATTTGGAAGAGTATCTTTTTCCTCACTGTTTCAGAGGGTCTCGCACCACTCTCATCCCTATAGTACCCCTACCTCTCAGTCTTCGCCTCTCAACTAGGTTTCCCTCCCTCTCTATTTCCATCTCCCTCATACACTCTCATTTACAATGGAATTTCTATGAAGTTATAAGTTAACTTGTGTGTCCTTCTGTTTGGTGGTTGTTTCTACTCTCCTGCTTTGTTCATTTGTTTGGTCTTCTTCTGTCTGACTTTGTTGTTTGCCTTCCACATTGCGTGGTTGAAAAGATGGGGATCTGGTTCATAAGTGGCTAAAAATATGAGCAAAACATCACATGAGACATTTTGACTCAACCTTTACTATCCAGGAGCAGCATTTATTAACTCATCCACATAGTCATAAAATAGCTTCGTTCTTGCTTGCATTTCAAAGGGAGGCCCACATCAGCTGTGTCTCTATTCACAGAACATCTGCCTCAGTATCACAGGTTCCAGGTTCATATCTTACTCAAGAGCAGAAAAAATTTTAAGACTGACGCTCCTGATCAGCACTGCGTGCATTGCACTATAGAAGATGCTATCTTTGGGGTTTGGTGCTAGGTGAATCACTCTTGCAAAGAGCTAGTGTGTCATAGCAGGCTAAATGGCCTCCCTCTGTGCTGTAACCATTCTATGATTCCGGAAGATTCATTATTTTCTGCAGAATTTTCAGCCTCTGACCTGGTCTTGTACTTTAGTTAATGGAGTGGTATTCAAAGGTGGCGATGTTTTCAATTGTGAAGAGAGGATGATTACATTCTACATTATTGAAGATTGTCAATGTCTGGCACTTGTGTGGTACGAATGTTTCTTGTCATTTATCAGCCAAGTCTGAATTGTCTTCAGATCTCGCTGCATGTGGACTTAATCTGTTTCAGTATCTGAGAAGTTATGAATGCATACACTAAACAAAGTGCAATCATTAGTGAACATCCCCAATTCGCACTTTAAGATGGACAGAAGGTGTTGACAAAGGAGTTAAAGACAGTTTGCCCTTGGATTTTACCTTCAGCAATTCCTGCAGTGATGTCCCTGAAACATAATTCAGTGTGCTAGGTATGACTTCAGTCAGCGAATAACTTTCTGTTATTCCATTATACAACTATCCATGGATTTCAGTTTTACTGAAACTCCTTGATGACACACCTACCAGAGCACCCAGAGGAAACCCATGCAGACACAGGAAGACTGCAAACTCCAAACACAGTCATACAAGGGTGCAATTGAACCCAGGTCCCTTGCACTGTGAAGCAGCAATGCTAACAACTGAGAATACTGCCCTATTGTCAAGAAAAGACATTCTCCTCTCCCCACTTAAATTCAGTTCTTTGCCTGTGTTTGAACTAAGGCTAAAATGAGTGCTTAGTGGTCCTACTAGAATCCAGGCTGAACACTGGAATTAGGTTGTTGCTGTATAAGTCCTGCTTGGCAGCACTGCTAATGACCTCTTCCTTCACTTTGTTGATGACTGAGAATATACTGACGAGGTTGTAATTAGCTGGGTCAGACTGTCAGAACTTTAGAATTTTACAATACAGAAGGAGGCCATTTGATCCATTGTGTCTATACCGAATTCCAAAAAAAGCTACACAGTTAGTCTCATCCTTCAGGCCTATCTCCGTGCCCTCTCAATTCATCACTTTCAAATATATACCCAGTTCTCTTTAGAAACCTCAGATGGAATCCAACTTCACCACTCTCCCATGCAGCACATTTCAAATTTGAACAATTCTCTGAATAAAAATACTTTCTCCTCATCTCACTCCTAGCTTCTTTGCTGGCAGTCTTGAAATTGTGACCCCCTAGTTACTAACGTACCAACTGGTGGAAACAAAATGTCCTTCTTACCCTGTCAAAATTGTTGATAATTTTGGATACCTCTGCTCCAAGTAGAATAAGCCCAATTTCATATAATCCCTGTGGAAGCAGACGTTTCAGCCCATACTGACCCTCTGCAAAAGTCTCAGCCAGACCCATCCCCCTATATTTCCCATGGCTAATCCACCTGGCCTGCACACTATGTTCAATTTAGCATGACCAATCCACCTAACCAGCACACCTTTGAACTGTGGGAGGAAACCCATGCAGACATGGGGAGACTGTGCAAACTCCAAACAGACAGTCATACAAGGGTGGAATTGAACCCAGGTCCCTTGCGCTGTGAGGCAGCAGTGCTAACAACTGAGCAACCAAACCATCCTAATTGCTCCAAACTTTCTTTGTATTTAAAATCTCTTATTCCTGGTATCATTCTAGTAAATCTCCTTTGCAATTTCTCCAATGCTTTAAAATCTTTCCTTAAATAAGCTACCCAGAACTGAGCACAATATTCCAAATATGGTCTGACCAATGTTTTGTAGAGGTGTAGCATCCTAGGATCCTATAAGTCTTTTTAACGACTGTTTTAACTTGCTTTCCCACCTTCCGAGAATTATGCACTTGAACCCTGAAGTCCCTCTGCTCCTGTACTCATAGAAAATCTGGAAGGACATCTAGTTGGTGCTCCTAGTTTAAGATGGATGCAAGTGATTCAACTTTTTTTTTGTATTGATATGTGGAGCCGCCTCCTCCTGTTAGTTCTTTAATTGTCCACTGCCATTCTTGACTGGATGTGGCAGGCCTGCAGAGTTTTGATCTGATGCACTGATTTTTGAGATTTTCTAGCCCTGTTATTGCTTGTTGCTTCTGCCGTTTGAGATACATGTATCATTTTCTGATGCTGCTTTTTTGGCACACTTTCCTGCACAGCTCATTAAGCCGGTGTCAATTTCTCAACTTGATATTAGAGAAGTAGACTGAGGCATACGCAGGGCTATGAGATGATGTCAGTACTTCATAGGTACTCAGTTTTGAGTCTGTAATGCGTAAATGTTTCAGAAAAGTCTTCATTGTGCTGTGCACCATTTTCACCACCTTCCTTTCAGTAAGGAAATGTAAGTTGCCTATATGTTGCAATAATGAGATTTATAAGATTATTATGTTTTAGGATTGTGGCTTAAACATTGGGTAAATTAAGAGAGGGCATGTGATCTGTTTGACAGAATGCCTGTTCGCACGTCTGGCAAGTTTGATTGTTAGAAATCAATGAAAGGCCTAGATTGTTTCCCTGAAAAGGAAGTGCTAGGTACTTACTTTTGGATGTAATGGCAGTGGCCTTTAAGATCATAATGCATAGACTCTGATTCCAAAAGTCCCAAGAAGATGATGGAAGTGTGAGGTTCCAACAGGAAGAAGAGTTATGTTCAAGGATAACAAATTAGAATTTCTACTTGAATGCAAGGTGTTTCATATTGCCATGGAGAAAAGGCGGAGGAAGCCATTTTTGAGAACAGGTTACAGACTTCCCTATTAATCCACAAATAACACAGATAGCAGTTCTGTGTGGTCAGCAGAAAGACAAGGCTATTTCGCTTTGTGTGAGTACCAAGTTCAATACAGGAGAAAAACCTTCCAGGTTCAGACACACATACAACCATCTAAGCATTCCAGGAGGTACTGACAAGGCTGAGAAAAATGAAATCTTCAGGACAGGTTTTACTACTGCTGGTGATTTAAGGAACTCTCTGAAATTTGAAGGAAGTGCTTGGAGGTGGTCACTCAAGCTTGCTTTTCAGTGAGATAGTGAGACAAATATTCTTTGAAAACTGGGAATAATTGTGGACTATTTGCTATAAGAATCGTAATTCTACAGGGAGTATGATAGGTGTTGGTTGTAAATGGGGAATGTTACTATATGTAGCTAAAGTATAAATTGCCAGCAAAATGAATTACTGCTTCATCAATGTGTTTTAATCATTCATTCCTGTAAAAATTTATATTTGTGAGATTTTGTCAAGTTTCTTTCAGTTAGTAAATAGAAATTCAAATTTCTTCTTCAAAGTTATTAGTCTCTGATAACATTGGGACAAAGAATTCTCACCCATGTGAAGGTTGTATCTTATAACTTCAATAGAATATATGACCAGAGTTTTGCATTGGGATTGTATCAAACCACACATCCAGCTCTGCCTACAGATTATTGGATCTTATCCTGGATTCTGGGCTGTCATTGGAGAAAAGTGCATGGAATTTATTAGAAAGAAAGACAGACTGGCAAGGCCTAGAGAAGAATTATGGATCAAGAGTTTATGTATTTCTGGGTCTCTCACTCTACTCTCACTGCCCCAGTGCCCCACCCCTAACTTTTGCCCTCAGTCATTCATAATTTATTTCTTAATTGTCTTCAGTTAATGTTTGACATCTTAACCTGAAATTAGTGGATCTAAAAGGCAATTGATTTCTGTGTTAAGCCAGTTTCAACAAGCTAAAGGGAATCAATTTTACGTGTCATTTAGAGCATTCTGGTTTAATGCATATTGTCCATGTTTCCTTACAGACTTTATATTCTGAGGTGAGATATATTGGCACCTGAGCCTCCTTGACATTTACACCCTGCAATAATCATTGTGCAGGATTGACAGATTAAGTTCCAATGTGTAAAATTATCTTGAAGATTCTTAATTGTACTTTTGACCTGCTACATGAACTCTGTTTATGTCTTTGTTTCCAACAGGCTATAACAGAGAGTTTTCTAGAAGAGTCACGTTCGAACTTCTAGTTCAGAAGCTGGGTCACTGGACTCAAAATGTTAACTCTGTTTTCTCTCCACAGATACTATCAGACCTGCTGGGTTTCTCCTAAAATTTCTGTCTTTGTCTATTTCCGATCTCTTGCATTTCTTTGTATCATTTTGTTGAATCGAAAAGATATCTAACAAAAAAAAATCCATATTTAACTCAGGGACTTTGGGTGCAGTAATAATATTCCCACCTTTGAGCCAGGAAGCATGGGTTCATGACTCACCTATACTAGAGGCGTTTCATAATACATCTGAATAGGTTAATTCGAGGAAAATATCCACATTTCACTCATGCATAGTTTTTTTTACAGTGTTTTCCCCCTCTCTCAATTAAGCATAGTCTCCTCATCACTAACTATACCAAGAGGCATTCACAGTGGGTCTTCAACTTACAGTCAGTTCAATAAAGATCCAGTACAAACCAGAGTGGTTTCCTGTGAGCCTGTATCAAGGTTTCAAAGTGGAGTTGATTTGGTATATTTAAGAGCTGTATGGAAGCATAGTTACTAAAAGAAGATCACTGGAGTGTTCAGAGCTGCTAAACACTGTTAATCCACGAAAACAGTTGTGTGCATCATGGATTAGCAGGGAGCAATCATAGTGAAAATTATTATGTGTGAAATCTTTTTCTATGAAAAGGAATTTTGAGATAGAAATGCAATAATGTACTTAAGTGCATTCATTGCAGGCCTCCATTTCACATTGCGTATAATAAGATAGTACAAGCTAAATTTTTCTACTCTGAGTTTGCATCAGAAGGGTGAAATAACTCCACGGAGGCCAGTATCCTGTCACCAAGTCACCCTTTACTTACTCGTGCATATTCGCCCAACTGGCTCAGAGCCAGCTCCTAGAGTCAACAGAATCCCAGTTGCGTGTGTGCAGGTGTGAGACACAGTGAGAGACACAAGGTGCACATAACTTTATTCAGTTTCCACCACCAGGAAAAAAGGAAACACTCGAGTGGCCAGTGACAAGCAGTGCCCTTCACATCAAAGGGCAATGCTGTGTGATCAAATAGTGAAGGGGAGGGCAGGGGTTAAATCAAAATAGAATTGGACAGGGAAATAATACACCCCACTCCCTGCGACACCCACCTCTCCCTGAACAACTCCAGGGTGTTGGTGGACCCCGTGTGCTCCTTCTCCAGAGACACCCGGGCTCTAACGTAATCCCAGAAGAGGGGCAGGCAGTCGGCCCTTACGACCCCCTCCACGGCCCGCTGCCTGGACCAATTTTTGGCCACTTTGGCCAGGCCCAGGAGCAGACCCACGAGGAGGTCCTCAGACCTGCCTTCCCCCCTCGGTACCGGGTGTCCAAAGATCAGGAACGTGGGACTGCAGTGCAACCAAAAGCAGAGGAGAAGGTTTTTGAGAAAATCAAAAAGAGAGTGCAAACACCTACACCCGATATACACATGGTCCACGGACTCCACAGCACCACAGCACTCCTGTTTTATTTTCTTTTTCTCAGAGTGTCAGGCCATTTGCCACTCCTGTTTATTTCTTTTTTCTAACCCCCACACTCCCGCCTAACTGCGGTAGTGCTTATTTTTTTCCCCAGCACCCATGTTGTGTGTGTGTGCAGGTGTGAGACACAGTGAGAGACACAAGGTGCACGAATCTTTATTCAATTTCCACCACCAGGAAGATAGGAAAACACCCGGGTGGCCAGTGACAAGCAGTGCCCTTCACATTAAAGGGCAGTGCTGTGTGATCAAACAGTGAAGGGGAGGGCAGGGATTAAATCAAAATAGAGTTGGAGGGGGAAATAATGCACCCCACTCCCTGCGACACCCACCTCTTCCTGAACAACTCCAGGGTGTTGGTGGACACCGTGTGCTCCTTCTCCAAGGACACCCGGGCTCTAACATAACCGCGGAAGAGGGACAGGCAGTCGGCACTAATGCCCCCTCCACGTCCCGCTGCCTGGACCTGTTTATGGCCAGTTTGGCCAGGCCCAGGAACAGACCCACGAGGAGGTCTTCAGGCCTGCCCTCCCTCCTCCGTGTCGGGTGCCCCAAGATCAGGAGCGTGGGGCTGAAGTGCAACCAAAAGCAGAGGAGGAGGTTTTTAAGCAAATCAAAAAGGGAGTGCAAACGCCCACACCCGATATACACATGGTCCACAGACTCCACAGCACCACAGCACTCCTGTTTATTTTTTTTTTCTCTCTCTTCTTTTTTTTCCTTATATTAAACCCCCACACTCCCGCCTAACTGCAGTAGTGCTTATTTTTCCCCAGCACCCATGGTGTGTGTGTGTAGGTGTGAGACACAGTGAGAGACACAAGGTGCACGAATCTTTATTCAATTTCCACCACCAGGAAGATAGGAAAACACCCGAGTGGCCAGTGACAAGCAGTGCCCTTCACACCAAAGGGCAGTGCTGTGTGATCAAACAGTGAAGGGGAGGGCAGGGATTAAATCAAAATAGAGTTGGAGGGGGAAATAATGCACTCCACTCCCTGCGGCGCCCACCTCTCCCTGAACAACTCCAGGGTGTTGGTGGACACCGTGTGCTCCTTCTCCAAGGACACCCGGGCTCTAACGTAACCGCGGAAGAGGGACAGGCAGTCGGCACTAATGCCCCCTCCACGTCCCGCTGCCTGGACCTATTGATGGTCAGTTTGGCCAGGCCTTAGGAACAACCCACGAGGAGGTCTTCAGGCCTGCCCTCCCTCCTCCGTACCGGGTGCCCCAAGATAAGGAGCGTGGGACTGAAGTGCAACCAAAAGCAGAGGAGGAGGTTTTTAAAAAAATCAAAAAGGGAGTGCAAATGCCCACACCCGATATACACATGGTCCACAGACTCCACAGCACCATAGCACTCCTGTTTATTTATTTTTTTCTTTTTTTCTTTTATTTTTTTCTTTTTTAACCCCCACACTACCACCTAAGTGTGGTAGTGCTTATTTTTTCCCCAGCACCCATGGTGTGTGTGTATACGTGTGAGACACAGTGAAAGACACAAAGTGCACGAATCTTTATTCAATTTCCACCACCAGGAAGATAGGAAAACACCCGAGTGGCCAGTGACAAGCAGTGCCCTTCACATCAAAGGGCAGAGCTGTGTGATCGAACAGTGAAGGGGAGGGTAGGGACTAAATCAAAATAGAGTTGGAGGGGGAAATAATGCACTCCACTCCCCGCGGCACCCACCTCTTCCTGAACAACTCCAGGGTGTTGGTGGACACCACGTGTTCCTTCTCCATGGACACCCGGACCCTAACGTAACCGCGGAAGAAGGACAGGCAGTCGGCCCTAACGATCCCCTCCACGTCCCGCTGCCTGGACCTGTTTATGGCCAGTTTGGCCAGGCCCAGGAACAGACCCATGCGGAGGTCTTCAGGCCTGCCCTCCCTCCTCCGTGCCGGGTGCCCCAAGATCAGGAGCGTGGGACTGAAGTGCAACCAAAAGCAGAGGAGGAGGTTTTTAAGAAAATCAAAAAGGGAGTGAAAACGCCCACACCCGATATACACATGGTCCACAGACTCCACAGCTCCATAGCACTCCTGTTTATTTTTTTATATAGAGTTGGAGGGGGAACACTCCTGTTTATTTTTTTCTTTTTTTTCAGTGCACGAATCTTACACTCTTGTTTTTCTTTACACTACAGGCAACTTAGTATGGCCAATCCACCTAACCTGCACATCTTTGGACTGTGGGAGGAAACCGGAGCAGCCGGAGGAAACCCACGCAGACACGGGGAGAACGTGCAACACTCTTGTTTATTTTTTTTCTTCTTTTTTTCTTTTTTCTTTTCTTCCCCAGCACCCATGGTTTGTGTGTGCAGGTGTGAGACACAGTGAAGAACACAAAGTGCACGAATCTTTATTCAAATTCCACCACCAGGAAGATAGGAAAACACCCGAGTGGCCAGTGACAAACACTGCCCTTCACATCAAAGGGCAGTGCTGCGTGATCAAAACAGTGAAGGGGAGGGTAGGGACTAAATCAAAATAGAGTTGGAGGGAGTTACAGTTACAAAATAGAGTTACAGTTACAGTTAGAAGACGCCAGCAGGAAGAAGGACATTTCTCTTCACTGGAAGCAAGTTCTCCAGGTCAGGGGCTTTGTGTAAGTGGGCAGAAATGGCAAAACTGATGAGCAGCAGAAGCATTGGAGGGAATCTTCAGGTCTTTGAATAATTTAGGGCTTATTTCCATTTCAAGTCTCAGCCTGCATTGGGTTAGAGATATGTTGACAAATCCTATCTTCCTGGAAGCAACAAAATTAACTGGCCACCTCCAAACTTTTTGACATTCAGTATGGGCACGTTGAAGCGACAGGCTAAATCAGATGGCCCACATTGGGAGATATGAGACATTGTTGAAACGGATAGGAGATCAGAAGGGTACCTCAAAAGGACACTTTCTGAAGCATGATGAAAACTTAAAAATGAGGAATGCCCATGGCTGAAAGGGCCATCTTTGTGGAAAGTGGGGAGGCCGCTATCACTACTTGCTAAAATTCTACACTGAGAAACATGCTGTACTATCTATTCCTGATGTTTCTCACAGTGAATGGAGCAATGTGGAACAGTACGCTGTGGGGCAAAGGCACAAGGCGAAAGTAAGGGGAGTTCCTGGATAAGGGAATGAAATGCAAGCATTTTTCCCAGTAAAGATTCTCCAGAGGCTGAAAATGGATCATTAATTGAACTGGAAAACAAACTGTAAAGCATTATGACTTATATCATGCAATGGACGGTGTCTTGAAGCTGAGTCCCAGCTGTACACTGATTCCTCCATGTTAAAAAAAAGGGTATCATATTGATGGGGCAAAAGCAGAACAGATTGTCATAAATACTCTTAGCAAGTTAGGCTAGAATCTGAACCGAAACGTTCTAAGTCATATCACCATTCCCCTCCTTTCTCTTGATTGCAATGGTCCCCTCTAATAAAAGAAATAGCATATCTACCATATTTACTTACTGTGTTATACTGGCAAAATAAAAGGAAGTACATCCAAACTGCTAAAAGTTTCTGAACAGTCATCTGAA
This sequence comes from Chiloscyllium plagiosum, assembly GCF_037043375.1. Classification (NCBI taxonomy): domain Eukaryota; kingdom Metazoa; phylum Chordata; class Chondrichthyes; order Orectolobiformes; family Hemiscylliidae; genus Chiloscyllium; species Chiloscyllium plagiosum. The sequence goes on from NW_028270144.1 coordinate 77,115,230, forward strand.
TCAGTTGAGATTGTGCAGAACCTGTTCTGAGAGCTCTGTAGTAGGAAGGATTGGAGTTTCTACGAGTGTCAGCTTTTTAAGCAGATAATTCCAGTGGCAAGTTTTGAATTCATCATTCTGCAATACTTTTGTAAGGACTTTTAAAACCTTGTGGGATAGTAGTAATGTCTCTAACTCTGGACTGGGAGGCCCAGGTTCAAGATCTACTTGTGCCAGAGGTGTCTCCTAATATCTCTGATCAGGTGGATGAGGAAAATAGATCAATTAAATAAAAACAAAAATCTTGTTACTAACTTCATGGTGTCAACAATGTATCAGTGCAGGTCTGCGTGAGCTAGATGTTGACACAGATGATGTAGTTCACTTGTCTTCATTGACAGTACAGAGTCTAAAGCCCAACGTTTATAGTTTGTTGACCTAGAGTTGGTTGAGCTCACCAAACATTTGATACATGTTCATTGTCCTTGGGAAAAAGCTGTGAGTCGTAATTTGAAAGTATGGCCTGAGTTCTCTCACACTTCAGCAGTATCAATTGTGCCAATTATTAGTGAATACTCTTTATGATAAGTGAAGAGCAGCATGGGAGGTGATAATAAAACTGTCAGTAGAGCTGTTGTCACAATCTACCTAATGCTCTTAGTCAACTTGTTCCCTGTGTTTGAAGAAACCAAAGCTACAGCATATGCAAACAGCTATACGTGAGATGTATGATGCAATTCAGCACTTACATAGTAAGCTATGCAAATATTCAATGGATTATTTCCTTGGCTACCAAACACAGATTAGCTTCCTGATCACAAAAACAGAGAAATAGAAAGCAACACCATCACCCACACCAAGGAAACAAGTTTATATCCTGAGAAGTGGTTTAGCCTGACAACTAGCAATCCACTGTTTTCACTAAGATGTCTGAACTTGGTCGGTGAAAACTTTTGACTCCCTAATTGAGTGAGTGGAAAGTTTCCAGCTTCAAGACACATTGCCAGTTGATAAGTGATCAATATGTGTAGTTATGTCATTGTTAAAGGATGTTGATTAGGAGAAATCAGTTCCAGAGGAAGGAGGCAGCTGGTTTGATCCTGGGTGGATTTGAGAAACCTAAACACACTGATGTCATTTACTTTGAGCATATCTCCACAAAATGAATATTAAGAGATCATTCTCATTGATGGGACAGAGGTGAGATGGTTATAGAAATTAGCAGGATGTCAACCTCATAAAAGTTGAATATCATTAAAATGTAATCACTAAATGTCATGGAGTGAGTCTGTACATCATGCATGATGCAATGGGTTAGTGAGGTTCTTGAGCAATGAGTTGAGCCACTTTTGTGAGTCAGTGCAGTCTATGTGGAATATAATCCACAGTGCTGTTAGAAAGGGAAATTAAGAATTTTGAGCCGTGACAATGAAGGAATAGCAATATAGTTCAAATCAGGATAGAGTGATAGAATCATACAGCCTGGAAACAGAGCCTTCAGTCCAACTATTTCATGCTAACCATATTCCCAAATTAAACTAGTCCCACTTGCTTGCATCTGGCCCATATCCCTGCAAACCTTGCCTGTTCACGTACTTATCCAAATGTCCTTTAAATGTTATAACTGTACCTGCATCCACCACTTCCTCTGACAGTTCATTCCACACATGAACCACTCTCTGTGTAAAAATGTTGCCCCTCATATACTTTTTAAAACTTTCTCCTCTACCTAAAAATATGTCCCCTAGTTTTGAACTATGCTACCCTAAGGAAAAGACCCTTGCTATTCACCTTATCTATACCCCTCATGATTCTGTAAACCTCTATAAGGTCATCCCTCAACCTCCTACACTCCAGTGAAAAATGTCCCAGCCTTTCCAGCCTATTTTTATAACTCCAACCCTCCATTCCTGGCAACATCCTGGTAAGTCTTTTCTGAATCCTCTCCAACTTAATAATATCCCCATGTGATCAGGTAGAAAACATATAATGGGGCTCTTTCCATGCATTTGTTACCCTTGTCCTTCTATATGAATTTACTCAGTACTGTTGTGAATCTCAAGTCTCCTTGATAGAGAATTCCAAAGATTCACAAGCCTTTAAGTGAAAAGATTTTTCCTTATCAATTTTTGAGAAGATTAGTTGCTCAGGTTGATGATAAGTCTGTAGGTTAGTTCACTGAGCTTAAAGGCTTGTTTTCAGATGTTTCGTCACCATACAGGGTTACATAATCAGTGAGACTCTCTGGTGAAGCTCTGATGGTATGTCCTATCTCTCTATTTGTAGGTCAGTTTCTTAAGGTGGGTGATGTCATTTCCGTTTTTTTTTAAGGGAAGGTAGATAGGATCTAAGTCAATATGTTTATTGATGGAGTTCTGGTTCTCATGCGTGACACTGATTTTCATGCATGTCTTTGTTCCGCCTGTCCTAGGATGTATGTGTTGTCCCAGTCAAAGTGGTGTCCTTCTTTGTCTATATGTATGGAAAGTATTGAAAGTGGGTCATGTTTTTTGGTGGCTAGTTGGTGTTCATGTATCCTGGTGGCAAGTTTCCTGCTAGTTTTTCCAATGTAGTGTTTTTTACAATTCTTGCATGGTATCTTGTAAATGATGTTAGTTTACAAGCTGGTGGTATCCAATGGATTCTTAAGGTTTACTAGTTGCTGTTTAAGTGTGTTGTAGGTTGTGTGCTACCATGATGCCAAGGGGTCTGAGTAGTCTGGAAGTCATTTCTGATATATCTTTGATGTAAGGTAATGTGGCTATAGGTTTTGGTTGGGTTGTGTCTGCTTGTTTGGGTTTGTTTCTGAGGAATCAACGGATTGTGCTTATTGGGTACCCGCTTTTCTTGAAACTGTTGTGTAAATATTTTTCTTCTGCTTTTTGTAGTTCTTGAGTGCTGCAGTGTGATGTAACTCATTAAAATAATGTCTTAATGCAGCTCCACTTGTGGGTGTTGGGGTGATTGCTTCTGAAATTAGGCAGAAGAAAAATATCTACATTTTGCAGTTTTTCAGGATTTGAAAAACAGGTATCCAATAAACATATCAGAAAAAAACATATCAGAAATGACTTCCAGACTACTCAGAACCCTTGGCATCATGTTAACCCACAAACCTACAACATACTTAAACAGCGACTAATGAACCCTAAGGATCCATTAGATACTACCAGCAAAACTAACATCATTTACAAGATACCATGCCAAGAACTGTAAAAAAACACTACATCGGACAACAAGCAGGAAACTTGCCACCAGGATACATGAACACCAACTAGCCACCAAAAGACATGACCCACTATCTCTAGTTTCTATACATACAGACAAAGAAGGACACCACTTTGACTGGGACAACACACACACACATCCTAGGACAGGCGAAACAAAGACACGCATGAGAATTCTTAGAGGCATGGCATTCTAACCAGAACTCCATCAATAAACCCTATCAGACCCTATCTACCTTCCCTTGAAAAAAATAACCGGAGATGAGATCACCCACCTTAAGAAACCAAGACCTATAAGTAGAGAGGTGGGACTTACCACCAGCGCTTCACCAGAGATTCTCACTGATGATGTTACCCTGTATGGTGACGAAATGTCTGAAAACAAACCTTCAAGCTCAATGAGCTAACTTACAGACTTATTTCTCCTTATCCTTGCTCTGCATAGCCAATGCATTATTTCGAGACTGTGACCCTGTATTCTGGATTCCCCAACACATGGAAAGATCATCCCAGCATCTATGTCATCAACCCCCTTAAGAATTTTATTTGTTTCCAAAACCATCACCTTTCATTCTTCCAAATTCTGGGGAATAATGGCCAAGTCTACTCAATCTCTTCTCATAGGGTAAGCTCTGAACTCAGGAATGTGTCTAATGAATTGTTGCACTCTTTCTAAGGCAGGTATATGCTTTCTTAATTAAGGCGATCAACATTGTACTGGGGATTCTTCCCTGAAATCAATAAGTGCACAAAGGGAAGGATCTGAAACTTCTGGGGCCAGACAGTCTTTCGGTTACAAGATGTATCATATAAATATTTTTTGTCATAGTGGAGGCTGAGAAATCCAGTGCCAGCAGGCCAAGAACATTGGCTCAAATATAAAGCAGGACAGGACATGTATGTTTAGCCCAGTGGTCCATTTATCGAATTAAAGGACCCAGTTTTCAGGTCAATGGAAATGAACTGATCTGGTGTGAAAGGCAGGTGTTACAGGTCTAAATGATGGGCCAATTTCCTATTGAAGCCAATTAAACAAGTTAAAAACGTTTAAAAAATTTATTGGATGAATATTGTAGAATATTTAAAGAGTTAGATCTAGATTAGAGCCAATGTACTAAGAGTAGCACTGATCTGGGTGCCAGACCTCTGGATCTGCAACAGGAGATTTCTCCCTCAAGACAACCAGGTACCTCAGTGACAGCTGCCATAGGGATTCAATGCTTCATCTGATCAGCTTCTGTTCCTGCCCCTGCTAGTTTTCGCTGGACAGGAAACCTATCTCCGTACTAGTTAGAAATTGACTCATATGAAATCCTTAACTCCAAACAATTCCCCACTGGACGTGGGATTCTGGGAGTCACAAATGTGGTTTCACTAAGACCCTATATAATTTCAGCATATCTTCTGTAATCATAAACACTAATCCCTTTGTAATAAACATGAATGTACCATTTGGCTCCCTGATTGCTTGCTTTACCTGTATGTTAACTTTCTGTATGACACCCATGTCCTTCTAAATATGAACATTTTGCAGTCTTTCAGGATTTGAAAAAGTATTCTGCTTTTGTATCTTTTCTACGAAAGTCAATAACTTCACATTTCTCCACATTATAATTTATCTGCTGCATTCCTGCTCACTCCCTTAACTTATCCATACTCCATTGCAGCCTGTTTGTGTTCACATCACTGCTCACTTACCCATCGAAGTTTATTCCGTTGTCAAACAAACTTTGTTCCCTCATCTAAATCATTTATTCCCTCATCTAAATCATTAGTGAGTTATTGTTATGTGTAATAGACTGCCTGAAAAGATGGTGGAAACACGTTCAATAATATCAGCCAAAAGAGAATAATAAATGCAAAATGGAGAAATATAACAAGTCTACGGAGGTGGGCTAAAGAACCCATTCAGACACAATGGACCAAGGGGCCTCATTTTGTTCGGCATTATTCTACATTTGCATGAGCATATTACCTGAATAATACTAAATGGAATATCAATCCTACTCTGTCTCAGCCATTTTATCAGGTTTTAGAACATTTATAGCTACTTGTTAACGGAAAAGTGGCAATCATATGCAGATATGTTACTCTGCTCCTTTATCACAATAAAAAAAAGCTCTGCATTTCTTACAGGAGATTCCGATCAGAGCTCATTCAGAAATCTGGGGCTTAGTTTAATTCCGACAAGTTCTTTGAAGTGCAGAACAGTTGGGTGAAGGCAAACAATGTCCCCTTTATCACAGAAGCCAGTTACTAGGTTCTGTGACTTAATGTTAAGAGTGTGTTGCTGGAAAAGCACAGCAGGTCAGGCAGCATCCGATGAGAAGGAAAATCGACATTTCAGGCAAAAGCCCTTCATCAGGAATGAGGCTGGGAGCCTCAGGGGTGGAGAGATAAATGGGGGGGGGGTGTTGGGGGAGGCTGGGGGGAAGGTAGCTGAGAGTGCGATTGGTGGATGGAGGTGGGGTAATGGTGATAGGTCGGAGAGGAGGGTGGAGCGGATAGGTGGGAAGGAAGATGGACAGGTAGGACAGGTCATGAGGGCGGTGCTGAGCTGGAAGGTTAGAACTAGAATAAGATGGGGGAGAGGAAATGAGGAAACTGGTGAAATCCACATTGATGCCCTGGGGTTGGAGGGTCCCAAGGCGGAAGATGAGGTGATCTTCTACCAGGTGTTGGGTGGTTAGGGAGTGGCAGTGGAGGAGGCCCAGGACCTGCATGTCCTCAGTGGAGTGGGGTGGGGGGAGTCAAAGTGTTCTGCCAAGGGGCGATGGGGTTGGTTGGTGCAGGTGTCCTGGAGATGTTGCCTGAAGCAAGTAGGCGTCTTGTCTCCCTAATGCAGAGGACACCGCATCAGGAGCAACGGATGCAGTAAGTGAAATGTGCGGAAGTGCAGGTAAAGTTCTGACGGATGTGGAAGGCTCCTTTGGGGCCTTGGACGGAGATAAGGGAGGAGGTGTGGGAGCAGGTTTTACAATTCCTGCAGTGGCAGGGAAAAGTGCTGGAAGGGGAGGGTGAGTTGTTGAGGGCGTGGATGAGGTAGTCGCGGAGGGAACAGCCGCTGCAACCGCCAGCCAGGCTACCGCTGCCACAACTGTTATGTCATCCGCTACCACTGAGACCAACACAAGGCCCAACCAGAACAACACTTTCACCCTCTCTGTTGCCGCTGCCACAATCACTTCCATCCCCTCCAATATCACCTATGCCATGTGTTCTGCCACTTTATTTCCAACTGCCGCTGGGCCATTGACCACCTCAACCTGCCCACCCCTCCCCCACTCCAACCTCTCACCCACACAACGTGCAGCTCTCCACTCCCTCTGCTCCAATCCCAACCTCACCATCAAACCAGCAGATAAAGGGGGTGCAGTGGTAGTTTGGCACACTGACCTGTACACCGCTGAAGCCAGGCACCAACTTAAAGAAACCACCTCCTGCTGCCCCCTCTTCCACAAACTCTCTCCCCCCATTTCCCAGACCATACACAACCTCATCACCTCAGGGGATCTCCCACCTACAGCTTCCAACCTCATAGCTCGGGAACCCCGCACTGCCCGATTTTACATCCTTCCCAAGGTCCATAAGCCTGACTACCCCGGCCAACCTATCGTCTCAGCCTGCTCCTGCCCCACCTAACTCATCTCCACCTACCTCAGTACTGTCCAATCCCCACCAGTCCAGGAACAACCTACAAACATTCGGGGCACCACCCACACCCTCCACCACCTCCAAGATTTTTGTTTCCCTGGCCCCCAACACCTCATCTTCAGCATGGACATTCAGTCCCTATACACCTCCATCCACCATGACCAGGGCCTCCAAGCCCTGCATTTCTTCCTTTCCTGACGTCCTCACCAGTACCCTTCCACTGACGCTGTCATTCGTTTGGATGAACTGGTCCTCACCCTCAATAATTTCTCCTTCGAATCCTCCCACTTCCTCCAGATGAAAGGGGTAACCATGGGCACCCCTGTCTCTTTGTTGGCTACATGGACCAGTCTATCTTCTGCAGTTACATGAGCAGCACTCCCCACCTTTTCCTCTGCTATATTGATTACTGCATCGGCGCCACCTCGTGCTCTCACGAGGAGGTTGAATAGTTCATCAACTTCACCAACACATTCCACCCCAACCTTAAATTCACCTGGATCATCTCAGACACCTCCTTTTTCTTCCTGGACCTCTCCATCTCCATCAATGGTGACTGACTCATCACTGACATTTTCTACAAACCCACCGACTTCCACAGCTACCTGGATTACACCTTCTCCCATCCTGCCTCCTGTAAAAATGCTATCCCTTATTTCCAATTCTTCCGCCTCCACCCCATCTGCTCCCAAGAGGACCACTTCTACCACAGAACACACTAGATGGCCCCCTTCTTTAAAGACCGCAATTTCCCCTCCCACATGGCTGAAGTTGCCCTCCAGCACATCTCATTCACTTCCCACACCTCCACCCTCAAACCCCAACCCTCCAACTGCAACAAGGACAGAACCCCCCTGTCCTCACCTTCCACCCCACCAACCTTCACACACATCACATCATCCTCCACCATTTCTGCCACCTACAAACAGACCCCACCACCAGAGATATATTTCCCTCCCCACCCCATCTGCTTTCTGTAAAGACCGTTCCCTCCACGGCTACCACGTCAGGCTCACGCCACCTAACAACCCACTCCCCCCTTCCGACACCTTCCCCTGTCACCACAGGAATTGCAAAACCTGTGCCCACACCTCCCCCCCTCACCTCCTTCCAAGGCCCCACAGGAGCCTTCTCCATCTATCAAAATTTCACCTGCACTTCCACACATGTCATTTACTGTATCCGTTGTTCCTAATGTGGTCATCCTCTACACTGGGGAGAAAGGAATGCCTACTCACAGAGTGCTTCAGAGAACATCTCCGGTACACCTGCACCAACCAACCTCACTACCCCATGGCTGAACATTTCAAATCCCCCTCCCACTCCACCGTGGACATGCAGATTCTGGGCTCCTCCATCACCACTTCCTTACCACCGGACGCCTGGAGGAAAGACACCTCATCATCCGCCTCCGGATGCTCCAACCCCACAGCATCAATGTGGATTTCACCAGTTTCTTCATTTCCCCTCCCCCCACTTTACCCCAGTTCCAACCTTCCAGCTCAGCACCACCCTCATGACCTGTCCTGCCTGTCCATCCTCCTTCCCGCCTACCTGCTCCACCCTCCTCTCTGACCTATCACCACTACCCCCACCTCATCCACCTATTGCACTCTCAGCTACCTTCCCTCCAGCCCATCCCTCCCATTTATCTCTCCACCCCCAAGGCTCTCAGCCTCATTCGACTTTCCTGCTCATCAGATGCTGCCTGACCTGCTATGCTTTTCCAGCACCACACTCTTGACTCTAACCTCCAGCATTTGCAGTCTTCACTTTCACCTCTGTGACTTAATGGTCCAACATCACAGACTTCGACAGCTCCTATGAAAGGATGAGTATGTAAGGTAAGTGTGAGGTTTCATGCCAAGAGTGTGTGGTGCCAGATCAGTCAGCTTCCGGGTTATGTAAGGGGCAGGTTATTAGGGGTACAGCGCCAAGTAAGTATGGTACTCTGTAGAGTGCCGGGGTGTCAGGTGGATAGGGTGTCAGAGCACAATGTGATAAGGGAGTCAGTTAAGTGATGGAGTGTTCATGGCAGGTTAGAGTAGGTAGATGATATTGGATTTGGTGGGGATGGGATTGCTATGTGGGATGGAAGACAGTGACTATGACAGTCCTAGGGCAGGATAGTCTAGGAGATTAGTAAATCCAAGGGTGGAAATGGTTCCAGTCCAGGGTGGGAGGAAGAAGGTTCAGGTCCTTGGAGATATAGAGAGGTGGAGTTGGTGGAATGTCAGGTCAGCAAGGGGAAGGGTTTCAGGTACTGGAGGAGGGGCAGTGTTTGTTGAGTCTCAGAAAAGAAGATATTGTTGGATTCCAGGGGTAGTCAGGGGTTCGGCTCCGAGGATTAAAGGAGAGTTTCTGCTCAGAGTGTGGAAAATGTAACGGGTGTGGAGGAAGTATAAATGGTGTGTGTGTGTGTGTGGAGTTGGGAGTCACTTAAATAGTTACCTGTGAATTTATCTAGATTTTAAACAGTCTAACTTTTCTTGAGTAACCAGTTAATTAGCCCTGAATTCTCTGATTAAATGGATGCTTAAGGGAATTGGCATCAAAAACTTCAATTTCTCCAGCTATTCTCTCAGAGTCTGATACATCGTGGATTCCTCACAGTCTCCAAACACAGCTCCCAACTATGCTGCATAAGCAATTGTCTGGCCATCAGAAAATCTGGGCTTGATTCATATTAGCCAGCCAAGATAAGTCCACACATAGCATACTCAATCTTTCTTTAATTTGGAAACAAGTCTGAAGTTTACTATATCTTTAGTTGGAAAACTATGTGTCCATTTTAATGTTGTTGATGCCTTTGCTTAATCCATGTTGCCTCTAACTAATTAATTTAAGACAATGTCCCAAATAAAAGAATCTATCATTTTCCCAACTACTACTGTAAGGCTTATGGCCTATGTTTCAACACTTCTTTCTGTCTCCATTTTTGAAAAGGAAAATGACCATTCCTGGCGTCCATTTTAGAATCTTGAACCAACCAGAAGATGAAAACCATTGGAAAACCATCTGGAGCCACCTTTTTAAAAACTCTACATTGCAGGCCAATAGGTTCAGAGATGTGTTGACTTGTGCTCCCAATAAGTTCTTGAGTAGTTCTTTACTTTTCATGATTTCTTTAAGATCTTCTTTCTTGCTCAACTTCATTCCTCACTGTTTCCAAAATGTTTTCCCTCTGATTTATTATAAAGTCAGATGCAAATGTCAATTCTTTTTTATTTGGAGGCAGGAATTAGGTGTCAGGTAATTTCCCAACATCACAATCCTACTTCCTATATGACAATATCTCTGCATGTAATTGTTACGGCTGAGATAGAGGTGGGCTGATGCCATGGTGGCCTAAGTAAAAAGGCCCATTTCCTTTTTCCCGGACATTACCACAGATGGGTTTAGCCCTCTATCTTCCCCACACCTCTCCCCTACTCCACACCTCATATCCCTCTCCTCAATCCCCTACTCCACACCTCATACCCTCAAACCTCCTATTATTTTGCACCCATCAAACTTAATATATCCCTCATCCCCTCAATTCCATCATTCCCACTGAGTCAAATGTACAAAAAGCCTTTAAAGTCAGTCAGAATATCAGTGAAAGCTTTGATTAAGCCAAATTAATGGCTGAGCTTTAGTTAAATGACAATGAAAGCTCAGCCATCTGTTAAAGATGGGGCAGCAAGGAGGCTCAATGGTTAGCACTGCTGCCTCACAGCACTAGGGAGACCTGAGTTTGATTCCTGCCTTGGGCGACTGCTTGTGTAGAGTTTGCACATTCTCCCTGTGTCTGCGTGGGTTTCCTCCCGCAATCCAAAGATGTGCAGGTCAGGTGAATTGGCCATGCCAAATTGCCCATAGTGTTAGGTGTATTAGTCAGGATAGGGGAATGGATCTGGGTGGGTTACTGTTTGGAGGGTCGGTGTGGACTTGTTGGACTGAAGGGCCTGTTTCCATACTGTAGGGAAACTAATCTAAAATAACCAGAAAGATGGCCAAGCTGAACTTCAAGGAACACATGAATGCAAAGGGGATAATTCAGACTGTCAACTCCTAATTTCATTATTGCACTATGCAGAACACCACTTTAGCTAGGTCACAATGTACCCTAACACATCTGAAGGCTTCATCACTTTCACAAGGCTATCCAACTTAATGATTACTTACCTTATCAAGATAAAACTCCATTATCAATCACTGGACTAAACTCAAAACGTTTATGATACAGCCTTTCATTATGGCATTAAAGCTGATAAGCCCTTTAGAGTATAAAATTTTAAATTGCAAATCATGGTTTCCCCTTTGCTTAGCTCTTAGCTGTGTGAAGTATATCATCCTCCAAAGCCAGCCCAGCTCCTTGGAAGTTACATGGTGTCTGAAATGCCCACTTCTACAAGCTGGTAACACTGAGAAATCTGCACACAGTGTCCTGATACGCCTTCTATCCAATGCCAGTCAAAATTGATGGTGTCTGGATAGGAGTTGGAATTGCAGAATTGGGACCTCCTCGCTCAGTGCATGTCAGACAACACAAACTTGTGACTTAAAGTATTTGCTTAATGCTCTTGACACTTCTTTATTCCTCATTAAAATTGCTCCTGTCTCTGCCTCTAATAGGCCCACATTTATTTTTGCTAATCTCTTCTGATTTACATACCTATAGAAACATTTTTTTTAGGAGTTTGACACCTTGCTATAGGAAATCAAGCAAAATAGACACATTCAATTTGCTTCCATTTTGATAGATTTCTCATTTTTCCTTCAGGCAGCTATACTGAAATCTCCCAAAAACAGATTTAGATTGCTTCTTTTTATGTGTGATAAAACACAGCTTTATGTTTCTGCTGCACTCATGCAGTTTTTTTTATGGAAACCCATTTGAAATCTTATATTCCTTGCGGAGCTTTTACTGTTGGCTTCACATTTAGTATTTTGTTTTCAGGAGACAGTAGGAGAGACTGCAGTAGCTATGATGAATTTTTAAAAAAGCTTTTGTTAAACATTTACTGGTCTTAAGAGAAAACTATACTTTAGATGCCAATCAGTGTTTGTTATAAACGTTATGATTACAGTGCAAACATGTAAATTTCCAAATATTGCTGAAGTTAGTTTAAGTCATGTTGTATTGAAGGGCACTTAGGTACATATATAATTTACATTTTAATCTTTGTGCATATTTTCTAAGATGGGAGGGAGTGCAATATAAGGCAAAATTACAACATTTTGTTATGCTGCCTCCATACAGTCCTCTTTGTTGGGAGATGTAAATAAAGTTGGTTCAATAATGGCTACCTGCAGGTTGTCACATACCCAGTGCAATATACAAGAAGCGGGAAGGTTAAAGGCTGCATGCCAAATTTGCTACCAAATTAAATCATCTAGAGTTGTTTCTCCTGAGACTGGTGCACCTGACAATTATAGCCCTATCCTCTTGCAAGCTTTTCAGATCATTGGGTGAGCAGTTCCAGCTTGTGGTACTCTGTCACTCTATCATCTCTCACCTTTCCCAAAGGGGCTGTGGGTCAGTCCTGCCTTTAGCCCTTCATATTTATCCTCCTTCCATGTTCTGCCTACTGTCCCTAGCTGGATGGTGAATGACAATGCACTTACTGATTGGCCACCTCCTGTAAAATTAAGTCGATGTGTGTACTATTGAAACATGCACTCTCAACTCCCAGAAAAAAAAAAGCCTGTTATCGGATTCCCGATATCCATAGGAAATTTTGGCCAGTTGGTGTTGAGGTGACTTTGAAAGCAGAAGAAGAAGAAAAGAAAGAGATTTAGGGAGCAAGTTAGGCAAAGTATAGGATAGTTGTACAAATGGCAAGCAATTATGGATTTACAGGGTTAGAGGAGCAAAACGTCACTTAGGGAGAGACAATGCCATTTTGCAAGAAAAAGGAAATTTACAAATTAAGCCAAAACTTTAAATAACACACTGAGGTTAAGGAGCCAATGAAAATTGGTCAGTTTGGGTACTGTTTGAGAGGGATCTTGTCCAAAGCAGATTGCAGGTTACAGGACTAGATTCTGAAGGCATTTGAAGAATGTGTTGCAGAAACTTGAAGCACTAATTTGTGTAAAAGCAGTGATATGTTGAAGTAAGAGTGAAAACAGTGCACAGGCGTTTAAGTAAATGGCCTGGGTGTTAAAATAAGAATGTCATTAACTTTCAAAGTTGATCTATTTTCCCACAGCACAGCTTCAAGCAGACATTTTCAGTGGGAAATCTTAAAGGAAGGTTGAATTTGGATTTGAAGGCAAAGTTTTCCTTTCAAGCTGTCATTTGAAAACTGTCTGCTCCTACAATGTTAAAAATCACTCAGCACCAGGTTATAGTCCAACAGGTTGTTTGAAAGTACTAGCTTTCAGAGCACTGCTCCATCATCACGTAGCAAGTGAGGCAGGATCATAGGACACAGAATTTATAGTAAAAGGTCGAAGTGTCATGCAACTGCTATGATGTATTGAACAAACCTAGATTTATGTTGAGTCTTTTAGACTTATAATAGAGATGCAGATTTCAATTGATTAATATGTAACTCCCAGAATTTCTTTTAAGTCACAGCCCCGAGATAACTTAAAGTTTTATTAGTATATAAAAAAGTGACATCCCAACTCAGACAATGCATTAAAGGTGTGAGTTTAGAGTCTATCTGTATTCCAACCTTGAGTCAGACTGGTTCTATTTCCAAAGTAGGAATTCATAAAATGTCACATTGACTGACTGTGACAGATTGTGTGCTTTTTGAACAAAATAGAATGTATCTGCAAATATAAATCTGTAAATGCAAATTCACCACATAGTCATATATGGGTGTGTGCATGTGAGGGAGAGGGAAAGTGTATATGTGTGAGTGTGTGTGTGTTTGATAGAATTGTGCACGAGTGTGGTGGGGTATATGCCTTTGAGAGGATGAATGCGTGAGTGTGAGTATGTGTATGTGAGAGAGCGTCTCACATATACACTTTCCCTCTCCCTTACATGCACGCACACATATAGGTCTCTGGAGTGAATTTGCATTTGCAAATTTATATTTGCAGATACATCTTATTTTGCTCAAAAAGCACACAATCTGTAGGCAGTCAGTCAATGTGACTTTTATAAATTCCTACTTTGGAAATAGAACCAGTCTGACTCAAGGTTGGGATACAGACAAACTCTAACCTCATACATTTATTGCATTGTCTGAGCTGTTATGTCACCTTGTTTTTATACTAATAAAACTTTGTTATCTCGGGGCTGTGACTTGAAAGAAATTCTGGGATTTACATATTAGTCAATCGAAACGTGCATTCCCATTCTAAGTGATTAAAGACTTAACAGCAATGTAGGTTTGCTCAATTCATGGCTGAAAATGTGTTGCTGGAAAAGCGCAGCAGGTCAGGCAGCATCCAGGGAACAGGAGAATCGACGTTTCGGGCATAAGCCCTTGTTTAGAAACGTCGATTCTCCTGTTCCCTGGATGCTGCCTGACCTGCTGCGCTTTTCCAGCAACACATTTTCAGCTCTGATCTCCAGCAGACCTCACTTTCTCCTCAATTCATGGCATCAGTCGTATGACACTTTGATTTTTTACCATAATTTCTGTATCCTATTATCCTGCTCCATTAGTTACCTTATGAAGGGGCAGCACTCCAAAAGCCTGTACTATCAAATAAACCTGTTGGACTATTACCTGGTGTGCAATTTTTAACCTTGTCCACCCCAGTCCAACACTAGCACCTCCACATCATCGATCCTACAATATACTTATAACTGAACTATTTAATGTGTAGCTATGTAAGACACCACAGGCAGTTCAAATATTTAAATTTAAATTAAATTCTCAAAATTCAGAATGATGTTAAGAATTGGTCATAATCACTGGAGTATGAGACTCTGATGGGCTATGAGTCATCAATAATAACACAACACAGCAAGCTCAAGCAATGCTAAAATGGTATTCTCGTTAATGTTCTTTGTAGATAATTAGTGAAGTTTTAAGGAACTGACTCACAGCCAAGCGGAAACCCTGAAGTACCACCTGTGGTTGTGTCTATTTGATATAATTGTTTCTACTTGTATTCTTAACAGCTTTGTAAAACAGAACTGGTATTCTTATGAAAGAGTGGAATTGTGTTTACTGAATCAAAAGCATCATTGCTGGAAAAGCAAATTTTTTTACCATTTAATGATCCTTTGAACATAAAGATCCTTTCTGTACCCTGTTTTTTTGTGGGAATAACTGCTGGCTGCTATGTGTAGAGACTGTGAAAGTACACTCAAAATGAAGGTGCTTATGGTTTGGTTAAATATGGCAATAAAAGCAATTCTTTCCCCACTGTGTCTTAATCTTGACTTCAAAGGAGCATTCCAACTGGAAGCAGTGTGACATTTTCATTTCTCATCCTGGACTCACTCGATGAGACTGTCAATTTAATATTAAATCACAGGTACAAAACATTAGTGTGCTAACCAAGTCTCCTATTTATAGTTTGCTTTTAAATAATTATGTGTGTTTTCTACACTAATTATCATTAAGTGACAGGCATGCTGAGGAGAGTAAAGGCAAATATATGGCTAATGAAGGTAATAGTGATGTAGGACTGGCAAATCGCACCATGGGAACGATGCAATCCAATAGTGGTGCCATGTTATGTATTTTGGAGCTGTGATGGATTACTGGAAAGTTTTAAAAATGACAATATATATTATACTCCCTAAACACCACTCTTTGATATTTAATAGGCTTGCCATCTCTGAATACTCTATTATCAACATGCTATGGGTAACCATTGACCAGATACTGAACACAGTGGCTACAACAGAAGGTCAGAGGCTAGAACTACTACAGTGAGTAACTCATTTCTTGACTCCACAAAGCCTATCCATCATCTGCAAGGCACAAGTCAGGGAAATGACGGACAACCCCAAGAAGCTTGACACTATCCATGACCAAGCAGCCTGCTTGATTGGCACCTCATCCACAAACAATCATTCCCTCAACCTTTGATGCTCAGTAGCCTTCTAAAAGATGCACTCTAGAAATTCTCCAAAGATCCTTAGACAGCACCTTCCAAATCCATGACCGCTACCACCTAGAAAGAAAAGGGCAGTAGGCATGTGAGAGCAATGCCACCTGCAGGTTTCCTCACCATCCTGACTTGGAAATATATCACCATTTCTTCAGTATTGTTGGATCAAAATCCTGGAATTTGCTCCCTAATGGCATTGCACATCCCTCTACAGCACATGGACTGCGGCAGTTCAAGAAAACAGCTCACCACCACTTTCTCAGGGGCAACTAAGGATGGGTAATAAATACTGGCCCAGCTAGCAATGGCCATATCCCAGGAGTGTGTTAAAAAATATATATAAAATTATTATGAACTTACTTTGTCTGAAAAATAACCTCTAATGGAAGAAAATATTTTTACTGTACTTATGCTTTCAAAATGATCAGTTATAAAAACATAGATCCAAGGATCCAGATTTATGGAAAATCAGCATATATTTTAGGTTTTGTAATCGCCTTCAATTTTTCTGGAGAAGAGGACAGAGATAAATTGAATTATTTTACTGTTCTCCTCTTCTGTCCACAAGCAGGGCTGCATTTATTCTCATCTGTTCCTTTTGAAATAGACGGTGGAGTATATCCTACTCAATCCATTGTTTGTGAAATCGTGTTTAAAAATATAGTTTTGTCATGGTTTCAAACCCAAGGGATTGTTGAAACCCGTACAAACAGATCATATCCCTCCAAACCCTCCCTGTTCATATACCCAGCCAAATGCCTCTTAAATGTTGCAATTGTATCAGCCTCCACCACTTCAAAAAAAGTGGGAAAGGAAAGAGTTACAATTAAGAGTAATTTTAAAAATGTATCAATCTATTAATTTAGTGAAACAAAAACTGAAATTGTTAGAAAATCTCAGCAGGTCTGCCACCACCTACAGGGAGAAAGCTGAGTTCCAGTTTGAGTCTGATGAACAGTCACCAGACTCAAAACATCAACTTTGCTTTCTTCCCACAGATGCGGCCAGAGTTGCTGAATTTCTCCAGCAATTTCTATTTTTATTTCACCTTTCCAGCATTGATAGTTCTTTGTTTTAGTTTAGTGATCAATTCAGGTGATTTTGTCTGAGCCCAGAATGTCAGTGAGAGTTCATTACGGTTGGTTTTGGATTGAGGTGGATGCAGTTGGCTGAAGTTGCAGCATAGAGAATGTGAGGGGCAAACTCAATGTTAACAAATCAAATGGATGTTAACAGAAAACTGGATTCTTAGCAGATTGTAATGTGAACAGTAGATTAAAATTTTACCTGGCTACAGGAAGGGATCAGAAATAAACAATTAAAGCTTTTCTTTGAAGGCCAAACAAGCTTTAGTCATGTGATGGGCTCATCGTTCATTGTATGAGATGAATATTACGCCATTAGTCCCTCTTTTGGCAAAGTGGGTTTCAACAGTTCAATTTTGTTTTCAGTCCCTGCTGGGAAAACACAACATCCACCAGCAAACAGTTACCACCCGACACCTGGAGAAAGAACACCTCATATTCTGCTTTGGGACCCTGCAACCACACAGGATGATTGTGGATTTCAACAATCTCCTCATTTCCCCTTCCCCCACAATATCCCAGTCCCAAGCCTCCAACTCAGCACCTCCCTCCTGACCTGTCCATCACCTTTCCCATCTATCCGCTCCACCCACCCGCACCTATCACCTTTTTCTTCACCTTCATCTACCTATCACTTTTTCAGCTGCTTTCCTCTCAACTCCACCCCCCCCCTCCCATTTATTTCTCAGCCCCCCAGCCCACAAGCCTCATTCCTGATGAAGGGCTTATGCTCAAAACGTCGATTCTCCTGCTCCTCGGATGCTGCCTGACCTGCTGTGCTTTTCCAGCACCACTCTTTCAACTCTGATGTTGCAACATTCCTTTTGAAGTTAACAAAGACATAGCAAGATGATATTAGTGTGAAGACTTTGTCCCCATTTCAGGCAACAGCTGGAATCTTCCGGAGATCTAAGCTTCAAGGTGGTATTTGATTTGAGAAGGACACAGCTCAGCTTTAACAGCAGTTTTCTATAGACAGTCGTGCAGGGGCAAACGCAATGTTAACAAATCAAATCGACATTAGCAGAAAACTTAATTCTTACCAGGTTGTAATGTGAACAATAGATTAATTTTTTACCTAATTATAGGAAGGGATCAGAAATAAACAATTAAAGCTTTTTTTCGAAGAGCAAACAAGCTTTGGTCATGTGATGGGCTCATCGTTCATTGCATGAGATAAATGTTAGGCCATTAGTCCCTGTTTCAGCAAAGTGTACAAAGTTAAAAATCACACAACACCAGGTTATAGTCCAACAGGTTTAATTGGAAGCACACTAGCTTTGGAGCGACGCTCCTTCATCAGGTAAATTGACTGAGACAAAACCCTTGGTCAGATTGATGAAGGCAATTTAGAATAGTGTTGCTGTTCCTATTATTCCACTTGGACTTGTTGAGCAGTGAAAAATCACCTGATGAAGGAGCGTTGCTCCGAAAGCTAGTGCTTCCAATTAAACCTGTTGGACTATAACCTGGTGTTGTGTGATTTTTAACTTTGTACACCCCAGTCCAACACCGGCATCTCTGAATCATTTCAGCAAAGTGGGTTTTGACATCTCAATTTTGTTTTCAGTCCCTGCTTGGGAAACACAACATCTACTGTTCCTTTGTGTTTGTTCACTGAGAGGTCCCCACTTACAAAGCTGTGAAATTCCAGGAGGATAATGCTTGAACTCTTTCCTGGTAACTGCTGATTGGAACTTTCCACAAATTGTGATCAACTCACATCGTGTGATTCGCAGCAAGCACTAAAAGTTTAGCAAAGTTAAAAATAAAATGTAAACAAGGAACTACAGCTTTTAAATAACTTATCTCTCTTTGTGTCAGGTGGACCTAACAAATGTCTAATCCAATTTTTTGGAGCAGAGGTAGAGGACAGTTTCTGTCACACAATGGCATTTTCAGCATGGTGGCTTTACAAATCTTTCAGAATGAGCTAGCTAAGGTAATATGTCAGATTAACTTTCTCTTTGTGTTATTGGCAGAAAGTTCAACCAGATCTTGGCTGATTTTATGCACATATTCTGCTTTTGCCCACCCAAAAAAGCCCTGTTGGCCTTTGAACTTGTTTGTCTTAAGATGCATCTACACCTGCCTAATCCGATACTATCCTAGCTGGTCTTCAACTTCTTCATAAACTTGATGTCTTCCAAAACTCTGCCATCTCTGTCTTGACTCATACTAAGTCCATCACTGTTATAGTCACGGATGTTATATCAACTTCCAATCAGTCAGTACCTCAACTTTCAAATGCCCCCCTGCACTCACAATTCCTTATCATTATAATCTCCACAATGCTTCAGTCTATTTGAGCCCCCTTAATCCTGGCATCGTGAATATTTTCAACTTTAAATGCTCCACCCTTGCAATCTTCAGCTTCCTACATCTTGAACTTTAGAATTTCATTCCTTAACCTCTGAATCTCACCATCTCTCTCTTTCTCTCTCCACCTTAAAGATCGCCGTTCAAACCTACTTCTTTGATCAGGCATTTGACCATGTGCTATAATGTCTCTGCATGTGGTTTAGTGTCAAATTTTGCTTTATAATTGTCCTAAGCTGTGCCTTGGAACATCTTATTTCATTAATGGTGCTATATGATGACAAGTAATTGTTGTGATGCTGATGGGAATGAAAGCTGAAACATCAGAGGCCATGTCAGAATAGTCTCCAACTTTTTGACTCATTGTAGAATACAGGAAACAAAGTATCTGTTGAAAGTGCAAAAATCATACTGATGCGAAGGCAGGACTCAACATTGTTAAATGGGTATATCATTATTGGATGGTTTCCGCAAAATCAACGATTTGAAAGCATCTGCAAAATGTAAATTTAAACCTGACAACATTAGAGAAAAATCAATTCATCATTATCAGTCTACAGAGGCAGAAAAACACATAACCATTAACTTGAAGTACAAGCAATTGAAATCACTTCACAATGTCATTAATGAAGTCCTGATAGCTTAATGGGGATTAAAAGATGGGGCGAGTGAGATAGTTGATGTATTGGCTTTAGTTACCAAACTTCCCTTGATTTGGAGAGGTTGCCATTAGATTGTAAAATAGCAAATGTAACTCATATATTCAAAAAGGGGAGACAGTAGGAGACTACAGGCCACTCATCTATCGGGGGAAGATATAATAAGAAGCTATAACAAGACATTAGAGTGGGGCATTCAGATAAGTTTAAGGTGATCGAGGAGAGTTTGAGTTTTGTGAAATGAAAATCATGTTTAATCAATTTATTGGAATTCTTTGAAGAAGTGACATGTGCTGTGGATAAGAACGGGGTGAAAAGCTATTAAGGCTAGACAGGAATTTGGAATAATCAAATCAGCCATGTTCTTAGCAGGTTCAAGGGACGAAGTGGCCGATTCCTGCTCCTAATTCATATGTTTGTATCTTTTGTAACTCCTTCTCCTAGACTGTGTAGAGTCTCAATAAGAGTTTGCAATTCACAAGCCTTTCATATTGTAAAAAAATGACCCATGGTCCTTCATGAAGAGGAGAGACATTAATAGTTAGAATGTAGCTGAATGCATAATGAAACATAATGATTGTGAAGTCTTTAAAAGACAGGAACAGATCAAGAGTTATTTAGGTGTGATCAATCAGTATAAGTCAGCAAAGATTGGCATGATTTTCAGAAAAAGATGTAATTCAATACCTCCTTTAATTTTTATTTATTATGCGCTGCCAGTTTGCTGCATTGTGTGTTCCCTTTAAGGGTGCCGCAGGTCTCCATATGCGCCTGTGTGTTGTTTGCACAGTACCTCTTAAATTGCTGTGTAGCCACATAGCTTAGAATGAACAATAACACAATGAGCTTGACTTTGGACAAGGTGGAGTTTGTATAAGTGGAGCTTTGGAGACCAGAAACCATTGCTAACTTTGAACCTTGGGATAGTTAAAGTGCTACAAAGGGTGTTACAAATTGTGCATAGTCCGGGTGTCTTTTCTTATGTCCAAAGAAGGCACTTTACCTGGTAACAAGTCTATGCTCCTCATGTACTGAAATCTGACATTCTGCATAAAATAATGTTGGATTGCTAAAATTTAATTGAATAATAAATCTTTTCCCCATTTATCTATATACTGAAATGGTATGAATTGTAAGCTCGAGTCTTTCCAATTAATTACAAGTAACACCCTGACAGAAATAATCTCTCAGGCCGACAGACTGGAACCTTGTTTATTGAGAAATAGAATTAGATTATGAGAAAGTAAAGATTTTGGATGTCTGTAACCAATTTAAGGTTCATTTATGTGTATGTTATTATTAAATCAGCACAACATCAAAAATCTTTAATTCCATCATTCACACATTAGGATCTGTCAATCTGTTCATAGTTTTACTCACTTTTGCCAAATTAGTTTTGTTCTTCGTTTTGAAGGCTCCTGGTTTTTCCCTCAGTACTTCGGAGTTAGAAAAGGTATATGTCGCACTCAGTTTTTCAGGTGAAATGAATGATAGAATCCTACAGGGTGGAAGTAGGCCACTCAGCCCATACTGACCATCCCTATAACCCCACATTTACTATGGTTAATCCAACTAGTCTGCACATCCTTGGACACTGGGCAATTTATTATGCCCCAATCTACCCATCCTGCTCATCTCTGGACTGAGGGAGGAAGCTCACACAGACACAATGTGCAAACTCCACACAGGCAGTTGCCCAAGGCTAGAGTTGAACCTGCATTCTCTGGCACTGCAAGGCAGCAGTACTAACCACTGAGCCACCATACCATTCAAGTGAGCTGCCTATGGATGCAACTAGCAGCTTGCGCCAAATATATCGGCAAGAGTTGAGGTCTAATTTTCGGCATTCTGAGGGCCTCAATTCCATCTTTTTGCAATGCTGAATCTTGGGATCAAAACAGATTCTAACCTTATTTCTTATTTGTGAAATCTTCCTAAAAGATAGCATACAGAAGATCTGAACCTTTCCAAAGATACCAAACTGCCAAGGTGCTCAGATGCAAAAGTCAAGGAACAAATCTTATCGAGATTTGAGCGATATGGGCTACAGTGAGATTTGTGGCAGAAATGGACAGATCTGGCAGCATCCACAGGGTGAGAAACAGAGTTGATGTTTCAAGCCCAGTCACCTGCCTAGAATGAGAGGTCATTGTTTTTGGATAATGAAGTCCATGAATCCATTGTCGACTGTTGGGAAAACCCACATGGTTCACCAATGTCCTTTAGGAAAGGAAACTACCATCCTTACCTAGTCTGGCCTATGTATGACTCCAGACCCACAGCAATTGATAGACTCTTACCTGCCCTCTGGGGCATCTGGAGATGGGTAATCAATGCTGCCCTAGACAGGGACATTCTCATCCCATGAATGAATATGAAGAAAAAAACAATATTTGTGGCAGATTTAAAACAGAGGTAAGGAGAAATTACCATTCCAAATCTGTGGAATTCATTACCCCAGAGTATGATGGAAGCTGGGACATCGAGTAAATTTAAGGAGATAGACACATTTTCAATTAGTAATGGATTGAAAGGTTATGGAGAGTAGGCAGGAAAGTGGAGTTGAGGCTGAGATGAGGTCAGCCATGGTCATACTAAATGGTGGAGCAGGTTTGTGAGGCTGAATTATTTTCTCCTGTTTCTACTTCTTATGACCCTTTGTCCTGACGAATGCAGGGTAGGTCATTAATGAAGTGAGTTTGGTGAGATAAAATGAGAAATCCTGCTGGGCCTCGCATGAGAAACTCTCCAAAATACTTGACTCAACTTGATGCAACTAGCACTTGGCCAAAAAAAAAAGATTCAGCCCAATATGTTCATTCAGTTGTGTTTAGATCAGAGTGGTGCTGGAAAAGCACAGCAGGTCAGGCAGCATCCAAGGAGCAGGAAAATCAATGTTTTGGGCTTTTGCAGATGCTGCCAGACCTGCTGAGATTTTCCAGCATTTTCTCTTTTGGTTTCAGATTCCAGCATCCACAGTAATTTGCTTTTATTTATGAGTTGTGGATGGAAGCAGCTTTCTGTCCCGTCAGATCACGCTTTGTACCAGCTGGTCAGTTGTGTGTTAAGAATAAGCTGGTATGGACTGGTATGACAGAGTCTGCCACCTTTGATTTAGAAGAAAAATTAGGCTGAATTTGCTGACTTTTTTTGGGAGGGGGAGCTCTTCTGGTCTTTTCAGGTTCGGCTCATCTGTTGGGAGGCTCTTCAAAACAGACAGGCAGGCAGGTATTGGTCATGGGGCAAAAGTGAGGACTGCAGATGCTGGAGATCAGAGTCTTGATTAGAGTGGTGCTGGAAAAGCATAGTAGGTCAGACAGCATCCAAGGAACAGGAAAATCGACGTTTCAGACAAAAGCCATTCCTGATGAAAGGCTTTTGCCCGAAACCTCGATTTTCCTGCTTCTCGGATGCTGCCTGACCTGCTGTGCTTTTCCAGCACCACTCTGATCTAATCTCTGGTTTCCAGCATCTGCAGTCCTTACTTTGCCTCATTCAGTTATGTACCTAACATAGGTAGCAGTCTCACATAATTTCTCCCAACATTTTGTTCCTACAAGCTATCTTTTAAGACAACATTATCTCCAGAGTTGGATATGGGGCAGGACACCTGCATTCACATCCTATCTGCGCTTTTGGAAGTGGAGTCTCCATGACACAGTGAAAATCCTAGTCAGAGAATCATAGAATCCCTATAGTGTGGAAGCAGCCCATCAAATCTCTGAAGAGCATCCCACCTAGACCCAACCCCATAACCTGCATTTCCCATGGCTAACCATCTTGCCTGCACATTCCTGGGCGCTATAGCATGGCCAATCCACCCAACCTGCACATCTTTGAACTATGGGAGGAAACCCATACAGACACAGGGAAAATGTGCAAACTCTACACAGGCTGTCACCTGAAGTGGGAATTGAACCCAGGTCCCCGGCATTGTGAGGCAGTGCTAACCATTGTGTCCCAAGGTCTTGACTGCAAAGAGGATACATCCATTCTGATCTTTGCCTGTTAGTACTTTGTGAACAGAGGAAAATAACAAATCTACATCCTACAACATAACCATCCTTAAAAGAATACAAATGCAAAAGACTATGAATGCTGGAACTTTGAAAAGAAATACATAAAATGCTGGAAATACTGATCAGGTTTGGCAGCAATGGGGGAGAGAAAATAAGAGCTAACACCTCAGGTTAATGACCTTTCATCAGAACTCCCAAAAATATTACTTAAGTTTCATTTGCATTGCTTTGTCAATGCTGCTCTCTCCTTTTTTTAAGATTACTCACAGTGTGGGAACAGGCCCTTCAGCCCAACAGGTCCACACCAACCTGCCGAAGTGCAACCCACCCCAGACCCATTCCCCTACCTCTAACACTACAGGCAATTTAGCATGGTCAATTCACCTAACCTGCACATTTTTGGACTGTGGGAGGAAACCGGAGCAAACCCACACAGACACGGGGAGAATGTGCAAACTCCACGCAGTCAGTCACCTGAGGCGGGAATTGAACCCAGGTCTCTAGCATTATGAGACAGCAGTGCTAACCACTGTGCCACTGTGCCACCCATAATCTGCCCTCTGTGGGAGTTGTATGTACATTTTCTTCCTTGACAAAATGATGCTTGTTATTGTCAATCACATGCATTTTAATTTGACAATTATTTGAAAATTCTCGCCAGCTTTCTTCAAGAATTCCCGCTGAGATAGCAAACTTTCAGTTTCTACATGCGCAATGTGGGATGCTTATTTATTTAATTGAAATCTTCCATGATTAGACAATGCTGCAGATTGCCATTCCCTTTTAAGGAATAATCTCGTGATGTGACTAAACCTTATTCAGTGTTGGAAAGCGGGATCCAAAATTAAAGAACTGCCGTCACTATGTGTGTTACTTTCTTTGAAACATTCACACGTCTGGTAGCATCTTTGAAGAGAGAAACAAAGTGAATCTTAGGGGCCAGTGGTTTGAGCAGTGTGGGCTATGGTGAAGTGTGTGGCAGAATTAGACAAGAAGTTCAGTGAGGCCCATTTTGACATCAAAATCATCTCACTCCATCTTTTAAGCTTTTCACAAGTTACATGGTGAGATTCTCACTAGGCAGTAGCAGGATGCCAATTGATGTCATGACTGATTGTTAAACGCCTTGTTAGCTGTCAGAAAAATACAACAAAGAAACCAGAGTAGACAGATGGTTGCATTGATGCAGCTTCTGGACAATGAGAGCCAAAGTACTCCATATGCCTGTCTGCGTTGCTCCCTATGCATTTGGTTGAACTCCCTGGTTGCCATAACCACTGGATCACGTACTGCCTGATCCTGATCAAGTGGCTGGTCTCTGTCAGTGTCTGAGAGCTCGTAGACTGGGGTAGCTCTACCTTGACCAACTGCAGAGCTGTCACAGTGAGGTGTTCACTAGCTTGTGGATCTACACTCTCTATGTGTATGGTTCCCACCAAAGTGTCGGTATTTGGCTGGTGGTGGTAGTCTTGCCAAAGCTTCCTCTGAGGTGTAAATAGTCTTATTCTCAGAGGTGCGGGAGGGCAGTTTTCTGTAAATGTTCCTTCTCTGCAGGGATCACCAGGAAGCGTACGAAATTTGCATGAGAGAGAAGATATTGCAGCCAGAGTGCAGTATGATGATTGAAAGTTATAGCGGGGGTAATGGGAGAATGAGCAGCATGTATGGCACAGTGGTTAACACTGCTACCTCATAACGCTGATAACCCAGGTTTGATTTTAGCCATGGGTGACTGTCTGTGTAGAGTTTGCATGTTCTCTCTGTATCTGCATGGGTTTCCTCCTACAGTCCAAAGATGTGCAGTTGAAGTGGATTGGTCATGCTAAGTTGTTTACAGTATCTGAGGATGTGCAGGCTACGTGGAATGCTGGGGTAGGCATCTGGGTAGGATGCTTTCTAGAGGGTTGGGCTGAATAGCCTCTTTCTGCACTGGAGTGATTCTAATGGTATTGAGATAAGGACTGACTGTTCAGTGAAACATGAATGTCTCTGCATTCCCTCAGGAGTCATCTTGAGGTGGATGAGGGCCAAGATTCTCTCCTCTTCAGCATCTCAAGAAGGGTCACTGGACTCAAATGTTAACTTTGTTTGTTTCTCCACAGATGCTGCCAGACATGCTGAGTTTTTCCAGCATTTTCTGTTATTATTTCAGATCTCTGACATCTGTAGTATTTGGCATTTAATTCATTTGAAACATTTCCGGTTGCTGTTTGGCTGACTTTCTATTATTCCAAATTCTATTATTCTATCCTCTGCCAAGCACATCATTTTATTTAAATCGACATTTACAACATTCTACAGGATGTTTCAGCTTCTTTTCATACCTCACCTCTCCCGATCTCTCTAATTTCTTTTAGATCCATAAACCACTGAGATAATTTTATCATTGCTGACTTCATTGTCATTGAACAAAGATATACTATAAATTCGTAGTTTACAACCTTTTAATGTGCTCCTAAAGGGCATTATTCAATCTAAAGCAGACACCCATTAAAACCTCCAGGCCATAAATGAGTTTGAAATTAGGCCAGATGCTTCCACCTTGGATGTCTGATTACAATCATAGAAATTCTACGTTGGTGTTATGTTGCTATTTAACCATGGGAAACTAGCTTTACCTTCAGGAAATGACCCCAACATAGAGCTTTATTTGGCTATCATCAGCACTTGCCCCGCTATGTAGCTGTACTGTTGATATGGGTGGTCCAGTTAAGTTTCTATGATTCTGATCAATAGTGACTCCAGGAAATTCTTGATGGAGGATTCTAAGATGTTGATGTCATGAAGGGGCATCTGAGCCATTTTCATTTGTAAATTATCATTTTCATTTCAAATGTATTGCCTGCTATTATAAACCTAAACCTCAATATTTAATACTTTCTTTATTATTGAAAGAATTGTATTTAGAACTTCACTTCCGACCTTAGAGAGGAGGTATTTGATAAAATAGCTGATGAAAATTGAGTTGTAGATACTTGCCTGAGGAACCTTTATAGTACTGGGGCTAGAATGGTTGGCTACTCAAACATTGCATCCTCCCTCTGCCATATATGACTGTAACCAATGGAGAATATTAAGCCAGGGGTGATAGAGGTTTAGAACTTGCCTCCATAAATGTTGGATGATGCTGGTTCAATTTGCAATTTTAAATCTGAGACTGGAAAACTTAAATTAGCCAAAGGTAATAAGGGACTTAACACAAAAATGAGTACATGGAATTAGGTTACAGATCAGTCATGACTTTATTAAATGCTGGAACATGTTTAAAAAACTAAATGGTCAACTACTCCAGAGATCACCAATTACATAGATACCAGTCTTCAATTTGATTTGCATGATAGCAAGAAATGGCTAAACTCACTGAATAGAACAATTACTGCTGGCCCTGACAATATCTTGACTGTAGTGCCAAAGATTTGTGCTCCAGAACTACCTCTACCTTCAGACAAGCTGCTCCAGAACAGGTATAGTCTTGATATCTGCCCAGCAAAGAGGAAAATTATCCAGATGTATTATTCATCTTGATACCCCCACTGTCCCAATCTATCTGCTCTTTTAAGTGATATAAGGTGACATTACTAGTACTATCAAGGGAGCATATTCACCAATAATCTGCTCACTGACAATTTAACCAAACTGGACCTCTTGACTCCAGGCCTCATTACTGCATTAGTTCAAACACGAAAGCTGAATTCCAGACGGCACCTTGAATGACTGCCTCGAGGCAGCATTTGACCAAGTCTGGTATCAACAAGTTCAAGTAAAGTTGAAATCATTGGAAATGAACGGAAACTTTCTATTCTTTGGATTCATACTTGGCTCAAAAAAATAGATGATTGTGGTTGTTAGATACCAGTCAGCTTAGACCCAGGAGTTCCTCAGGATAATGACTTTAGCCCAACAATCTCCAACTGCTTCATCAATGATCTTCCTTTCATCATAAAGTCAGAAGTGTGATGTTCACTGATGACTGCACAATGCTTTGTTCTGTTTTCAATAACTCAAATAGTTGAAACAAGACTTTTGAAATATTCTAACCTCATTTATTAAGTGACAAGAAACATTTGCTATTCAAAAGTGCTAAGCAATGGCCATCTTCAAGAGTGAATCTAATCAACTCCCCTTGACATTCAATAACACTATCATCTATGAATAATGTTTTATTGTATGTATGGGTCAAAACAGCTTGAGTTGTCAAGTTCTTCTTGAGTTCAAAATGCTTTATTTAAAACCCTATATTTACAGCATTTGCAGCATAATAAATAAGCACATTATCATAAATTTTGATAGAGCTTCTTTCCCCTTAATCATGTGACAGTGGCATTATACATCATTAAACCCCACCATCATTATACATTCCACAACTTTCTCATTACTCAGCACTTCCCCCAAATCTGTAACTCTCTTATGAACATTTTCCTCCAAGATTTCATATTTCACAGCTTTCGCTAAATGGTGTGCTTTGCCCAATCTCCCTAATTTAGTTTTGATCTCATTCTGAAGTCCTGGATACACTACATTTGTCCTTTCCTTGATCTGAGAGTTTCCTTCTTGGGTGGTTGCAGAATTTTGTAGTTCCTCTTTTGCTTCTGAGAAATAATCCCATATTTCACACTTCAATGACATCAAAGCATTATAATTTCTCATCATCCCTTTATCGATTCTAACACTATACGACCTTGGCTGATTGAATTTTTTTATACGATCATTCTTTCTCTCTGTGTGATCTCTTTTTCATGTTTTACGACTACTGACATGTAGGCTTTAGCCTCTCCTTTGAAGTCTAAATTTCTCTCTGTTTAGAATAGTGGATATTTAACTTGAATAAAATTGCATTCAGGTTCAAATGTCTTGAATGACTTATTTGAAATTTGCTGTCCATTGCCTTGAACTACAACATCTGGTGTGCCATGCACTGAGAAGATTTTCTTGAGTGATTCTATCACTGCTTTTGCTCTGATCTTGAGTAGCAGTCGATGGCGGTAATGATGACCTTGCTTTTCAACTTGAATAAAGCCACTCCCTAATGGTCCATGATCTTGATGGAAAAAGTGAAGATAAAAGTGGTTTGTTCTTCTCTTCACCATACATGAAATGCAATTGTTCATCATTTCTTGCATGGAGTTTGAAATCCTTTGCCACCAGACTGACTGCTGCACCCTAGCACAAGATTTTATAATGCCCAAAGAATCCAGATAATGTCTCTGAATAATTTCAATCTAAATGCTCCTTGCATCACAAATCTCTCTTAGAAAACTAGCAAGTCTTTGATAACAGTAAGGTGTCTATGCTGCTCAAAGTGCTGATGTAGTGTACTAATCTTCATGTCTAGTCTGGGCAGCTTCTAAACATGATTTTCTTATCCAGCGAGATTCTACATCACACTTTTGTATTCCCAGATTTTTTTCAGTTTCTCTCTGTAGCCAATAAATAATTTATGACTTATGACATATGAGCTTCAAACTGTTCTGTGAAGTCTAAGTCTGCTTTCTCTGTTGCATTTATTGGTATTCTTCACAGTGTGCTGTCATCTGGTGCTTCCATTCAGTATTTTCAGTTACTGAGATGTACCTCATTCAGCCCAAAATCCTAGATAGCATCCTGGTTATTCCTTTTGCATTCAGAAGGGCAGCCAATGGTCTACAATTTGTTTCTATTTTAAACTGAAGGGCTATTGCATAATCTGAAAAATGTTTGCTTGCCCATATTCCTGTTCAAGCTTCTTTTTCACTCGGTGCATGCCAATATTCCATCTTGGTGAGTAATTTAGAAGCATTGATGTATACTTTCCACTTGAAATCTTACTGCCCCCATTCCTGTTGAAACTTGATCAGCTGCAATTATTACTATAAACATTTACTATAAACCGACCGACTCCCACAGCTACTTAGACTACACCTCCTCCCACCCTACCCCCTGTAAAAACGCCATCCCATATTCCCAATTCCTTCGTCTCCGCCGCATCTGCTCCCAGGAGGACCAGTTCCAAATCCGTACAATCCAGATGCCTCCTTCTTCAAGGACCGCAATTTCCCCCCAGACGTGGTCGACGATGCCCTCCACCACATCTCCTCCACTTCCCGCTCCTCCGCCCTTGAGCCCCGCCCCTCCAACCGCCACCAGGACAGTACCCCACTGATCCTCACCTACCACCCGACCAACCTCCATATACAGCGTATCGTCCGCCGTCATTTCCGCCACCTCCAAACGGATCCCACCACCAAGGATATATTTCCCTCCCCTCCCCTATCAGCGTTCCGAAAAGACCACTCCCTCCATGACTCCCTCGTCAGGTCCACACCCCCTACCAACCCAACCTCCACTCCCGGCACCTTCCCCTGCAACCGCAAGAAATGCAAAACTTGCACCCACACCTCCCCCCTTACTTCCCTCCAAGGGATACTTCCATATCCGCCACAAATTCACCTGCACCTCCACACATATCATCTATTGCATCCGCTGCACCCGATGTGGTCTCCTCTATATTGGGGAGACAGGTCGCCTACTTGCG
Organism: Chiloscyllium plagiosum; assembly: GCF_037043375.1. Classification (NCBI taxonomy): domain Eukaryota; kingdom Metazoa; phylum Chordata; class Chondrichthyes; order Orectolobiformes; family Hemiscylliidae; genus Chiloscyllium; species Chiloscyllium plagiosum. The sequence continues at coordinate 77,145,701 of NW_028270144.1, forward strand.
GAACGGTTCAGAGAACACCTCTGGGACACCCGGACCAACCAACTCAACCACGCCATGGCTCAACACTTCAACTCCCCCTCCCACTCCACCAAGGACATGCAGGTCCTTGGACTCCTCCATTGCCAGACCATAGCAACACGACGGTTGAGGAAGAGCGCCTTATCTTCAGCCTAGGAACCCTCCAACCACAAGGGATGAACTCAGATTTCTCCAGTTTCCTCAATTCCCCTCCCCCCACCTTGTCACAGTCAAATCCCTCGAACTCAGCACCGCCTTCCTAACCTGCAATCTTCTTTCTGACCTCTCCGCCCCCACCCCACTCCGGCCTATCACCCTCACCTTGACCTCCTTCCACGTATCGCATTTCCAACACCCCTCCCCCAAGTCCCTCCTCCCTACCTTTTATCTTAGCCTGCTGGGCACACTTTCCTCATTCCTGAAGAAGGGCTTAGCCCGAAACGTTGATTCTCTTGTTCCTTGGATGCTGCCTGACCTGCTGCACTTTTCCAGCAACACATTTTCAGCTGCAATTATGGTTGGTAATGCAAATCAAAATCTATTAGGGTTTGTGATGAGAACAGAAGTTGTTGGATTTTGTCAAATGCTCTTTCCTGGTCAAAGTTCCAATGTCATTGTTGACTGTCATGATTTGGAGGTGCTGGCGTTGGACTGGGGTGTACAAAGTTAAAAATACCAGGCTATAGTCCAACAGGTTTAATTGGAAGCACCAGCTTTCGGAGTGCTGCTCCTTCATCTGGAGCAGTGCTCTAAAAGCTAGTGCTTCCAAGTAAACCTGTTGGACTATAACCTGGTGTTGTGTGATTTTTAACATTGTGGTAAAAACAATGACTGCAGATGCTGGAAACCAGATTCTGGATCAGTGGTGCTGGAAGAGCACAGCAATTCAGGCAGCATCCGATGAGCAGCAAAATCGACGTTTCGGGCAAAAGCCCTTCATCAGGAATTTTTAACATTGTTGACTGTGGATTAGAAGCTGTCTCATTTACTTTCTCTAAGTTTGTCAAAAACTTTCACATTGGTTTACCATTCCAAGGAATCTTTGAAGCTTGGTGATGGAAATTGTCTAATGGTCTTGATTTTCTGCGATAACAACAGCTTGAATCATATGCTTAAGAGATTTTATTTTCAATTATATGGAATCATATTTCTTAGTCAATCTTAATCCTGCATTCTGATGTACTTGCATTACTGTTCTAACTCTTCAGTGAGATTCTTCTTTTGTGACTCCATGTATTAGTATGTGATTCCTGTGACATATTATCCCATGTCTGCCTTCCATTGTGTTTGATATTGTTGTTTTAAAAAATTCTGGCACAGATACTATTTCAAAGGGAACTTGTTAAGCAATGTGCCAAATATAATAAAGGTAAGATAATTTCCAGCATTCCCTATTTGCATCCAGTTTGGTGATTAGGGTACTCGGAGATATTTCTACAGGACTTTCATCTACTGAAGTCATTAGGTGAATCTCACATTCCACTGCTTTATTCAATGTTGTTCGATCCATGTCGATTCTTACTGAATCATTCAGTTTTCATTTTGCAACCCTTCCTGAACACGATCTCGTTGGTACTCTATGTAATGAACTTATTTTATGCCTGAGCATTGAGTGTATTTCTTCTTTAATCTTCTGCAACAGTGGGTGTAGCTCTTCTTGATTGGTAAAGGCAAATTGACCATCCAATCTACCCTCCAGCAAACGTGCTGCCCTGCCTCGAGTGATCTACTAGCCTAGCAATGCATACTGCTTCTTCCAGCATCAAATCCTCACAGATGTTACCATAAATAGTGGAAATATGCAAGGGATTGAAGGTTAGGGATGATATTTCCAATACACAGGTGACATGTTTGCAATATTTTGAATCCCCAGCTGTATCAAAGAATTTATTTACAAGACTTAACAGACTTCAAATTTACATTTGAAACGGAGCAATCAAATGAACTCCTTTCATCGATTTATTAGTTGAGATATCTGCCAATGTGTTCTCTACTTCTGTCCAGAAAAAGTTTCCATTTACTGGTCAGTTTAAGTGTTGAAATTCCCTTTAGTTCCATGCTGTACAAAATCAATCTTATTGACAACCGAATGATTATTTGCCAGGACCTCCACCAGAAGGGGCTGATGGTGAGGGTGGACAGCTGGAGCAGTGGAATGGACTCTCACTGGAAACGAAAGCTGTCATTTATGGAATAAGGGATGATGGAAAAGGGAAGGATTACTCAATCCAATGTATCCTACAGAGATTTTTCCACAAATATTTAGTAAACAGCTTCATGTTTATTCTTAATTCTCTTCATGTTTGTAATGACCTAATACCAGTAGAATAAAGAACCCTTGCTTCATTTCCTTTGGGGCTTCCATGTGTTCAAAGCTCATGTTACAATAGGGTCCTAGTCATCTGTTCATGGTGTGAGAAGATGCTGAGAGAGAGCATTTCAAAACTTTCTTTCATGATAATGGCTACTCTGATTCCCACACCGACTGAGGTTATTATGAGGAACTCTATCTCAACAGCCCCCCTTACCTGACGTATGGTGACCCTCAGGTTAAACCCTCCAACAGTTGTCTCATTCTAATGAGAGCAAGGCCAAATGGTCCTCTGGTACTACAGTAACTTTATTGTTTACCTTGACCCTGAGCATCATTCACTGCATATCCTAAAAACTTGTGAAAACAGCCTGTGACCATCACTTTAACTCTGAGTATTACCCGGTCTATATGAGATTACCCTGGGAGGAGAAAGTGTGTCAAAAATTTACACAAAAATTGAAGCTAGCTGTTTCACATTGCTAATTTGTAGTAGACACTCAAGTGGTTTCCTCCACCAATAGGCTGCTGTCATCAAGCTAAAAACATGGTTTGCTGACCACACAAAGGAATGACATGATATTCCTGTTTCAGTGCCCAGGTTGACACTAGAAGTGTTGACCCTATGTCCCAGTGACTGACGGACCTTAGTAAACAGCATGCCATGTTGACCATTTGCAGTGTGCCATTCAAGCTTAACCAGCCTGTGCTTGCAAGCTTCATTCTACACAGACTATAGCTAGGCAGTGACACTGGACATTCAATGCTGTGTTGTTGATGCTCTCACCTGTTGCTGCGCTCAGTGGTGGCATTCACAATACATTTGGCCAAGATGAAACAGCGTTTAATGCAGAGGCAGGAAAAGCAGGCAAGTGAGGAGAGAACAAGAGGAGGGGGTTTGACTGGATAGGAGATATTAAAACACAAAAGGGATGCCTCTGCAAGGCTAAGGAGGCTAACAGTGCACCAGGAACAAAAGATGCATTCAGAGGATGTGCAAATGATAACAGCAAAATCATTACCAATATCTAGGGTTGAATTTTGCCCTCTTTGGTGTGGCACAATTAATGGCAAGAAAATGCAATGAGATTGGAAAAATCACATTCCAGAAGTTGAGAAAGGTTTTTTTTCTGGTGTTCCCCTCAAGACTTGAATGGCAACTTCTGAATTTTATCATTGAGGAGCATCTACTTTAGTTCCATGTAATTGCATATCATTAAAGCCCCATATGCTGAAATTCCTGGCATGTAACTCAAAATTAATAATCTGGAATTAAGAGTCTAACGATGACCATGAATCCATTGTCGATTGTTGGAAAATCCTACCTGGTTCACTAATGTCCTTCAGGGAAGGAAACTGCCATCTTTACCTGGTCTGGCCTCAGCAATGTTGTTAACTCATAGCTGTTAGCTGGGCAATTAGGGATGGGCAGTAAATGCTGGCCTAGCCAGTGACACCCTCATCCTGTGAATGAATAATAAAACAAAACCTGCCTTCTGTAACTTTTCAATTGCCTATCAAGGCTATTGTCATCCAACTGCTTCTTTAAAACAATGTTGTTGCATGGCAACCATCCTCCTTGACTCTTTGTCACAAACCAGCAGCCTCACCACATCATCATGCCTACTGTCAGACGAACTCAGATACACCTTTAATCCTTCATTTTAGAGTTCAGGGACACCTATGGTTTGCCTGCTTCTGCTAGGTCACTTTGAATGCAGAAGCAGTCACAGATTTCATGCATTTACAAAAGATGCTTTTGTGTTGACATGGACATGCATCTCACGGCTCTTAGCTTGTTTTTTCAGCACTCACTAAGTTTGCCACTTACTTGGAGGATCGTAGCTTCTGTATACTTCACATTGTATGCGCAGTATATGCGCCAACACATGGCATTTGTATCAAACAAATGACCATGTGTGAAAGTCAAGAGCAGCTGTCCTTAGTCGGATGCAGGATGATTGTAGTCAATCAGGGAACTCCACTACACTCAGTGAAAGGGCATGTCCAATTCTGACAGTTGACGACAGATTGAAGACAGTCAGACACTTGATCCTACTAGAGTCTGGGATCCACGTCCTTACCATGCATGATTAGCTCAGCAGGTCAGTGCAAACAAACCAGGAATTACAGGCTTGTCAGTCAGGGTTTCTACACTGTAATGTAATCTAATCTAATCATTTGCTGAAGCTTGCAACTTTTCTGGACTCAAGCACCTTGTGACTGCCACAGCTAAAGCCAAACCAGAAAAACCTGAACTGGGAGAACTCACCACTCCAATGTTACACGAGGCACTTCATGGGTCCCTTGGCACTTCTGTTTTTATTATCTCTCATAAAAAAGCTAAGGAGAAAATAACCTTGCTAAATTGACAGCACCATCACACAATTGAATGAACAGTACTGACTGAGATATCAGGAAAATTCACAATTCTGCTTTCTGGATGTAGGTTTGCTCGCTGAGCTGGAAGGTTCATTTACAGATGTTTCACCACCATACTAGGTAACATCTTTAGTGAGCCTCCAGACAAAACACTGCTGATGATTCCTGTTTTCTATTTACATGTTTGGGTTTCTTTGGGTTGGTAATGTCATTTCCTGTGGTGATGTCATTTCCTGTTCTTTTTCTCAGGGGTGGTAAATTGGGTCCAAGTCAATGTGTTTGTTCATAGAGTTCTGGTTGGAATGCCATGCTTCCAGGAATTCTCGCGTGTGTCTCTGTTTGGCTTGTCCTAAGGTGGGTGTGTTGTCCCAGTCGAAGTGATGTCCTTCCTCATTTGCTGAGATGCAAGTCTGGGTTTGGACCAATTTTTCCTGCAAGGAGACAATGGGATTGACTACGATGGAAGAATGGTTACTGATGGTACTTGAGCTGGAGAGGTTATAAGGTGTCCCCAGTGAGGGAGTAAGAAGTACAGAGAGCAGAAAGAGTTAATAGGTTTGATGATAAAGTGTGAGCTGTATGTCGGCACTTTGAACAACTTCTCCTTTAACCCCTCTCACTTTCTTCAGATCAAAGGTGTTACTATGAGTATCCATATGGGCCCCAGCTATGCCCCGCTTCTGTGGGGTACATTGAACATTTCTTTTCCTAGTCTGACTTGCATCCCTCCACACAACTCTTTCTCCAGTCCATCAATGACATCATTAGGGCTACTTCTGTCTCTCATCTAGAATTGGAAAACTTCATCAATATTACTTTCAAATTCTATTCCTTTCTCATTTTCACCTGATCCATCCAGCACTGACACCTCCCTACCCTTCATTGACATCTCTATCTCCATTTCTGGGGATAGGCAGGCCATCAGTATTAATTACAAACTCACCGAATCCAACAGTTATTTGGACTATACATCTTCACACCCTGCAACCTGTAAAGACTTTATTCCATTCTCCTAGTTCCTCCATCTCTGTTGCATATATTCTGATTATACCAACTTCAGTAAGGGGGCCTCTGAAATGTCCATCTTTTCCTAAAGTGAGGATTCCCTGTTACTATGGTTGATAGAGCCCTCAGGTGGGTCTGACCCATTTCCTTCCCTCCCTCAACAGCAATAGAGTCCCCTGTTATCCTTGCTTATCACCCCACCAAACTCTACATCCAAAGGATCATAAGCCACCATTTCTGCCACCTCCAGTGTGATGCCACAATCAGACACATATTCCGCTCCCCCCTCCCTTGTCAGCCTTCCACAGGGACTGTTGCCTTCAGGACACCCTGGCCCAATGCTTTTTCACTCCCAACACATCCTCGCAGCCCCATTGCACCTTCCCCTGCAACCACAGAAGGTGTAACACCCTGCCCACTTACTTCCTCCCTCTCAGTGTCCATCAGCCCAAACACACCTTCGAGGTGAAGCAGTGATTTTCCTGCCCCTCACTCAATCTAGTTTTCTGTATTAATTGCTCACAACGTACTCTCCTCTACACCGGGGAGACAAAACGCAGACTGGGTGATCACCTTGCCCTCTTTATCTGTAAAAATGACCCAGAGCTTCCTGCCGGCCACTTCAATACGCCATTGTGTTCCCATGGTAACATTTCTGCCTCAGGCAGTGTTCCAGCAAAGATCAATGGAAACAGAAGGAACAACACCTCACCTTACAGCCTTCACAAGTCAACACCAAGTTAAACTATTGCAGAACACTCCATTCCTTGTCCATTACCTATCTCCACAACTTTTGGTCCTGTCATTATGGCTAACCCATTTTCAACTCTTCATATTGCTCACTATCAGCTGCCTAGTTTCTCTGTCCTGAAGAAGGGCTTATGCTCGAAACGTCAATTCTCCTGTTTCTTGGATGCTGTCTGACCCGCTGCGCTTTTCCAGCAACACATTTTTAAGCTCTGATCTCCAGCATCTGCAGTCCTCACTTTGTCCTGGTTTACTGTCAGCATTTCCTTTCTCCACATTCTTTTCTCCCTCTTCCTCTGTCTCTGTCTCTCTCTTTCTTTGGGTTCCCTCTCTACCTGTCTACTTAGTTTTCCCTGTTCCCTCCACCCCATCAGCAGTAATACCTCCTTCTCCTAACTGCTTCTGCTTCTGAAGAAGGATCATCTGACTTTAAATGTTTCCCTGTTTTCTCTTCACAAATGCTGCCAGACCTGCTGAGGTTCTCCAAACAAATTCTGTTTTTGTTTGTATCAGGACCCAAATAACTTCCTTACTGTGAACTGGTCACTGGATCATCAGCTCCTGGGCATTGACACCCTGTAGTAAGGGGTGACCATCACTGTTGGCCATGACCAATACCTAGATTAGAGTGGTGCTGGAAAAGTACAGTAGGTCAGGCAGGAATGGCTTTTGTCTGAAACGTCGATTTTCCTGTTCCTTGGATGCTGCCTGACCTACTATGCTTTTCCAGCACCACTCTAATCAAGACTCTGATCTCCAGCATCTGCAGTCCTCACTTTTGCCCCATGACCAATACCTGCCTGCCTGTCTGTTTTGAAGAGCCTCCCAACAGATGAGCCGAACCTGAAAAGACCAGAAGAGCTCCCCCTCCCAAAAAAAGTCAGCAAATTCAGCCTAATTTTTCTTCTAAAACAAAGGTGGCAGACTCTGTCATACCAGTCCATACCAGCTTATTCTTAACACACAACTGACCAGCTGGTACAAAGCGTGATCTGACAGGATAGAAAGCTGCTTCCATCCACAACTCATAAATAAAAGCAAATTACTGTGGATGCTGGAATCTGAAACCAAAAGAGAAAATGCTGGAAAATCTCAGCAGGTCTGGCAGCATCTGTAAGGAGAGAAAAGAGCTGACGTTTCGAGTCTAACTGACCCTTTGTCAAAGCCAGTTAGACTCGAAACGTCAGCTCTTTTGTCTCCTTACAGATGCTGCCAGACCTGCTGAGATTTTCCAGCATTTTCTCTTTTGGTTCCATCCACAACTCGTTTGCTCAGTCTGTAGTGTAGCATGCTGCGGTTGATCAAATGACCACCACATTTGGTGAATGAATGAATGAACAGTGAATGAATGAATGAATGAATGAACGAACCTATTTCGGCGCTGTCTTTGTGAGTGTGTGTGTGGTGCCAATTGGAGTGCAGGAGGTTTTGCTGAGCTAAAGTCTCCCCTGAAGAGGGCGACGTGGTCAAACATTTCCCTGGTCTTGCAGCAGCCTGTCTGAGTGGCACGCATTTCCGTCCCTCACTGACGCTGTCTGCGGGGCTGGGGAGAAAGGAACCGACACGGCGGAGGCTGGGGGCAGGGGAGGGGGGAGGGGGGAAAAGGAGGAGGGAAGGGAGAGAGGAATTGACAGATTGAAGGGAGCTGCGCTCCTCACAGCCGCTCTGTGGACAGGTTTCCTGCTCAGCCCCCAGGAGTGGCGAGTCCGCTGAAGTACTTTGAAGTGAGCGGGATCGCTGTGTGCTCGTCCCCCTGAACCGCAGGTCCCAGCAGCTCGACCGGGGGCTTGGCTGGATGCGGCTCCCAGCCTGTGGTCATGGGCAGAACCTTCCCTCGCATGGCAACTGTTCTCTCGGTGTTGTTGTCAGGATCTGCCGTCTTCTTGAAGTGAGGGGGAGGCAAAGATTTCAGAATTAACTCGTTTCGGTGGAGGGTTCAAGTGCCTTGGAAATGGGCAGCCGCTGTTTGATCATGCTGAGCTTTCCCCTTGCAATGTAGACACAAACTTCTCGTCTGGAGTCAGAGGGAAGGGGCGGGGTGGGGGGGTGGGGGGGCAGTTTTATTTCTGTTAGAAACGTGAATCCTGACCAGGCAAGAGTGTGGGAAGAGTGAGGTCAGGTCAGATCTGAAAGTGTCAAGGAAGAGGTTGGGAGGAGGACAGCTAAGTCAGATGCTTTTGTTTCATTTCTCTTTCCATTTGTATTTATGTTGCAGCCGCCTGGTCTGAGCCCTGGGAGTTCAGGAGGGGGTTCAGTCTGCATGGGGAGACTTTCAAGGCTGTGTCAGTCGGAGATGGGGATGCGCTGGCAGCCCGCACTCAGTTAGATAGATGCAGCACATTGCTGCTGCTGTTGGGTTCTGACTTTTATTTCCAAAAGAGGGGGGAGGGGAAGGGGGTGGGGGGAGGAATGCAGCGTGTCAGTCAACAGCTGGTTAGGTGGGGGGGTGGAATGTAAGTAAGGGAGAGCACTGTCCCCATTCTCTCCCCCCTCTCCCCTGCCCTCTCCCCTGACCCATGCTTGAAGATGGACGAGTCTTCCCTGCTGGACTTGCTGGAGTGCTCGGTGTGTTTGGAAAGGCTGGACGCTACTGCTAGGGTGCTGCCCTGTCAGCACACCTTCTGCAAGCGCTGCCTGGAGAAGATTGTCAGCTCCAGGAGCGAGCTGCGCTGTCCCGAGTGCCGGATCCTGGTGGACTGTGGCGTGGACGAGCTGCCCGCCAACATCCTGCTGGTGAGGCTGTTGGATGGCATTAAACAGAGGCCGAGGAACGGCAGGTCGACCCCTACCTCTGGCCCTGCGTCTTTCCCCTCCGGAGGGAGTGCCGCGTGTCCTGCTCCAGCAGCTCTGGGGACAACAACGAGAGAGCATCCCACAGCCAGTAACCGGAGCTCTCCAGGGAAGGTAATGTGCTGGCTTTATATTTCTGTCACTCCAGTCTACATTATCTGCTGTGTCATTTACTGTTTTGAGACCATGACAGGCGTAAATCTGGGGCTTCATCTGCTCATTAAACCCTTTGAAAGGAGCACCTTCCAATTTGGGATTATTCACTATTGTCACGGACTTTATACAATCTCCCAGACCAGCTCACAGGATTTGTCTAATTCATGTAAAGGTTCTTGATTTCGCTCCCCTTTTGATATTCCAGTCTCATTCTTCCCCTTGCAAGTGGTCCAATGTTAATTTTCAGTATGTTCTTCTGGACTGTCAGGAAAGCGATTGTATTCGTGTCTGCGACGATATCTCTGCATGTCCATGTTTCAAAGAATAGCAGACAGTTATAAAATGTGAACCTGCATCAGCCTGTGTCAAAGTGACATAAATGGATTCCCCTACTCAAGAGTTAGACAGCTTTCTGGGCAAGTGCCAGAAAGTTTCACTGAGGTGGATGAAGGCTTCCTGTGAAATGGGATATAACCGACTGACTCTTAAAAAATGTGCTAAGGTTATCAGGTCCCTGAGGGAGGGCCCCACCGCCAAAGCCTGTTCCTTTAGAGAAACAGGAACTCGGGTGACAAACAGGTGGATCAATGAGTGGCTCAGTTTATGCTGCAGTTACTGTATCACCTGAAGCTTTCAACTCTAGGTCAGTTTATTTGCAGAGGTTTAGGAAAAAAACAAGGTATTATATTATCAACTACCTTTTTGGCAGCTTGAAGAATAGATGCAATGTGTGGGTAAGTGGCAGCATGTATTGAGGAAAGTGGCAGCACACTTGAGTGAAGACGAATATTGCAATCCCTGAAAAGGTCAGGCAGCATCTGTGGAGAAGGAAATGGTGTTAGCCTTTCCAGTTTCATATAACGAAAAGATATCTTGCCGAAACATGGAGAGGAATTTTCCCAGACTGGTGGAGGAGGATTTATGTTTGGAAAATTGCAGGAAGTAAATTACATTGGGAATCCCAATGTGGCTTTCCCAGAACTGAATTGGCACTGTAGCAGGAAGCCAGTTGAGACACTTAGGTGTGGCGTTGAAAGGTCAGGAGCAGTCAGATGCTGATGCTGAAAGGAATAGATCCCTCAGGCTAAACTCGATTTTGTATGAGGATAGCAACTTGATATCACATCTCTGAAGTGGCTCAGACGCCACTGAGGGACAAGTGGCCCCTATCTTATTTGTGAGATTGTGCAGCCATGTGCCTGTGCATAGAAGAAAGGCGATTGTGTAGCCTGTCCCAGGATGGATGTATTGTCTCGGTTGAACTGGTGTCCCTCCTTATCTGTGTGTAAGGATACTAGTGATGGTTGTGTCTTTTGATGGCTAGTTGAAGAAAAAGACAGAACCAACTATAACTAGTATCCTTACACACAGACAACGAGGGACACCAGTTCGACTGGGACAATACATCCATCCTGGGATAATACATCCATCCTGGGACAGGTTAAACAAAGACATGCACAGGAATTCCTTTGAGGCCTGGCTATCAAACTGGAACACCATTGATATGGACCCCATTTACCAACTTCTCAGAAAAAGAACCAGAAATGATATCACCCACCACAACAGACACATAATTAGAAAGTGGGACAGTACATCAGTGCTTCAACAGAGGCTCACAGATGATGTTACCTAGCATGGTGACGAAACATCTGAGAACAAACCTTCCAGCTCAGTGAGCAAACTTACAACCTGAACCACAACCTGAGCTACAAATCACTGAAGTATCACACTCAGTACAGGGTCTCTAGGCTAAGGGTCAGCTTCCTGGACCTCTCTTAGTCAAAGTGCCCCAATGATTCCCACAGCTTGTGGTCACAGACCTCTGCACGCTGTCAAAGGAAGAGGCACCAGTAGACGCCCACTGCCCAAGCCTATCAAAATGACCAAAGCCCTCAATTACTTTCAAGTCATCGAGTTTTTACAGTATGAGAAAAGACCCTTCAGCCTATCATGCACATAGCAGTCATCCATTTTCCAGCGCTTCGCCTGTAATCTTGTATGCTATGGTGTTTCAAGTGCTTAAGGGTGGGAACCTTCCAGATACCCACAATGCTCTGGGTGAAAAGCTTTATCTTCAAACTTCCTCTAACCCCTGTGCTCTTTTCATTAAAACTGTGCGCCCTGGTTATTGACACCTCCACTATTGGGGAAAGTTTCTCCCTATCTACTCTGTCAATGCCGCTCAGATCTTGGTACATCTCTATCACATTCCCCCCCTCGACCCTCTTTGTTGTAAGGAAAAAGAAACAGCCTATCTGGTGTCTTTTCATAGCTAATCACCCCAGCCCTGACAACATCCTGGTGAACCTTCCCTGCATTCCCTCTAGTGAAATCACAACCTTCTTATAGCATCGCTACTAGAACTGCTTGCAGTACTCTAGCTGTGGCCTATGTAGTGTTACATCCAGCTCCATCATAGCCTCATTATTCTTGTATTCCATACCTTGACTAATAAATGTAAGTATTCCATATGCTTTCTTAGCCACCTTGTCTACTTGTTCTGTGCCTTCAAGGATTGCACATCAAGATCCCTTTGATCCTCTGTGCTTCCTAGTGACCTACTATTCAACTTATACTCCCTTGCTTTGTTAGCTAAAGTCACTGGGATAACCTTGCTTTCTCAATCTCATCCTCTCCCAAGGTATGATTCTCAAGTTAAAGGCACCACCAGTTACCTCTTCCTATTGAAAGAGGAGTCTATGGTCCTCTGGTACTCTCTCTCACTTGCACTTCCCTGGCTCATATGTTCTGTTTCACTCTGTGTCACTCTCTCTGTCTTTTTAGAGCTGGACCAGTAGAGGTGTGTGTATCTGTGCTGGTGGGAGGTTTTTTATGGTTCGCGTGATGGCGCTTTCTCAGACTGATGCTCTTCCTCTGAGGAATACTTTTCTTTCTCCCTGATCTCTTGGTGCATCGCCATCAATACATTTGTGGGTAATGAAAGACAAATTAGTGCTGCATGCAGATAAAGACCTATGCAGGTCACGGTCGTGGGTGGGAGGGGCATGTCAACCTAATGCAGTAATAAAGGATCTGAGTTGTGCCAAGACTCATTAGACATCCTTCATTGTTGCATTAAATTGACAACTCCTTCCCTCCCACCACAAAAACTCTCCTAACTGGACAGCAAATCTAGAGCTGTTAATTGGATAACTTTAGGAAAGAACAACTGGAAGATCTGCCAACTGATGGCTTAGGTAATGCCCACCAACCCCAAACGATTAAAGCAGTAAAATACTACCCATGAGCTCAGTTTCTCTTTCCATGGATGATTAGATTAGATTCCCTACAGTGTGGAAACAGGCCCTTCGGCCCAACTGCTTGGGACATATTGAGTATCTCTAGAATTTCAGTATTTTGAAACTGCAGTATTTTGTTTTAATGTTTGTTTTGTTTTTTCTTTCAATTCATTTATATTCAACTGATAGCTAAAATGGATAGTAATGTGAAAAACCGGGTACTGGTATTTCTGTATATTTCAACATGGATTCCAGATGCTGTAATGCATGACATGTAGAAATGACATACAAATTTAAACCTTGATGTTTTCAGAATTAAGTTATTTTTAATCTTAATTACATATGATTTAATTATTATTGTGTTCAATTTCGTTTGATGGATAGTGTAGAGAGAACGTCCAGGTATTAATCTCGGTAATACAATTAAAAGTGCACACAGTGGATTGTCTCAAGGTTACAGGGCATATGATTTATTACTTAGTGGTGGAGCTGTCACCATCTGCTCCTAGTGATTGTGCTGTGTGTGACACAGGAATAATGGGCCCGGTTCATTATTTGCATCATTTGAGTCACACGGAGGGCAAGTTGTCTTATTTGCTGGCATGTGTGAACACCTGATTTTGTATTTCATCATATTAATTAATTTGAAGCTTTCCATTGTGCTTTTTGAGAATAGTTTGGAAACTCACTATCTCCCTTGTTACCAACCATCATTCCCACTACCTATATCACCTGATACTGTACTGCAGTGGCGTACAAAAATCTACTTTTAACTCACTGGCCAAACTTGTAAAATTTATTTCAGTATTTAAGGATGAAATCAATTTATGTAGTATGGAGCCTTCTTTGTTCATTGTTACTCAGTTTGAAATAATGTTTTATTCTGGAGAAATGCCTTACAAAATTGCTTGACATTAGTATATGCACCAGACCATTTCTACATTTCAGAGCATATTGCTGAACTGTGTCCTGTAAATTTTCTGAAGAGATTGCACAGAATACTATTATTTCTCATCAGGAATTTCCTTAAACATTTTGACATATAGTTTAAATGGATCGTAAAATTTCTAAGAGATAGCTTTGTTACCGTAAGCATTTATAGATAAAATACAGGATTGCCGTAGGGAAGTAGCTTTACTCTGCCAGTTGCACAGATGTCAAATGCTCTCAGGCACTTTTCCCAATGTCATATTAGGTTAGGTACTAATTGTCAGCAAGCTATTTGATCTCAGGGAATTTTGTGGTGAAACGTGAGCCTACCTATACTTGGATAACTGTCCATCCATGTTTTGAGCACCAGTCGTTGGTTAACGATCTGCAGTAGGAACCTAATAATTTCCTGTACATACCTTGGGACACAGGAATTAACTATAGCATTGCTGCTCCCTCTGAGATTAACTAATCTAAACTTTGAGAATCTGGCTAATTATGATTCAATTACTTCTGGGATAAGTTGGCTGAACTATTGCATGAGAGTTTTCAACTGATGTTACGAAGTACAGTTATGCAGGGCAGACGAGAAGAGGCTGTTTAAACCCTTAACCAATTCATGATGAGATTTAAATTCAATGGTGCATTTTTCCACCCTGGGTCAGAGGATTGGCACCATTGTTCATGAAAAAATTGAAAACTATTCTCCCTACCAGAATGTAAGTTAGTCATTTTGCAACATTATTTGGCCATTTCTTGATTATTTTGAGTGAGATATTTTGAAATTTACCCATAAATACCCATTAATTTGAAATGTGTCCTGTGAACAATTCTATTGTTTGCTATCATGCCACTGTTATTATGTAACATCCCTCCTGACTGTCGTCAGCAGGCTGATTTTGATTCATACGTCGTTATTGCTTCATATTTAATTATTCTCAGGCAGCCAAAAAAAAGCTTTCCAACAGTCCTCTTCATCCTTCCACTGGGTGCTTCTTATTAAACACTTTAGGCTGACTGTTTTCTAAGTCTGAATCTGACTTGAGATGCCCATCTCCCTGGCTCCAGCATCCCCTCTCCACCCATTGGAGCAGACTGGCATTGCTCCTGTTTGAATGTGATTGATAAGTCTGCACTGTTAGAGTAATATTGCTTTGACTGAGGCTTTCTACAATGCTGCAATTGATAGTAAAATCCATATTTTATTGTTGTTTGGATGCACTTACACCAGCTGAATACACTGCTGATACAAATAGTTATAAATTGTAATAATGTCAGGGAATAGGATGTACACTGTACATGATTTTAGACAAAAGCATCATCATCCTGGGCTGTATTTAGGTCAAGGTTTGGGAGCAGGACACACAAATGCTGCTAATAAAACTGAAAGACATTCTCCCTGTCCTACAGTTGCCACCTCCGCCACCCCCCCCCCCCCTCCCCCCTCCCCCCCACCCCGCTCGCCATGCTGTTCTTTGTTAGGTTGCCATCATACTTCCAACAATCCCGTGTAGAATGTTGAAAGTATGCTGGAAGGATAATGCTAGTTAATATTCAACAAGAAATTTTTGGATGTCGAATGAAAAGCTATCCCAACTTAAAGAACATTCTTGTTTACTTTGCTAGTATTTTTGTAAAACCTTATGTCAAGTTTTCTGAAAGGTTTTCAATCCTGCAGGTACTGGACATTTGGTATTTTGATTTAATACTTCCATAAATGAAAATTATATGACTATTGTATCTAAATGTCTTTAACTGCCTTTTATTTTTAAGAATTATGCATGTCATGTAGGGGTAAAACTGAAGTCCCAGAGGACCATACAGACAACTGATGGTGAGTTTAAGCTGAGGATCACTATGCAAGGGGCAAAGTTGAGAAAGTGGAACCTTCATGGTAACCTCAGCTTGTGTGGTAACTGAACCTGCATTATTGGCATCAATCTGCATCACAAAACAGTTGTCCAGCCAACTGACTCCTTATTAAGAGGTTGCTTGAATTTATTGACCTCAATGTCCAAGTACAGTATGTGCAGAATGATTGAATAATGAGTCTCAGTTTTATTTTTATTACGTGTTTTTGTACTGACAAAATGATTGAAAGTCATTTAACAGCCCAGATACATTGCCAAAATGAAACTGTTTTGGAACTCAGCTATAGTTATATATGTAGTGATGGAACTCAGATCAATAGAGTGGCTGCAAAACCACTCACGTTTTTAAGGACAGTTCAGAATTGCAATGTGGATGCCTTTTAAAAAACAGGAATACAGTTTTCACTCTTGCATGCTATTTATGTAAATCCAGCCAAGAACATTGTAAAGTGACGTTGATGGTCCTCACATAACCCATTACTCTTTCTACTTCCAGTTTCTTCTGTGCTCCCCTAAGAAATGTCATTATAAACTTCTTCTCATTTCTCAGCGTTGTAATTTTGGGTCTTTCACTGACCGCAACACTTATACAGATTTTGGACCGCTGGGCCACTCTTTTCCTCCACCATTGCTTGATCATAATGTTTCCAAGAGCCATTCCTTCTGTTATGGGTCTTACCTTTGCTTACCCTCCACCCTAATCTCCAACAAGTGAGGAGCCTATAGACTTTATCAGTAAGATTAACAAAAACACTGCACCCTATACCTTCTCTAATTTCTTTCCTACCTTCCAACATGCCCTCTCCAAGCTCATCTTGTCTGAGTGACTACTTTCTGCTTCCTTCATCTGAATCCCATTAAAATGCTAGCCAACTAACTGCTGGGTGCATGGAATGCACTGCCAGCAGTGGTAGTAGAGTCAAATACATGTTGGAATTGATTCACCAGTCAGACTGGTAAGCCTCTGGAGGCCTCTGCCACAGAAAGTGATTGAGGGAAAGCATTGAAAACTTTCAAGAAAGAGTTAAATATAGTTCTTAGGGCTAAAGGGATCAAAGGTTATGAGGGGAAAAAGGGAAGAGAGTACTGGATTCAGCCATGTATACAGTGAGTGGCTGAGCAGGCTTGAAGGAGCAAATGACCTAGTTCTGCACCTATTTCTTTTGTCACTCTGTTTCTGTGATTCACAATCCCTGGCACAGTATCCATCCAGCCTTGCTGTCATTAGAATTTGGAACAGGTCACACAGTGCCCTTCATTTCTCCATTTTACCCTAAATTAAGTACACAGTCTCAATATATAACAATTTTGTAAAACTTCTGTTTTGTAACTTCTCCCCTCAAAAAGGAAAAGTTATTACCAAAGCGATAAGATTTCAAAAATACTATCCAAATTATAACCTTCCAAAAAGTCGATCACTATCTTGTTATATTCAATAAAATATATATTAAACAATCTATCTTGGCAGTGCCACAGTAGTTAACTCATATCAACCAAACACATGTAGCACTTAGGACCCCAAATACAATTTACGTAGAATTTTACCATTCCTTCACTCATAAATAAACGTTTGCTTCACTACTAATGGCTTTGCCCTCTGTGATGTGTTGTGGTAAATCTCCTTTTTCATGTTGAGTAAATTTCACTGGGTTTGCATGTTAAAAGATGGCACAGTTGATTCATAACCAAAGGAGTAGCCATGGGCACCCGCATGGGCCCCAGCTATGCCTGCCTCTTCGTAGGATATGTGGAACAGTCCATCTTCCGCAGCTACACTGACACCACCCCCCACCTTTTCCTCCGCTACATCGATGACTGTATCGGTGCTGCCTCGTGCTCCCATGAGGAGGTTGAACAGTTCATCCACTTTACCAACACCTTCCACCCTGACCTCAAATTCACCTGGACCGTCTCAGGCTCCTCCCTCCCCTTCCTAGACCTTTCCATTTCTATCTTGGGCGACCGAATCAACACGGACATTTACTATAAACCGACCGACTCCCACAGCTACTTAGACTACACCTCCTCCCACCCTGCCCCCTGTAAAAGCGCCATCCCGTATTCCCAATTCCTTCGTCTCCGCCGCATCTGCTCCCAGGAGGACCAGTTCCAAAACCGTACAACCCAGATGGCCTCCTTCTTCAAAGACCGCAAATTCCCCCCAGACGTGGTCGATGATGCCCTCCACCGCATCTCCTCCACTTCCCGCTCCTCCACCCTTGAACCCTGCCCCTCCCACTGCCACTAGGACAGAACCCCACTGATCCTCACCTACCACCCCACCAACTCCATATACAGTGTATCATCTGCCGTCATTTCCGCCACCTCCAAACGGACCCCACCACCAAGGATATATTTCCCTCCCCTCCCCTATCAGCGTTCCGAAAAGACCACTCCCTCCGTGACTCCCTCGTCAGGTCCACACCCCCCACCAACCCAACCTCCAATCCCGGCACCTTCCCCTGCAACCGCAAGAAATGTAAAACTTGCGCCCACACCTCCCCCCTTACTTCCCTCCAAGGGATACTTCCATATCCGCCACAAATTCACCTGCACCTCCACATACATCATTTATTGCATCCGCTGCACCCGATGTGGTCTCCTCTATATTGGGGAGACAGGCCGCCTACTTGCAGAACGGTTCAGAGAACACCTCTGGGACACCCGGACAAACCAATCCAAGCACCCCGTGGCTCAACACTTCAACTCCCCCTCCCACTCCACCAAGGACATGCAGGTCCTTGGACTCCTCCATCGCCAGACAATAGCAACACGACGGTTGGAGGAAGAGCGCCTTATCTTCCGCCTAGGAACCCTCCAACCACAAGGAATGAACTCAGATTTCTCCAGTTTCCTCATCTCCCCTCCCCCACCTTGTCTCAGTCAAATCCCTCGAACTCAGCACCGCCTTCCTAACCTGCAATCTTCTTCCTGACCTCTCCGCCCCCATCCCCACTCCGGCCTATCACCCTCACCTTGACCTCCTTCCACGTATCGCATATCCAATGCCCCTCCCCCAAGTCCCTCCTCCCTACCTTTTATCTTAGCCTGCTGGGCACACTTTCCTCATTCCTGAAGAAGGGCTTATGCCTGAAATCTCGATTCTTCTGCTCCTTGGATGCTGCCTGACCTGCTGCGCTTTTCCAGCAACACATTTTCAGCTCTGATCTCCAGCATCTGAAGTCCTCACTTTCTCAAAGTAAAGAAAGAACCTTGCTTGTTGACAAGTCTTGTGATTTTTGAATTTCTTTATCTGAAGGCTGTAAATTGAGATGAAATCCTTTGTCACCACGCCACTTCTCATGTAGCTACAACATATTCTTTTGTGCTTCCTTTAAATTGGTCTTTGAATCACATGGTCCAATTTCTTAAGCCTGACCTCCATTTTTTTGAATAGCTGTGAGTTTTTTTTTCTCTTCCTAGCCAGCAACAAGCCTTAATAATATTTGTCTTGGTTCTTCCATGGCTATGGGTGTTATCTGTTTTCTACTTTTGCTTCCTCACATCTCTCCTCTGTACTTCCACCCCCCCATCTCAAACAAGTGAGGGGTTTGTAGGTTTTATCACTAAGGTTACCAAATTCATCCCATTACTCCCAGCCCCAATTTTCTCTGACTAAGTTTTGGAATGGTCAAAGCCATTACCCTTGTCACATATGCCACATCCTCATTGCCAGCTTCATGTCCCTCCTGTGTTAGATTGAACCTGACTATTCATTTGCGTTCTGAATATCCACTAAACTCTGAAGTAAGCTTCCCATTCTCCAATGCTAAAAAATGGTATCTCATTCAAAAAAGATGTCACTGTATCCCATTATCTGTATCCCACTCCACACCAAGCTTCACTTATCCAGCATCCCTGTCCTCACTAAATTGCAGTAGTTTCATGTCTATTAATTCCTCTAATTTATTTCTCTCATCTCATTTTCTCTGGTGCATTCAAAGCTCCAGGACTATGTGATGAGGTATGCACTAAAGCTTGAGGCTGCTGCCATCAAGGTGCAGTGGTGAAAGGCCAATATTTAAGGCCTTTGTGCCATGATAGTTTGAGGGTCTGTTAACTTATAGAATCCATCAGAGCTTGTATCCAATCTTTGAATCTGGTTTGAGTCACCTAAGAGTGCAGATAATTAAATGTGAAATGTGATATTTTAACTGTATTTATTACATCTTACACAATGCACTATTACATCTATCTCTTATTTCTTCTCCACTCCCAGAAAGCTATTTAGCTTAAAACCCCAATATTCATAAACAGTCATCTGGTACCAATGCAGTGTAACATGCAACAGTGAAAAAAATTGGTTCAAAAAGGCCTTGTTTCAGAAGTCAACAAACCACTTGGAACCAAAATGCTATATGATTGCAAATATATTTCTGTTAAGCGTTCTGAACTTAATTGTCATTCTTAGTAGAATTATGTCGTCAATTAGTTGATGGTTTGACTATTGGATTTTTTAAAAAAATGGCTTCAAAGGTGGCTCACCTTGACCCAACAAAGCATGTAACTTTTAGTGCAGTGATACATTCTGTTTGACTTGGTTTTGATGTTTTCCTTTCTGTGTGATAAGTGTTAAAACTGATGGTTTGCCAGACTTACAGTATGGGAATCTGAATGAGGCTTGAAGTGTTAGAAAACACAGTTTCTGATTTATTGCTCACTTGAAGCATGGCCATTTGAGGAAGTATGACGGTCTGTAATAGTTTCATTGCTGTAGTTATTGCTTTTCTTTGTGCTAATGACAGTTTGAAAGGAGGAGGTTGGCTGCCCATAGGTGCTAGAAATGCGGGCTGCTATCATGATTGAAATTGATGAAACATTTCTGATCCTTACAAGGTTCATTACAATGAAAGAAAGTCTGCACTAATCTGCTTTTCCAAAGCAGCAAAGGAGAATAATCCTGTACATGAGCTGCTGGTACAGCTGTTACGAACCAGCCTTTGCATGGTTATACAAGGATTCAGACAAGGAGAAGTTTCATGTTTTATTCCAGTTCAGTACTGTGTTCCCAGCTTGTTGTACAGGTATGATAATTGGTCGCAGCATATTTTGACTTGAAAGAACATAAAAAATAGGAGCAGAACATGATGTTCCCACCAAACAGAGAATTTTGAACTATGGGACACAGTTACAGAATAAAGGGACAATCATTTAAAACCAAGATGCAAAGGATTTTTTTTCTCCCAGAGGCTAGTGAATGTCTGTAATTCTTTACCCCAGAAAGTTGTGGAGATTAGATCATTGGATGTATCTATAGAGGAGCTTGATAAGTTTTGAGATATGAGGACATTAACAGGTGTGCTGAGCTGGCATGAAAGAGGAGTTCAGCATGGGGCAAATCAGGCACGATCCTGTTTAATTGGCAGGGCAAGTTGAGGGTCTTAATGGCATATTCAGCATCTTTCCTGTGAAATTCCCTTAGAATGTTGAATAGTTTAATATGATCACCTCTCATTCACTCTAATGAATAAAGGCATAACCAGATTAGCCAGTCTCAATAAGTCAGGCCCTTTTTGCCAGGGGTTAACCAAGTAAATTGCTTTTGATCTGTCTCCAGCTGTATCCGGTTTTAAATGTGGGGACCAAAACTACACGTTATACCAGATGCAACTCACCAACATCCTGTACGGTTGTAACAAGACTCCCCTCTTTTTCAACTCTCCAGCAATAAAGGCCAGAATTCTATTTGTTTTTTTAAGTACGTGCTGCACCTATATGCTAACCTTTTGAGTTTTATGCATAAGAACACCCAGATCCCTCTATGCAACATTTTTTTCGGAATATCTCTCAACTTCAAAAATAGTCTGCTTTTTGATTCTTCCTACCAAAGAGCATGACCTCACACTTACTCATGTTAAACTCCATCTGTAAAGTTTTTGCTCACTCATTCAACCTTTACATGCATTTATAGACTTCTCACGTCCTCATCATAACATGCCCTCCCACCTATTTTTGTAACATAAGTAAATTTGAATACATTACATTCTGCCTCCTCTGAGTTATTAATATTGATAGTAAAATAATTGAGACCCTGGGACTAATTCTTGTGACAGTCCACTACTTACATCTTTTCAACTTGACTAGGATCTGTTAATTCAGAATCTGTCTTCTGTCTGTTAACAAATCTTCAATCCATGCTAATACCATCAATAATGTGAACTCCTACATTGTGCAATAACCTATGTGGCACCTTATCAGATACCTCTGGAAATACAAATACACTACATCTACTAGTTCCCCTTTATCAAATTTGCTTCTTGTATCCTTACAGAGATCTAGCAAGACTTACACACTTAGTGGTAAGGTCCTGGGGAATGTTGCTAAACAGAGACCTTGGAGTGCAGGTTCATAGTTACTTGAAAGTGGAGGCACAGGTGGATAGGATAGTGAAGAAGGAGTTTGATATGCTTGCCTTTATTGGTCAGTGCATTGAGTATAGGAGTTGAGAGGCCATGTTTGTGGCTGTACAGGACATTGGCTGGGTCATTTTTGGAATACGGCGTGCAATTCTGGTCTTCCTGCTACAGGCAGATTGTTGTGAAACTTGAAAGGATTCAGAAAAGATTTAAAAAGGATGTTGTTAGAGTTGGAAGGTTTGAGCTATAGGAAGAGGCTGAACAGGCTGGGGCTGTTTTCCATGAAGCGTCAGAGGCTAAGGGGTGAACTTATACACGTTGATAAAATCATAAGGGGCATGTATAGGGTGAATAGCCAAGGTCCTTTCCCTGGGGTTGGGGAGGTCCAAACCTAGAGGGTCTAGGTTTAAGTTGAGAGGGGAAAGATTTAAAAGGGACCTAAGGGGCAACTGTTTCATGCAGAGGGTGGTGTGTGTCTGCAGTGAGCTGCCAGTGGAAGTGGTGGAGGCTGGTACAATTACGACAATTAAAAGGCATCTGGATAGGTACATGAATAGGAAGGAGTTAGGGGAAATAGGCCAAATGCTAGCAAATGGTACGAGATTTATTTAGGATATCTGATCGGCATTGGACTGAAGGGTCTGTGCTGTACATCTCTATGACTCTATGACTCTCGGGCATCTTCTCCTGTCTTCCAGGATTTTCTCCCTGCTCCCTAGTTTTCTCCTCATTTACAATGAGAATCATGTCCCCCTTTTTCAAGATTTCCAAACCCCCCTATCCCCAACTGGAATGTGGTTCCCCCCCCACCACCACCGATCCATGCTTTCCAAATGATCTCCTCCTCCCATGTGATCTACTCATTGGGTCTCTTCACCCAATTCCCTTCCGAATGAGATTTTCTACTGTAGTTAGAGCTCCATGTTCCCTGTACTTCTAACTATTGTTTCTGCTGTCTCTTCTGGCCCCGTAAATATTGGGGCCAATCAATCTTAAACTGGATCTGCCATCAGGAATTTAAAGTCATAGAATCATACAGCACGGAAACAGACCCTTCAGTCTATGCCGATCAGATTTTCTAAAACAAGCTGGTCCCATTTGACTGAATTTGACCCAGATCCCTCTAAACCATTCCTATTCATGTATCTGTCCAAATGTCTTTTAAATTTTTAAACTGTACCTGCATCTATCAGTTCATTCCACATACGCATCATGCTCTGTGTGAAAAAGTTGGCCCTCAGGTCCACTTCAGATCTTTCCATGTTCACCTTAAACCTATGCTGTCGAGTTTTGAACTCCCCTATCCTAGGGAAGACTTCTGCTATTCACCTTGTCTATGCGAATCATGATTTTATAAACCTCCATAAGGTCACCGCTCAGTCTACAGTCCAGACAAAAAATGTTCCAGTCTATCTAGCCTCTCCTTATAACACTTTGGTCAACATAAGTTGGTGTGATCAGTCACAGCTTGCAATGTAAGATATATTGCTTAGTGATTGTCAATAGTCTTGGACCTAGCAGTTGAGATCAAGGGCTCTTACTCTCATCCAGTATTAAAATCATTGGTGCTATTTAAACCAGCCATCATCAATTTTAGCTTGTCTTCTTAAAGGGTGGATGATCTGTTTTTAAATGATTCAGCGCAGCAGGACAGTCAAGTCCAAGTCTAGTTCCATAAATGCAATTTCCTACCTTTGGTGCAGAGTAAGTAACCTCACTATCACACCTTAGATTATTTACTCACATATCTTCTTGGCATCTCACATGAAGTTTCACACCAGACTGATTTGAATTGCTTCTCTTAAGTTGATTCCTATCTTTCATAAGGTTCATAATGATGGATGCTTTAATTAGCACAAAGTGGGATGGTGGTTATTACCATTGTTATGACACGGAGATAAACCCCTCTGTTACTTAAACCCAAACACCCAGAGAAGCTCGCCTCGCTTTGTAATCTGTTAAAATGGGAGTGACAGCAAACTCCCAAATTCCACTATTTAAAGAAAGTAACATCAATTTATTTTTTAACTCTAAAAGTGAACATTAAACAATTATAAAACCATAAGACCATAAGACATAGGAGCGGAAGTAAGGCCATTCGGCCCATCGAGTCCACTCCGCCATTCAGTCATGGCTGATGGGCATTTCAACTCCACTTACCCGCATTCTCCCCGTAGCCCTTAATTCCTTGTGACATCAAGAATTTATCAATCTCTGCCTTGAAGACATTTAGCGTCCCAACCTCCACTGCACTCTGCGGCAATGAATTCCACAGGCCCACCACTCTCTGGCTAAAGAAATGTCTCCGCATTTCTGTTCTGAATTTACCCCCTCTAATTCTAAGGCTGTGTCCACGGGTCCTAGTCTCCTCGCCTAACGGAAACAATTTCCTAGCGTCCACCCTCTCCAAGCCATGTATTATCTTGTAAGTTTCTATTAGATCTCCCCTTAATCTTCTAAACTCCAATGAATACAATCCCAGGATCCTCAGCTGTTCCTCATATGTTAGACCTACCATTCCAGGGATCATCCGTGTGAATCTCCGCTGGACACGCTCCAGTGCCAGTATGTCCTTCCTGAGGTGTGGGGACCAAAACTGGACACAGTACTCCAAATGGGGCCTAACCAGAGCTTTATAAAGTCTCAGCAGCACAATGGTGCTTTTATATTCCAACCCTCTTGAGATAAATGACAAGATGGCATTCGCTTTCTTAATCATGGACTCAACCTGCATGTTTACCTTTAGAGAATCCTCAACTAGCACTCCCAGATCCCTTTGTACTTTGGCTTTATGAATTTTCTCACCGTTTAGAAAGTAGTCCATGCTTGTATTCTTTTTTCCAAAGTGCAAGACCTCGCATTTGCTCACTTTGAATTCCATCAGCCATTTCCTGGACCACTCTTCCAAACTGTCTAGATCCTTCTGCAGCCTCCCCACTTCCTCAGTACTACCTGCCTGTCAACCTAACTTTGTATCATCGGCAAACTTCGCTAGAATGCCCCCAGTCCCTTCATCCAGATCGTTAATATATAATGTGAACAGCTGCGGCCCCAACACTGAACCCTGCGGGACACCGCTTGTCACCGGCTGCCATTCCGAAAAAGAACCTTTTATCCCAACTCTCTGCCTTCTGTCAGACAGCCAATCCTCAATCCATACCAGTGGCTCACCTCGAACACCATGGACCCTCACCTTGCTCAGCAGCCTCCCGTGTGGCACCTTATCAAAGGCCTTTTGGAAGTCTAGGTAGACCACATCCAATGGGTTTCCCTGGTCTAACCTACTTGTTATCTCTTCAAAGAATTCCAACAGGTTTGTCAGGCACGACCTCCCCTTACTAAATCCATGTTGACTTGTTCTAATCCGACCCTGCTCTTCCAAGAATTTAGAAACCTCATCCTTAATGATGGATTCTAGAATTTTACCAACAACCGAGGTTAGGCTAATTGGCCTATAATTTTCCATCTTTTGTCTTGATCCTTTCTTGAACAAGGGGGTTACAACAGCGATCTTCCAGTCATCCGGGACTTTCCCTGACTCCAGTGACTTTTGAAAGATCTCAACCAATGCCTCCGCTATTTCCCCAACCACCTCCCTTGGAACTCTAGGATGTAGCCCATCGGGGCCAGGAGATTTATCAATTTTAAGCCCTTTTAGCTTTTCTAGCACTTTCTCTTTTGTAATGGCAACCATACTCAACTCAGCCCCCTGACTCCCTTTAATTGTTGGGATAATACTCATGTCTTCCACTGTGAAGACTGATGCAAAGTACTTATTAAGTTCTCCTGCTATTTCCTTATCTCCCATCACTAGGCTTCCAGCATCAGTTTGAAGTGGCCCAATGTCTACTTTTGCCTGTCGTTTGTTTCCTGTCGTTTGTTTCTTATGTATTGAAAGAAACTTTTACTACCATTTCTAATATTACTGGCTAGCCTACCTTCATATTTGATCCTCTCCTTCCTTATTTCTCTCTTTGTTATCCTCTGTTTGTTTTTGTAGCCTTCCAAATCTTCTGATTTCCCAATGCTCTTGGCCACTTTATAGGATCTCTCTTTTTCTTTGATAGATTTCCTGACTTCCTTTGTCAGCCATGGCTGTCTAATCCCTCCCCGGATAATCTTTCTTTTCTTGGGGATGAACCTCTGTACAGTGTCCTCAATTATACCCACAAACTCCTGCCATTTTTGCTCTACTGTCTTCCCCGCTAGGCTCTGCTTCCAGTCTATTTTCGTCAGTTCCTCTCTCATGCCCTCATAATTACCTTTATTTAACTGTAACACCATTACATCCGATTTTGCCTTCTCTCTTTCAAACTGCAGACTGAACTCTACCATATTATAATCGCTGCCTCCTAAGTGTTCCCTTACTTTAAGATTTTTTATAAAGTCTGGTTCATTGCATAGCACTAGGTCCAGAATAGCCTGCTCCCTTGTGGGCTCCATGACAAGCTGTTCCAAAAAGCCATCCTGTAAGCATTCCATGAATTCCCTTTCTTTGGATCCAGTGGCAACATTATTTACCCAGTCCACCTGCATATTGAAGTCTCCCATGATCACCGTGACCTTGCCTTTCTGACATGCCTCCTCTATTTCCCGGTACATGTTGCGCCCCTGGTCCTGACCACTGTTAGGAGGTCTGTACATAACTCCCACTATGGGTTTTTTGCCTTTGTGGTTCCTCAATTCCACCCACATTATCCGACGCTATGTCATTCAGTGCCATAGATTTAATTTTGTTCTTAACTAACAAGGCAACCCCGCCCCCTCTGCCTGCCTCCCTGTCTTTTCGATAAGTTGAAAACCCTTGGATGTTTAACTGCCAGTCCTGACCCCACTGTAACCACGTCTCTGTGATGCCTACCACATCATAATCATTCACGATGATCTGTGCCATTAATTCATCTGCTTTGTTACGAATGTTACAAGCATTCAGGTAAAGTGTCTTAATGCTAACTTTCTTATCATTAGAGATATTGGAAGTCATAAGATGTCCTAAGTTATCCTTCCTTTTTGCTGCATTCCCAGTTGTCTCAAGGTTAAATCCGCCTGCACATATGCTATCCTGCTGCTTATCTTTCCATTTAACTCCATACTCCCTGTCGCTTTCACTTTCCCTTCCCCCCAACTCAGAAGTTTAAAGTCCTACTGACCACACTATTTATCCTCTTCGTTAGAACATTGGTACCTGATCGGTTCAGGTGGAGACCGTCCCAACGGTACAGATCCTCCCGGTTCCAAAACTGATGCCAATGCCCCATGAAGTGGAATCCCTCTTTCCCACACCAATCCCTTAGCCACGTGTTTACTTCCCTAATTTTCTCATCCCTATGCCAATTGGCACGTGGCTCGGGCAGTAATCCGGAGATTATGACCCTTGAGGACCTGTACTTCAATTTCCTTCCTAGTGCTCGATAATCCCCAAACAGGTCCTCCACCCTAGCTTTGCCTATGTTGTTAGTCCCAGCGTGGACCACAACAACTGGATCCTCCCCCTTCCGCTCCAATATCCTTTCAAGCCGGTCAGAGATGTCCCACACCCTGGCACCGGGCAGGCAACACACCATGCGAGACTCCCGATCCGGCTTGCAAAGGATACTATCTGTCCCCCTAACTATAGAATCCCCTATAACAACTATTTGTCTTTTTGCTCCCCCCTCTTGATGCCTTCTGCATCATGGTGCCATGGTCAGCTGGCTCATCCTGTCCAGAGCCCTTTTCCTCATCCGTACAGAGAGCAAGAATCTCATACCTATTGGACAAGGTCAAGGGCTGAGGCTCCTGCACTCCTGAACTCAGGTTCCCCCTAGAGGCCTCACTTACAGTCACATTCTGATGTCCCTGATCACTAACTGAATGTGAATTACTTAATCTCCCAGGTGTGACTGCCTCCTGAAACAAAGCGTCCAGGTAACTCTCCCCCTCCCGGATGTGCCGCAGTGTTTGAAGCTCAGATTCCAGATCATCAACTTTGATCCGGAGTTCTTCCAGCAACCAACACTTGCTGCAGATGTGGTCACTGCTGTTCACAATGGGATCAGCCATCTCCCACATCATACAGCTACAGCACCTCACCTGCCCAGCCATCTCTGCTTAGTTAATTACTTTATTACTTTGTACAGGTTTGAGTTTAAATACTTTCTAATAGCTCTCTGCTTTTTTTCTAAAAACCAATTAATAGATAAACAAAAAAAGTAATTTCTTTAACTAGTCACTGATAAAGAAATAGAAAATCCTTACCTTAAAAAATTATTCACAATTCTAAGCCCCCCTTTCTCTTAACTGTTTATTATCTACCTCCAAATCTATAAAATATGCATTTCCAATAAGACACATTAAAATTATATCAACTTAATTTCAAAACCACACAGTGCTATCATCTTCTGTGTCTTTCTTGTTCTGACTGTAGATCTCCCTGGGTCATTGTCTTTTTTTTACTGTGAGTATGTTTAATATGAAAAAGTACCTTTGATAGAGAGTGCTTCCTTATTTCTTGGAGAGCAAGATGTTAGATCTCTAGGCGTTTCTGTCTTGATGGCAGTTGCTTTCTCTCCAATTTTCAACTTGTCCTCATTTTTATATCCCCAACATCGGATTGCGTCATTCGTTCAACGTTGGCAAAACAATAAATTCAAGCTCAATTGGATTTTAGTATCCTGGGGCATAATTTAAATTGCTTAAATTTTAATTGTTGTCAAAACAGCATCCAAAACTCAGTTATCTCTTTCACAGCCAATTGTTACATATTTTCAATTTTCCAGTATACTCTGTGACTGCCATCTAGTCATATCACAAAGTGCTTGTAATCTCACAGTTCAGAACAACATTCACACTCTTAAAGGTACAGTACATGCCTGTAATTTCATAAAACCATGCACTAGGTAAACTGGAAGGAACTCTACCCCTTAGTGAAGGGACCAATTGTCAAGGTAAAGGTAGGATGTTTAGAGGGGATGTGAGGAAAGATTTGTTTTCCTCTTAGAGGGTGGTGGGAATTTGAAACTCACCACCTCTAGGTGTTTGGTGGAGGCAGAAACCCTCATAATGTTTAAGAAATATTTAGTTGTGTATTTATGATGCCAAATCATACAAGTTTATGGGCCAAGTTCCAGAAAATGGGATTAGAGTAGTTTGTTGGTTGTTTTTGGCTGGCACAGACTTACAGGGTTTCTGTGCTGTCATCATCTATGACTCTGTGTTAGTTTGCCATCTAGAAATATATATATGGAAAAGAGCTCTGATATTGCTCTGTATCTAATGGGAAATATTAATCCATTTACAGTAAAATATCTCTTGGGGGTCCTTTGGGACTGAGGAAGTTTGGTTGCATGCTGCTCTGATAGCTGGCTAATACGTCCATAAATGATAAAGGGCACTTTCGACAAATTTTGCCGCAGGAAGGGCAGATTTCTTCTTATTCATTCAAGGCATGTGTCTGTCATTGGCTTGGCCAGCCTTTAATAGCCATTCCTAATTGCCCAGAGGGCAGACAGGAGTCAACCATGTTGACCAGAGCCAGACCAGGTAAGAACAGCAGTTTCCTTCCCTAAAAGTCAGTAGTGAACCAGGTGAGATTTTCTGACAAACACTCACAGCGTCATGGTTATCTTAATTCCAATTTTTACTGAATTCCAACTCTATCACTGACCATGGCAGGATTTGAACCCAGGTTCCCAGAATGTTGCCTGGTTCTCTGGATTAATGGGTAGGTGGGGTGTTGGAAGTTTGTGTGCTTTCTCCAGCACCTTTACCTTTGTGCGTTGTTAATGATGACTCTACATGTGCTTGGTAATTTCTCAAATATCAGCTTTCTCCATTTTAGTCAATCACAGGTCATGGTCTGCCATGTGTTGACGGATACAACTGGTCTCTTTAGGGTGCTTTGAGGATAGCCTCAACGCATTTCCACTATTCTCCTCTGATTCTGCTTTCTTCTCTGATTCTGCTTTCATGCCTGAATTTTGAATAGAGAAGTCACTTCAGAAATTTGGTGTCCAACATGTGAATGATATGTACTGTCTGTGGAGTTGGTTTGAAATGTTTGTAGCTTGATGCTGGACAAATTGAACAAGGGAGCATCATTTGAAAAATACTGACAAAATTTATGCATGATAGTGTTTCTCAATCAGGTATTGATGTAAGAAATTGGAGGTTAATTAGATCTCAATTTTTCACATATTGGTGCAAAGCAGGTGATAGCATAAAGACAACCTTTTCAGACCTGTCTGATTTATTCTTTTCCCACTGAAGTTGGAAACTAATTCTACTGCCAATAACTTTTAATAATTCCAAATATTTTCTGATCTGCTGAGTCTGTCAACAGATCACCCTTGCAGCGTTCTGCTTAAAAATGAAACTATCTGCTTTTTATATTCCTGTGTTGACAATCAAGAATAAGGTTTATGTTAGACAGTCCTTGTTGAGTTAAAATTCCCAACAAGGACTCTCCCAGCACATTGGGTGTGATGTGTCTCCTGAGACTGGTGAGTAAATTGCTTATCCTTTATAATATTTAAGTAAAGAACTTCAAAGCCTGTGTCATTTACATTTCTAACACCGTTCATCTCGATGCCTTTCTTGAAATGTGCATATAAGAATTTGCTTTTAAACACAATCTTTAAACATATCTTTTTATTTGAAATTCTTTCTGTGAATCAAAAACAATCAAATCTCAAATGTCGTGCAGTTCCATTTCTAAACAAGGCTTGCATTTATGTAATATTTTCAAGACTAGATATCCCAAATCACTTTACAGTCAATAAAGTACATACCATGTTTAATCACTGTTGTAATTCAGGATAAGCAACAGCCAATTTGTGCACAGAAAAGTCCTAAAAACAGAAATGCAATGATAACCAGATAATCTATTTCTGTGACTTTGACTGAGAGATAAACATTTATTGGAACAGAAGGGATAACTCCCCATTTGTCTTCAAAGTAGTGCTGTGGGATCATTTACAGGTACCTGAGATGGCAGATAGAGATTCGATTTAATGACAGACAACACCGTTAACAGTGCAGCCTCTCAGGATTATGAGGATAGATTGGAGAGCTTGAGACTGCTCTCCTCTGAGAGAAAAAGGCTAAGAGGAGATGGGATTGAAATTTTCAAAATCAATAGAAGTCTGGATAGAGTAGATATGGAGTAACTGTTCCTGCTCATAAAAGAATCAAGAACGAGGAGGCAACCAATTTAAAGTGATCTGTAAACAAAGCAAAATGTGAGAAAAGTCTTTTTCACATAATGATTGGTTCAGGCCTTGAATGCATTGCCTGAAAGTGTGTGGAGACAATTGCATAGGTATGGGGAAAAGGCAGGCAAATGGCACTAAATCATAATGCTCGCTGGAGGGCCAGTACAGACACATGTGCTGAATGGCCTCCTCTGCATCATAGTAATTCTGTGTTTCAGGCAAGTTAGTGACAAATATCATTCTCCCCATACAATCCCATGTAATGAACATCTCCAATAACTGTGCTTACATTCCAATCCTTAATTTTTAGCAGGATTTGCCACAATTGAATTCCAACCATCGAAATTCCCTTTGACTGGACACCTAACTAGACTAGCTGTATAAATACAGTGGCTGCAAGAGCAGGTCAAAGGCTGGGAATTGTGCAACAAATTAGTCTCTGCCTTAGTCCCAAAAACCTTTCCACTATGTACAAGTTACAACTCAGGAGTGTGATGGAATACTGAACTAGTGGATGAGTACAGCTCCAGCAACACTGAAGAAGCTCAGTGCAATCCAGGACAAAGCAGCCCACTTGATTAACTTTGCATATTCATGTCCTCTATCAGTGCTGCACAGTGGCAGCATTGTGCACCAGATTACTGCAGTAACTCACCATGGTTTCTTTTTTCCTCATCCATAATCTCCACCATTAAAAGAACAAAGGCAGAAAATGAATGGGAACATCACCAGCTGCTAATTCACCTTAAATTCTTGATTACAAAGGATGAAAGAATATTAGGGTTTGCAGAAATGTAAAGTTTAAAATTAGATTAGCCATGATCTTATTTAATGATAGACCAGGCTCGAAGGACCGAGTGGTCCACTCTTGCTCCTTGTTCTGAAGTTTGGGAGTTAAATGTCTTCTCAATCTTTCACTGGGTCAAAATCCTGAAGTGTTCTCCAAATCAACACTGTGGGTGTTCCTTTCCCACAGGGACTTCAGTTTAAGAAGGCAGCTCACCATCCATCTTCTCAAGAGCATCTAGAGCTGGATAATTAATGTTGTCTTGGCTAGTGCTGCTGGCATCACATAAACAAACAGTGGAAAATCCCAGACACTCATCTGATTCAGAAAATAGGTTTCCATGATGCAAGCGGAATGTAGTTGTCATTTTGGGGGAGAAATGGATGGAGTGTGCAATATTGCTGAAGAGAAGCCAAAACTGCATGCTTGAAATTATTTGTGTGGGGCCAGGAGCAGCAGTACTGAAATTATGTTGCTGCTCTCGATGTGGAATCATAGCCCTTCACTTCTGGAATTGTGCCCTAATAGATTTCCCTTGCTGGTAACTGGGTCTTTTTCCAGGCTGAGCGATATCATAGCAGCTTGGACCTGGAAAGTTGCCATTAGTACCTTAATGGTGCCCAAAGCCTGTGGGTGGCATAGTACACAACGCATGCTGCACTGAGGACAAGTGGAGTGATTTTGTGTGTGATTTTTGCAAGTTTGTGTTTAAATAATGAAGTGAATTGAAAAATGCAGCCTGTGACATTGGAAATTAGTAAGGAATGCTGAGAATGGTTGACGATAATTAAATGCAAGGAACAGTGACCTGACACTGTAATGATTCAGCAGCTAACATTGTGACTAAGCTTTGATGTTATTTTTGACTAGTATTTGGGGTTGGTTGGGGTGAGGCCTGCCATTGTGGCACAGTCATGGTGAGCCCAATATTTTCTATTGTCCATTTAGCACCGTTGTAGAGCAGGAAAAGCATGGTTTTCAGCAGAATAATCCTTGTTTGTCCCAATCTCTTCTGAAATGATCATCCATCTGTTGAATCAGAATTTCCTTTTAAATATCCAAATTAGAAGCAGTGGCAGAATCCCAAAGATTGCAATTTATGCAGACCAACAATCTGTCACATAAAAATGGAAAATTAGAGCCCTGTTAAATGTTTCAAGTAATTTAGCCTTTTGCTGCTCTTTCTGTTATTTGGCAGATGGGGAAAGAAGCGGGTGGTGATTGAGCAGATTATCTTTATGTTCACGCCAACTATCAGCCTGTTTATCAGGCAATGATAGATAGGTTAGACTGATATTGCATTGCAAGGTGGCAGGACAGATCTAGATCTGTCATTTAACTTTAAAAACAGCAGATCTATATGTTTTGTGCCTTTGAATGATTATCTGCAATAATTCCTCTTGTTTTACTGAGGAACGCTCTTCCTTGAAAAGGAATTATGGACTGATCAATTTGAAATTAATATGAGGTTGATGAAAGAATTCAGAATTTGTTTAGAACCTGAGCCTGGGATCCTTCCTGTAAACCACACAATTTCTGAAGCAGCTATTACTGCAGGGTCTTTCAGTTTATCCTATACAACCAAATGCTGTTGCAATGAAGGTCCAAGCCTGGACTCATTTACAAAGATGCTAATAGATAGATTGAGTTCTGCTGCCGTTTTACAAGAAACCTTATGTTCAGTAAACTTGCCATGTGCATTTTCATCTAGTTGTGCTGTGACAAAATCCTGCTGTCGAGTCTGTTTGGAGCAATTCTTATTGTAAAATCACAGTGGAATTGATCAGCCTGCATATGTTCAGTGCTGAATGTCAGATGTTCAGGGTCTGCAATGCCCCCTTTAAGCAGATACTCTGGCAGATGATGAATTCCAGGTTTGTGTTCTCTGAAATACTGCTAAGAAACTTCAACAGACAGCTAGTGTAAATCTACACTTTTGACATAGACTGTCGTGATGTGTGATGCTGATTGGGCAGTGCATACACAGTTCCATCAGAGTTTAGGCTGGGCGTAAAACAAATTTAAACCAGAACATGTATGTGACTGAAATGTTTGAACAGCAGAGCCAAAGTGAAACTTACTGAACCTAGAAAACCGCGCTGTTCTGCTTTGTTTTCGCGCATTTTTTAAAAAACAATTTTACGATACAGCACATACAATATCATGGCAGATGGCCTAAAGTAACACCATTATTGAAGAATGGATGGAGATAGAAATGGGGAACTGGAGACCTAATGTCAGCCATCGGGAAAATGCTAAAATCTATTATTAAGGAACTGGTAACAGGGCACTTAGAAAATCATTATGGGATTAGGCAGAGTGAATGTGACCTTATGAAAGGGAAATCATGTTTCACAAATCTGTGACATTTATTTAGAACAGGCCATCTGCCGGTCATCTTGGTCATTATATTCTGTCTGCAAAAATCTGTTGAGTGTTTTTTTAGGATGCATCTAGAAGGGGAAATGTGAATTAGTGAACGTGGTACATATGGATTTTTAAATGGACGTTAGTAAGGTGCTGCAGTGAAGGTTGATGCACGAAGTAAGTGCTAAGTATTTTGAGGATAGCTAGAGGATTAATTGAAGAACAGAAAACAGGTTAGAAGTAAATTGAACATTTTCAGATTGGCAAGCACTATTAGTTGGATCTGCAAAAGAACATGGACAGGTTAAGTGAATGGACAAGAAGCTGTAATATGTAATATGAGGTTATTCGCTTTGGGAAAAAGAATTGAAAAGCTGAATACTATTGAAATGGTGAGAAGCTATTAGATGCTGTTGTCCAGTTGGATTTGAGTGTCCTTGTACATGTAAAAGAACATGCAAATACAGCAAACAACTGGGAAAGCAAATGGTTCGTTGGCTTTAATGTGAGGAAGTTTTGTTAGAATTGTTCAGGACTTTAGTGAGATTACACCTTGAATATTGTGTATAGTTTTGCTCTATATGGATAGAGTCTTGGCCAAGCAGCAAGTTGGGATAGGAGTTCTTTTCATGTCAGCAGCCTGTAACTAGTTGGGTTTCACAGGGATCAATGCGAGGATGGCAACTGTTTACAAAATATACTAGTGACTTGGAGGAAGGGAGCAAATTTACTGCGGCTGAATTTGCAGACAACATAAAAATAGGTGGAAAGGCAAATTGCGAGAGTGATACAAATAGTTTAAGAGAGACGCTGATAGGTCAAATAAGAGTTAGCAAATGGAGTACCATGTGAGAAAATGTTCTTCATTTTGGAAGGGAGAACAAAAGAACAGTATTATTTAGATTGAGAAAAACTGCAGAAAGTTGCAACACAGAGGGACTTGGCAGTAGTTGTATATGAAACACAGAAAGAATGCACACAGGTGCAGCTGGTAGTCAGGAGGCTAATGGAATGTTGGCCCTTATTTCAAAGGAGTTGGAATATGAATCCTGACTGCAACTGTACAAGGTGCTGGTGAGACCACATCAGGAGTACTGTGAGCAGTTTTAATCCCCTTATTGAAGAAACAATGTAATTTTATTGGAAACAGTTCAGGGAAGGTTCACAAGGATGTTCACAGGTATGGACAAAGGCTAAACAGGTTGGGGCTCTGCTCACTGGAGTTTAGAATGAGAAATGATCGCATTGAAACATTTAGGATTCTTAAGGGGCTTGACAGATAAATGTTGAGAGAATGCTTCTTCTCATGGGAGAGTCCAAGATCAGAGGGCATAATCTCAGAATAAAGATGCACCAGTTCAAGACTGAGATAACAAGGAATTTCTTCTCATTGAGAGTTGCGAATCCTTGGAGCTCCTTACCACAGAGAGCTGTAGGGGCAAAGTCCTTGTGTATATTTAAGAATGAGATGGACAGAATCTTGCTTGATGAGTCAGAGAATCAAAGGTTACAGGAAATGCAAGAAAGTGAAAGTGATGAATGACAGATCAGCCATAATCCATTTGAATGGCAGAGCATGCTCGAGGAACCAAATGGCCCTGTGCTGTTCTTATTTCTTGTGGTCTTATATCTAAGGAAAGATATGCTCGTCTTTGGGGGTTCTGTGTAGGGGAGTGCAATGAATGTTCACTTGGTTGATTCTTCAAATGAGAGTGTCCTGTCACTACAGATTGAATAGGAGGGCAATACGTCCTGGAGTTTGAAGAATGAAAAGCGCTCTCACTGAAACATGAGAGGATTTGGCATGTTCGATGTCGAGAGTGCCACTCTGTAGCTGTTGCTAGCTTACAGGTCAGAAATATAGGGATAACCACCACCATGTTATAGCAGTCCCCTCCAAAATCTCTGTCTAACCTCAAATACTTGACTATTTGTCAGTGGCAAAACAACTGTGCTCACTGCTGACTTTAAAGAAAGCTCCCTTAAAGATACTGTGATTTCTGTAACAGATTATCCATTTTCTGACAGCAATTTAAATCAGGCACTGAGATAAGGCGATGTCTTTGCGTACAGCAGCAATGATCTTCGTGAATGATTATAGAGGAGTTTGGCAAGCCATGTGTCTAAAATTAGCTTTTTCCGGTGAGTGAGTGTTTAGCAGTAATTATGAAGCTTAAAAATCTAGTTACACCTCATTCAATCCAAATGTTGAAGAATGGTTACTGTCTGTGAGATAACCAATTAAGAAAGAGTACAGTATTTTCCGCACTGGCAGCAGAACGTTGAAAATAACCATTTTAGTAGGATTAAAGCTCAGGTTATGAGGAAGCAGTTTACTGTCTCGTGTAAAAAACATTAGTACATAAATTATTCAGTGGTGGTGTCATTGTCTGAGATTGAGGCAGCACTTTGTACATAGTGGCTGAGTGATTCGCATTTACATTGAACTGCACATCACAACTCTCGGCCAATAAACCACTGAGTAATAACAAAGTATCAGCAGTTTTGCTGTTGGTGATCAATTTCTACCTAACAGCTGTCATGTTAGTTAACATTATTGACTTAAAAAATTGCCAGTTTTCACAGGAACACAGGAAGAGGAGTAAGCTGTTTAGCCCCATGAGCCTGCTTCACCATTCAATGCGATTGTTGCTGTTTAGTGGCCCCACTCCATATACTTGCCTTTGGTCTATATTCCTTCATACCTTTGCTTAACAAACATTTATCTCAGATTTTAAGTTAATAACTAATCCAGCATCCACTGCTGTTCCGGAAGAGTGTTCCAAACCTCTACCACCCTTTCAACATCTCTCCTGAATGGTTTGGCCCTAAGTCTCAGTGTAAGCCCCCTCGTTCTCGAATTGCCAACCAGTGGAATAAGTTTATCTTTATCTACCCTTATCTTTTGAAGTTAATATCTTAAAGACTTTAACCAGATTGCTCCTTAACCTTCTAAATTCTCTTGTGACTTAACCACCAAGATCCAGGTATCGATCTTGTCAACCTACATTATAGTCCTTCCAAGACCATTATACCCCTTCCTAAGGTGTTATGCCCAGATGTACTCAAAGTACTCCAAGTGGGATCTAACCAGGGTTTTGCATAACTGCAGCATAACTATAGCCACAGCGATAATAACATAATGATAATACTTGAGTACTTGAATACATTTTGAATGTTTGGACCTTGTTTATTTATGGTCTGCTAAAAATACACATACTCCCAACAAAAAATAATGGATAGAGTTCTATTCAGCCTGAACCACATGGGCTATGGTGAGATTTGTGGCAGAGTAACACACAAATAATGGCAAGGCTTACCTCAACGTTGGGAGCAATTCACTGCATATTTTATGCAGCCACAAGGCCAGTGTCTCGCTAGGCAGCCACGAGTCGCCACTTAAGGAGGATTAAAGCTTGTTAAGCACCGTATGACTAACCTCATTAATATTCAGCTTCTTCTCTTACCTGCAATGCTACAGCAAGGACACGACATGCAGGGACATGCACCCAGCTCACAGACTAGACCAGGCTGCATCACTGGTGTGTTTATTTGTTGTCAGACAGCGCAGTCACTTTGACCTGACCTAGATGTTTGCAGCATTCCTGCCTTGGTTTGCATTTTTGTACTTGCCCCCATCACACAGAAGTACCGGGTTCATTGTACTGCGGTATTGCTATGCTGTTTAGCACAGACACAAAGCCAAGAAACTTGTCATGATCATCAGCAGTACTCTGTCAAGTCAAGGGAGTTGGCCTTTGATCAGGGGAGAAAGTGAGGACTGCAGATGCTGGAGATCAGAGCTGAAAAATGTGTTGCTGGAAAAGCGCAGCAGGTCAGACAGCATCCAAGGAGCAGGAGAATCGACGTTTCGGACATAAGCCCTTCTTCAGAATGAGGAAGGTGTGCCAAGCAGGCTAAGATCACAGCCTTGATTCTCCTGCTCCTTTGATCAGGGGCTAAGTCAAGGGTAGCATATGATACCAACAAAAATGTAAATTGTTGGAGAAACTCCGTAGCCCCAGCAACATCTGTGGAGAGAAGTCAGTGTAACATTTTAAATCCAGTGACCCTTCTTCAGAACTGAAGGTATCTGTGGAAGTGTAGTATTTATCTTGATGACAAGGGATAACATGGGCTGGAAAGGAGTGATCTGGTAGGTGGAGATGATGGAGGCCAGAGAGAGAGAGAGAAGAACAAAAGTATTGTAAATAGCAAACCTCTCTCTCCTTCTCTCTTTCAGGTCGTCAAAATGGATTTTGATTTTCTTTAACAGTTAATCAATAAACTATTTTCTGTATGAAATGTTACGTTGTTTTCTCCCATGTATGCGAGGAAATAAGAGATCCAAGGAGAAAAATGTTTTTCTAATGTAGTTTCACCATTGCACTCCCCTCCTCTAACCACTTCATGAAATTTACCTGTCATACTGAATGGCTAATCCATGGAAGTAGCGGTCATCCAGTACCTCATCTCAGTGACCCGTGTTTGTGAGAGTCCCAGTGATGGAGAGTTGGTTTTTGGACTAGGTGGAGGTCTGATCAAAAGTGGGGGCAATGTGAACTGAGTACCCTCAAAAACTAGTGTGCTAAGCCAGCACATCGTTTAGTTTGGAGAGCAGCTGAATATTTAGAGACCAAAATCCTTTTTAATCTTGTAGAAAGTGATAATATACAGTTGCAATATATAATACCTCACTACCTTTCAGAATACTGTCATTTGGCCAAGTAGCATGTACATTTAATCCAATTGTCCATTAAGAAAAAGTAATAAATTAGTTGTTCAAGGAAAGAAGGCATTTATCATTGACTTTACATATTTATGCCCTCTAGAATGACAAATGTAGGTGATGTTTACCAAGGGCAGGGATGTCTTGTGTGACAGTGGGTAGCATCACTGGCTCTGTGCCAGAATCTGCAGGTTCAAGTCCTCCTTCAGAACACAAGGCCAAGGAAGCTGGATGACTTAACAAGTGGAGCATCGATCTGCCTTGCAGCATACACAGCTGGTGAGAGCAGGAGAGATTCATTGTCAGCCCAAGTGAATGAAAGAAATTTGGAGCCTGTACCATCACTATTCATAGCTCCAGAATGCTACATGCATATAGCCACTGCGGCTTGGACTCATGATTTGATTGTGTGGATTCAAGACCTGCCTTGCCTCATGCAGCGTGATGCAGATCATGGCATTGTAGCTCGGACTTGCAGAGGACTGAAGAATTTGTTTACAGTGACAGCTTTTGATCCAAAAGCATGCCCCTTTAAACGACAGTGTGGATGGTCTTTGCTGCAAGTCACATTGCAGGACGTAACACAACTCAACCTCAGTATGAATCACATTCTGCTAAAACATTGATGTTCTAACTTCTGTGCTGAGTAGGCACTTGGGTCTCAATGGTTGTACATAAGAGGGGCACAGCCTGATCACATTTGTAACGTCTGACTGGAAGGCTTTTGTGGCACAGTGATCTGTAACTTCCGATTGATCATGTGTTTCCACTAAACATTAAAGGGCAAGAAAATTCAAATTGGAAAACCTATTGCACTCCATTGATCAAGATAAAAATATGGCACTGAGCTAATTGTTGCTGCAAAGATTCCTGAATAACTAAATGTAAGAATTAATATATATTAACTATATACCAAAACATGGAGCCTGTACCATCACTATTCATAGCTCCTGAATGCTACATGCATATAGCCACTGCGGCTTGGATGAATAAATTCCTCTTGTAGCCTTCAGAAAGGGTACTTTAAACTGTTGCAATCGAGTACTCTGCTTTTAACAAATACGTATGCTTATTTTGCAATGGTTAATGAAGCAGTTATGTGCTTGTGGAATCCCCAGAAAATTATGTGAAGGTCCATAATACATTAAGATGCCCTTACTGAAATGGTGGATGCTCTGACACCAGATGAAAATACCGTCAGAAATATGATTGAGCGCCAAGTGACTTGAGAACTGATGTGACAGTTCATTAGTCTAATTTCAAACGTACTGCAGGCAATTCGCATTTATTTTTGACTCATCTTGAATATCAGCAGATTTCTGGACCATCAAGAAACACCGCTACCAAGACTTGCCTTGCCCTCTCTCACACACATGCATTTTCCAACACTCAATAGTGAACAAGAAACACTGTCAGATATGGAAACCTAGGGCAATTATAACATCCCTGCCACCAGCAGTTTTTGTTTAAATTATTGTACTTTCAAAGCTTGGACTGACTTGGTGGTCAATCTTTCAGTTCAGTGATATTTACAAGCCTGACAGTCATCCCTTTATTAAAAAGGTCAAAACAAAGTCTGGGTCAGCCATAACATTCAATTGTGCCTCATTGAAACTGTTATTCTGCTGTGTTTGAATTTCTTCTTTAACTACCGATTGAACATGTCAACAAAATAACCAAAGTCACCTTGTGGTTTTGTCATTATAACCTTGGTTTAGTCATTATAACCTTGTGGTTATAATGAACATTCCAGCATGACTTATGACTCAATTGGAGATGATTTTCTGAATGCTTTCATGTGCCAGAGATTCTGATTCCAACACTGTCTATAGATGGGTAATTCCCATAATCACTGAGTTGTAACATAGAAGGTTGTTTTAGGTGCCTGTCGTTTACTTCATTTGGTAGGAGGTGTGAGTAATTTGTCCACAAGTGCATTCTAGTTTATTCCAGATCACTATGGCATGAAATCTACTTTAGGTGTATGTGCAGAAAATGTTAACAAATACAACTTAAAAGGTTTATTTTTAAAGGAGGCTGTTTGTCTGTATAACAAAGATCACTGTGCATTACTTCAAAAGTTAATTATGTAATTAGTTTGAATTGTTTTAACATGCACTGTGTTGTATGAATTGGAAATAAAGATTGTTCAATCTTACTTTAGGTATTGCCACAGAGCTGTTTCTGCTGAATTTAAAAGGCCATAAGTGACAGGAGCAGAAATTAGGCCATTCAGCCCATCCAGTCTGTACCACCATTCAATCATGGCTGATAAGTTTCTCAACCCCATTCTCCTGCTTTCTCCCCATAACCCTTGATCCCCTTGATACTCAAGAACCTATCTATTTCAGTCTTAAATATACTCAATGACCTGGCTTCCATAGCCTTCTGTGGCAATGAGTTCCATAGATTCACCACTCTCTGGCTGCAGAAGTTTCTCCTTATCTCTGTTCTAAAAGGTCTTCCTTTAGCCTAAGGCTGTAGCCTTGGGTCCTAGTCTCTCCTACCAATGGAAACCATCTTCCCGACATCTCCAGTTTAGTATTCTGTATGTTTCAATTAGATCCCCCCTCATCCTTCTAAACTCCATTGAGTATAAACCCAGATTCCTCAAACGTTCTTCGTCTGTTGAACAACGTTCTGCTAAAGTCCTCTAATGATTCAGATATTCTGAACAAGTATCTTGAGAACTGGAAATGCCCTAAATGTTGGTTTGACAGTGGTGTGCAAAGTTGGATGAAGCAGAATTGCATTGTTATCGAAACTGTGTTTTCTCTATGTCTGCAGTTCTTGAGTTGGCTGTAGTTGGGTCAATTGGAATGTTCAAGACAGGGATTTTTACCAAGGAAAGGCACAGAGGGATATAGATCAACAATAGATAAAGGGAATTGAGGCAAAATCATTTATGAGTTAATACAGTAGTAGCAGAACAGACTCAAAGCATTCCAATGAATTACACATTGTAACAAAACAAAATAAGACAACTACAATGACAGGTAGTGAGGCTTTGCATTCTTGGATCATTTTAAGATACAGGAAGCCAATTGTGGATATTAATAGAATAGAATAGAAACCCTACAGTGTGGAAACAGGCCCTTAATTCCAACAAGTCCACACTGACCCTCTGAAGAGTAATCCACCCAGAACCATTCCCCTACCCTATTATCCTATATTTACCCCTGACTAATGCACCTAACCTACACATCCCTGAACATTATGGACAATTTAGCATGGCCAATTCACCTAACATGCACATCTTTGGATTGTGGGAGGAAACCCACGCAGACACAGGGAGAATGTGCAAATTCCACACAGACAATCGCCTGAGGTTTAAATTGAACCCGGGTCCCTAGCGCTGTGAGGCAGCAGTGCAGTTGCTAACCACTGCAACACCATGGTAATATACTTTGGTATTCCTCACTTCTGCCATAGAATCATAGTACCATTATAACACACACAAACACACACAAAGCTAAGAATTGGCATTGAGGATACCTTTTTATGGCAGATTTCCCAACAGGATTATCCCCTTTGCCTCAACTTCATACATTTTTGTTATTATTCCTCTAGGTAACTTAGCCAGCGATGCAGAGCAAGGTTGCATCCTCTTTGACTTCAATCTGATAAGCATATTCTACTACCAACTGACTGGAGATCTATGACCAGTGGTGTTCCTCAAGGTCCTCAAGGGTCAGTTCTGGGACTGTTGTTTGTGATACATTTTAGTGATTTGGAGAAGAGTGTAGGGGGCATAATTAATAAAGTTTGGATGATACAAAAATTGGGGAAGTGGTGGATAGTGAGGAGGATTGCCAGAGGATACATCAGAATATAGCTAGGTGAGAGAATTGCATGGAGAAGTGGCAGGGAGAGTTTAATCCGGACAAATGCAAGGTGATGCTTTTTGGGAGATCCAGTACAGGAGGGAAGTATACTGTAAATGGCAGAACCCACTGTAATATTAACATACAGAAGGATGGAGGCATGCAGGTCCACAGTTCCTAGAAAGTGGCAACGCAAGTGAATAAGGTAGTCAAAAAGGCACATGGCGTGCTTGTCTTCATTGATTGGGTTATAGAGCCCCAATCGATGTTGTAGCTA
The DNA here is from genome assembly GCF_037043375.1 of Chiloscyllium plagiosum. Lineage (NCBI taxonomy): Eukaryota > Metazoa > Chordata > Chondrichthyes > Orectolobiformes > Hemiscylliidae > Chiloscyllium > Chiloscyllium plagiosum. The sequence continues at coordinate 77,188,681 of NW_028270144.1, forward strand.
CGTTTGGAATATTGTGTACTGTTCTGGTCATCATGCCACCTTAAGATTGTGGAGACGTTGGAGAAGGTACAGAAATAGGCGGCACGATGGCTCAGTGGTTAGCATTGCTGCCTTACAGCACCAGGGACCTGGGTTCGACTCCCCCCTCGGCTGACTGCCTATGTGGAATTTGCACGTTCTCCCCATGTCTGCGTGGGTTTCCTCTGGGTACTCTGGTTTCCTCGCACACTCCAAAGATGTGCAGGTCAGGCGAATTGTCCATGCTAAATTGGCCATACTGTTAGGTGCATTAGTCAGAGGGAAATATAGAGTAAAGGAATGGGTCTGGGTAGGTTACTCTTTGGAGGGTCAGTGTGGACATGTTGGGCTGAAGGGCCTGTTTCCATACTGTAGGGAATACAAAATGGTTTCCCAGGATGTTGCCTGGTTTAAAGGGTATTAGCTATGAGGAGAAATTGGACAAACATCATTTGTCTTCACTTGAACATCGAAGGTTGGGCATGACTTGATAAAGGTTTACAAAATTATGATAAGCATGGCTAGAGTAAATAGTTGGTGTCTTTTTCCCAATGTAGAAATGTGAATTACTAGGGGACATGGGTTTAAAGTAAAAGGAGGTAAGTTTATACGAGATGTTAGAGGCAAGGTTTTTACACAGAAGGTGGTAAGTGCCTAGAATGTACTGCCCGATGAAGTGGTGAAGCCAGATATTGACTACCTACAGGCAAAAGGTCTTTAGTTTAGAAAGGTGTCATGTGGTGTTGTGGTCTTGGAGGGCCAAAGGGCCTGTTTCTGTGCTGTATTGTTCTTTTTTCATAGATATCAAATCATTGTATAATGAACACTATGTAATTATGTAGTAGACAACCGAAAAGAGATTTAGAAAGGAACGTAAATGTAACATGTTTCTTTCACGTACATTCCAGTTTAATTAAAAAATGTACAATGGGCGGCATGGGTTCAATCAATAGGAAAAGATTTGGTGCTGAATCTTACATTGTTTTAGCCAAGTGTCTGTCTCGCTGAATTTCAAGATGAGTCTCTTGCTATGAGGTCTACTGTGTTTCCTCACTGTATCTTTACCAAACTCACCTCATAACAACCTGCCCCACTGCTATGGCATCCCTCTTATATGATTGTAGTCCCTTTCTACCACTCACTGTACCTGGTAAAACTCGCCAGGGCTTGGATATCCCAGAATGGACTGGTAATGCTGGCACAGATGCCACCTTTGAAAGGCCATTTTGCAACTGGAAACCACCTTCAGTCTGGAACTGCCTTGTACAGTTCCTGACCTTTCCCTGGACATGGCAGGCCAGGGAAAATTTGCATCTACTCCATGGACAAGGACTTGGATGTCCTGGGGAACATTTGAAAGTCATGTTGAGCCCCTTTCTCTTTTGCCTTAAAATTGTAAATAATTATCTCTTTCAGATGAGGAAGGTTTTGTATTACATTTTGAAATATCTAAATTGAACAATTTTTTGAGAAGATTATGGCAATGTTAGAACTTTAGTTATGAATTGGATTTTGAAGGTGTCTTTTTTTCAAAATAACTAACAGTGGAATGGAACTGTGGGGTTGAATTTTCAATTGAATTTCTGTGCACTTTGATTAGACTGCAATATCGTGGCTTATGTGTGCAAGGTCTATGTTGGCATTATTAAATCCTATCATTTCAATCCAAAATGTATAATTATATTTTTGTTGTTGACAGGAGTTCTGCAGATTTTATTTCCTTAAGACTGTTTTATTTCAATCAAAAAGATTTAAAGTCACAGTTCACTGGAGGAGTTGAATTTCATGAATAATGGCTAGGCTAGTCCAGGGATAGGAAAAAAATTCAAACCAGCTCCTATTGGGTTTAACTTGGAATTGTGCAATGCACATGACACACTTAATTTAAATTGGGATTCTTCCTTCTCTAGCTCACTTAGGTGTCATGGCCTGTACCTTTAGCAGCCTTAAAATTGCAACTGCACATTGAGTATTCATTTCTCTGGTCAGAAGTGGAATCGATAATGGTGTCATTTGTAACATATAAGTGCACTGAGAGGATCAGTTTTGCAGTAAGAGGCTGGGGGCATATTTCTGGTTTGTACTCATTGGTATTCTGTTGTCTGATTAGTTGAATGTTTCTGAATATTGGAGCATTTTATCTTCTTTCAGCTTTTTCCATAACACAGCCAGTTTCTAACAATTAATATTGTAGAATGAAATGTACAAAAATATGTTACTTGCAGAAATGACTTTTTGTATTTTCTGTTTTCTTCATGACTTCAGATGAGAGGAACATAGGGATAGGAGTAGATCATGCAGTCAGTCGAGTCTGCCTCACCATTCAATATAATCATGGCTGATTGAACACATCCACCAAATTGCCATACCATTGGTAATCAAAATTTATCAATCTCTATCTTTAAACAGACTCAAAGACTGAACACCTATCACTGCAATAGCGAATTCTAAAGGTTTACAACTCATTAAATAAAAAGATTTCTCCTCATCTCGGTGCTAGGTGACATCTCTTTACTTTTAAATTGTGCCCCTTGGTTCTAGACTTCCAAAAAGGGGAAACATCTTACCTGATATATCTTGTCTATCCCTTTAAATATTTTCAAAGTTTCAATGAGATTGCCTCTCATTCTTTGAAACCCTAGAGAGTACAGGCCTAGTTTACCGAATGTTTCTCTTCATAGGATGGTCTTGCCATCCTGGCAATAAGTCTGGTGTACCTTTGTTGTACTCCCTTTTTGTAATTATATCTTTCTAGGGATAAAGTTAAAAATCACACAACACCAGGTTATAGTCTAACAGGTTTATTTGGAAGTACTAGCTTTCAGAGTGCTGCTCCTTCACCTGGTAGCTAGTGGGGCAGGGTCATAGGGCACAGAGTTTATAGCAGAAGATCATTGTGTCATGCAACTGATATGATATATTGAACAAACCTAAATTGTTGTTAAGTCTTTCATCTTTTAGAATGGTTTGCAGGTTTTGATTCATTAATATGTAAATCACAGAACTTTCAAGTCAAATTTCCAAGATAACTTAAGGTTTTATAAAAAACCGTGACATCTGAGCTCAGGCAATGCATTAAATGTGTGAAGTTAGAGTCTGTCTGTATTCCAATCTTAAGTCTGACTTGTTCTATTTCCAAAGTAGGAATTTATAAAACGTCACATGTCAGTGTCTTATGATCCTGCCCCACTAGCTTCCTGATGAAGGAGCAGCACTCCGAAAGATAGTACTTTCAAATAAACCTGTTGGACTATAACCTGGTGTTGTGTGATTTTTAACTTTGTCCACCGCAGTCCAACACTGGCACCTCCTCATCATGGTTTTCAGAGATAAGGAGATCAAAACTACATATGGTACTATGGGTGTGTTATAACCAAGCTTGTATATCATTGAAGCAAGGCTTCATTACTCTTGTACTCAAATCCTTTTGCAATAAAGGCTAACATTACATTAGCCTTCCTAAGAGCTTGCTGCACCTTGAAGGTGATGTTACCATTAGGACATGTTGGTCCTTCTGTACTTTTAAAAATTAATTTGTGGGATGTGGATATTGATGGCCGGCCAGCATTTATTGCCTGTTCCTAGTTGCCCTTGAGATGGTGATGAGCTCTTTGAATTGCTGCAGTCCACCTGCTATGGGTTGACCCACAATGGCATGAGGGAGGGAATTCCATTCCACATTCTAACCTATTAACATGTAATAAATAGTCTGCATGTCTTTCTTCCAAAGTAGATAATCTCACATTTTTCCCCCATTATATTCCACCTGTAATGTTCTAGCCATTTATGAACCATATCTTCCTGAAGCTATTTTACATCTTCCTCAAAGTACACATTCTCCTTTAGTTTTCTGCAGTAATCTGCAAATTTGGAAATATTACCTTTGGTCCCCACATCCACATCACTGAACAAAATGATTGTGTTTTTGCCTAATTATTTTCTGTCTGTTAACCAATCCTTAATACATACCACCTAGCTCATGTGCTTTAACTTTTCTAACCAGCCTCCTGAGGGGATTGTGGTTTTGCCATTCATGTATGTTGTGATTCCCAGAAGTTCAAAATCATCACAATATTTGACACCGTTAAAGGAGTAGATATTGAATGTATTTCTGAGATCTTGCCATGTGTTGGTGAGCAATGCTTTATTACACTAACTGTTATGCACTAGTAAATGAATGACATTCTGGATTCACAATGAAATCTTTGTTATCTGGCATACTGATGGAGTGGATTGTGCCAATTAATTAAAAATGCCAATTATCAGGGAGTTGCATTACTCTGCACCACAACCAGGTGCTGCTCTGTTTTTTGCAGGCAGAGGAGAAACAGCACTGGGCTGCTTCAGTTAATCCTCTACAACCGAAGACAAGGTTGACACCAACCTTCAGACCAGTTTTTAACAGGAAATTGAACTGTCAGTTTCATCAACAGTTGGTCATTATATCAGTGCTCAGGCACAATAACAAAAACTGATCCAATAATGTTAAAAATTATACAACACTAGGTTATAATCCAACAGGTTTAATTGGAAGCACTAGCTTTCGGAGCGCTGCTCCTTCATCAGGTGGTTGTGGAGTACACAATTGTAAGATACAGAATTTATAGCAAAAGTTTATAGTAATGTAACTGAAATTATACATTGAAAAATACCTTGATTGTTTGTTAAGTCTCTCATCTGTTAGAATGACCATGATAGTTTCACTTTCTCATATGTAAATCACAAACCTTTTTTAAAAGTTACATTCTCAGGTTAACTGTAACAATTGGTGTCAGCCCAGATAAGATCCAATAAGGTAAGAGTATCAATGTAAAGCCTAAAACAGCTGCACATTTAAAAGCTACAATCATATAACTTTTTAAAGAATGCGCATGTGAACACTAAAAGTGACTTTTTTCTAAAAATGAAAAGTAAAATTGGTGAAATTCTAGTTACTAGAAAATTCTGGAGGCTATAGTACTGGATGACACCACATTCATTCTTTCTATACATGAGTATAGCAATATAGTTACAATAGTTTCAACTAATACAGCAATATAACACCAAATAAATTATGTGCTCTGAAATTTATCATGTGCTTTTTCACTTATTATTTAAATAATCATTTGGTGATCCACAGGTTAGTGACGCCAATAATATGGGCAATAATTATGGGAATCTATTTCTCTTTTGTGGTTCTCCAATATATCTGTAGTTTCTTTTTAACTTTCAGTTCACCTATTGAGATGGAGAGGTGTTCTTTCAGGCCCTATATTTAGGAATAACTGCTTGTTGAACCAGAAATGAACTCTGGAAACGTTAGAAAAGGCAAAATGAAGAACTCTTATGACCTGTTATGGATCGGATACTTTTCAGATGACTGATATTGTTTCAAGTCACATTTTCATAGTTCCTGATGTAACACAATCCCCACATCTGTATTTTAATTATGTCATTTTCCGAGAGAAACTTATTCTTGTTAAAATTGACATAAGTCATGGATTTTGACAGCTATCTTGAGAGTTGGCTTTTATGAAATAACTTTAGTGATATACCATGTCAAGAGAGATATTTTGAGTGGATGCTTGTGAGATTTAACAGGTCAGATTATAAAATGAACATGACCTACATGATGCTAAATTATTCATTTTAGTAATGCAGCTGGGGTTGAGGGTATGGTAGGGAAAGACCTTTTATTGTCCTATCCAATTTGTTAGAAAAAATGTAAAGAGAGAGAAATAAATTAAGAAAACAATATAGCTGATAAATAAACTTATACCACATTATTTAATTGCTGGTCCTGGTTTCAGGAGATGGTACAAGAATGATTGGCCATTATATATGTGTAGATTCAAAAAGGGAGTGGCAGCATTCTGAGGTGCACTGTGCAAATGACCTGCCTTGGTTCTTCAGGGCTTTGTCTTTGTTGATTTATTAAATGTTTGGCACTCTAGCTTTAATTTTTCCCACTCCCCATGCATTGCCAACGTGTTTTTATACCATCTATGGCCATTCATATCTCTTCCTTCCCTCATGACACCCTCTAGCCTCCATGCCAATTTAATACTAACTCATATCCCCCACCTTATGACCCTTTGCCTTTACACCTTCCATGTCAATCACCTGGAATTCACCATGGGCAGACCTCTAAAAGCTTCATGGCAATGAAATAAAATTGAGATCTAAGTATCTATCACAAATCATCCATCACTATAAATAAACACATTTTCTCATTCATAAAAGCCCATTTAAAATTTAAAAATTCCCTCAAATACTCAATGCCTCTTCAAAACAGATCTGCATTTATAACTTTGCATCAAAGACTTTTAATAAACTCTTTGACCTGTCAATCAAACTGTGAACATACAACTCCTGCAGTAACAATGGTTGGTCATGGAAAGGAGCAAACCATGAATAATATAATGATATTTGTTGGGGTAAAATTAGCAATCAGCAGTTGAATCTCCTTGAACAATTTGTTTCAGCTCTTACTGATACAGGCAAGCTTTTAAAAAGTTTATTTTAAAGGATTGGGGATTTAACTAAATTGACAGATCTGCATAACTTATCCACCCTTCCTTACATCACCTTATATCAAAAAAGGTTGAAACTTTCAATGCAGGATAAAGTCCAAATGGCCTTGCTGAGTTTAGCTTTTCCTTGTGTGGGTCATGTTATGCCCTTCCTTCCCCTACCACTGAAAATGGGAGTTGCACTTCTGAATCATGATCCCATCAGCCATCTTCAAAAGTTTGAAGAATCACCAAGGTCCTTCAGAAAGTTGGTCCTAACAGATTCACTTGGAAAGTAAATAATTTCATATTGAGAATGCAAAACAACATTATTTGGAGTTTCGGCTAAATTCCTCTGGACCTAATGGCTTGCATCTTATGGTACTAAAAGAGATAGCTACAGTGGTAGTGGTAACGGATGCATTGGTTGTAATTTACCAAAAAATCATTGGATTCTGGAAAAATACCAGTTTGGAAAAAAGTCTGTTTGGAAAATACCAGTCTGTTCAAAAAAGGGGGGAGGCAAACAAAATAGCCTAACCAATTATTTTTGGAAAAGTGTTAGAATCAATTACTGTACTAAGAAAGTAATAGCAGCACATTTAGAAAACCATAATCAAATCAAGGAAAGTTTGCATGGCTTCATGAAAGGGAAATTGTGTCTGACTAATTTCTTGGAGTTTTTATGATGGAGTCTCAGCCAGAGTAGATAGTGGGGTATTATATTTGGAGGTATTATATTTGGATTTCTAGAAGACTTTCGACAAGATACAACTCAAAAGGTTAAGTAACAGGATAAGACCCCAGGGTGTTTGAGGAAACAGAGAGTGTGGATGAGTTCTTTTTCAGGTTGGTGACCTGTAACCAGTGGGGTTCCACGGAATCCGTGCTACGGCTGCAGTTATCTATATTGTATATTAATAGAGGAAGAAAGCAAATGTATTTTAGCCAAATTTGCAGACAACACAAAACTAGGTGGAAAGTCAAGTTGTGAGAAGGATATGTTTTATAGAGAGGTACTGAGAGGTTAAGTAAGTGGGCAAAAAGTTGACAAATGGAGTATGGACAAATGTGGGAAAATGCAATGGTGTTCGTTTTGGGAAGGAAATGAAAGATTAGAATATTATTTAAAGGGAGAAAAGCTGTAGAAAGCTGCAACGCAAAGAGACTTAGGGGTACTTGTGCGTGAAATGTAGACAGATGCAACAGGTTATCAGAATCTTGTCTCTTATTTCAAGGGGGTTGAAATGTAAAAGTAGGGAGGTCTTACAGCAATTATGCAAGATGCTGGTAAGATTACATCTCGAGCACTGAACAGTTTTGGTCCCCTTTACTTAAGGAGGGATATCATTTCATTCGAGTCAGTTTAGAGAAGGTTCACCAGGATGATCCCCAGTATTAAGGGATTGTCCAATGAATGGACGCTAAACAGGTTGGGTCTACTCACTGTTTTGAAGAATAAGAGGTGATCTCATTGAAATGTATGGAATTGTTAAGGGGCTTCACAGGGTAAATGTTGAGAGGATGCTTCCCCTCACAGGAGAGTTTAGGATCAGAGAGCAAAGTCTCAGAATAAAGGGGCATCAATTTAATACTGAGAAAAGGAGGAATTTCTTCTCTGAGGGTTGTGAGTTTTTGGAACTCCTTGCCACAGAGAGCTGTGGGGTAGAGTCCTTTTCTATATTTAAGGCTGTGATAGATTCTCGATCAGTGTAAGAATCAGTGGTTATGGTGAAAGGGCATGAAAGTGGATAAGAAGTTGGTTGGAACAGACTTGAAGGGCTGAAGGACCTACTCTGTCCCTATTTCCTATCATCTTATGGATTTCTTTACCCCCATGTGGCAGGCTAATACACTCAAGGGAAGTTTGAAGTGTTTTAAATGAATGACTTGAAATAGACCCATACACCAGTAAGCAATACCACTTTGTGACTTGCTATGATTAAATCAATTTTGATATGCACGATCAATGTGCTTTTACTGTCATTATAGTGTCAAATTGAAGCATGTATGTGGAAAAAATTAATTTTCTCTTCATGACAGATTGTCATATGTTGCAGTATAAATAAGCTGCTGTCTGACACTGAGGAATTACAGCATCTCCTCAAACTGAACTTGCCTAATGACCATTGTCAGGATAAAAAAGGTGGTTTGTCCAAAAATGAATGATGTTGCTGGGGGTGATCAGTGCACTTTCTGCTGCAGAATGTTGTGGGAGTGGCTTGGGAAAACACTTCAGATGTCTCCACTTGATCGCCATAGCTGTGAGAACGATTAAGAAGAGACCTCTTCATTTTATTTGACAGTCACAAGTGCAAATTCTCATTCATACAATCATGAAAATGTAGTTTGGGAATTTGAGGGTTAAAGCTACTCAACTGCAATATTAGAGTATCAGATGCATGTGCAGCTGTATTATATAAACATATGATGGTCAACAACAAATATTGAACTCTGATTTGAACAGAGCAATCAATTTTACACCATGTTTAAAAATAGATATGAGTTTAAAAAAAATTGAGCTGATTTCTGAACTGGCAGAAAATGCTTGAAAGACAGAAGTATATGGGTGTCTACTCTGAGTGTATTCAAATTAGGGCAGCATGATGGCTCAGTGGTTAGCTTGGGAAATAAATCCCTGCAGTTAAAGGCAGCATCTTTGATCAAAGTGAAACATCATGACCGATGTCAATATTCAAATACTTTACCTGACGGCTCCAGTCATTAACCTGTGTGCCTTCAAACTGTCCTGAATGAAACCTGGCAGAGACGGGATCATGACAGAATCTACTGATATGTTACTTTTGAAGGATTTAGCTCCCTGCGGGCAGGTCAAAGCTGCCTCCTCTTGCCTTGCAAGGTTTAGCTCTATATCATTGATACTTTCTGACTGTGTTGAGAAGTTTCATTCTCTGTATTTTGAGACACAAGGCATGTAGTATGGGCATTCCTAATGAATGCAGTTCCAGTTAATTTGCTTTCCTAAATATCCAAACTATGTCTTCCCCTCTCTTAAAAGATGTGAGTAAAACTTCCTTTCTACCCTCTGCCCAGATGATTTTTCCCTACAATTTGCATCCTTTATTGGCTGAGCGAGTCTGTGAGTAAGCCATTCCTGGATCTTTGCAGAGCACCTCTGAAACTTTTCACAGGGATGATTTTCATGCCTCTTTGTAGCAAAGCTTGTGGTATGTCCATAGGTCTACCCCACCAGTTCACTGTGTGAAAAATCACATCGGAGTCTGTGCTTAATGCAGCGTCACACGGGCTTTCTGCTAAGTCTTTAAACTAATGAGGTGTGGAGACAACAGCCCGATTATATTAAGTATTTTTCAAAATAAGGCAAGAGCCTATCATTCATCCTTTCTCGGTCCATTCAGAGTGAAAACATATTGCGGTCAAAAATTTGAGAGGATTTTCTTTGTGAATTGGAAGGTATAAAATAATTTTATTTCAGCTTTGCAGATGAGGTAGTCCGTATTACAAGATGCCTGGGAAATGGTGAGCTGATTATTCTCAAGTAAGGAAGTGGTTTATGATGGAAAGAGACTGGAGAGCAGAAAAAAAACATAAATGGATTTAAAGCAACAAAAAAAGCGAGAAAGATAACATTCCTTTTTAACAGTATACCAGATGTAACTGTGAATACTGTATTTAAAAAGAAAACAGAGCAGCTATTATTCAGATCTGGCAGCTGCAAAATGGAAAAAGTGAGGAGTTTTTGGGAAATGTTTCAAAATATTGCATCTCTATTCCATTTACATGTTAACAAAGCAGGTACTTGGTTACTCAAACTAAGGAATGCATGATCTAGGAACAGGAGTAGGCCACTCAACTCTTTAAAGCTGTTTTGTCATTCACTAAGACCACGGCTGATCTGATTATCCCACATTACTGCTGTTGTGTAAGGATTTTCAATCCTGGCGCAACATTGATATTATCAGGGAGGTGATCCGCATTGGGTGTAAATAGCACAGTGTGGATAGAGTTGGTCGGTTAATTAGAATGTTGAATGAGAAATAAAATGAGAATGGATTAGATAGACAGAAACACACACAGGAGATTGTGTTTCAATAACATAACAATAATATTAGGACCTGCTAATCCTACATTTTATACCTGATTACCATGTAAAGTTTTAATTAACATGAATATGCAATAAACAGATTTCTAAAGAAGGCTAAGTCTGAAGATAGTTGTCCACCTCCTTAATCAGTCTGCCTTGAATCCAAACTCTGATACTTGAGTTTAAAACAACGCAACTAAAGATAGTGGCAGTGACAGCATCTATTGCTGAGAAAACTGTTTCATTAATGAAGATCTAGAAGCAGATCTGAAGTCATCTGGAGAACAGAAAAACTGAAAAATGGCACTTCTGTTAAAAAAAAAAGTTGGTACATAATTTAAGACCAGTTAACAGGCAGAAGAGTCACCGAAATGAACAGAAAGCTACTGCGGAGAAACCACCAAAGACAACTGTAAGTCAATAAAAGCCTTCTGCAACCAGTATTAGGGGAAGCAAACTCCTAGGGGAAAAGGCTGTGAGAGGAGTAAAAGTCTACTTTCAGTGTAGAGGATAAATTTAGATTGAGCACTCACTCACAAATGAGACCAATTACTGGATATTCAGAGCAGATTTAATCTGAGAGGAAAAGCTTGAACTCTACCTCTTAGCTTTGTTTAGAGATTTCTGACAGTGATTTAGCAGGATTAGACTGTTTACTCAATGACAAATTTAACAGTAAGCAAATTCATTAGAAAGAGGCTTAAAATAAACTAACTGGAAAAAAATCAGGAATAAGAATTGTTTCTGGAAATGCAAAGTTTCAGAGCCATAACAGTGAAGTTAAATCTTTATTATTTCAGTGGTTTGGGTAAAATATAAATTTTATTCAGTAACTCAAAGTTTTATGATTTTCTACTTGTTTATTAAAAGCATCATAGTTGAAAGAAAGAGTACACATTTGATTATATAGTAATGAATTTTGTGCAAAAATAACATAATGGTAGCCATGTTTGATAGTCAAACATCTTAGATTAGATTAGATTAGATTACAGTGTGGAAACAGGCCCTTCGGCCCAACAAGTCCACACCGACCGGCCGAAGCGAAACCCACCCATACCCTACCCCTACATTTACCCCTTACCTAACACTACAGACAATTTAGTATGGCCAATTCACCTGACCCTGCACATCTTTGGATGGTGGGAGGAAACCGGAGCACCCGGAGAAAACCCACGCAGACACGGGGAGAACGTGCAAACTCCACACAGTCAGTCGCCTGAGGCGGGAATTGAACCCAGGTCTCTGGTGCTGTGAGGCAGCAGTGCTAACCACTGTGCCACCGTGCCGCCCTCATTGAATCTTATTGATTCAAGCTACTTTGAGAAGATTTCTATGGACAGATCTTTTGGAAATACTCTACCGTTTTACAAAAGGTATATCGTAATTTCATATCTAGTGAGGCATCATAATGGTAATAAAAAACAAACTTCATATTGAAACAATATTTAAACCAATAGAAACGTTAACAGTCTTCGGATTTAGCACCATTAACAATCTTTATAGCAGCAAGGATTCAACAACTTAAAAATACAAGGCTAAACAATGGGTATCATCAAAGGAAAGCAAAATCCTAACAATCATTATCCAAATTTTCTCTTAAAGTATATACCAACAGTCACTCAATGTAACAAGATTTGCCAATACTGATCTTTCCACCAGAGAAATTCCAGCTATCAGAACCATTTGATAGATAAGCAAATTTATGAATGGGCAAAACACAATTCCTGAGGTTTCATACAGCTTCTGGATTGGAGACTAAATCAAATACGGAACAGGTCAGCATGCTTTTCTGTGACATGCAAAGAGCATCACAGCACATGTTACATAGATAATAGATCAATGAGAAACAAATTACATTTGACAACTTTTATAAGAGTTTTTGGTCAATATTTCAAGAATACCTAAGGTGTTGGTGAGATCACAGTTCAAAAGTGTTCCTGGAAGAATCTGTAGATAACTTCATTAACAACCTGTATGTACTATCTTAACCATGCAATTGTGAAATCTTACAGCAGCAGCTCATTTGTAACAGACTTGTCATTAGTTTGTAGGATAAAATCAGTCACTGCACTACTTCAGTCAAACGAGGACCTAACTCACTAGAACGAGCAGATCAAAATCCAGTGGATACTAAATTTATGAAATTGTTCAAGAAGCATTATGCAACATAAATTCTATTTTCATGTGGAATATTCTACAATGTTGATTACTTAATTTGACTAGACAGACCTGTCATCTGAAAAATATACCACATGTAATGACACCAAAGTGAATTCCTAAACAATGTAAGTACCAATTGTGTTTAGAATCCAAATACCACCAGTGAAATCCAAACTTCCCGGTCTTACTCCAACAATATTTTCATTTAGGTCACTTAGTGAAGATATGCTACAGTCAACAGAACATATCAAACTAAATTGTTTTCAAGATAACATATACATTTATGCATTGGAACTGAACATTGAACAGGTCAATACTCTAAAGGCAAGTTTTGGTTGAAAAACAACTAGCTATGTGCATTTGAACAATACCACTCTTTTCTTGGAAGTTATGCCATCACATGATCCAACTGCTGTTGGTAGAGAAAAATAAGCAACATAATTTCCTCATGCACTCCTACAGCTACAACAGTACAACACATCTCCACAAGTACTGCACATTCAGGGTGTGGGATCTGGCTGCCAGACTAATTAAATCTCTCAGCTAAAGGAAATCAGGAGGGTTAAAAAGCTCACCAACTTTGTTTCAAGTGTTTATATTTCTTGTCCTATATTCCTTAGCAACCCATTGACACAGATGAAACAAGTCAATTATTTGGAAAGGACAGGAGAGATGAGCATACAATTGGATAGTAAATGTTTTACAAAGAAGTAATCTAAGTAACCCATCTGAGAATGATTAACATTTGTATACAAATGTGGAAGGGGTCATATTGCATAGATATTTAAGACCTTGAGCAATCTAGGGATAATATCACAGTGCTGCTCCCCAATGGGCATAAATAGCACAATGCAGGCAATGTTAGATAGCTAGATAAGAGATTGATTGATAGAGAGAAAGAAGAGTGTATTAGAGAGAAATATATGTAGAGAATAGTCTTTAAATAATGTAACAGTAAGATTAAAGCCTGGTACATCTGTGATTACCATGTATAGTTATATTTTGTAATAATATGCAGTAAACAGATCTAAGGAAGCCTAAACTTGAAGATCATCCTTGACCTTGCTTTCTACTTGACTAATATGGCTTGAACTCAGTCTTTATTGGCATAAAACATATTGCAAGAGACCTACCTACTCCCAGTGAACTTTCATCCTGTTGTTTATCAAGGACTTCTGCCTTAAATATACTCAAATGTTTTGCCCCACTTCTTTTGAGAAAGGGAGCCCCAAAACCTCATGACCCTGAAACAAAATGTTTCACCTCATCTCTTATTTGAAAGAGTGAACTTTAGTTCAAAGTTCTCCCGCAAGACAGATCCTCTACACATCGAACCATCAAGACTCCTTAGGAATTTGTACCAAATTGCCTCATACAATTGTAAACTCCAGTGGTTGCAAGTCTACCCTGTTCAACCTTTACTCATTACAAAACCCTCACATTCCAGCCATTAATCTAATACATTATCTCTGCAATTCTTCCAATACATTTACATTCTTTTGAAATAAGGAAACTGATGAGGTACACAATATTCTGGATGTGATCTCACCAGTGACATGTATAATTAAAGTATTGCCTTCTGAGCTTTGTATTAAATTCCCCTCCTAATAAATAATATTTTATTTGCTTGCTTAATTTCTTGATGTACCTACATTTAACCTTTTGTGATTTATGCATTCGCATATCCAGATCTCTCTACATCTCAGAGCTCTCTACATCTCAGAGCTCTGTCATCTCTCACTGTTTAGAGATTATGCTTTTATGTTTTTCCTGTCAAAATGAACAATTTAACTTTTGCCACATTATAGTCTGTTTACTACATTTTTGTCCATCTCTTTAACTTGCCTGTGTGCTTTTGTAACCTTATTATGTCCTATTCACAATTTACTGCCTATCTTTATGCTATCAGCAAATTTAGTAACCATATCTTCACTCTCTTCATCCGAATCATTTACATATATAAATCATTAGAAGTTGAGAGCCCAGCACTGGTCGCCGTGGGATACTACTCATTACAGTTTGCTAATCAGAAGAATATTTATGCTTCCTGTCTGGCTCGCTAACAGGAAACAATATTCTATTTATTTCAGCATGTTATCCCTTATACCAGGAGCTATTATTTTTGACAATAAACTTTGAGGTACTTTATCCAATACCTTCTGGAAGTACAAATACATTATGTCCATTGGTTCCCCTTTATCCTCAGCATGTGTTAATCGCTCAAAAAACTCCAATATATTGGTTAAATGTGATTTACCTTTCAAAACCCATGTTGACTCTGGTTAACTACCTTGAATCTATCCAAATGCTTTGCCATAATATCTTTAGAAGTTCAAACATATTTCCTCTGGCATTTGTTAATGTGCAGTTTCCTGCTTTCTGTCTCCATTCCTTTTTTGAGTTAGAGTTGCATTCACTTCTTTCCAACCTAATAGAGCCTTCACTGAATTTAGTGAATGGTTTTAATATTTCAAAATGCATTAACTATGTCACTGGTGACTATTTTTTATACTCTTACAATAAAGCCCATGAGAACGCAGTCAGCCCCCAGCTCTAACAATTTGCTCTGTTCCACTTCCCTGATGATTGTGATTTTTCTGAATTTCAGTCTCTCTTCCATTTCCTGATTTCCAGCTATTTCTGTGATGTAACATATTCTCTGTAAGTAAGATTGATGCAGAATACCTGTTCCATTCAGCTGCCACCTTGTTTCGAATTCTCATTCCCCAAACTCATTTTCTATAAAACCAATGCTCACTTTAACTCTTTTATAAAAACACACTCTTTCCTATACATTTTTATTGTGAGCTTTCTCTTGTACTCTACATTTCTTTCCTTCCTTATTAAACTTAAATCATGCTTTGCTTTTCATATCATATCCAATCTTCTGACCTGCCATCAGTAATTTGCACAATTATATGCTTTTCCTTTTCTGTCTAATACTATCTTTAACATCTGTTTTAGTAACCAAGAACGATGTTTTTTGTTGGAATATATTCTGTGTATTCTAGAATATTCTCTTAAATCCATGCCACTACATCTCTCTTAACCTATCCCTTAACCTAATTTTCCAGTTCATCTTTAGCTAGTGTTGCTTCTATGCCTTAATAATTGCCCTTATGTATATTTAAATACTTGAACCCACTCTCTTTCTAGACCTAAATCATCATATGATTGTTGCGACCTTCACTGTGATATCATTCATTAAGTGAATCTTATTACAGAATACCACACTTAGTTTACAGTTGACTATAGAAAGTGCTACTCTAAGAAATTTGCAAAACCATTTTATGAACTCCTCACTTAGGTTGCTTTTGCCTATATGATATCTTTCCAGTCTATATGTAGATTTAAAACACCCATGATGATTATGTGCCTTTCTGATTAGCTCCCATTATGTCTTCCCTTAACCACACAGCAAGGCACAGTATATTCTTATGGGTCCCCTACATCATGTTTACAAGAGATTTTATGTCTTTATAATTTCATAACCTGTAGCTGACACTTTCTGAGTGCTTGTTCAGAACATCTTGCTACTAGATTTAATATTTCTTACAGTGAGACAAAGAGAAACTGATGAATGTTTACTGCTGAGAATGTCAGAAATGACCTGTGCTGCATTTACGTTAAAAATCACCAGGCGGAATGTGTCAGAGGGAAAGAACTCTGCATATTTGTATAGTAACTGAAACATTTTGACCTGTGAATACGTAAGATTGTCAGTAAAGAAAAGGAAACAGTCTTTGGATGGCACACCAGTGTGGCAGCTCGTTCTAGCTTCAGTATCATTTCATAGGCATTGGAAATGACTTTCCCAAATGTTCTATTGTTCATGTGTAGATATTGACTATCAGTGAGCTATTTGATGGTGTGGAAAATATCGTCTTTGCATATTCACTTCACGACAATATTCAATGGATACCCATCAGCAGGAGAAACCTTGGCCATTTTATTCTCTCTCTCCAAAAAGTGAAATGCTGAACACCAAATCTTTGTAGTTGTCTCCAGGTAGAAGGAGATGCCAGAGGTGTGATGGGGAGAGAGACTACATCATATCTTGGTTTCGTATTTATTGAGCTTGATTCGTGAGTCCAAGTTCAATTATTTTTCAGATTTCTCCAGGTTTACATGAGAGTTTCTTTAAGTGTAAGTGTGAATGCGACATTAGTTTATTGTTGACCTTAAATTCTAATAGGAGCCTAGTTTTAATGTGCTAGAGGGATGTTAACATAGCACTCCTTTAATTCTTCCAGGAGATAGTCTTCTTATATCTTGATAGTGGCTTGGATCCATTCTGACACAAAGACTGACTGATATGAAAATAATTCTGAGAAAATACGATACTGTGAGTTCCCACATAATACTGCACTGTTTAAAAAACACATTTTCACCATTGATATTGGTGGGATGCTGTGCAGATTTTAATGTCATTCTCTCTGAAAGTTACCTTGATGGTACTGAATAAAAACCATTTCATGTTACTGAAATGGATTACTTTTAGGAAGTTGTCATGACCATGACCTGTTTAGTCTATTCAACCTCTACGCTAGTGAAATCTGTGTTTATGTGAAGTTGTATGTGTCACACTTCCTGTCTAATCCACATTACTAAAGATGACAACATATGATTTAAAAGCCCATTTTTCACAATCTGAATCCTTCCAAACTATTACTCCTGTATTTTCCTTCACTGGGAATCATTACATTGTATACTTTGCTGTTAGTAATGACCTTAAGACATATTTCTTGGGTTATCTTCCTGCCAGGCTGTAGCTACCAGTGTTTCTCTCGGAGGGTCAAGTGGAAAGCTTCTTCTCCTGGGATTTAGTGCATTGTCTTTGAGAAAATCATTAAAATAATTCCACAGAGGCCGGTATCCTGTCACCAAGTCACCCTTTATTTACACATGCATAGTACTTGAGACTGGTTTGGCTTTGTCAGAACCAGCTGTCAGAATGAACAGAACTTCTGCCACTCCTGTTTATATCTGTCAGCCAGGGCTCCCTGATTGGATGGGGTTAACAGCCTCAATCAGGGAACTCATTCAATGAGGTCCACCTTCAGTCTTGTTCATTAATGCAGCTTGTGACTGATGGACTTGTATTAAAAGTTTTAAATGTAGTGCTTACAAAGTATTTGAAGTGCAGCATTCTTTATATTATGTATTCCACTAAATTCCACTATCAAACAGAAGGACAGGATGTGCTTGAGTGTCAAATTACTGCTGCAGAGTTAGGGTTAGATGATTTTCTCTCCCAATTACCCTGAAAAGGTTGACTCTTGCCGCAGCTCAATTCTGCAGCTTCTGAATGGCCTGTGCTGTTTTCTCTGAGTGGCCATTGGAAGTTAGTGCTGAGAATGAATAGTCAAATAAATGGTTTTGAGCTGAAGTCATTTTGTTTTGTGGGCATATAGTGGAAACCAATTGCAGAAATCTGTCAGGAAAATGTGGCTAATTCAAAGAACTATACTTTTAAATAGAGTTATTTCACACACATTGAATCTTTCAGATGCAAATAGCTGTTGGATATAAACTTGGCCTAGATTATTTCAAGCTATAAGAAAGAAACTCTGTAAAGTAGTTGTTTAGGAAGAGACCAGTTAATAAATAAAAAGGGATTTTCAATTACATAGTACTCTACATGACTTTAGAAGATCTAAAAGCATAATATAGCCAATGAAGTATCCAGATCATGATACATTAGGCTGGAAATTACTGGATGATGGTTCCTTACCTCCACCCCACTGGGAGAAAAATCAGCAGCTAGTTAGAAGCCTGCCCTACAGCCAGAATGCACTCTGGGCAGGCTAAACAAGCACTGAGTAGGACCTCTGCCCCTCAGAGGTGGAGTGGTGGGAGGGTGGGGTGGGGTGGGGGGTGAATGCATGTGTAGTGTGGCGTGGGTACCCTCCCTATATTACGTAACCCCTCCTGCAAAAAATGCACAAGGTATGGACACACAACATCCGGCCTGTTACTAATCCGAAAACATATAATACTTTCATTTCGGGGAATGGGAAACCACATTTTACAAATCAAATAAATTCAAGAAAATGAAACATCATATTGAAAGCAGATAAAATGACCAACTCAGAGCCCTGAGGTAATCTTTGTTGACACCTGAGTGAGAGGATTCCAGATAAAACTGCGAGGTATCTTTGCTAGAATATTAAAGTTGCCAGAATCCATTATTCTGGCAGACATCCACCTCTCAACATTAAAAATCAATTTAACTCAATATTTAGCTACTGCCGATTTGAATTTATTCATGGAATGTGGGCATTGCTGGCTGGGTCAGCAATTATTGTCAATTCCTGATTGCCCTTGAGAAGAAATGAAAGCCAAAATTGCTGGAAAGGCTCAACAGCATCTTGGAGAGAAACCAGAGTTAATGTTTCAGGTTCAGTGACCCTTGCTCAGAACTGATAGTATCTGGGAATTGAAAAGACGATGGTGAGCAATACACACCTTAACTCTTTTCACTGTGTGGATCTATGGTATAGCAGTGAGATCTGAATTTGGAGAAATCTTAGGAGCTACACAACTTTGGAGACCTGTCTTCTTGAACTGCTGCAGTCCCTGAGGTGTAGGTACATTCACTGTGCTGTTTGGAAGGGATCCTACAACAATTGAAGGAATGGCAATCTGGTTCCACATCAGGTGTGTGCCTCATTTTGGATTTTCATGCTGTTGCTCAAGAAACAAATGTTGGACTCAAAAATAAATCTCCAGTATTTCATGAAGATATCCTGGGATCTTTTCAATTGGGCCCATGTTTAACATCTCATAAGAAATTCATTTAAGTGATCAGGTAGGGCCTGATCAACCCTGCCGCTCCTCCTCCCCTCCCCACACCCCTCACCTTCCAGAATTAGAGAGTGTAATATTGTCAAATTTAAGCATTATTTCTGGGCGCTGGAGTGCAAAGACAATGCAGCACTATCACTCAAAACTGAATTGTCTTTCTAAAAGATCTTTGCACAGGCTTTGCCAGTTGCATTTACAGTTTTTATTGAATCCTGGATGTTGATTCTATTTTTCCTGATCAATAAAGCACATTATGGGCAGCAGAAAATATCATAGATATCTGTGAATATGAGAAAGATACGTTTTTGGTGTAATTCATTTTAAGATGTTCCACAGAAGTTCTGCTTGATAACTTCTGTCTATCCCCAGGAAATCCAAATATTCCATTAATTCTCAAATTGGAACAACAATAAGTCAGTTCGGGGAAATTGCAACTTGAAAATCTTCAAACCTGAACCAAGGTAGAACTGCACTTGGAAGCAGGAAAGAAATGACAGAAAACAATTTTGTGTTTTGTGAGTGCCATCAACTGTAAGTTCTTGCGTGCTCCTCAGTAAATTACCATGTTAAGCCAATTTAGTTCAACTGTGTGAATTGTGCATTGTGCTGAAGATGATTTATGTGAATTGCCCTTTGCCTTAACTCTCTCCTGTAAATACTGGATTCGGAGATGCCGGTGTTGGACTGGGGTGTACACCTGATGAAGGAGCGTCGCTCCGAAAGCTAGTGTGCTTCCAATTAAACCTGTTGGACTATAACCTGGTGTTGTGTGATTTTTAACTTTGTAAATACTGGAGGCTGTTTCAGAAAAGTGGGAAGGGTACATGGACTGAAGTCTCTATTAATGATTTTCTCAATCGTTCATCAATGAGTGCATCTTTGAATGGAGACAAGATATTGATTTGGTGACCCATCCAACAAATGTAAAATGACCTTGAGGGAATCTATATCATCCTCAGGACAATGCCTTTGTTTGGTAGCTACAGGGTAACAATGTCCAGGAAAGTACCAATGAAATTTGAGAACTTAACACTATTCAGTTGTTTGTAGAACCTTAAGAAAGAATTAAGTAATCAACATTGGTCAACGAACAAATTATTTGAGCTGTGTTTCTGGCATTTACCAAATTCAAATGAAAATACTTGGAGGATGCAGGATGCTTTTTCAAACTATTGAGTGAACTCCTAAACCTATTTCATACAATACAAGATAATGATTTAGGCCTTGACCTACATAGTTATATTGTACTCCTTCTAAAGTCTGCTTAGAGGAGCTTACAATGGTGAATGTTGACTACAAATCTGGCTAACACCATTTCATGTTGTCTGCTTGGACAATTAATAACAAATGGGAGCATGCCAATCTGTCACCATGAGCAAAAAAGCAGTGGTTTTTAAAAGGTGCAAGGGATGAGTGTTTTCATGCTGCAGCTACTAATGCAGTTTGACTGAATCCAGCAGGGTGTGAAAAGGCTCTCATTCTTATTTTAGCAAATTCCTAATCTTCATGGTCCTAGGAGCTGGTACCTAAAGTGGTGAGTGAATTAACATCAGGCTTCAGTGCTTGACATATGAGATCTTGGCAATCTTTGAATATATGTTTTATTAATTTATTCTTCACGTGTTCTGCCAGAAACTACTACTTCCTATTTTAATCACACTTTCTCACACTAGGCCCATAGCCTTAATGTTATGAACTTCTCAAGTGCTCATCCAGGTACTTGTTAAAGGTTTTGAGATTTCCAGGCTCAACTATCCTCCCAGGCAGTGCACCCCAGACCCCCAACATCGCCTGGATGAAAAAGCGTTTCCTCAAATCCCCTCAAACCTTTTGCCTTTCACTTGAAAATTATGCCCCCTTGTTATTAGCCTTGTGACTAAAGGAAATCACTACTTTCTATATGCCTTGGCCATATTCCTCATAATCAACTACACCTCTGTCTGGCCCCCCACTAAACTTCCCTGTTCCAAAGGAAAAGACAACTCGAGCTTCATTTCAGCTGAAATGCTCCATCCAATGCAACATCCTGGTGAAACTCCTTTGCACCCCCTCCAGTGCAATCACATCCTTCCTATAGTATAGTGACCAGAACTGCATTCAGTGCTTTATCTGTGGCCTAACCAAAGTCTATATTGCTCTAACATGATCTCCCTTCTCTTATAATGTATGCTGTGACCAATAAAGGCAAGCATCCTATATGCCTTCTTAACTACCTATTAACCTGTCCAACCACTTTGATGGATCTGTGGACAAGTATCCCCAGACCCTCCCGAGCATCCTAGTGTCTTGCCAGTCATTGAATACTCCCATGTCTTGTTCCTTCTTCCAAAGTGAATCAGCTCACATCATGTATTGCTATATATGGGGTACTGGGTGGAGGAGGAGATGAGGTGAAATAGAAAAAGGGCTAGGGAACCTAGTGAAGGGACTAAAAAAATTATGGCCTAATGTAATTTCATAGCAGTGATTCAGTTTCTACCCATTTTGTATTCATGTTGCTACTGTCCCTTTTATTTCATGAACCATGAGTATGTTCACATATATATTGTGCAACACCTTATGACATACCTCTTGAAAGTCAGTGTACACCCCAGAAACAGTGCTATCCTCATCAACCTTCTCAATTTCCTCACCAGAAAATTGCACTGAGTTAAACATAATATGTAAAGCCATGCTGGCTCTCCTTAATTAACCCATCTATACCAAATAAATATTCACTTTGTCCTGAATTATTATTTCTTGCAATATCCTCACCACAAATGTTTAAACTGCCTGGCTTTAGTTGTTGAGCTTGTCTTTATATCTTTTTCATACAGGGGTGTAAGATTTGTAATTTTCCAGTTCTCTGACACCATCCTAAAATTTAAGAGGTTGGAAAATGTCCCTAATTTCCATCCTTATTTCTCTCAGTATCCTTGATATACCTCAATCAATCTTAGTGATTATTTACTCTAGGTACAGACTCTAGGTACTCTAGGCACTCTAGGTACAGCTTATTCCCTACCACCTCCGAAACAATGTTAAACACTTCAAGTGGTTAAATTACTTCCTTGATTTTTTACCAGGATCTGAGTAGTATCTTCTTTGGTAAAGACATTTGCAAAGTATTCATTTAAAACAATGCCTCCGATTCCACAGAAAGTTCCTTTTTGTTTGTTCCCTTATCAGCTCCACTCCTCCTTTTTCCACCTTTTCTTTAATTTATATGTTCATAGAAGCCCTTGGGATTCCCTTTTATGTTGGCCACCACTCTCTTTTCATACTGTCTCTTTGATTCTCCTAGTTGGTTTTTCCCTTTCCCTCTGAATCTTGAAAATCACACAACACCAGGTTATAGTCCAACAGGTTTATTTGGAAGCACTAGCTTTTGGAGCGCTGCTCCTTCATCAGGTGGTTGTGGAGTATGGGTGATAAAGGAGCAGCAACCCAAAAGCTAATGCTTCCAAATAAGCCTGTTGGACTATAACCTGGTGTTGTGTGATTTTTTAACCTTGTACACCCCAGTCCAACACCGGCACCTCCAAATCACCTCTAAGTCTTGCCTACTGAGACTGGTTCTCAGTTCTATTATCTACCTGGCATCTGTCATAAGCACACTATTCCTACTTCAACCTATTCTCTCTTTCTTTCAATATCCAGGGAATGCTGAATTTGTTTGTGTCACATTTTTCTTTCTTTGGAATATACCTTGACTGTGCCTAAATTCCCTCACACATCCCATTACAGACAGCCCCTTGTTCAATTACAGTTTAGCTTGATTCCAGTTTATCTCTCCCAGATTCATTTTCATCTCTTTGAATTTGGTTTTCCTCCCTTTAATTACTTTAACTGTAGATTGTTGCTTCTTCTTTTCCATAACCAACTAAACCTCATGATTGCTGTCAACCCCTATATTTATCCTACTGACTCACTTACCTCAGCTCATTCTGAAGAAATAGGCCCAGCAGTGCTTCCTTTTTAGTTGGACTGCTGTAGCAAATTTTCTTGAACACATTCTAGGAACTCTTCTCCCTCTCTGCCCTTTACACTACCACCACCCAATTCTCTATTCAGATGGAACAACATAGGAACATAGGAATTAGGAGTGGGAGTAGGCAATTCAGCCCTTCGAACCTGTTCTGCCATTTAACATGATCATGGCTGATCTTATCCTGGTCTCACCTCCACTTTCCTGCCTGCTCCCTGTAGTCCTTTATCCCGCTTTTCATCAGAAACATATCTATTTCTTTCTTGAGTCTGTTGATTGATTCTGCCTGCACTGCACTCTTGGTGGCAGTGAGTTCCACAGATTCACAACCCTCTCAGAGAAGTAATTTCTCCTCATCTTAGTTTGAATCCAACTCCTTTCACACTATATATGTATGATCTCTTTGAGACTGTTTGAGACTGTCCCATAAGGGGGAACATCTGTTCAATATCCACCCTATCAATCCCCTTTAGCATTTTATAAACCTCAAATAGATCCCTTTGCTCATTCTTCTGAACTCCAGTGAGTACAAGCCCAAGATAATTGAAGTCCTCCATTATAACTATTCTATAGTTCTTGAGCCTCACTAATTTCCTTACAACTTTGTTCCCTTACATTATTGTCACTAATTGGTGGCTGTAGATTACACTGAGCAAGGTAATTACAGCCTTTTGTTTCTGGGCTCTGGCCAAATAGATTCTGCCTCGACATATCTGCAACATTCTCATGTATGTTCAGTAACCCCATTCAGACTTTATTACTTTTTCCCTTCTGAACACACTTTCTATGACGTTGCTGACTTGTTCGCTGAGCTGGTCAGTTTGTTCGCAGACATTTCGTCACCACGCAAGGTAACATCATCAATGCGATGAAGCATTGGGGTTCTGTCCCACTTGCTATTTATGTGTCTGGTTCTGCTGGGGTTAGTGCTGTCATTTCCAGTTTTGTTGTTGGTATACGGGGTTCAAATCTACTTGTTTGTTAATGGAATTCCAGGTTGAGTGCCAGGCTTCCAGGAATTCCCATGCATGTCTCTGTTTGGCTTGTCCTTGGATAGATTTGTTGTCCCAGTCGAACTGGTGTCCTTCGCTGTCTGTGTGAAGTGACAAACGTGATAGCTGGTCATATCTCTTCGTGGCTAGTTGGTGTTCATGTACCCTGTTGGCTAATTTCCTTCCTGTTTGCCCTATGTAGTGTTTTGGCTAAGAAGAAAATTAGCCAACGGGGTGCACAAACACCAACTAGCCACCAAAAGACATGACCAGCTATCACTTGCATCATTTTACATAGACAATGAAGGACACCAATTCGACTGGGACAACAAATCCATCCGAGGACAAGCCAAACAGAGGCATGCATGGGAATTCCTGGAAGCCTCGCACTCAACCTGGAACACCATTAACAAACATATAGGTTTGGACCCCATATACCAACAACAAACTGGAAATGACACCACGAACCCCAGCAGAACCAGACACACAAACAGCAAGTGGGACAGGACACCAACGCTTCACCAGGGGCACACTGATGATGTTACCTTGCATGGTAATGAAATGTCTACAAACAAACTTACCAGCTCAGCGAACAAGTCAACAAATGCATCCACAACCTGAGCTACAAATCTTCTCATACTCTAAACACCTTATATCTTAATATTTTCAAGTCTCATGCCATGGGTCTCAACCAATATTCTATATTCACCTTGGTGCTCCTTGATTATATCCCCCCTGGGTTCATACAGCACTGACATGTTATTTTCAACTCTCCCTAACAGCACTCGCAAATTACACCAAAAAGAAATCAATCCTGGCACATATTTTGGTGCAACCAAGCTGACCAGCACAGGTCCCATCTCCTCCAGGGAAATCTAAAGTTCTTCTTCCTGCATCACCTTTCCAGCAGCAGATTTCCCAGCCTTGTAACTGCATCATTTATTTGGCAGCTGCTTTTATTGTTGACTGCCAGGAACAAAGATGGTGAAGCCCATATAATCACACTGCAGGTCAGGGTCAAACTCCTGAAATCAACCTTTCAGCCTGTCATAACAATATGGCAGAAAGGAAATCCCAATGCTATAACATAAGCTGAGGATTTATACTGGGATAAAATGTAATTGAGTGAATTCTGGCAAAGCAGGAGGTTAGAAATCCACTAGAATTCTGGCAGCAGTGGTGGGGGCAAAGGGGAGGTGGTTGTTGGTGGTTGTAGCAAATTTGAAGTGTTGTCGAAATTTGTACAGAAGCACAGACTGGGTGAGTCGAGGGCCCCACAGACTGGGTGATCTAGGAGCATCATGCAAACATAGACTGCAGAACTTGAATTATCAATAGGAGCTGCTTAGATGTTCACTTGTTCAGAATGATCAATGCCTGGCACTTGCATGACATGAATGTCAAGTACCATTTATTAGCCATAACCTGTATTTTGCCCAGGTCTTGTGGCATGTGGGCATGGACTATTTCAGTAACTGAGATGTCTGTTGCATTTTGTGTCTTTGTTGCCGAGTCAACAAAGAGTACCTCCTTCTAAATCCTCTTCCATTCATTTTTTTAGATTTGCCATGTTTGTGCTGCCACCAGTAGCAGCTAACATTGGACAATTAAATATTGTGTTCATATCTTGAAGGAGCTTGCCTCACTTTAATATGAAGGTAGGTTCAGTAAAAAGTATTAAGGCAGTTGAAATCTTAAGCTGACAATGAGCCAGAAATTCAATTTACTTTAATACACAGCAGCAATATAATATAAATTTGGAGTTAAGCTATCCTGAGTCAAAAGAAAAAAAAAGAAAATAGGCCAATTTTTCAGTTCAGTAGAGGAACAGTATAGTTACTGCAACAGATTGTGTTTAGAACTGGATGCAAATGTGAAGTTGGCTGAGGTATTGAAATTGGAGAGCTTGCCTTGAAGTTGGCCAAGTTAGTGTCTGCACTCATTACTTAGTGTCTGAACTCGACTTTTATGAGCAGGAAAGGAAGCAATCAAACCAATGCTTAATTTCTTTTGGATTTCAGTTAAATATTTTCAAAAGGATTATCTGTTCAAGCACACCAAACAAAATCAAAGAGTAAATGCATTGGAAGCAGTTCAGAGAAGGTTTACTAGACTAATACCTGGAACAGGAATATTGCCTTATGATGAAGGATCAGGCAGGCTAAACTTGGAATTCAGAGGAGTAAAAGATTACTAACTGAAACATGTCAGATCCCAAGAGGTCTTGACAGGATAAATGTTTCTTCATGGGAGAATCCAGAACTCTAGAGGTCATTGTCTAAACATCAAGGATCATCCATTTAGAACAGATGGAGTAAAATTCTTTCTCTCATTGTGTCATAAATCTTTGGAACTCTCTTCCTGAAAAGTTGCTGGATGCAGAATCATTGATGTTTTAAGGTAGAGGTAGTTAGATTCTTGTTAAGAAAGGAGTTGAAAGGTTATCAAGCGTAGTTAAAAATGTGGCTTTGAAATTACAGATAGTTTAGCCATGATCCTTTTGAATGATGGATCCAGCTTAAGGGGATGAATGGCTTAATTCTAATTTTCTTGTTTATATCATAATTTCATTGTATTAGTACCAATAGAATAAGGCTTGTAGTGTGTTTTAAAATTGAACCTTTTAGTAATTCAAATTATAGCAATTTGATATTATGTATTTAAATACAAAAGGATACCCTTGCATATTGAATTATCCAGCCACCTATTTATAGCAAAACATCAAGTGTATAGATATCATTCAGAATGTGGTTACATTAGAGTCTGCAGAATGATTCAATAATGTAATCAACTGTTAAAGTTTCCCCTTGAAATGTTAACTGTCCATTGACTTTAACGTCTGGGAATTAGCTGTTCAGTCACATTGTCAGAGATATCCCACATGATCTGTATTTTTTAATACCTAATGTTGTTAAAGTTATAATTTGTCATATATTTCTGGTAGTGGTGGTGTCAGGAAAAACTATTCCCTTTGTCTATTATTCTAAATAATGTCTCCTTGCAGAGACTTCAAGGTTACTGAAACTCCTCATGTGATTCTGACTACTGGTACTCAACATCTCTCACATCAGAAATCAAAGGTTTGCTGTCTGTATAATTTTCATTTACATGAAGTACGAAAGGAGTCATACACTGAATCAAACCATGCTGCTCTCCCTTGTAACTTGGAGCTTCCATTTCAGCAATAACTGTGATATTTTCAGAAGTCAGCTTTATTCCGTTGGATACCTAAGAACTGGCATTAGCTCGTCTTAACAACATATTTATCTGTGCATAGTTTTGTCCATTTTCTTTGTTCTCTCTATGGCTTCATGTAGATGCAAATCATGGTCTTGTTCATTCATCCCGAAGACCTTGGTATCATCAGCTATGCTGACTGTTCATTTTCATCCTTATATGTCTCATCAATTTTTTGTTGGAACACATTCTGGCTTACTTCAATGCCAAAGTGTGGATACAGAAATTTGTCACATCCAAAGGGTGTGTTCAGTGTTGCCAACAATTAAGATTCTTCATCTAACGTTTCGTTCCAGTATATTTTTCTGGCATTAAGTTTGCTGAGAACCTTTTTATTGCCACTGCATGCATGATCCCTTCCAGTGGTGGAAGGTGATATAGTGATTCCTTTTTATTGCCTGATGAAGATCTTCGTGATCCAGGCAGATTTGTAGGCTATCATTTTGCTTCTCTCACTCACAACCTTTCACTCACAATCTGTAACCAAACAGTTGGCTCTGTGACTCTAATCATCATTATCTTCCATCTCTTGGAGCTCTGATACTTTTTTGTATCCAGATTATAGCACAGTAATGACTGATGTCCCACACTGGATACCTTTCTTTAACTTATGCATGTACATTTATTTCCTAAACCCTATTGCAATAATATAACAATATAACAACACTTAACATTCCATTATAGCAAGATTGTTGTTAAAATGTGGAATGGTGACAGTGATTATGTTCTGAAGAAGTTATTTTGAATTTGAAACATAAACTCTTTCTCTCCCCATAGATGTTCCCTAACCTGCTGAGTTTCTCCAACATTTTCAGCTTTTATTTTAGTGTTAAAGTTATGCTGGTTATTATTCCTGCTATGGGACGATAGTGGAGACACCAGGGATTGAGGAGTCAAATAAAAAAATAAAATGGGCAAATAAAAACAAAGGAGTTTCTTCAGCATTATCACTAACACTTCTTTGTTTTATATCTAGCTATATATGTGCAATTTAAAAAAAATCTTTAATTCATGTGCAGTTCAATTTTTTAATCTCAGTTATAAATTCCTCATCAACATAGAGTCATAAGAGATATACAGCACGGGAACAGACAATTTGGTCCAACTCGACTATGCCAACCAGGTATCCTAAATAAATCTCGTCCCATTTCCCAACATTTGGCCCATATCCCTCTAAACCTTTCCTATTTATATATGCATCCAGATGCCTTTTAAATGTTGTAATTGTACCAGCCTCCATCACTTCCTCTGGCAGCTCATTCCATACACGCACCACCCTCTGCGTGAAAAAGTTGTCCCTTAGGTCCCTTTTAAATCTTTCCCCTCTCAAACCTATGCCCTCTGGTACTGGACTCCCCCAACCCAGGGAAAAGACCTTGCCCATTTATCCTATCCATTCCCCTCATGATTTTATAAACTTATATAAGGTCAACTTCAGTCTTTGATGTTCCAAGGAAAACAGACCCAGTCTACTCAATATCTTCCTATAGCTCAAACCCTCCAACCCTGGCAACATCCTTGTAAATCTTTTCTGAACCCTTTCAAGTTTCACAACATCCTTCCCATAGCAGGAGACCAGAATTTCAGACTGTATTCCAAAAGTGGCCTAACTAATGTCCTTCACAGCCACAGCATGACCTCCCAATTCCTACACTCACTGCATTGACCAATAAAGACATGCATATCAAATGCCTTCTTCACTATCCTATCTACCTGTGACTCTACATTCAAGGAACTATGAACCTACATTCCAAGGTCTCTTTGTTCAGCAACACTCCCCAGGACCTTACTGCTAAATGTATAAATCCTGTCTAGATTTGTCTTTCCAAAATGCTGCAGCTCACATATATTAAACTCCATCTGCCACTCCTTGGCCCTTTGGCCCATTTGATCAAGATCCCGATGTACTCTGAGGTAACCTTTTTTGCTGTTTACTTCACCTCTAATTTTGGTGTCATCTGCAAACGTCTAACTATACCTCCTATGTTCACATATGAATCATTTAACATAAATGACGAAACACAGTGGAACCAGCACTGCTTCTTGCGGCACACCACTGGTCACAGGTCTCCATTCTGAAAAGCAACCCTCCACCACCACCACCATCTGTCTTCTACCTTCAAGCCAGTTCTGTATTTAAATAGCTAGTTCTCCCTGTATTTCATGTGATCGAACCTTGCTAACCATGAGGAACCTTGTTGAACGCCTTACTGAAGTCCATACAGATCACATCCACCACTGTGCTCTCATCAATCCGCTTTGTTACTCCTTCAAAAACTCAATAAATTAAGATTCAAAATGTTATCATGCCACAACTGTAACTACGTCTGCCCCCCAGCAGAACTGCCAATTCTCTACAATAAAGACAATATAATCACAATGTGATAAGCTTACAATGAAAATTTTATTATTATAAATGTGGACATTGAAGGTTATAAGAGGAAGATAAAACCAAGGACAGATTTATAGGGCAAAAATTCAAATTCAGCCCCTGTTGCGTCTTCAGCATGGGCCAGAAAGAGCCACAAAATGGTGCAAAGCCTAGTTCAGTTGATTAAGAGGAGGGAATCTTTTTAGTGCTGAAAGCAAAAATTACAGATGGAAATCACAGCGGGTCAGGAAGCATCCATAGCGAGAGGGGAAGCTAATGTTTCAAGTCTAGATGACTTCTTCAGAGCAGATGTGAAGTGTAGAGGGGACAGTATTTACGCAATAGTGGGAGGTGGGGGTGTGGATTGCTGGGGGAGAAATGGTATTCGCAAAGCAGATTAAGTGAAAGCAACAAAGATGTACACGGTGAAAGAAACAGTTGGACTTCCTGTCGGAGGGAAAACAAAAAATGCTAGAAAGCACAGTAAGTCAGACAGCATCCATGGAGAAACAGCAAGCTAACTATTCAAGTTTAGTTTTTTGTAATTCATTCACATGATGTGGGTATTACTAGCTAAGCCAGCATTCATTCTCCATCTCAAATTACTCAGAGTGCACTTAAGAGTTATCCACATAGCTATGAGTCTGGAGACATATGGGCCAGAACAGATAAGGGTGGTAAATTTCCTTCCCTACATGGAATTAGTGAATCAGGTGGGATCCCATATTCCGGGAGGTGTTCCTACTATCTTCTACTATGAAGTGGTGCAGTTAAATTTTGCAAAGTTTTTTATGATACCCTTAGGTAATGCATTCATTGTTGCAGTGCTTAGGTACATAGACTAAGTCTGGATCAGCTGTAACCTCCTTGGGTTCATTGATCCATTTAGACTTACTCGCTGCTGGCTGAGAAAGTAGAAAGGACACTACATGTAGTGTCAGTGGCTCTGGGCAATGGAGGAAGAAAGATCAAGCAGGATTTTTTCACTTGATCACTGATTAAAGAGTGCTGCTTGAACATGTAAATTTCAGATAAAAACAGGCTTTGTCCCAGCAGGAACTCTGGAAAACAATCTGATTACATGAGAAGCATAGCTATTAGGGTGTTAGAGAACTACCTTTATCTGTAAATTGTATCAAAGTAAAAAGTCACTACATTCACTGAAAAGTGGTTCAAAACTTCATAAAACATAATTTTCTGTCAGTGAATATTCCCTGTATGTATTACTGCCAGTTAAGCAGGACAGATTAAGTGTAATGCTGTTTTAACCAAGATGTAGCTCACAAAATCACTCTAGTGATGTCAGGCTGCAGTTTCTATCTGAACTGTTTCTTTGGCAATAACAATAACTTGCAATTAGATAGTGAAAGCACCTTAAAGCACTTCACAGGAATGTTAACAAATAAAATTTGACACCAGAGATATTTAGTCAACAGCTGGACTTTAAGGAGTGTTGTGAGGAGGAGAGAGGTAGTGAGATATAAGAGGGATTTCCACTGTTCAGGATCTAAATAGCTGCAAGCATGACTTTTAATAGTGAAAAATAGTGGAGGTGCTGGTGTTGGACTGGGGTGGGCAAAATTGTTGGACTATAACTTGGTGTTGTGTGATTTTTAACATTAGTAGTGAAGTGATGAATACTGATAATGAGCAAGATAGAATTGGATGAAGGCAGTGTAGGGCTGGGAGGTAAAGAGATAGGATAAAACAAAGACATGCAGTAGTACCTTTCACAACTCCCACACATAAAAATATGATAACCAGATAATCTGCTTGCTGTAATGTTGATTTGAAGGATAAGTATATGCAAGCACACTGGAAATAACTCCCTTATTCTTCATTAAAATAGTGCCTTGGGATCTTTTATTTCCAACTGAGAGGGCAGATGTAACATAGTATCCAAAAGCTGGCATCTCCAAGAATGTAGCACTCTCTGAATAAGAGGCTGCAATGTCAACCTAAATTTTGGTGCTCATATTGGAGTAGAGCCATGAACCTAGAACTTTCTGACTTTGAGGCTAATGGTCTTACAAATCAACCACTGGTTACACTAAAATGTTTCAAAACAGACGTGGAATTTAATGCTTGCTTGCACTGGAAGTGCCAGTGTAATGGAGTGGGAGGGTACTGAGTGAAGATCCCATAGCACTCCTGACCCTTGGTTCTAATTAGGTCAGCTCTTTTTTTAAATCAGAAGGCTCAGGGTTTAGAACAGATGAGATTTGAACTTGGATCACCTGACTCACGACAAGAGCTCTTTAAATCCTAGTCTAAGTTTTAAAAAGCAATTATTTGATCTATTTTTCTAAACAACCTGATTGCTACTATTCTTTCGCACCTCTGGAACAGGTGCGACTATGAACCTGGGTTCCCAGGTCCAGGAATAGGGACACTACCACTGTGCCATAAGAGGGCCCAAGGGTTAACCAGAATGCCTCCAAGGTTGAAAACATTGTGCTTTGTATTCAGTTCTTGCCCTTAACAGATTTTGCATGTCGATATTTAATTGATGGTGGTTAGTAGTTTATAAAAGAAACCAGTCACAGTGATTTTGATGGTGACAATGTCACTTAGTTGTGTGTGATGACACTTCTGGGTTAAAGACAAGCTCAGAAAAGCTTTGACTGTAAATGTTTGATTGGCTACACGGATGATTACTGGTGGTTAAAGGGGGATAAAATGAAAAAAGAAGCCAGGGTGATTTTGGTGGTGGGAAAGTCGCTCGCATATAAATAAAGAGCTCAGTTCTAAAGGGCTATTTTGGTATCTCTGAGCCAGAAGGCCCAG
The DNA here is from genome assembly GCF_037043375.1 of Chiloscyllium plagiosum. Lineage (NCBI taxonomy): Eukaryota > Metazoa > Chordata > Chondrichthyes > Orectolobiformes > Hemiscylliidae > Chiloscyllium > Chiloscyllium plagiosum. The sequence goes on from NW_028270144.1 coordinate 77,221,577, forward strand.
GTTCAAGCCCACCATCTACTCCAGGAGTGTGTCATAACATTTCCTCACTGCTGGTTGGTAAATAGTGGACGAAAATAAAGCAGTCCCAGCTACCAAAAGGAAGAAAGAAATTCTATTCTAAAGAGTTCTTGTGGTGCAGTGGTAGTGGTCCTACTTCTGAGTCAGGAGGCTCATGTTCAAAACCTATCTAATCCAGAGTTGTGTAATAACATCTTGGTAACCAGTTGATTAGAAAATAGGTATTTTTTTTAAAAAAGCTGAATTTTATGCCCTAGGAATCCTTCTGTCAGGCACAGAGGTGCTTTTTTTGTACAAGCTGCTGCACACCATTCACTTAGTGTGGGGGCAGGCCATTTGGCCCATTGAGTCCACACCGACCCTCCGAACAGAATCCCACCCCTACCCTAGCCCTGTAACCCCACGTTTCCCCATGGCTAATCCACCTAGCTTGCATAACCCTGGACATTATGGATAATTTACCAGGACTGATCTACCTAACCTGTACATGTTTGGACAGTGGGAGGAAACTGGAGCACCCAGAGAAACCCATGCAGACACAGGGAGAACATGCAAACTCCACACAGATAGGCTGCCAAGGATGGAATCAAATCTAGGTCCCTGGTACTATGAGGCAGCAGTGCTAACCAGTGAGCCACCATGACACTCATATAATGCTTAATCCGTCACCTGACATGCCTTGCCATGCGTAATTATCAGCAGGTGGCAAGGATCCCCAGCGAATCCTTCCACTTTCCAGCAGGGTCCTGGGGTGCAGGGTTATTGCGGCAGGTAACCGCAGATTGCTGAAGTTCACGGACTCCAAACCAGCTATTTATTTTGGGATGCTGTGGAATCCATGGATCAATATATATAGGTCATAGGCAATCACACTCCCTTTTTACTGGTTTGAAAAGTCTTTTATTGTGCTTTTGGTTGCACTTCAATCTCACGCTCCTGATCAGAGGATCTCCCAATGGATCTGCTCGTGGGCCTGACCAAGTTGGCCATTAACAGGCTCAGGGAGTCACGGCTGCTGATTGTCAGACTGCAGCTAAATTTGTGCCCGGGTGCCCTTGGAGAGGGAGCATGTACAAATGCTCTCAATGCCTTTAGAGAGAGGTGGGCAGGGTAGAGTGCTTTATGTCTCCTTCCAACTCCATTTTGATTTAGCCCGCTCTCTCTGTCCCTAACTCTCCCTTAACCTTTAATGGTTTGCATTTAACAGGCGTTGCATGGACATTGTTCAGTTGGAAAACATGGGTTATTTACTGGTGGTGGTTAATAAAAGGAAATGGCAGGCCACGGGTGAGGTGGAGGGAAGAAAGAAATGCTCAGCAGTGTGTAAGATACTACCGGATATAAAAAGGTAAAATAAGCAAATAAAAGAGTTCAGTTCTCTATCTCTCCTTCTCTCCCTCACCTTTGATACTCTGCATCCATTCTTATGAGCATTGAATGTAGTTTAATCAGTTGGAAAACACAAATGATTTACTGGTGGTGTTTATTCGATAAAAAAGCCAAGGATGATGGGAGAAAAAGGTTTGGTTGCATGTAAGAGCACTTCTGAATACAAAAAACAGAGTTTGGTTCTCCTGTCTCATCTTTGGTGTTATTGCAATGCCCGTAATGGATTCTTTATGTAAATCGACTAACTAGAGGATTTACTGGTGATTATTAATAAATGAAAACTGGCGCCTTCTTGTGGTTCAGTGATAATGTCCAGGTGGTTCAGATTCAAATCCCACTGGCTCCACAGCTCTGTAATAACATCTTTGAACAGGTTGATTAGAAAATTGATTTAAATTTAGAAAATTAATAATGTCACAGGTGATTTGGTTTGGGAAAAGCCTTGGCACTTCCAGATGTAAAAATAAAGAGCTCAATTCTCACATAATTTAATTAATTGGACACACAGATGATTTACGTGGTGAGGGATATTTGATGAAAAAAAATACGGGTGATTTGGTGTGAGGAACTAAACAATTCAGTTGTATGTGTTAACATTTCTAGATTATTTTTAATAAGTGCTGAGTTTGTCTAGGGTCATGTAGTGCAGTGGTAGTGACCCTACCTCAGGGCCAGTAGATCTGGGTTTACCTGTTTAGGTGAAATGTCATATTCTGTCTGAGCAGGTTGATTGAAAGACCAAGTTCTTTACAACTTTATATTGATTTAGTCCCTTCATTTTCTCTCCATCCTCTTCCCTCACCTTTGGTGTTATTGCACTGCCCCTGATGGGATTTGCAGGTAAATTGGTCATTAATTGGGAACACGAGTGATTCAGAAGTGGGGTAAAAACCATTTATTGGTGTGTGAAAGCATTCCTGGACATAATAAAGAAAAGACCTTGATCCTCACAGCGGTGATTTCGTGATAAATTTTTTTTAAATTCTAAAGGTATTCTTGGAAGCCCTTTAGTGTAGTGACAGTGTCTATATCTCAGGGCCACAAGGCCCAGGGTCAGGCTCCACCTGCTCCAGACATGTTTCATAGCACACCTATGCAGATTGATATAAATAAAAGTAAATATCAACCATTTTTTGATATCTTGATATATAGAGTGGACAGCACAGTGGCTCAGTGGTTAGCACTGCTGCCGCACAGCGCCAGGTACCCAGGTTCAATTCCAGCCTCAGGTGACTGTATGGAGTTTGCACATCCTCCCTTGTTTCTGCGTGGGTTTCCTCCGGGTGCTCCAGTTTCCTTTCACAGTCCAAAGATGTGCAAGTTAGGTGAATTGGCTGTGCTAAATTGCCCATAGTGTTCAGGGATGTGTAGGTTAGCTGCATTAGTCATGGGAAATATAGAGCAATATGGTAGGGGAATGGGTCTGGGTGGGATACTCTTTGGAGGGTCAGTGTGGACTTGTTGGGCTGAATGGTTTGTTTACACCTTGTAGGGATTCTACATTTCTATGGGATTCTTATGATTCTAAAAGCTTGGCTCAGTTTACTGGTTTGGACTTATCAGATGTCTCTGTTCATCGTTTTGGTGTGTTTTTCCAATGAAAGAGAATTGTAGTGATTGTAATGAAATCAGTCAGTTGAACCTAATAGAAAATGAATTCCCTGATTGGGACTATTAATCTGGCCCAATTAGGGACCTTTGTCTCTTATAAAAGGATAAATGTCAGGGATATTGGGGCCATGAATGGTTGACTCAGTGCTATTGTCAAAGGCTATGCATTTATAAATAAAGGGTGGTTAGTAATGGGATGCTAGCCTCTGAAAAGTTATTTCAAGAATGAGTTTTTTTTAAATTTGAACAACAACAAAGATAAGAGTTTGGTTCTCATCTCCTTCCAACCCCATTTTGATTGCGTTTCCTCCTTCTCTTCCTATCCTTCCCCAGTTCCGATCGTTGTACACCCCCTGTTGAGCAGAGCTTGTGACTTGGTATTTTATTCGACAGGTGATTTGGTGAAGGAGGTTGGTTCCTACCTGGCACTAATGGGATTGTGTGTGTGTAGGCTGGTTAGAGAACTTCTTCATGGGCCTACTAATGGGCTTGGCTAATGTAGCATCAAACAGCCCAAAGAGCAGGCCATAGAGGGGGTGGCAATTCTTGATGGCCTGCCTCATTTCTGCAGGTCCGTGCAAGCCAGGTGTCCTCGGAAAGGGAGAACACATAATCTCCCCACCTAACAACATTTTTATTTAGTTCCCTCCCTTGTTCCCCCAAATTTGGTTGGATCTTTGTCATTGTTACACTGTTGCAGGTGGTCAGTACTTGTAATTTGTTCACATTGGTAAATATGGTGGTGTGTTTCTTTATGGATTAATAAAAAGAGCTCAGTTCTTCCCCAGTTAGAAGTTGACTTCCAGATAGGGAAAGAGTTCAGAAGGGAGAGGTGGAAACTGGTTTGTTCAAAACATAGATTTACAATAAAACCTTTGTAAATCACTGAAAGTCTTTGATGCTTTATTCAACATCTGTATATCAGTCTTGAACAGCCAATCTGCCAGATATGACTCCTTCTCATGTAACATGCATCCAATGGAGGGACTTCCAGAAGAGAGACTCTCATGAAGCCATTCCAAGTTCTGAAACTGACTCTCCTATAGGTTTGGAGCCTCCATTGATGATCCTTTTACAAGCCCTACTGCAGCACCACTCCCACCACTCCCAGTACCATTGCTGGTATTAGAGAGAGTGGCACCACCCTGATCCAGAAAGTGCTGCCAGAAATTGCCCCTGCTGAAACTAGGAACCCATAATTGTCCCAACTGGTCTCTTGAAATTGGCTGTGATGGGGTTACCAATGGCACGCCAATCAATAGACAGGCAAATAGTGCGATTATTAAATCCTGTCCATAGATAAAGGGCAGAGTTTACTGCCCTCTCTGTGGTGAGCTTTGTAGTAGACCACATTTCCAGTGCTTCCTGCCATTGCCTTGATTCTATCCATTGTGGTAAGGCCATTGGACAACCTTTCTGCACTACTGCCAATTGAGAACCTAAGTGGAAAACTAATGTCCACAAGGGCTTCATTCTGCTGGAGCTATGTTCACCTTGTGGCAGCTAGGAGGCTTGTGGCAAATCCAAAGTTGCTTGGGGGTTTCCAGGAGGCACATTCAAAGGCATGTGGTACCTGATTGTGGCACTGATATTGGAAAGATGCTGCCAACACACTCCTGCCTGGTTCTGTTAGCCATCCAAGGCCTCTGGTGGGGGGAGGAGGGGGGTGGGGTGAGGGGGGGCAGTACCAGCAGCTGCCTAGTGCCACTGCAGAGCAAACAAGAACTGCCTGTGACTGGCTGGTAGCTCTCATTAGTGGGTCTTCCATCTTCCATGGGGTTTTTGATCTCAGCGATAATTATTAATTATGGTGACCCTTCCTGAAGAGACTCTTGGTAACTTTTCAGTTAATGGTCAGACCCTGAGCACTGCAATTAACTTCCATCCAAGCATTTTAAAATTGAGGCATTGCTGTGAGCCACTGCAGGTCAATGTAAATACATTGTTGGATGAATGGGGCATAGTATAAGTTATGAAAAGGTAGCAGTGTTTGTTTGACAATTAGTATAAAGAGGATTCAAGGCAGGTGGTCAGCCAGACGAGCATTGGAATTGAGAGCTAACAAAGGGTTGAGGATTTCAACAAACTTCAGAGAACTATTTTGCAAGAAACTATTGAAATGTAAACCTTTTTTTTGGAATATAATTACAGTATCCTTTTGAACTTAAAAGCTTTCTTGGTCATGAAATTATTCTATCTTCTAAGTTAATTTTTACAAGGTGAAAAGAACCTCATCAGGCTTTGCATACTGTGATCAATAAGCCATTAAACCAGAAGAAGACTTAAAATTAATGATTGAAGGTCAGTTGTGTTTCCCCATAATGTGTACTAGTCTCAATGATGTAAAGTTTTCATTTGCAGCATAACATACTCGTTTATAGTTACTGTAGGCTTTCAAATCTGATTACGAAACATGTGTTGTTTGCCCTCAAGTTATTAAAAGTAATATATTCTTTTAACAAGCATATTTAATTAAAATTCAGCAAAACAGAATGAGAATCAAGGAGCCATGAGAATCCTGTTGAACAGGTCTAGTCAACTAAAGTAAAACTTCAGGTTTTATCTGAAGTAAAGCTTGACAGTGTATTGGGAGTTTCTTAAAATGTAGGCAAGCCAGATGATTACAGAAGTATTAGCCTGTTTTGTCCAGTAACTCGTAACCACGGAGCATCCATAGGAAGAAGGCATCTCATCACAACAATTACCAAGATGAGCAGGTCAATCAGCAGATTCTGCTGCTGAGTCACCTTAATCTGGCCTAATCGCAACCTGTAATCTTAGGTGATGCCAAAAATAATTTGTCCACTCTACTGCATGAAAAAATCCTCTCCACTGTGCCATGAGCCAAAACGCATTTGATTTCTATTAATTTGTGTCAGGATCTGGGCATTGCTGACTGAGCTAGCATTTATTGCCCATACCTTGAGAAGGTGTTGGTGAGTGCCACTTTAAGCCATTGCAATCCATGTGGTATAGAAACACCCAGTGTGCTGTTAGGGAGAAAAATCCAGGATTTTGATCCAAATTCAATGAAGGAAGAGTGTTATAGTTGCAAGGCAGAACGCCGTGTGGCTTGGAAGGAAAATTGCCAGATGATGGTGTTCCATGTATCTGCTGCACTTGGCCTTCTATATGGTAGAGTTTCGGGTTTTAGAAAATGTTGCCAAAAGAACCTTTATGAGTTGTACAGAGTACACAATGCTGCTGCTGTGAGCCGATGCTGGAGTGAATGAATGTTAAAAGTGATGGTTGGGGTGCCAGTCAAGCAGACTGTTTTGTTCTGGATGGTGTGAAGCTTCCTAGGTGTTGTCAGAGTTTCACCTATTCACGCAATGGACAGTATTCCATCACACTGCTGACTTGTGCTTGACTTTGAGGAGACAGGAAGTAAGTTACTCTGCAGAATCCTCAGCTTCAAAACTTTTCTTGTATATCCGTATTTACATGGCTTGTCAAGTTCACTTTCTAGTCAGTGGTAATCCCTAGGATGCTTTAGCTAGAAATAAATTATCAAAAATCCTATTCTCATCACCTATTGATACTTTATCCAGCTATACATAGACTGTTCAGTACAAACAGACGGATGAACTTGGAGCCTGGATTAATGCATGCAATTATGATATTGTTGATATCACAGAGCTATGTTTGGAAGAGGGACAGGATTGGCAGCTAAACACTCCAGGATATCGATGTTTTAGACAAGACAGAGGAAGAAGCAAAAAAGATGGGGAGTTGCATTACTGGCTAGGGAGTGTATCACAGCTGTATTGAGGGATGATACCCTGGAGGGATCTTGTACTGAGGCATTATGGGTAGAACTCAGGAATGGGATTGTGCTGGAGACCTCACAGCTGCCAGTGGGAGACTGAGGAAGGTATATATAGACAGATTCCGGAAAGATGTGAAAATAACATGGTTGTTGTGATGAGTTATTTTAACTTCCCCATGTTGACTGGGACTCTGTTAATGCCAGGAGTTTGGGTGGGGAGCATTTTGTTAGGTGTGCCCAGGAATGTTTTTAAAACAGTATATGGATAGTTCAACAAGGGAGGGGTACCCATACTGGATCTGGTGTTGGGAAATGAGCCCAGCCAGGTAATTAGAGTTCAGTAGGGAGCATTTTGGGAATAGTGATCATAATTCCATTGGGCTTTTGGATAATTATGGATAAAAACAAGCGTGGACCTTGGATGAAAGTGTTAAATTGGGGGAAGGCCAACTGTTACATAATTAGACAAGAATTGGAGAATGTGTTTTGGGATCAGCTGTGTAATGGTAAATTCACATCTGATATGTCGGAGTCTTTTAAAGACCAGTTGATTAGATGCAGATCAGGTATGTGACAGGAGTGGTAGGATTTGGAAAACTTGGATGACAGGGGAAATTATCAGCTTAGCCAAAAAACAGGAAGGTATAGGTAACTAAAAACAGACAAAGTCCTTGAAGAATATGGAAAAAGTAGGAAGGAGTTCAAATAGAAAATTAGGAGAGTGAAGATGTATCCCAAGCATTGTAAACCTATATTAGGAGCAAGAAAGTAACTCGGGAAAAACTAGGCCCACTCAAGTAGGTTATGTGTGGAGCCAGAGGAAATGGGTGAGATCCCTAATGAGTATGGTACACCTGTATGGGGGAGGGATGTTGAGGTTAAGGAAAGGTGTGTGAATACGTCCAGGCAGGTCACCTTAATGAAGGAGGAAGTATTGGGTGTCTCCAAATGTATTAAGGTATAAAAGTCACCAAGACCAGGTGGGATCTATCCTAAGATACTGTGGGAGGCAAGGGAGGGGATAACTGGGCCTTAACAGATATCTTTGCATCCTCTTTGGCCTCAGGCGAGGTACCAGAGGAGTGTAGATAGGCAAATGTTGTTCCATTGTTTAAGAGGAAACAGAGATAATCTAGGTAATTACAGGGCGATGAGCCTGATGTCAGTGTGGGGAAGCTGTTGGCAAAGGTACTGAGAGACAGCATTTATTCACATTTGGAAGCAAATGGACCTGTTAGTGATAGGCAGCATGGGTTTGTGTGGGGAAAGTATGTCTCACCAACTTGAGGAGGGCACAAGAACGATGATGAGAAAAGGCAGTGGATGTTGTCTACACAGACTTTATGAAGGCATTTCGTAAGTTACTTCATGGCACACTGATACAAAAGGTAGAATCTCATGGAACCTGGGGTGAGCTAGCTAGATGGATATAAAATTGGCTTAGTCACAGAAGATGAAGAGTAGTGGTGGAAGGTGCTTTTTTGGAATGGAGATCAGTAACTAGTGGTGTTCTGCAAGGATCAGTGTTGGAACCCTTGTTGTTTGTAATATATATAAATGATCTGGAGGAAAATGTAGGTGGTCTGATAAGTAAGTTTGAAGATGAGGAAAGCATTTTTTCTGTTATGGAAAAATCTGGAACTGGGGTCACTGTTTAAATTGGAAACCAAAATAAGGAGAGAATTTTTTTCTTGGACAGTGTTGAGAGTCTTTAGCATTTTCTTCCTCAAAAAGCTTGAGTCCTTGAATATTTTTAAAGCTGATGTAGATAGATTTTTGATTAGCAAGGGGGTAGAGGTTATCTGACAGATGGGAATGTGGAATAATCAGATCAGCCAACATGTTACTGAATGGTATAGTAGGCTTGAGTGGCTGAGTGGCCTGTCCCTGCTCCTAATTTGTAAGTTCATAATAGAGGGGATAATGCATTAGTGTCATGCTGTGCTTGACCGGGAAGTATATGCATAGGACATTAGATGCAAAAGTGGAAAAGTATTGCATTTCTCTGCTGTGACATGGATAAAGAAATTCACCTTGCTCAACTCTTCCTCTCATTCCAAAATAAGCCATTGAGGATAGTGTACCTGGAAGACCAGTCAAGAATAACTGAGAAGATCTGAATCAATTATTTCTGGCAAGACTGTAATTTGAAGCCCAAAATGCCAATCTTTAAAACAAGTCTTAACCATTTGTCTGTAGAATGTACAATAAGGATGATGAGAGAAATAAAAACAGTACACACTCACTGACATATTTTTGGTTTGCATAATTTACTCGTGAAGAGATAAAATGGTCACCATTGCTGGCAGACACTGGCATGATCTCATTATAATAAAGGGTGCATGTTCATTTTCAGGACACATCAGCCAAGGGTTACCTTGGATTACATAAAATGCTGTTGCCAGTCTGCATGAGTTCAGATTTAAGCTTTTGCAAGAGGTTCATACAGGGATGTTTCTCTACCCATATAAATAATGGATATAATTTCTGTATAGAACATTTTATTCCACAACTGCTTAAAATACAAGTTATAATTGAAACATATTTTGTTATATGTTTTTTCATTATATTGTCTACAAAGATACTTAGTTATTGCATGCCAAGTGGATTTGTGCAGCATCCCTATAGTCTGCAAACTCCTCCCTGTACTACATTTCTGATGCTGTTGTGTATGTTAATGGAATACACATGATCCTCTCGTTATAGACTACCTTTCACTTTTCACATCCTCTATTTAGCAAAAAAACCCATTAGGGGTTCAACTGTAAATCATTCTACATAAGCAGTTATAAAATCAATTCTCCATGTTTATTGTTTGGGCCACTATATATTATGTGGTGTTCTGAAACTTCTCAGGAATACAGACATTTATGACATATTAATGATTACTCCTGTGGCTAGCTGGGAACTTGTTTTAATTAGTCTCTGTACTAATCCTGAATCCAGAAGCAACCAGCAACAATTTCAGAATAATGATGATGATTTGCAGAACCGACATTGCAGTGATGTCTGTGTAGTCTGTGGCCAACTAGTGGGTAATTAGTTGTTATGTCATGTGTGGCATGAGCAGTTTGTACCAGCAGCCCACATTGTATCTGTATAACCAGACTCCTCATTGTCTGGCTGCCAAGCAAAGTTTGACACTTTAATATTGGCAGGTTTCTCTCCTAAGCCTCTGGTCTGGCACTAGTCTGACAAACTATTCAAGCATCTGACTGAACACAAAATGTTTCCTCCACAGGGACTATGGACTGAATATCAAATAACCGTTCTGTCCATAACCTTGATGTGTATTGAGCAGTGTGTATATTCCCTATTCAAATTCTTAAATATTTGTAAAAACATAGCATACAATCAAGTTATTTTGCATTCTATTTGTGTTACTTGTACCACATCATACAGATGGATCTTCTAAAGCATTCCTAGGTGTTGAGAAGAGGTTGTTGAGACCACTGCCATCTGGAAAGTAAGACCAATCAGAAATGGGATGCTGTCCAATAATTCTAACTCTTCTTTAGACTTTGTTTAAACATAGTTGTCACCTACCTATAGACAGATAGGTGTTGTAGTACATGTGATCTCTTTCTGTTCTGTCCTTGCTGTTTCAGATGTCTCATCAAGCACTCAGTGAACAGACTGTGCTGAAAACCCATTGAGCATAATGCATTTAATATTTTGTTTGAACTTTGTTTCTTCTCTCTACTTTTTCTGTATTTATTTTTCGTCATTTTGCCATGAACAACCCAAAAACCGATGAAAATTCAAATCGATTCCAGTGGGGAATTATCCAAACTTACCCAAAGCTGTCCTGATTTTCTTCAGTTACATAAGGGTGCATATGATTGTAAATTATTGGAACTAATAAACTAACTGATCTGCCATTTTGATAATTCAACCAGTTCTGTTTATTAAAATGCCTGGGTTTCACAATTTGGAATTGTCAACAGGAACAGGAATAACTTTTGAAGTGCTTCAGGTGATTAAGAATAAAATCTATGGAATGGTTCCTTTAAGGAAAAGTTGGATCAAGAAATAAATGTTGCAAGGGACAGGATACAGGGCTATTACTTCTCAAGCAGAGCAATTAGCTTTGAAGCTGCCTTTCCCTTGGAATTCTAATCCTTGGAGCTTAGTGTGCTGATTTGAAATGGTTGTTGTACTGTACTCTGGTGGAGCTGTTAGGGCTCCCAGCACATGTTTAAGCAGTGAACCTGGGTTTTTGATTGTAATCTATACTAAGCTACTTTAAGTCCGTGTATCCCATTGAAACTAAATGTGAATCGCTAATGTAAAACAGTCTATACTGTTCAGAACTGAGACTCTGGTATCCATGGAAATTTCATCTGAAATCAGACTGTGGTCCTGAGTTTGCATTTAACATGTCTTCCTGTTCTTACAAATGATGTTTATCTTCAAATGCACTTTGAAAAAGATCAATGAGAAAAGACGCAGAATTCCCTACACAGCAATTAAAGATGTTGGAGTTTATCAATAATTGCCTTATGAATATTTCAAAATCTGGACATTCTTAAAACAATTAAGAACAACAGGGTGATTCCATGCAGAAATGAATAATGGGAAGGTGCCAGTAATAATACATTTACATTTAAACCCCCCCCCCCCCCCCACACACACACGCACACATATTCAGTTCAAAATGTAAAATTGTATGTATAAGGGGGAAGTAATTTGTTCACTTAGCACCACAGTCTACACAGATTTACCTTGCTTCCTCATGGCAGGCAGTACAATGGTCTGCTGTGTGTGTCCACATGTCACAGTGATACCTTTGAAGAATTGCATCATGGGTTGTGCAGATAGTGGCCAGCAGCATTGCTTACTTCTAGAAAATTGAAGAAGGCTATGAGTACAAATTTCTCCACTTAAAAGTTTTGCATGACACGCGCATTTCTGGGAAATGTCGCACCTTTTCATTATTGTATGTCACACTGACTGACGCACTAAAACCAGCTACTCATTATACTTACTCATCATTCTCGCTCCATCTCTTGAACAATTGGCATAGTAATATTGCATTGGATAACCATTCAGGGAACTCAAACACCATGCAATGCAGCATTTGAACACTGGAGCATTTTCTGAAGCTACAAAAGAGGTGCGATGGTAGCTGCTTTAATAAAGATTTTCATTTTTGTTTCCTTACCTAACGAAAACTGAACATGTGTATCCTTACCATTCAACCGTCACTATTTTTCTGTCACTCAGTTCAGAGAAGTCTACTGGGAGGTGTGGACATTTCTGATATGAGATTAGGTAACTAGCAGAGACCCACTGAGAGTGATATAGTTCATGAGAATACCAGAGGATTTAGGAGTAAGTATGGAGTCTTGGCATTAGTGAATGCTCTATCGAAGACAATCCAGATTGCAGCAACCACAGACACCAGTGTGATAAATATGGATGAGCATCATTCTGCTGAAGGCTTTCAAGACCATACAAAGACAAATCGAATGCAAGATTATGATAGGGTTCCGTTTGATGCCCAGTGCCAATGTCTAAAAATGGTTTAACCCTTTCTAACAATCCCTGAGTGAGAGGACCAAGAACATCTGACACTGTCCTACCTCTCACCCACTATCCACTCTCCTAAACAGCCATTTGGAATAATAGCTGCTGATTTTGATCACTGATTATTTGGTCTGGAACCTATTTGGGAAGTTTGGTATCAATTGGTTTTCAAAAGCTCTGGAACGAAATTTCTCTGGTACTCAGATCTAAGATTTAGTAGAAGTGGTAAATTTGGAATCTATCACATGAGGCCAGTTTCTCTCTTCACATTGACTCTATGGAGTTTTTTCAGTCAGCGTCTTCAAATATACACTCATATCAAGGTAGTGCTGCCCATGCAATTACACTAGCACTATTGTCTGCTGACACAAATCCTTCTGGGATTTATAAGAGGACTACCTCAGCTCCACAGAACTCATGAAACCACAAGGCAGCCGCACTGGCCTTCAGGCATCACTTCAGCGTAGCACCAGGATTCAATTAAGAAAACTACAGAGAGGCCTCAAGGGTGGGTACTGAGTTAACAAGCACAAACTGTAAATATAAATGTGCGCTGTTTAAACAATTTTGTGGTATTAAATCCATTATTCCAATATTAATTTGTTGTTGCTTTTTTGTGCTTTAGAATGTGTTTATGAGCTTATTTATAATAGGATCTACTTCCTTCCGTGCCTCCTGACTGAAACATTGCTTCTCCTATTTCATTGCAAGGAAAGAACATATTTTGTAGATCCTACTTTAAGGTATAAGTTTAAGGTAATACTGTTTAGAAAGAAAAGACTTGAATGTGTCACCCCTTTCATGACCTTGGGAGTACTTTTCAAGTGTGATGACTATTACAATGCAAACAAATATAGCAACAATTTGGCAATAACAAGGTCCCACGAACAGTAATAAAAGCAACATGTAATCTGTGTGAGTGATGTTTGTTGAGATATAAAGATTGGGCACAACACTGGGGACAGTTTTCTTCCTGATCTTATTTGAGTGGTGTCATGGGATTTCATAGCTGTTATGTTCACCAGAGATAGCAAGCAGGACCATTGTGTTATATTGCTTTCAAAACCTCTGACAACACAGTACTCTTCCAGCACTGTGCTGAAATATCCACTAGATTATTCAAAGTATGACGGAAAAACAAGATTTTCTGACTCAGAGGTGAGAATATGCCACCATGCCAAATCTGTCAGCTAAGTTCAGCATCTTCTCTTTTTACGTAGTCAGTTCTCATGCAGTGTTGTAACACTTCTCTTTAGCTTCTTACTGTTTCTGATTAAGACCTTTTGTATGCATATGGGCACAATTTCAACATTTGCAGATGATACAAAGCTGAGAAGCAATGTGAACTGGGGAGGATAATATGGAACTTCAAAAGGATAAATGTTGGAATGGGCAGAGAAGTGGCAGATGAAATTAATGCACAGATGTGGGTAGGGATTCATATTAGTAGGAAGAAAGTAAAGAGATATTGCAAACCAAATGGTACAATTCTGAAGGGAGCGAGGAAGCAGCAGAACCTGGCCTAATGGTATTATCACTGGATTGTTAATCCAGAGACCCAAGTAACATTCTGGGAACCTGGGTTCGAAACCTGCCATTGCAGATGATGGAAAATGATTTCAATAAAAAAAAATCTGAAATTAAATATCTAATGATAACCATAAATTGATTGTCAGGAAAAACCCATCCTAACCTGGTCTGGTTTGCATGTGACTCCAGACCCACTGCAATGTGGGTGACTCTTAAATGCACTTGGGGCAATTAGGGATGGACAATAAATGCAGCAACTTCCTCATCCCATGAATGAATAAATAAAAATGAAAAAGCTGCTTTCCTTCAAAAAGAGATGTTTGAGAGGAGATGTCATGGTATTCAAAATCTTGGTATTCAAAACCTGTTCAGAGTAATGGGAAGACATTGTGGCAATTGGGAAAAGCATCGATAGTGACATGGAGGAAACCATTTTCATGCAGCAAGTGGTTTGAGTCTGAAACACATTGACTGAGAGTGTGGACAGCACAGGATTATTGGAAGTGTTGAAAAGAGAATTGGATTTTTATCTGAAAAGAAAGAATATGCAGAGCTATGGAGAGAGCTGCTACCACGTTGAACTGATTCAAAGATGGCAGGTCATTGGCCACCCTCTGTGCTGTAGGAATGCTATGATTGTGTGAAATTAATTCAGCAAAATGTTTGTGTAAAATTAATACTGAGTATTTAAAAAGTAAGTGCATTGTTTTTCAAAATAGGCCACATTGTTGGTATTTATGAATATGTTTAAATGATCATATACACTCTAATATCTTTTAAATTGTACATCCAACACAAAATGTCAAGTTCATAGTTATAAAGAGTTTGATTTCCAATCTGTCCATACCCTACAACTTGTCCCAACAGTGTTCAAGCTTTAAACTAAAGGGGAGTGTGTCCCCAGGTAGCCTTGGTGGGTAATGAGGTAATGTCCTGAGTCGTTGTGAGCCTGATTTACATTTAATCAATATTGCTGGAATAGTGATCAAGAAACCTGACAGCAAAATGAACAATGGAGCTATTGACTTCAGAGGTCAGTGTTTTTTACAGGAGTCTTTGTGGGCCAGGAGAAGGAGGGATGCTTCATCCAGGCCCTCAGAAAGGCTTCATCCCTCTCCCTATCATTGTCAATCCATCCCCAAGATCCAAGGAATGACCTACGTCCTGCTTTACAATCTGATCAAGACCTGTTGCTTATTTTCCGAACAATTTAGCTAGCTGCTGAGCTAGCAAATGTAAGGAGGAAAGTGAGAAATGAAGAAATTTAAGGAAAATATGAGCTCTTTCTGTTAAATTGGACACATGCATTCCCATCTGTGGCATTGCTGGGATTTCCCTTGCATTATGTGCTGCCCCTCCCCCCCCTCCTAACCCTGCACTCTTCCCATTGCCCTGTGAATGATTGAGGGGGCGGAGTATTTCTGCTCATTGTAATTGAATAAAAAATCTCTAACAATCACCTTGTTGGATTTAACAGAATGGTCTTCTAATTATTGGGCTGTATGCACACAAATTTGTCAGAAGACCACAGAGAGGAATGTCTGGTTGGGTGAATAAGAGCTGATCAGTCCACAATCTTACCAAACTTCACAGCGGTTGTTTTGTTTTCCCCCTGAATTAGTTTATTTTTCAAAATTTTGGAAGCTATAACTATTGTCTCTGTTTTGTTGATAGTGGTAGAATGGTAATATTCGTTATGTTAGTAATCCATAGCCCTGATGTTATCTTCTCTGTGGCATGAAAACTTGCAGATCTAAGACAGACACCCTGCTGACTCACGATGAGCAATGTCATGGGAGATATGCTGTCAATTTAATAAAATTTCATGTGACCTTTAGCATGCTTCCCTATTACAGCTCAGCATCACACTCATATTATCATTTTTACATACAATTTCTCTGTGTCATTTTGCAGACTTTCAATTTCTTCCCAAGTAATTTATTCAAGCTCAGTGCAAATTTCTCGCAGTTAATTGGCTAGTATGCAAATGTATTAATTATGCTTTCTGTTTGATAAATCAATCTTACGTGCAGCTTTTCGGAAAGGAGATAATGACCTATATGAAGCAGTTAAAGTTTGAACTACTTTTTGACACCATTTTGTCTACCATTCTGTTCCCATGAGCCAATCTATTAAAATAAAATTTCCAACCTAATAGAAAAACACATTTCAGAGTAAAGATAACATAATTGCACTTCATATTGTCTTTTGTGTATTTGTCTAGCATCGTTAGATTATTTATATAAGGTGGAATTTCAGAGAGCTGCTGTCTTTGCAGAATTTCTCACTTTGCCTCAGGATTAGTTTCTCAGTGCATCTGAAAGTGGCAGCTGGCATCTTGTCATGGTGTAAAAAGATTTTTCAGTTTCTTTTCTTTCGAAAGCAATATGAGAATAAATTTTCAATTTTTCACTGACAAGCTTACGTTTAATTAATTATGGATTCCTTCACCTTCACTCGAACAGGGCTTGGTCTGGAGACAGAAAAGCAGAAATATTAGTGCCTAATAACACGTTAGTTCATTATTTATATTTTCATTTTTGTCAAAAAATTTCTTTGTTCAATATAGGAAGCTACAGTTGAATTATAAGCTCCGGCTTTGATCATTTCTGTTGCCAGTATCTTAGCTCCTTCTGATGCATTGCTATCCATGTCAATCACCATAAGTCCCTCTGTCTTTATTTTGGCTCCAAAGATAATAAGGGATCTTTCTGTTTCACAGTTACACTGTCTGATCCTTTGCAGTTGACTTGAAAGAAAAGTACGTTTCCTTATTAAAGAAGAATGCTTTTAAAGCCAGACTCTTCCAGAGTCAGAGACGCAGAGGCAGAAGCGCACAAGATGAACTATAAAATTGAGTTATTTTACTTTAGTTAAGTAGAATACTCTACTTTCCCCAAGGAACCAATCAAAAATAATTGATATTTAATATCTATATGCAGTCCTTCTATAAAATGGCAAATCAGTGCTTCCAGACTTTTTACATAATATTTAGCAATTACAGGCTATCCCAGTTCTGCCAAAGACACAGCTATAAAATCGCGTGACCCCCTCTGTTCATAATCCCAGACTCCACCACTCAGTCCAGATCAGTAGTGAACTTAAAAGCCACACTATCTTTGCTGAATCTCATACCTTCCTACAGTGATACAAAACCTCAGGAATCAGTTAGCATTCTCATCCCAGACCACCCCTCGTATTTCAAAAATGTTTAACCCTTTCCTATTGCAGTTAAACACCAAGGAAGTGCCCCCAGCCCCACATCTTCCCTTGTTTCCACGTGCTGCTAAACATTTTCAACTTGAAATGGGAAGGTGTTTATCATCTATTTCCCAAACCAGCAGGCATAAATTTCACCAACATTACATATCAAAGTAATTATCCAGGATTTGTTTATAGTTTCCTTGCTTATGTTTTGAAAACTTTTTGACAACTGTCTGATTTTCAAGTTTTGACTCAGTGCTTGCACATGACCAACCTGTACATGACCAACCTAGAACCATGTTTGAATAATACTGGCAGTCAGTATAACTATTCTGCTGTAGATAGAGTAGACTTGAATAATCCCCCTTCAGCTAACCACATACTTAAGACTTGTTCGTGCAGAAATTTAACTGGTATTTTGCAAACTGTTGCTTTCAAGTACTCCAACACCAGGAAAGTGGAAACTTGAAATCCAATTTATCAAGGTCTTGACATAGTGATATTATGAGCAGTTTTTAAAAAAAATCTGTATATTATTTAGCACCAGTATTTAAAAGATTCAATTGTTTCACATCCTACTTCCTTTTATGAAGGACAAAATGTTTCTTTATAATTTGAAGATTGTCTCTTTGGGAAGATTTTAACTCCTTCAAAAGCTATCCATTGGCGCGGAGTTAAAAATTAGGTTCTTCGTTTTCCTACTTTTTAATTACTTCAATTGTGCACCTTTCTTTGAAGATCTGTCCCTTTTATTTCTCTTTTGAACTATCTGTGTTGCACATTTTCTTTTATTAAACAAAAGGACCATAAATAATCCTGCCCTAGTCAGTACTTGACGAAACCAGACATACTTTAGGAGACCTCTTTTTCCTCAGGCATGTATGTTATGAGATGATACTCTTTTAGACTGTGTTCAGTCACATATCACTGAGTTATGCATAACCCGTGTTTGACATGCCTTACTTCTGTCATCCTCCTTGTATTACAAAAAAATGCAGATTTGAAGTCTACATTTTTTCTTTACCTTTCAAGGCAGTCAGGCAACTACTGTGGTTAGTGCAAGGGTGTTTTCAGTTTTGTTGTAATAAAGAAAACAATCTTTTTGTTACAATTGTGTAATCCTCATGGAGGTCTTAACTTTCAGATGTCAATATATGTAGAGTCCGCAAGTGATTATTTTTGAAAATATACATATTCATCTAAGATCATTGAGGTTGTTCAACAACCTTTGATTTTCCTCGGGTCTTAGGCAGTCCCTCAATCAATAAGATTTGGAGACGCCAATGTTGGACCAGGCTGTACAAAGTTAAAAATCACACAACACCAGGTTATAGTCCAACAGGTTTATTTGGAAGCACTAGCTTTCGGAGCGCTGTTCCTTCATCAGGTGGTTGTGGTGAATACATGAAGGAGCAGCACTCTGAAAGCTGGTGCTTCCAAATAAACCTGTTGGACTATAATCTGGTATTGTGTGATTATTAACCTCAATCAACAATGATTCACTTCCAACCTAGGTCAGTGTGTTCTGAGATGGCTGAGAAGCCCAATACTCAATCTGCCGAGTCTGCCTTATGTGGGGAAGGTGGAGTTTGAAGGGGAGCTTCATTGTTTGGAACATCACTTGGAAGATAATCTTAGGGTGACAAGGTTAAAAGAATGCAGTCTGGGT
The DNA here is from genome assembly GCF_037043375.1 of Chiloscyllium plagiosum. Lineage (NCBI taxonomy): Eukaryota > Metazoa > Chordata > Chondrichthyes > Orectolobiformes > Hemiscylliidae > Chiloscyllium > Chiloscyllium plagiosum. Next base: position 77,240,296 of record NW_028270144.1, read on the forward strand.
GGGGGACTATCTTTTCCCTGCTCAGCAAAGCTCCGACGTTCCTGCACAGTAGTGACTTCCAAAGTCAGTGTCGGGATGGCTGATCAGTGGGTCCAGAACCTTTGAGCAGTGGCTGCGCAGCTTAGAGGGAATATTGATTGGTTGAAGGTCCATAATTTCAGCTCAAGGACATCGCCGCAGGAACTCCTCAGAGGAGTGGCTTGTACTAAGTCTTCTTCGGCTGCTTCATCGATGATCTTCCCTCCATCATAAGGTCAGAAGTGGGGATATTCTCTGATGACTACACAATGTTCAGCTCCATTCATGACTCCTCCGGCACTGAAGCAGTCTATGTGAAGCAAGACTAGGACAATACTAGGTTTGGTCAGATAGGTGGCAAGTATCAATGGTGCCACACAGCTCCCATCCCAACAAGAGAGAATCTAACTATTGTCCTCTGATATTTGATGGTATTACCATTGCTGAATTCCCTCACTATTGATATCCAGTGAGTTCTTATTGAGCAAAAGAGCAGCATGGTGACTTAAGTGGTTAGTACTGCTGCCTCACAGCGCCAGGGACCTGGGTTTGGTTCCAACCTCTGTGCAAACTCCACACAGACATTCTCCCTATGTCTTGCATGGGTTTCCTCCAGGCGCTCCCATATCGTCCCGTATTCCAAAGAAGTGCAGGTTAGATGAATTAGCCTTGGTAAATATGGGGTTACAGAGATAGGATGGGGTGCTGGGTCTGGGTGGGATGCTCTTCAGTGGGTCATTTATTCAACTCAATGGGTTGAATGGCCTCTTTCTGCACTTTGGAGATTCTGTGATGCCATGAGTAACTCACCTGACTCCCTAAAGTCTGTTACCATTTATAAAAGACAGGTCAGGTGATGGAATATACCATACTAACCTGAATGAATGTGTTCCAACAACACTGGAAACTTGACACAATCCAAGACAAAGTAGCCTGTTTGATTGGCACCCACCCACGCTCTCCATCACTGATGTACGATAGGATAGTATGTACTATGCACAAAATGCACTGCAGAAATTCATTAAGGCTCCATAGATAGCACCTTCCAAACCTTCAATGTTACTATCAACAAAGACAAGGGCAGCAGACACATAGGAACACCACTATCTGAAAGTTCCCCTCCAACCCCCTCACCATCCTGAAATCTTGGAAATCTCTCAATGTTCTTTTAGTTTTCCTAGATTGAAACTGTGTAACTGCCTCCCTGATGGTTTTGTGGATCTCCCAACACTAAATACACTGGAGCAGTCCAAGAAGGCAGTTTATTTCCACCTTCTCGAGGGATGCTAGGGATGGACAATAAAAGTTATGCCCATTTCCCATGAGCTACTAAAATATAACCTGCTCATTGATGCTTAGTTTGAGTTGACTGCCCTTGACTTCAAGGCAGCATTTGACTGAGTATGGCATAATGGTGTTCTGAAGAAGTGTCTTATTGGACTTGAAATATTAACCCTGGCAGCGTTTGTGGGAATAGAAGCAGACCTGGTGAATTTCTCAAGCACTATGTTTTTATTTCAGATCAACAGCATCCATAGTACTTTGCTTTTATGTTGCATTAAGGAGTCATAACAAAACTGGAGTCAAATTATGGAGAACCCTCTTCTGGTTGCAGTCATACTTAGCACTAAGGAAGAATGCTGGAGGTCAATCAATCCATGCCAGGCCATCACTCCTGGAGATCCTCAGGTTAGCATCCCAAACCCAGGGTCAGAGGTGGGGATCTTTGCTCATGATTGCATGATGTTCCAGACCATTCCTATTTCCTCAGATATTGTAAATGTGTGACCATATGCCATAAGACCTACATAGAGTTCAGTCTTCGTTTGATGTGTGATGTCACACAAATGCAGGGCAATTATTTTCTCCAATAAGGGAAAATCTAAACATCTCCCTTTGACATTTAATAACATTATTATTGTTGAATCCTCCAGGATTGGCCACAAACTGAACTGGACTCGCCATATAAAAACAATGGCTACAAGAGCAGGTCAGAGGCAAGGGATTTGTTTGTTTTACTATTTTGGAGGTCTGTGACCAGAGTGTTCCACAGGAATCAGTACTGGCTCCATTTTTGTTTGTCATTTATATAACTGATTTTGGATGAGCATATAGGAGGTGTGGTTGGTCAGTAAGCTTGTGGATGTCTCCAAAATTGGTGGTATAATGGACAGTTAAGAAAGTTATCTAGGATTACAAAGAGATCTTGATTAATTGGGTCAATGGGCTGAGGAGTGGCAGATGGAGTTTAATTTCGATAAATGCGAGGTATTACATTTTGGTAAAACAAACAAGGGCAGGACTTATACAATTAATGATAGGCCTCTGGGTAGTGTTATAGAATAGAGAGACGTAGGGGTTCAGGTACATAATTCTTTGAAATTTGCACCACGGGTAGGTAGGGTGGTACAGAAGGTGTTTAGCACGCTTATCTTCATTGCTCAGAGTATTGGGTATACTAGTTGGGATGTCATGTTGAGGTTGTACAGGATGTTGGTGAGGCCTCTTCTGGTGTATGGTGAGCAGTTCTGGTTGCCCTGTTACAGAATGGATATTATTAAATTGGAGATGGTTCAGAAAAGATTTACCAGAATGTTGCTGGGAATGGAAGGTTTGAGCTATAGGCTGGGACTTTTTTCAGTGGAGGAGGTTGAGGGGTGGCCTTATCGAGTTTTATAAAATCATGAAGAGCATGTATAAGGTGAATAGCAAGGGTATTTTTTCCTTAGGATAAGGAAGTTTGAAATTATGGAGCATATTTTTAAGATGAAAAGAGAAAGGTTTAGAAAAGACATGAGGATCAACTTTTTTACACAGAGAGTGGTTCGTGTGTATGAACTGCCAGAGGAGGTGGTGGAGGCAGGCACTGTTAGAACGTTTGATAGATATTGGGATAAGTACATGAATAGGAAAGGTTTGGAGGGACATGGGCCAAATGCAGGCAAGTGGGATTAGTTTGGTTTGGGGACATGGTTGGCTTGGACTAGTTGGACCAAAGTATCTGTTTCCATGCTGCATGATTTAGTGACTCTATGAATCATGCAACAATTTACTCACTAATCTCCTGACTCCTCAAGACCTATCCACTGTCTGGAATAGTATTACCATATTTCTGGCTCACTAAATTGCTTCAGACAGCCCCATTTCTGCTCTAATTTACAGCTCATTCATAGATTTTGCAAGGAGCTGCTAACCGAAACAGAGGCCCTTTCTCTCTGGTGTGCGCTGCTACATGCTTACTGCTGGCTGCATCAGGGGCTGGGGAAGGAGCCTCTCACCCAGATTGCCTTTGCCCTTATTCCAGGGCACCTTCCTGATGACATTGTTGAGAGCCAGGTTGTGGCAGATTGAGTTCTGCCAGCCTGCAATGACCTACTTGGAGGCAATTCCTTTGCCACAAACTGAGAAATCTTGTTGATGGTTAGCACCTTACAGGGAGCATTCTGGATGGCTATGGCCGAGAGAACAGGGATGGATTAATTTCAGCAGCTCCTCTTGGGTTCGTCAAGGACAGCTAGCCCAGGTCATTGTGGCTGCCAAAAAGTTACAGAGGAGGCAGATAGGAACTGCTTCTGAATACAGTGCAAAGGTGGTGGGGAGTGACCCTATCTCTGGCCACATAGAAAAGCTGCCAGGGAACCACTGACCTTGTAGAGCCAGTAGTAAGGATGAGGCAGCTCCTGGGGACTCCCCGGGCAGGTAGCTGGCCTAGTGGTACATGCTGATGTCCTGGCAGTGGACTGCCATTCTTGAAAACCTGTGGTGTTGCCTTGGCACCAGTCTGGGGTTATAATTCATTTTCAACAACTTCCGGAAGCAGTTTTGCTGTTTCAGGTCATTCATTTTCCTGATGAGTATTTTTGTTAGAAGTTATGTTCAAGAAGGGGGTATCTTTAATCAAAAAGGCAAAACATTGGTTTAATTATTAAATTATTAAACTTGGCTACTTGGCACTTTTAATGGTGATTTCTATTAATTACTCATTTAAATTATCATTTTATTGATTTGAATTTTTTTGATGAAGTTTATATTTACTACTGTGGCCCTTAAGGATGATAAACGTCGCCGTTTCACAACCCATGTGAAAAATATGGTCACCACTGACCTACAAGGCACAAGTCAGGTGTGTGATGGAATACTCTCCACTTGCTTGGATGAATGTGTGCTAACAACAGTCAAGTTTTACATCATCCAGGACAAAGCTGTATTAAAGCTTGATTGACACCCTATCTAGAAGAAAGTGAGGACTGCAGATGCTGGAGATTAGAGTCAAGATTAGAATGGATCCGAGGAGCAGGAAAATGGATGTTTTGGCCAAAAGCCTTCCTCCTCCTCGGATGTTGCCTGACCTGCTGTGCTTTTCCAGCACCACTCTAATCTTAACCCTATCTACCCTATTCACTCCCTCCATCACTGATGCATGGTGGCAGCAGTGTGTATTATCTATAATTTGCAGTGGAGCACTCATCAAAGCTTCAGCACTTTCCAACCCATAACCTCTACTACCTAGAAGGGCAAGGGCAACAGATATGTGGGAACATCACTAATTGCAAGTTCCTCTCACGACCTATCCTGACTTGGGACTAAATCAGCAATTTTCTTTTTTGGGCTGTCACTGGTCAGAATCCTGGAACTGCATGCCTAACAGCATTGTGTATCTGTACCACATGAACTGCAACAGTTCAAGAAGGCAGATCACCCCAACCCTCTCCAGGACAGGGACAATTCGGGATGGTCAGTAAATGCTGGCCAATAATACTCGTGATACCTTGAGAGAAGAAATTTGAAAAAAAAGGTTCCTTTGCAATATATCCACATTTTTAAAGGGAGGAGTATGCCAGAAGTCCAAGATCTCCGCAGTATCATCTGTCGAAGGTCTGAATCATTTCAAAGGTTGAGAGGCTGAGGATTTTCATTGCATATAGACAGCTTATCTGGGGACTGGGGGAAACAGGAAATCCAGAACCAATTAGTCTATTTGGTTCCAAATTAAAAGGAAGCCTTCCCTAATCGTAATCAGAGCTAAAATTATGGAGATTTAAAAAATTATGTAAATAGCTGCTGTAAAATGCTCCAAAACTTTGCACCATCTCTTTTGATCTCAGGTCCCTCACAATCCCATTCTACATGCTGATTTGCATGTGTTGCTAGGATGCAGTGGGATCTGCTTGCACCATTTAACACATCACAAATTCATTGGGAAATTAGTTCTGTCATAGGATCTTAATTTTCATTTTAGTAAGGTGACTGTTCATGTACATATATTATTTATGCATTATGCAAGTTATTCTTATGATTTAATGAATTGGACCTCATTTTTGTTTCATCTATCAGTCTCCCTGTGAAATAACTGATTCATAACAGCCAGTGATCTGAATGTGAGTCATAGAATCATAGAGATGTACAGCATGGAAACAGACCTTTTGGTCCAACTCGTCCACACTGACCAGACATCCCAAACAAATCTAGTCCCATTTACTAGCACTTGACCCATATCCCTCTAAACTCATCCTTTTCATATACCCAAAATTCCCAGGATGTATAGGTGGAAAGTTAATGGAAGACTGATGTGATACTATGGAGTCAGGGGAATAACACTCTTATGACTTGTTTCAGAGTGACAACTTTGCAATTTCATTTTTTTTAACCTTTAGGAGTAGTCACCCAGCAACCACTTTGCAACCCAAGTGAAGAAGAGTCAACTCTAACTATAATCCATTATCTTAAATATTGCAGAAAGGGCCCAAGACAAGAATTAGGCTCTTTGGTTATATGTGCTGAAAATGTGTTGCTGGAAAAGCGCAGCAGGTCAGGCAGCATCCAAGGAACAGGGGAATCGAAGTTTCGGGCATAAACGTCGATTCTCCTGTTCCTTGGATGCTGCCTGACCTGCTGCGCTTTTCCAGCAACATATTTTCAGCTCTGATCTCCAGCATCTGCAGTCCTCACTTTCTCCTCTTTGGTTATATGTGTATGGCACGTAACAGTAGTGAGATGCATGGCTGGGGGCTAAAGAAAATTGCAGGACGCTGTAAAAGGTTGAACAACATGAGTCCGTAAAATTGTCTGTGAGGCCAATTGTACCTCAAGAGGTCAAATTCATGTAATCTTTGATGTTCGATGTAATACCAGGGTACATTCTGTTTGTAGGATGATCATTTGGTAACTAAAGTGATACTTGAGATTTTCCCTCAAAGCTATTGATGATTAGAGTCGATGCTTTGGCTATAGAATGCTGAAAAATTGGCTGTAAATTTTAGTTATTCAAAGCCCATAACTCTCTCTGTTCTATTTTGGGCCCTCATTTCATATGGAGGTTGGAGGTTGGATTCAATGCACTAAATATCATTTATAATACATAATAGAGTTGTGAATGCAGTCCAGTCCATCATGAAATCCACCCTTCAATCTATTGACTCAGTCTACACTTCCCTTTGCCTTGGAAAAGCAACCAATAGCATCAAGGACTCTTCCCACCCCAGTTATACTCTCTTCCACCCTCTTCCATTGGGTGAAAGACACAAAGTTTGAAAACATATACTGACAGATTTAAGAACAGCTTTTTCCCCATTTCTATAAGAGTTTTGAATGGATCTCTCATATTAGAGTTGACCTTTCTCTGCACCTTCTCTGTAGCCGTAACAGTATATGCTGCATACTGTTCTATTACCCTGATGTACTCAAATAAGGTATGATTTGTCTGGTTAGCACACAAAACTATACTTGCATTGTATTTCAGTCCATATATAGAATTTATAGATATAATCCCTACAGTGTAGAAACTGGCCCTTCTGCTCAACAAGTTCACACCGACCCTCTGAACAGTAACCCAACCAGACCCATTCTCCCACCCTATCATTCTACACTTACCCCTGATGTACGCACCCTGCCTCCACATTCTTGAACACTATGGGCAATTTAACTTGGCCAGTTCACCTAACCTGTGCATCTTTGGAGGAAACCAGAGCACCCAGAGGAAACCCATGCAGACATGGGGAGAATGTGTAAACCCCACAAATACAGTCACCACAGACTGGGATCGAACCTGGGTCCCTGGCACAGTGAGCCACCATGCCGCCATGTGACAATAATAAATCAAATCAAATAATAGGCAGTCGGTTCAATTCCACCAGGTTAGAATAATGGCCTACTGGAGACAAATTCAATCTCCAAATTATTTTAAGGAACATGTGACTACTCAAAGCATAATATTTATATGGGGCAGTTAAAGCCCTTTCTAATAAGGAACAAGACTGTACAGTAATACAATAGGTAATCTTATGTCTTACCAAATTCCTGAGTATGTTACAGATTATTAAAGCACTAAACTGGCTTTTTATGTCATTGTAACCCATTCAATATAAATAATGACTATCTCCCACAACTGATGCCTATGCTGTTAGCTGAGGTCTGGATAATGAGCCGCAGTGCCCAGAATCCCATGTTGAAGCATGTTTTGGTGCATTGATCCACAGGAATGAAATAATAATAGGAATATATTTTCTGCCTCTAAGACAGTCATTGGGGAAGAATATTGGAAAATTATTTAGGTTATGGACCATAATTGTAAAAATTATATTATGTAATTGATATTTGGAAGTATTCCTGGATGTGAGCAATTCACCCAGGTTAATTGCAAAAACATAATTACAAAAATCTTTGAGCATAATTGTCATGCTGGGGAGCAATGTATGACTTTTAAGATTAGATGTAAAGCCAAAGTCTTGTCTGTCCTCTGTGGTGGATGTAAACTATCCAACTGCAGATAGCCCATGGAGTAGAGTAGGGACATTAACCCAGTTAACGTTAGTAAAACGGGTTATCTGGTCATTAACACATTGCTGTTGGCGATTTGGCTGCTGAGGTGCCCCGCATTATACTGGGCCTACATGTGTGAAAGCACTTCATGGGCAATGAAGTGTTTTGGAATATCAAAGTTGTGAAATCTTTTGAATACGCTGAGTTTATTTGACAATGGATTAAGTGTCGCCTCTGAGCTAAGAACGACTTGCCTACATATATGTAAGACCCTCAGGGTCAATTCTAGGTTTATCTCATTATGTGCCACAATTCATGTTTAGAGTTCCTCCTCCACTACAACTTCATCCAAGGCTGACCCTGACTAGCCAATCAGAGTGCAAAGCTGAATGACTAATTGAGATTCACAAAAGCTGTTCTATTTTGAGGGGGGTAAAGAAATTCATGTCTCAACATGCATCTCCCCTTGACACTTGCTCTGGCTGCCTCAGAGCCAGTGACCACAAATGATCAGACCATGATTTAGAAACCTCTGCCCTATATGTACTGCATGTCTAGTCTCTAGACTTGGAAAAACAACAATTACTTCCAGCCAGTAAAGCTATTTTGTTTAGCTCTCCCCTAGTCCATAACCCTTGCCATCTGTGCTATACCACATGCAGTCATTGTTGCAGATGGAAGCAGACTATTTGTGACCTTGGCATCTGTTCAATGCTCAGCCTCATCATTTTCATTTCTCGTTTGTAAGATTGGCCATCTCTGCTTAGGAGAGAAAGTGAGGACTACAGGTGCTGGAGATCAGAGTCAAAACGTATGGTGCTGGTAAAGCACAGTTGGTCAGGCAGCATCGAGGAGCAGAAGAGTCAACCTTTCAAACATAAACAGGGTACCTGTGGCCAAACACTTCAACTCCCCCTCCCACTCCCCCAAGGACATGCAAGTCCTCGGCCACCTCCACCGCCAAATCCTCGCCACCCGATGCCTGGAGGAAGAGCGCCTCATCTTCCCCCTTGGGAACCTCCAACCACATGGCATCAACGTCAATTTCACCAGTTTCCTGATCTCCCCTTCCCACACCTTATGCCAGATCCAACTCTCCAACTCAGCACCACCCTCTTGAACTGTCCTACCTGTCCATCTATCTTCCCAATTATCCATTCCACCCTCCACTCCGATCTATCACCATTAACCCTCACTTTCATCTACTTATTACATTCCCAGCTACCTTCCCTCCAGCTCCACTCCCCTCCCATTTATCTCTCAGCCCCCTTAGGCTCCCTCTCATATTCATGATGAAGAGCTTATGCTTGAAACGTCAACTCTCCTTAGGTGCTGCCTGACCGGCTGTGTTTTTCCAGCACCACAGCTTTTGACTCCTCTTTGCTTGTATTTCAGCTGATCTCTTGAATTTCTCCTTCATCCACTTATTACCTCCAAATTCAATCATTTCAGTGCTGCCCTCACTAATTTCCCATTGTGCCCCCTCCTTAAGACCAAATGCATTTGACTATGTCCTGTCTTGTACCAAGTTCCAAGCATTGAGCAGGGGCAGCCAAAAATGCCTTTATGAGCCAGTTCCTCCTTTTGAGATCATGGGCCAGATTTACATTGAGTCAGGCTAACTCTGGAGCCAGTTAAAAATGTTGGGTAGGGCTCCATTCCTGCACTGGCAAATCTCATTGGTGTGTGACAGTGGTGAAAGTTATGAGCCCACTCTCAAACTGACTAGTTATATTCTAGGGACATCTCCTAGTCTTCTATCAGTGGAATCGTTTTAGGTAGTTCCTGAAGCCTTGAAGGGAAATAGAGCAGTGAACTTGCTTTTGTGGACAATTCCGTGAAGTATTAAATAAGGTAATGGATGTGAAAAAGTTAATCTAAGCTGAAACTTTGAAATATTACATAGCCTCTGGGAGGAGCAAGACGCACTTTGGGCAGATAGCAGTTGGGTAGTCTCCTGATGGATATGAGTCCAGCTTATTTCTAATTAGAAATAATAAGTATATCTACAATTGATGCAAACTTCAGCTGGATGGCCACCAAAAACGAAAACTCTGATGGAAGGCTAGGAGATCTCTTCAGAATTGAACCAGTCAGTTTGGTTCATTGCAAACTGACACCAACTGTGTGGGGTCAATTCCCACACTGGCTAAAGTTACAACGAACAACTCTCCTTTTAAAGCTCTCCCCTTGTCTCTCTCGCTCACTCTCACTCTCTCACTCTCACTCTCAGCCCTATGGTCCTCTGGGACTATGTTGATTTGACTTTTGCTGAGTTGTAATGAACTACATCTTGTTGTCTCGGATAAACACCTCTTCTGTTGAGACATATTTGTGGCCCATCCTCCACCACAAACTATGGAACAGCCTCCACCACAAACTATGGAACAGCCTCCTAGACGAGCAGAGGAAGGAGGATTGGTGGCAATACTTTACACCAACCACAAACTACCAATAGTTGATACCTAGACATACCACCATATTTATAAAGTAGAGTGGGAGCACTGTGACTCACTGATTAGTTTTCAATGGTGGTCAAAGGGAATGGGTAATAATAGTGACCAGTGTCAGTGCAACTTTCCAGATAATGTGTTTGCTATCCTTCTAATTGAATCCGTATTGTCACTTGTTTCTGTCAACAAAAATGCTGCATCTTCTGATTTTTTTAAATTTGATTTTATTGTAGTCACTTGTATCTAAGTACAGTGAAAAGTTTTGTTTGTGTGCAGTACAGGCAGATCACAGCAAACAAGGACAAATAGATCAAAGGGTGCTCAGGCAGAGTGAGGCAAGGTTATGGCTGCACAGGAGGTGTACAAAACAAGATCAACATTATTTGAAGTTAGAGAGGTCCATTCAGCAGTCTAATAACAGCAGGGAAGATGCTGTTCTTGAACCTGTTGATGCTTGTGTTCAAGCTTCTGTATCTTCTGCCTGATGGAAGAGATTGGAAGAGAGCATTACCAGGCTGGGAGGGTCTTTGGTGATGTTGGCAGTCTTTCCGCGGCAACGAGACATGTAAATAGAGTCCATGGATGGGAGGTTGGTTTCTGTGATGGTTTGGGCTGTGCACACAACATTCTGTAGTTTCTTATGGTCATGGGCAGAATAGTTACCATACCAGGCCGTTACGTACCCGGATAGTATGCTTTCAATGGTGCATCTGTCCAAGTTGGTGAGGTCCTTATGGACATGCTGAATTTACTAAGCTGCCCAAGGAAGAAGAGGCATTGTTGTGCCTTCTTCTTGGGAGGTCCGGGATGGATTGTTGGTTATTGTCATTCTTAGGATTTTGACGCGCCTCTTCACCTCGGCTCCATTGATGTAGATAGGGATGTGTCACCCCCCTTTCCTCCTGAAGTCAATGATCAGTTATTTTATATTGCCGACATTGTGGGAGATGTTATTATCATTGCACACACGACACCAAGCCCTCTATTTTCTTGCTGTATTCCGACTCATCATTGTTTGATATTACAGAGGTGTCATCAGCAAACTTGTAGATGCCGTTTGTTTGGAATTTGGCCACACATTCGTGAGTGTACAGGGAGTACAGTAGGGGGCTGAGATCGCATCCTTGAGGGGGCTGTAGTGTTGAGGATTATTATGTAGGAGGTGCAGTTGTCTACCTTCACTGATTGCGGTCTGTGTGTGAGGATGCTGAGGATCTAGTTGCAGAGGGCAGAGCTGAGATTTGAGATTAGTCTGGTAGGGATTATGATGTTGAAGGCAGGGCTGTAGTCTGTGAGTAGGAGCCTGATATAGATGTCCTTGTTACCCAGATGTTCCAGGGATGAGTGTGTGGCTAGCGAAATAGCGTCCACTGTGGACTGGTTTTGCCGGTAGGCAAATTGCAGGGGGTTGAGGGAGGCCAGGAAGCTAGAGTTGATGTGGCCATGACCACTCACTTGAATAATTTCATGATTATGGAGGCCAGAGCGTCTGGGTAGTAGTCATTAAGGCACATTACATGTGTTTTCTTTGGTACTGGAATGGTGGTGGGGACTTCAGATTGTAATAAGGAGAGGTTAAAGATATTGGTGAATACCTCCACCAGCTGGTCAGCACAGGATCTAAGTGCATGCCCAGGGACTCCGTCAGGGCCCGTCGCTTTCCTGGGTTGACTCCCAGGAACACCGATCTGACAGCTGCAGCGCTGACTGAGGGAACATGCGTCTGGGGCTCTCAGGGCAGGTGACACCACGCCACTGGCATTCTGCTCGAACCGAGCATAGAAAGCGACTAAGAGAAAGTGAGGACTGCACATGCTGGAGATCAGAGTAGATAAGTGTGGTGCTGGTCCTTCTCCTGATGAAGGCCTTATGCCTGAAACATCAACTCTTCTGCTCCTCAGATGCTGCCTGACCGGCTGTGCTTTTGCAGCACCACAATTTTTGACTCGAGCATAGAAAGCATCCAGCACATCAGAGAGGGATGTGGTCAAAACCAGTAGCAAATATTTTGAGCATTAGAATAGTGATTGGCTCCTGCTGAACCTGCAGGGTTAGCGCCACATTGAATCCAATGTATAAGCTCTGAAGTTCTGCACCTATGAATAAACCACTTCAATTTGAATCACAATTTTTAAAGTACTGCAATTATCTACTGTCTCTTGCTGAAATAGCAGCCAAAATAGATCACTCCAGAGGTCAAGTAATTTATTTCAGAGCACGAAAGGCTTTAATGCTGAGTACATAACAGTGGCATCAACTGCTATTTATTACTGTGACTTAACGAAAATTACCAACAACTTAGACCAGCAAAGCCTGTGCAATATATGAAGTAGGGTTGGGTAAGTACAATGGATCTTTGTGTAGATGTGTCTGATTTACTGTATTTCCATTCACTGGCATGGAATACTAACAAATTTCAGCAGTTTGATTTCCTTTTGCATCTCAGAGTGTTTTCTTTGAGTCCTGTTAAATGTACCTGTCTTTCTACATTGAGAGAGTCCCAAATCAGGCTACCAGTCCACTGTTGTTAATCTCTATTGGCTGTTTCACACATTACCAATTCTTTGTGAAAAAACCCAACTTCAATTAGCCTTTCCAAAAAGAAAATCCCAATATTAGAATCATTGACTTCTATGAAAAAAATGTTTGGCTTTTTAAGAACATAAGCCTAAGTAGACGATTCAATCCTCAAGAGTCACTGTCAGTCACCAAAATCATTGCTGATCTTCTACCTCAGATAAACCTTAGTACATAATCCTGTCCTTTGATCTCCTTGCCTTGACTGTATTATTGATTTCTGTCTGGAATATGCTGAATGAGATCATCTACATCTGAGGTAGAGAATTGTCACAAACCCTTTGAGGGAAGAATTCCTCCCGTCCTCTCTCGAAAAATGCTCCATTCCTTATTCAGAAACTGCCCATATCCTATACCAGTGGTTTGCAGAATTTGTGGTCATACACCTGTATTCAAATTTACTTTGAGCTTATCTTCATGGACAGCTTCTTTTTAACTACGACACATTGTAATTACAATTCCCAATCTCCCTCCCCATCATCCTCTCAACAGTCTTCCCAACCCCTTGACCAATCCCCAGTCCCAACCCTCCTTCTCCCAAAACGCTCACTCAGTGGCCCTATTTCCCAGTGCTCTGCCCTCAATTACCCCTCTGTACCTTTGTCAGAATCATGGAATAATCTGTATGGCCAAAAATATACTACTACCTACACTAGCTCCAACTACCCGCAAAAGGTCCATAGCCTTGAATATTATGACACTTCAAGTGTTCATCCAAGTAATTCTTAAATGTTTTGAGGTTTCTGATCTCAATTAACCTCAGGTTCCTTCTAAACCACCTGCCTTTCACTTGAAAATTATGTCCCTTTGTGACTGACTTATTGACTAAGGGGAACAGCTGCTTTCCACCGCCCCCCCCACCTTGTAATCATATACATGTCTAATAGCAACCTCCCCCACCACAAAGCCTCTCCGCTCCAAGGAAAGCAACCCAAGCTGATCCAGCCTTTCTTCATAGCTAAACTGGTCCATCCCAGGAAACATCCCAGTGAATCTCCCCTGCAGCCAATCCACTGCAATCATACCCTCCCTTTAGTGTGGTAACCAGAACTCCAGATTGTACTTCAGCTGTGGCCTATGCAAAGTTCCAACATAACCTCCCTGCTCTTGTAATTTATGCACAACTGATAAAAGTTCCATATGCCTTCTTAATTGCTGTATTAATCTGCCCACCACCTTCAGGGACCTGTGGACAAGCACCCCAGGATCACTGTATTCCCCTCAGCTCCCTGGTCTCCTGCCAGTCATTGAGTACTCCCTGGGCTTGTAACTTCTTCCAAAGTACATCACCTTGCACTTGCCAGGATTAAATTCCATCCGCCACTGATCTACCCATCTGACCAATCTGTTTATATCCTTTAATGACGAGCTTGGAGGCTGCTAAATCCAACAGTTCTGCTGTTTTGGACATTATTTTCTCGGAATGGGGCTGTTTCTGCCCCTCTCTGAGTAGTGAAGCTAAAGCCAGCAAGAACATTAGCAGTAATTCCCCTGGGGATTTACCAGTCGTTTCGCCAAAATCACACAATTTCTTGGGAATCCTGTTTTTAGCTCATTGTTTAAAAAAGCTTTCTGAACTTCTTTTTAGAAAGAACCTTTGGTCAGACCTTCATAGAATTGAAATCAAAGTCCATTTTTCCCCACTTGAAACCCAAGTTTACATTATATATTTTGACTCTTCACCACACTTTGCTGTTATATCCACTGTGACAACTCACGCAAAATTTAAGATTTTCGCACTGACGAGACAAAAATAAATTCCATAAAATTTTGTTATGGAATCCCTACAGTGTGGAAGCAAGCCATTTGGCCCATCAAGTTCACACCAGCCCTTTGAAGGGCATCCCACCTAGACCCATTCCCCCTACCCTATAACCCCACATTCTCCCAAGGCTAATCCACTGGCCAGCACATCCCTGGACACTGTGGACAATTTAGCATGGACAATCCACCTAACCTGCATATCTTTGGACTGTGGGAGGAAATCGGAACACTCAGAAGAAATCCATGCACACACAGGAAGAATGTGCAAACTCCACACAATTAATCGCCCAAGGGTGGAATCCAATTTGGGTCCCTGGCACTGTGAGACAGCAGTGCTAACCACTTTTTCACTGTGCTGGCCCAGCATTGTACACATCATCTATATTGGAGAAAACACTCTCATTTTCATTCATTATGTAATAATATATGCTTATAACAACAAATATTTCATCCAAATGCACACTCTGTCATAACAACAAACATTGGAATTTATGGTCCCACATTGAAGAATCTATAAGCATTTATGGCTGTCAATCAAACTGAGAAATGGCCAGCACCCTTCCATGATAATGGATGGTTTTCAAATCAGCCATGCAATGCTAGTCTGTAAGGGAAACCCTGGAGCTCATATCACCAGAATGAATTAGCAAACAATCAGTTCTCCATAACTCTCCAGAGAGTTTTATTTTCAGCGACTTCGTGATCAGGATTTTTAATTGTCTCTGTCAGGGACTGATGACATTTTTGACAGAATCTTTAATAGGTCTCTTTTGGCAGGGGGTTCCTGACAATGAGAGGAGGAGAAATGTCTTCACCCAAAGAGCGGTGAGCCTGGGAAATTATCTGCCACAGAAAGCAGTTGAGGCCAAAACATTCAATGTTTTCAAGGAGTTTGATCCCTTTAGTGTTAAGAACTTTATGCAAGGGTATGGGGAGAAAGCAGGAAGAGGGTTTATATTGAATGGTTGAGTGGGGCTGAATGGCCTACACTTATTTTCTATCTTTGTGTCATTTTTACAGTTGAATTAGGCAGGTCTATTGGTCATTCTAATGATCTTGGCAGTATTGAGTTTATACACTTTTGAGGCAAATTTATGCATTATTTTTAACAATTCCACACCACAGGCACCAGAACCACTCCTAACCGCCCAAAACACCAAAAACATCCTGCTTCAGTGGAAGCATTTGATGATTTAATCAGGCCATGACATCTGTGCAATGCATATTTGCAAAGTGTTCTCAGCCCCATGATAATCAGAAGTGCTGCATTTGAGGGCAGAATTTAAGACATTTAGCTTCTTCTCCCATTTTTTCAATCATGCAGAGCCTCTCACTTGTGATGACAATGTGCGCTATACTATTCATGAGTAACATTAGTAGGGGATTCAAAGTGAGCCATCATGGCCTTCAGAATTTCACAAGTCTGGCTTTTCAGCTGCCAGAGGTCTAGGGAGAGTATGGTTTGTAGCACTGCTGCTTCATCTCTGGTATCAGAGATGCTACTCTTATCAGTTCAACCGTTTTTTTCTTGAATTCTGTTTCAATAGTCATAATTCTGCCATCGAGTGTGGAAGTATTGCCAGTTGCCCCTCGAATCTTCCTTTATCCACCTCAGCAGGTAAGGAGATATTTGAAGTCAGATTGACATACTGAACTGTTGATATCCTGTACAATGTTTTAATTGATTTCTGCTGTTGTTTACATCTGCTGGCTATCTTGCAGTCATCAAAATCCACTCACTTCCAGCTGCATGCTTCCGTCACTGTGTTCCATATGTTGGATAAAATAGTTGCTGCCCCAAACCTTTTATTTATGATGTGAGTGCTCATTTGAGCATAGCAAGCCACTGTACACAAAGGAATTTTCCAAACACAGATGCACTTAATAAATTTTCAGGCTTCCGACATTGAATGTTGTAAGCCCCCTTACAACAACCCCCTGTCACCCCCCACTGCTCCAAGCATGTTTGCACATTAAAATGCAGTCCATACTTTCTTCCCCTGCCATTGCCATTTAATATTCTCCTTTAGTGAGTTCCCACTGGATTGTTGCTATACAATAAAAGTTAGTGTAATTTAATTTCATTGATTTGCAACTACCTTTGTATTGGTGCCTGGCAATAGAAGTTTTCATACTGTGAGATCTGATTGAAAGATTCCACCTCAATCAGATTGGCACTTTCACTGTAGCAGTTGTAACCTCACAAATAATTCATGTTTCACAGGCCTTGTGGCAAATGAGCTTATCGTTCCTGTGAAATGAGATGAAATGACCGAACCTTGACACAAGAATGTTGTGAAACTTGAAAGGGTTCAGAAAAGATTTATACGGATGTTGCCAGGGTTGGAGGGTTTGATCAATATGGAGAAGCTGAATAGGCTGGGGCTGTTTTCCCTGGAGAGTTGGAGGCTGAGGGGACTTTGCAGAGGTTTATAAAATCATGAGGGACATGGGTAGGACAAATAGACGAGGTCTTTTAACTGGGATGGGGGAGCCCAGAACTAGAAGACATAGGTTTAGGGTGAGAGGGAAAAATTTAAAAGAAAACTAAAGGGCAACTGTTTCACGCAGAGGGTGGTTCGTGCATGGAATGAGCTGCCAGAGGAAGTGGTGGAGGCTGGTATAATTTAAAAGGTGCCTGGATGGGTATATGAAATGGGTCCAGGACGTCTCCGATCGGGTGTATAAGGTTCTAAAACAGCCAGAAATCGTGTTACATATTGGCACTAATGATTTGGCCAGAAAAAGGATTGAGGATATAAAAAGTGATTTCAGGGAGTTAGGATGGAAGCTGCAAAGCAGGACGAACAGAGTAGTGTTCTCTAGTTTACTACTGGTGCCACGAGATAGCGAGTCGAGGAACAGGGAGCGGGCGCAGCTTAACACGTGGCTGCGCAGCTGATGTAGGAGGGAGGGCTTCAGATATGTAGATAATTGGGATGCCTTCTGAGGAAGGTGGGACCTGGACAAGAAGGACGGGTTGCATCTGAACTGGAAGGGGACCAATGTCCTGAGTGGAAGGTTTGCTTGAGTAGTTCGAGAGGGTTTAAACTAGTATGGCAGGGGGGTGGGAACCTGAGCTGTATACCGGAGGTGAGAGTTGATGCAGATGAGGCAATAGCAAGAGGTAGTGGGAAGATTTTCCTGGGAAGGAACCAAAAGATCAGTTAAAGTGTGTTTGCTTTAACGCAAGGAGTATCAGGAATAAAAGTGATGAAGTTAGAGCATGGATCAGTACCTGGTGCTCTGATGTTGTGGCCATAACAGAGACATCGGTTTCTCAGGGGCAGGAATGGTTGCTGGATGTTCCAGGGTTTAGAGCATTTAAAAAGAATAGGGAGGGGGGAAAAAGAGTAGGGGGTGTAGCACTACTAATCAGAGAGGGTATCACAGCTACAGAAGCTTCCATTGTCGAGGAAGATCTGTCTACCGAGTCAGTACGGGTGAAAATTAGGAACAGCAAGGGAGCAGTCACCTCGTTAGGGGTTTACTACAGGCCCCCCAATAGCATCAGGGAGATTGAAGAAAGCATAGGTCAGCAGATTTTGAAAAAGTGTGGACGTAGTAGGGTTGTTGTAATGGGTGACTTTAACTTTCCCAATATTGATTGGAACCTCCTTTGAGCAGAAGATTTGAATGGAGCTGTTTTTGTAAGGTGTGTTCAGGAGGGTTTCCTAACTCAGTACGTTGACAGGCCGACGAGGGGAGAGGCCATTCCAGACTTGGTGCTCGGAAACGAGCCAGGGCAGGTATCAGATCTTGTGGTGGGAGAGCATTTTGGTGATAGTGACCACAACTGCCTCACATTCTACAAAGCTATGGAGAAGGAGAGGTTTAGGCAAAATGGGAGGATATTTAATTGGGGAAGAGGAAACTATAATGTGATTAGACATGAATTAGGAAGCATGGATTGGGAGCAATTGTTCCATGGTAAAGGCACTATAGACATGTGGAGACTGTTTAAGGAACAGTTGTTGCGAGTGATGAATAAATATGTCCCTCTGAGACAGGCAAGAAGTGGTAAGATAAAGGAACCTTGGATGACGAGAGCGGTGGAGCTTCTCGTCAAAAGGAAGAAGGTAGCTTACATAAGGTGGAGGAAGCTGGGGTCAAGCTCAGCTCTAGACGATTACAGGCAGGCGAGGAAGGAGCTCAAAAATGGTCTGAGGAGAGCCAGGAGGGGGCACGAGAAAGGCATGGCAGAACGGATTAGGGAGAACACAAAAGCATTTTACACTTATGTGAGGAATAAAAGAATGGTCAAAGAAAGAGTAGGGCCGATCAAGGATAGCATAGGGAATTTGTGTGTGGAGTCTGAGGAGGTAGGGGAAGCCCTAAGTGAGTTTTTTGCTTCTGTCTTTACGAAAGAAACGAACTTTGTAGTGAATGAAACCTTTGAAGAGCAGGTGTGCATGCTGGAATAGATAGAGATAGAGGAAGCTGATGTGCTGAAAAATTTGTCAAACATTAAGATTAACAAGTCGCCAGGCCCGGACCGGATTTGTCCTCGGCTGCTTTGGGAAACGAGAAATGCGATTGCTTCGCCACTTGTGAAGATCTTTGCATCCTCGCTCTCCACTGGAGTCGTACCCGAGGACTGGAGAGAGGCAAATGTAATTCCTCTCTTCAAGAAAGGAAATAGGGAAATCCCCGGCAATTACAGACCAGTAAGTCTCACGTCTATCGTCTGCAAGGTGTTAAAAAGGATTCTGAGGGATAGGATTTATGACCATCTGGAAGAGCATGACTTGATTAAATGCAGTCAACATGGCTTTGTGAGGGGCAGGTCATGCCTCACAAACCTTATTGAGTTCTTTGAGGATGTGACTAGAAAAGTTGATGGGGGTCGAGCTGTGGATGTGGTGTATATGAACTTCAGCAAGGCATTTGATAAGGTTCCACATGGTAGGCTCATTCAGAAGATCAGGAGGAATGGGATACAGGGGAACTTAGCTGTCTGGATACAGAATTGGCTGGCCAACAGAAGACAGTGAGTGGTAGTAGAAGGAAAATATTCTGCCTGGAAGTCAGTGGTGAGTGGTGTTCCACAGGGCTCTGTCCTTGGGCCTCTACTGTTTGTAATTTTTATTAATGACTTAGATGAGGGGATTGAAGGATGAGTCAGCAAGTTTACAGACGACACAAAGGTTGGAGGTGTCATTGACAGTATAGAGGGCTGTTGTAGGCCGCAGCGGGACATTGACAGGATGCAGAGATGGGCTGAGAGGTGGCAGATGGAGTTCAACCTGGACACTGCGAGGTGATGCATTTTGGAAGGTCAAATATGAAAGCTGAGTACAGGATTAAGGATAGGATTCTTGGCAGTGTGGAGGAACAGAGAGATCTTGGTGTGCAGGTACATAGATCCCTTAAAATGGCCACCCAAGTGGACAGGGTTGTTAAGAAAGCATATCGTGTTTTGGCTTTCATTAACAGGGGGATTGAGTTTAAGAGTCGTGAGATCTTGTTGCAGCTCTATAAAACTTTGGTTAGACCACACTTGGAATACTGCATCCAGTTCTGGTCACCCTATTATAGGAAAAATGTTGATGCTTTGGAGAGGGTTCAGAGGAGGTTTACGAGGATGCTGCCTGGACTGGAGGGCTTATCTTATGAAGAGAGGTTGACTGAGCTCTGACTTTTTTCATTGGAGAAAAGGAGGAGGAGAGGGGACCTAATTGAGGTATACAAGATAATGAGAGGCATAAATAGAGTCGATAGCCAGAGACTATTTCCCAGGGCAGAAATGCCTAACATGAGGGGTCATAGTTTTAACCTGGTTGGAGGAAAGTATAGAGGGGATGTCAGAGGCGGATTCTTTACACAGAGAGTTGTGAGAGCATGGAATGCGTTGCCAGCAGCAGTTGTGGAAGCAAGGTCATTGGGGACATTTAAGAGACTGCTGGACATGCATATGGTCACAGAAATTTGAGGGTGCATACATGAGGATTAATGGTTGGCACAACATCGTGGACTGAAGGGCCTGTTCTGTGCTGTACTGTTCTATGTTCTATGGCTGTAAGAGAGTTTGCTACCACTTGTAGAGTTTTTACTCACTCACCAGCTGCATTTAGTTTGACCTAGTCAATCAACCTGTCAGGAAAAGCTAATATTTGGAGAAGTAATTGTCCATAAATCTTACAGAGATTAGTGACTCTTGTGACAGAATACAGTGGAATATGGTTTGTTCTTGTACAAGATAGTTTCTTCTTGTTTTGCAAAGCTCAAGAGTTGATCTATCTGACACTTGGGATCTTTCCAAGAAGCCATGAGACTGTCCAGAATCGTTTCCATCATTTTCACTGGTTATAGGTTTCACAGTGTAGATTTCTTGGCAGCTCATTTGTTTATATCATTTTTGATTGTGGCATAGATATGTTATGAACATCACTTGTTTTTGTCTCAGTTTAGCTAATGGCCGCCTAATATCCAGTTTCACTCCCTCATTCCACACGCAAATTGAAAAAAGTTAGATCCTAGTGCCAAGCTGATAAGAAACGGAAGTTCAGGCTGTGTAATATGGAGGTAAAAGTTTTATTGGTGACTGTTCCTCATAAAATTTGTTTCAAAAATAGCTTTTAAGTGATTTCAGATTGGTACCTTTTGCAGCATTTGTCTATTAGCAGGCATAATCCTGACACAAGAATAAGCAGACTTAATAACCAATTATCTTTAATAAAAATTGAAAATGCTGGAGAAATCCAGCAGATCCAGTAGCACCTATGGAGAAAGAAACAGACTTTGTTTTAAGTCCATTACAATACTTCTTCAGAACTGAAAGGGACTGGAAACTGAAAAAAAAAGTCATCCATGGTGGACTGCTTAGATTGTTGTGCACTGACATTTCCAGATACGTCAGCCTAAAAATTCAGATATT
The DNA here is from genome assembly GCF_037043375.1 of Chiloscyllium plagiosum. Lineage (NCBI taxonomy): Eukaryota > Metazoa > Chordata > Chondrichthyes > Orectolobiformes > Hemiscylliidae > Chiloscyllium > Chiloscyllium plagiosum. The sequence continues at coordinate 77,261,743 of NW_028270144.1, forward strand.
TTTGTGGTCAGTTGATTATAATGTACCAAGACTCTCCAAATTGTTTCGGTAAGGGAAGATTAAAGCAGTGTTGCATCTTTTTGTTGTTCCTTTCTTTGTTGCTGAATTGTTTTGCATTGGTCCACAAATTCTGATTTCATCTCATTATCCAGTTTTTCTTTTCATCTCGATGACAACTCAGTTTGGAAGCATATAACTTTTTTTCTGTAAAAGTCACATTAGAAGATTTTTTTTCTCTCCATGAACGTTTGGGTGCGTCCTGGGTTAAATGAATCGGGTATTGGGGATGTTAGGGGTTACTCACGTGATAGCACTTTCATTGAGAAAATTTGATTAGTGAATGAAAACTGGGAAAGGGGAATAAGCCTATTAATTGGTGAGGAGGGAAAATTAATCTGATATGGATGCAGTCTTTTAGTAAGTGAGAGAACTCTTATTTAGATGCTGTGAATAATCTTATTCAGTGAGCTAGAGGTATTAAAATAAATTCTGGATTAGTGGTGCTGGATGAGCACAGCAGTTCAGGCAGCATCTGAGGAGCAGTAAAATCGACGTTTTGGGCACAAGCCCTTCATCAGGAATAAAGGCAGAGAGCCTGAAGGGTGGAGAGATAAGCTAGAGGAGGGTGGGGGTGGGGAGAAAGTAGCATAGAGTACAATAGATGAGTGGGGGAGGGGATGAAGGTGATAGGTCAGGGAGGAGGGTGGAGTGGATAGGTGGAAAAGAAGATAGGCAGGTAGGACAAGTCATGGGGACAGTGCTGAGCTGGAAGTTTGAACTAGGGTGAGGTGGGGGAAGGGGAAATGAGGAAACTGTTGAAGTCCACATTGATGCCCTGGGGTTGAAGTGTTCCGAGGCGGAAGATGAGGCGTTCTTCCTCTACCGTATTAAAATAAACATTATCTCTATTTAGCGTTCACCTCATTTTTAAGCTGCTGCAGCCCCTGGCAGATCATGCACTTTGGTCATTCAGACTATGAATCATTGTTCAAACATCTAAATCTAATTATCACCGCTATGAAATGCACTTTCTCCTTCACTCCTATTCAGGGGAATAATGGAAGATGCTACAGCTGAACTTCTAGATGATGAGTACTTAACAATTTTCAGTCATGCACCCATCAATCTGCCTAGCTAAATTTCTTTCCTCCTATACCCTTTTTCTGTTTTTACTTTCCTGAATTAGCTGAGTAACAAGGTAACCTTTCAGAAAAATTCATTCACAATGCCTGGTGATTAAATTTAAAAGCATTGCTATTGGAGTCCATTTTAAAAGAATAAAACAAGCTGACACCAGAGATTTTCTTTTTCAAAGATTGCAGTGAAACAAATGAGTCACACAGTTTATAGGATAGTGTATGGTTAGTGTTATTAGAAGTCCTGAAGACAGAGGGAGAGTTAAATATGGTAGCCAGAAAGATATCTTGATAATAAGGTGGATTGGATGTGATGAGGGCTTCTCAGTGAAAATACTGTCATGAACAACCTCCATAATATCTCCAATTCCCAATTCATTTAACACATCACACAGAATATTCATCAAAGCAATGATTGTGACATAGTAAAGTAGAAACTACTCAAAATTAAATGAGCAAATTAAATATTAAAAATTATGTGGGAAGCACAATTTTTCTTCTCATTATTTAAATGTAGTGCAAAACATGAAAAGAAACTTCTAAATTTTGCCATCAAACTCTTGGAAGGTTCCTCCCTTCCTTGTTTTCTCCTTCCTTTTCCTCAAGCTGTTGACAAGGGGTCAGTGACATTTCTGCAGGAGTGAGCAGTGCTCTATTGCTTTACCAAATGTCCTTGTCTTTGAGCCAAATTTTCCTAAGGGGAAATATGCTTCTAAGATTAATTTTATCATCCACATTGGAATGTTTGTTTTACGGTGGGGTCAATACAGAAATTTCAAATGACAACCTTGCTTGCTTTTTCTGTTCTTAATGTTGGTGACTTTAGGATCAATAATTTACATTCTCCCTACTGCTGTCTACAAGTTGCTGTCAGCTAACTGAAGCACAAGCCAGTCATTGAACCTGGGTGATTGCACAAATTCTATTTCTCAAAATTCAGCAAAGTACACACCAAATCGAAATTTGGTAGAACTTTCACATGCATTTCCACAGATCAGAAGGACCAACTGAGAAATAGTTTCTATTTGTTTTCGGAATGGGGCACTTTGGAAGAGTCTGCCTTTGTTTTTAGCTCTTCCGGAAGCACAGATGAGTTTGTGCAATGGCCATGAAAGCACTCAGTGAAAAAGCATTTCTGATTACAAAGGTAGCCTGCATGGTATTTGTCGACAAACTTCATCAATTCTGCAAAATTGAAACATTATTGATTGGATAGATCAAGCAAATGTCACAGAGGTCAGCCCTGATTGTAGCCAGGGGGTGAAAGACGAATATGGGACTGATGTCAAGTGTTCACTTTGATTTGCCACTATGAGGCCTACTCTGTTTTTCTTCCTGGACCTGATTACAGAAAGAAAATGACTGAAGCTGAGTTAGGTATCTTCATACCAGAATGTCACATGTCATGATGTCATTTAATTATCTTAAAGATACAATGTCTATTTGGTCTGGAAGTAGTGTCACAATACAACAGGGAACACAACTTGAAATTTGGTGATGAACTTTAAAGGAAGATGATATGATGTTTGGAAAACATTAAGGAGGTATTGTCAAAGAGTTGAGGAAGATAGAGTGGCTGATGGAATTTAGAAAGGCAGTAAATTACGAGTGAAAGAAGCACTGAATAGAAGGATGTTGGATGTGGATCAAAAAGATTCCTTGGAATTTAAATATATAATTCTGTAAAACTGTTACTGAAGATTGTTACCACGAAGGACTGTCCTCCTCAACCTCTCCCCTTGCCTATGGCGCAATGACCCTCAAGTTAAACTACTACCAGTCATCTCTGTCTAATAAGAGGGCAGCCCTTTGATTCATTAGGACTATGGGACTTTACATTTGACTGTAGATTAATAAAGTGATACAATACATCGATAGCATTTGATGTTTTATAAATGTACACAAAGTACAAGGTGAACTTATACAAAATAGTGGTCAGGACAGAGTTGAATTTGAGTTGCTCCAATCTCAGAAGTTCATTAAGGTCTTAAAGAGCATTTAGCCAAGGTACACCTGAATAATGCTGCCACAGAGAATGGCAGCCTGTAACTCAATGCTAAAGACTCAGGTACGAAGAAACTGATGTGAGCCACACAGATGCTAACAGCCTATAAATCAGTTGTGTATGCTATGGGCAGCACGGTGGCACAGTGGTTAGCACTGCTACCTCATAGAGCCAGGGTCCCAGATTTGATTCCAGCCTTGGACGACTGTCTGTGTGGAGTTTACACATTCTCCTCGTGTCTGTTTAGGTTTCCTCTGGGTGCTCTGATTTCCTCCCACAGTCCAAAGATGTGTGGGTCAGGTGAATTGGCCATGCTGAGTTGCCCATAATGTTAGGTGCATTAGTCAGAGGGAAATGGGTCTGGGTGGGTAACTCTTCAGAGGGTCGGTATGGACTGGTTGGGCCGAAGGGCCTGTTCCACATTGTAGGGAATCTAATTTAATCTAATCTAAATAAACAATGCAAAGCATTCGGAGATTAGCAGCATCCAAGTAAGCGATAACATGAGTGAGTATTGAGAAAGCAAACTAAAAAACATAAAATGTGCTCTGTGCGGAGGCACATCATTTGAGTTTGCCCCTTCATCACTTGGCAGCAGCAAGTCATTGATGTTCTTAAGCTCCGAAGTAAAATATTAAAGGGCTGAATTGTTGTGCGAGTTGGTTCAACAGCAGGCATGGTGTGGTGGTTTGCTGGTGATACCTTGTGTGGATAAAGAGTTGTGGAAGCTGGTGAGCATGGAAAATGCAAGAATATTGTTCTGAAGAAACAGTTGTATGATAATCCAAAGATGTGCAGGTTAAGTGGATTGGCCATGCTAAATTGTCTGTAATGTCCAGGGATGTGCAGGCTATATGGGTTAGCCTTAGGAAATGCAGGGTTAAAGGGATGAGAATGGGGTTTGGTTGGGATGCTCTTCATAGGGTCAGTGTGACCTCGATGGGCTGAATGGCCGACTCCCACACTGTAGGGAATCTATGATTCTATAACAGGGCCAAACATTTGTCAAACTACAGCCGCCAGGTACCTGCTCTGATTGCTATGTTGGCAGTTAACACTGTCTGTCTAATTTCTTAGGGTAGAGAGGAAACAAAGCGAGTTGGAGCATTAACATAATGTAAATGTTTGGAAGTAAGGTAGTTGCCACTCCATAATGAAATTCTAAAGTTGTCATTTAAGCCTTGAGGAAAAACGTTGGGAAAATTTTCAAGACATAAAGAATGATTTTGTATTTCCCACCTTTCTCTCCACAGGAGGAGGAGGATAAAATTCCACCTGTTATTTTGGCAAGTGATGAGAGGTCAACTTTGCCATTAAGAGAGTGAAGGCAAGTTTGAGAGCGATTACTTTACATTGAGGAATGTTGGAGCACAGCATGCTGTGTTGGAGATGAATGAATGTTAGAGAAAGAGAGTACTGTGTTTATTGAGGAAAAATGGGTCATTATTTGAAGCAGAGAAAGATGGAAATAAATGGGGAGAAAACAGAACAATGGAACTTGTATTGGGCTTCTCTGGTAAGAGCCAGGAGAGAGAAGGTGGACCAAACAGCTTCTTTGTTTGATGTAAATGTTTCTGCTGTTCTAACATCTTTCTCTGGGATGGATTTCAATGCTCAAGACAATTCAACAGGTTTCTATGCTATAGATTGATTATAAGTCTCTGAGATACATTTGAGATTTTTCATCTTTGGAAGGGACAAAGAAAGAAACAAATGAAGGCTTGCATTTATATTTCATGTTCATGACTGCAAACAGTGGGGCTGAATGTGATGTGTAGTCACGGCTGTAATTATAAGAATACATCAGTCAATTTACACTGAGCCAACTCCCACAATCAATAATATGATAATGGGCAGATAATCTATTTTTGTGATGGTGATTGAGAGATAAATATTGCCCAGTGAGGACAGCTTTTGGCAGCAGTGATGTTCTGGGTCAGGTCAGCAGTGGTAGTGGGGTCTGCATCAGCGCACTTCCTTCTGGTGTCGTATCCTCAGGGACAACTTGGGCAGCATCCGGTAACCACTCAGGAAATCAAGGAAGCTATTTATGGAAAAAAAAATGAAATTTGTCCTAACATCGTATAATTTATTTCTTTGTATAATTTATGGAATTAAAATGGTGCCAGCATTATGGCAGCTTATATACATTTTATTGTATTTTCATAAGTACACGTAACAATAAACTGCTATTATATTATTTTATTACCATAAATTTCCTGCTTTCCTTCAAAATGCTGTCCATCTGGAAAGGCAGATGGGACCCCACTTTTATCAATACTAATATCTTCTTTAAAATATCACTTACTATCAATTTGAAGATATATTTTACAGCATGACCATTCTTGATCTTTTAACACACATTCTGTTTTTCCCAATGTCATGTATTATGTGGAGAGTTACTTTACTGGATGCAAAATCAATTCAAATATAAAGAACTGTCGTTCACTGTGTGGGCAGCCAAAATCATTACTCTGCATTTCAGTTCAGTATTGCAGTCATATTGCATTACCATTTATTTTGTCTTTCAACACCAACATGAAGCTATAAAAATACCCTTGATGATTAAGTGTGTTAATGCATTACCAAGTTGTGGTACAGAATCATAAAGAAAGCTATAAAAGTTTATATACATATACATAATCTGGGCCAAAATAGCTGCTTCAAATTGGATAGTGGAGTCTGTATTGTAACAGGCCTGGGAAAGAGGGAAAGATTGTCCACAAGGTTCCAGCTCCACGATTTAGCTCTGCTGATGTGTGTGGATGCCTGGAGAGGACAGGAACAGGTTTGCCTATGATGTGACCCAATTATGGCTGAGGAGTCAGCCAGTGTACACTGCCTAGGCTAACATTTAAAGAATTGCCTGGTATCTGTGGCCTGCTGAAACTATACTACAACATGGGTCAGCATCTTCTAGAGGTAAGGGTAGTGTTACGACACAGAGTAAATCCCCCTGCTAATTTAAACCTGTAACACAAAAAAATTTACCTTGTGCCATAAGTTGTGAAAATTCGAGAGGCCAACAACTATTTAAAGTAAAAATTAACAATTTTATTTTTTAAAGTATAACAGAGAATAATTAACTAACAACTATTTACAACTCCTTCCTCTAACCTATCTTTTACTTCTTCTTCAATAATTTTAGTCCGATAAAACTCCCCATTAAGATTTACCAAAATTCAACTTTTCAAAACCAGCCAGATGTCAAATCTTCTCATGATGTCTTTTGTCTTCTTTTCTTCTTCTTAGGGATTTCTGCTTCACAGGTTACTGATTGATCAAAGTACCTTTAAGACAGCTATTCTCCAGGCAATCTGCAGATGCTGGTGGCTTGGCAGTTCTCTTTTCGACTGTTCAATTTTCCCTGGTCTTTTACCCCCAAAGCATTGGATTGTGCCATTGCCTTTTAAGATTGTCAATATACTAAATTCAAACTTGTTTGGAGTTTGATACTTCGCGGGGTAAAACTTAAACTGGGCCTAATTCGAATTTGTTTTGTCATCTCCAGGCAACCAGCTAATCGAGTTGTTCAACCAAATGTTACATTATATCTTGTTCAGAGCACTTGTTGCTGTGTCAGCTAGTTTTTAACTCTCTTAAAGGTACAGTACATCCATATCTTCATAACTGTAGGAATCCAATCATTTTGTTTGGTATTAAAGATTTTATTTCTGAACTGAAAGATTAGAATAAGGGAAAGCCATCCTAGAAAAAGAGTCAATCAAACCAGGTGAGGTCAACTTCACGGAGCACTTCTGCCAGGCTGGGATTCATAACAAGAATTTTTTTTTTGGAAGAGGTAAAAGGGCAGAATCTTCCCCGGCCCTGAATGATATAAGCAACAGTGAATTGTCAAACCAGGCCTCACTTAATGTCAGGACCAAAAAATAGCATTTCCCAACCAAATCCTGAATATTGAGATGGAATTTCTCACCAGTGAATAGAGAGAGCCAATTAATGGGAAATACTGCCTCTAGTCACCTGCATTACTGCAACCCCGATTATACTCTCTTCCATCCGTCTTCCGTTGGGCAGAAGATATAAAAGTTTGTACAAGCAGATTCAAGAGCAGCTTCTTCCCCAGAATGAGCCTCTTTAATGTTAATGTTGATCTCTCTCTGCATCTTCTCAGCAGCTGTAATATTGTATCCTGCACTCTGTTCTGTTATCCTGATATAGTATGATCTTCCTGTAAAGCATGGAAGTCAACACTTTTTGTTGTACCTTGGTACACATGACAGCAATAGATCAAATCAAATAATCTTACCTCATCAATATGCAAGTTCTTATTCTCCTGTCCACCAGGTAGAAGTTAAATGCTGAGAATTCCCAACATGAATACCTGAGCGGATACCTGGCGACTCCTGTTCCGTGCTTGCATTCCCCCTTCTCCGTATCCCTGTCTTGCCTTGTCTTGCCTTTTTGTGTTTGCTCCATCAACAGAAGTAGTACTTCTATTGGAAATACTTCAGATGGAAAGAGAGGCAGTCATCAGTCAAGGGGGTGAACAGTTTGCTGTACAGCACTGTACTCTCTCAATGGCACACTCGCAGCATGCATGAGCAGCATACAAACACACTTTATGTGCATCAACCAAACGGTCAGGTCTCAAAGTCAAAAGGGAGTTGTCAGTTATATCCATGGAGGCTGGATGTTTCTATACAGTCAGTCAAGGGCTTTATCCAGTATCAGCCCAGGGGTGTGGGTATGGTCAATCAGTCATGTCAGGATCCTCTCCTTGTAGGTCTGATGAGCCAAATGTTGGGCACCCCATTATCCATCTGGCCTCCTTTTCCCCAACTCTGGATCATTTTCTCCTGGAGAGAGACAAAGGGAGGGATTGAATGGGATGAAAGTGTTAGCCCAACTATTAGTGTTGGTTCAGGCAAGGGAGGAAAATGACATTACCCAAATAAGTGAGTAATAGGTGCAGAGGGCATGGTTAGTATTCTGGTTGGGGGGAGTGAGAAGAGGGGCTTGGGATTGGGTGGGTGAAAGCAGGAGGGGAAAGATGTTGTATGCAATAGTGAGCATGGTAGACCATGAACCTTGACAAGAATTGTGTTCAGTAACAGTGTGAGAGAGAGGGGTAGCAGAGACAAGATGGCGGCATTTATCTTGTTGGAGTAGAGGGCACATTGCTGCACATTTCTCCAGGCAGTTGTGACCTCACTGACCCTGGAGGCAACCTCGGACAATGATGGCTAAGGCTGATGTCATGGCCTCCCTTACTAGACCTAAGGAAGAAGATGACTCCTGTCTATACCACACTAGCCTCTAAGATCTCCAGGACCTTGTCCACAAAGCAGGGCCTCAATTTTCTCTTATCTGCCATTGCCAGGGCAAAGGTCATTAACTGTCTAGGGCAGCTCCAGACTGCCAACACTTGACTGGGTGCACAGCTGCCTTTTAAAGATGGAATTCTTGGAGAACTGGCAATGGTGAGTGCTTCCCACAACAACAAGTGGGAGGAGAATCAGGCCAGCATCAGACTAAATGTGTGCCATAGAGGCATGGTGCATGTTTGATGAGGCAGCTTTGGGAAGGTTGCGTGAGAAACTTCACCAGGGAGAAACCCTCCCTGAAACTTGATGAAAATTTCACTATGCCAAAATATGGGAAGAATCAGTCCATAGTATCTTTTATCAGCAGCAGTATTAAACCTGTCATCTGGGGAAAATCCAAACATAGTTTTGTGATTCATCTAAGATCAACCTTCAGGTTGACATGACACTGAACAACATTTAGCTAGGTGCAATTAATCGATTAATTCAAATGTTCTATTAATTTGCCACATTTCTAAATGTCATTTGGCTACTGGCCAATCTGTTGATCTGCCTTGGCTGAAAGACGTGATTTGAATGTATTTGTTTGGGATCACTATGAGGCATCTAATGCATTTATGCTATGTTTGCCTGCGTGCTCATCAAACAGATCCTGCTGATTAAAGGGTGACTAACGTTTGCTTAACACTTTCTGAACCAAAACCTCGTAGATTCTGCACATTTTAAAATTTATTCTCTCTGAATGGAGCAATTTCTCTTTCCATAAAGTTTTCGTCACCAATGCCGAAATTCCTCTGAAGAGCAAATTTTTGTTAGTGATTTCCAAATGATGTCCTGTATGAATCTTTACCCTGAATACCCCCAGACTAATTGAAATGTCACTGCCACCTTTGCAGTTCAGAAATTCAGAAACACTAACTGTTTGGATTTTCTTTTGAATGGGTCCACAGAACACTAAGGCATGGCACTGTCAGTGCTGCAACAAATTATGAAATAGTTCATGTGACAGTCCTTATAGTTATTCTAATAATCCTACATTTACAAATGGTCAGAGCTGTATCAGTAACAAGACTACTGGATAGAGACAGGGTTGATGTCAGAGCTAATTCGGCAAGAATTACTTTTAAAATCAAAGTGAGACAGTAATCTGAGACCCGATCTGCATTCTCAGGTTTACCCAAAAAGTCCCAAGAGCAATGTTTCAACAAAATGTAGTGAAATTAACTTTAGTGTTCTGATCAAAATGTATCCATGAATCAGTATTATTTAAACGAATTATCTGGTCATTTTCACATTGCTGTTTATGGGAGATTAGTCCGTACAAATTGGCAGGTGTGGTTTCCTACATTACACTTGTAACTACTCGCCACTATACCACTATATTGTAAAGTGGTACATGACATCGTGATGTTGAGAGTGCAGCAACAACCTTCATGTTCATGGAGCAGATTCATAGACTTTGCTATAAAAGGTAAGTGAACATCAAATTAACTAGTACTGTGAAGTATTCAGATTAATTAAAATATTTCATCCAATGGCTAGTGTGCTCTTCTGCATTTAACAGAATTTGGCTTCATATTTTAATACATCAGTTTCTCTCTATGATTTAATCTTTCTTTGGCTGATAGAACAGTCAGCACGTGCGGTCCACTACTTCAAAAGGCTTTGATGTATTCAACTGGAGAGCTTTTGTTTGCAAAGCTGTGTTTGGAATGCTTGTTGATACATGTGTCAAGATAATTATGAGCTTTTCTTTGATAGCTTAATGAGCAGACAACAGTAATATGGTTTTTTGAAGAAGTGTTTTGAATGAATGATTATTTTTAAAGTTGCATGAACATCACTTGAACAATGGGCTACCTTTCAAGAAGAGAGAGTAGTCAAGATATATTCCTATAAAGGGGAAAGACAGGGTAAACAAATTCAGATATCCCTGAATAGTGAAAGAGTTCAGAGATTAGCATGATGAATAATTAGTTTTATGTTAGATGATTGATACAATAAAACATAGAATGTTCAGAGGGGAACTGAAAAGAAAACCAGAGAAACAAAGAGAAAATATGAAAAGAGATTGGCAACTAACAAGAAAGTAAATCGTCTTCTAGACATGCATTTCAACACTAAAATGGTAATAATAGCAGAAGTGGGACTGATTAAGGAATGAAAATGGAGTTGATACATTAATGTAAAGGTCATAGATGAGGCCGTAAATTAATATTTTGCATTTTTATCAAGATAGAAGCTCATTCAGTGTCAGGATGTGTGTGTATCTTAGAAGGGAGAGTGGCAAATACTGATGCTCATAGGGTTTAATGTTCAAAGTTTGGGTGAAGATTTGTAGCTCGGGTGCTCGTTGTTGTGGTTCTGTTCGCCGAGCTGGAAATTTTTGTTGCAAACGTTTCATCCCCTGTCTAGGTGACATCATCAGTGCTTGGGAGCCTCCTGTGAAGCGCTTCTGTGGTGTTTCCTCCGGCATTTATAGTGGCCTGTCCCTGCCGCTTCCGGTTGTCAGTTTCAGCTGTCCGCTGTAATGGCCGGTATATTGGGTCCAGGTCGATGTGTTTGTTGATGGAGTTTGTGGATGAGTGGCATGCTTCTAGGAATTCCCTGGCTGTTCTTTGTTTGGCTTGCCCTATAATGGTAGTGTTGTCCCAGTCGAACTCATGTTGCTTGTCGTCTGCGTGTGTGGCTACTAAGGATAGCTGGTCGTGGCGTTTCGTGGCTAGTTGATGTTCATGGATGCGGATCGTTAGCTGTCTTCCTGTTTGTCCTATATAGTGCTTTGTGCAGTCCTTGCATGGGATTTTGTACACTAAAAAATGTTGATGCGGTTTGATGAGATATTGAAAAGGTGTCTGTGCTTGAAGTTAACAAGGTACGAGGAGCAGTTGAGACGCATCCAAGGTTATTGAGGAAAGTGAGAGTGAAAATTGCTCTCAATTCACAAACAACTTAAAAATCACGTGGGCAATTGTGTGTTAATTAAGAAAAGCCAACAAGATTTGTTAAAGGGTAATCATGTTTAACTAATGTTTAACTTTTCAAAGAAGTAAAAGAGAGGATTTATGAGGGCATTGCTGTTGATGTGGTGTGCATCAACGTGGTTAGAGACTGTATAGGCTGGACTATTATGTCCTGTGCTGGATGCTATACATAATGAAAAATGCGAAGGTATTAGAGAGTGCATAAAAAAACTCATAAGAATGGTTCCAGAGTTGAGGAGCTACACTTACTTATAAAAATTCAGAACATTAGGACTGTTTGCCCTGAGGATTGCTAAAAGGGGATTTGGTGGAAATAATCAAAAATGGTGAGGTTCTGAAGAATAAATAGGGAGAAACCATTCCCATTAGTGGAAGGTTCGAAAAGGAGAATACACAGATCTAAGGTAATTGGCAAAAAACAGAATTAGAAATGAAATATTTTCAGGCAGCAAGTAATTAAGGTCTGGAAGTGTAAAGATGAAATTAGATTATTATCTGACAAAATTGAGTGTATAAAGTTACAGTGAGGAGGCAGGTAAGAAGAGCTGGTGCTGATGAGACAGAGTAATGGCCTCCTTTAAGAATGATGTAAAAGAGAAAACTGAAAACTACAGATCTGTTAGTCCAACTTAGAAAACCATAAAAATAGGAGCCAGAGTAGGCCATTTGACCATCAGAGTCTGCTCTACCATTCAAAATGATCATGGCTGATCATTCAACTCAGTACCTGTTCCTGCTTTCTCCCCATATTCTTTGATACCTTTAGCTTTAAGAACTAGATCTAACTCCCCCTTGAAAACATTCAACATTTTGGCATCTGCTTTCTGAGGCAGGGAATTCCGTAGGCTTACCACTCTCTCGGTGAACAAATTTCTCCTACTCTCAGTCCTAGTTGGCCTACCCTATATCCATAATCTGTGATTCCCTGATAATCGGGAACATCTTTCCTACATTTTCCCTGTCTATCCTGTTAGGGGTTTCTATAAGATTCCCAGAACATTCTTCTGAACTCGACTGAATATGGTTCTAACTGATCGGTCCTGCCATCCCAGGTGGCTCAGTGGTTAGCACTGCTGCCTCAGTGCCAGGAAACTGGGTTTGATTCCAGCCTCAGGCGATTGTGTGGAGTTTGCACATTCTCCCTGTGTCTGCATGGGTTTCCTCCACATGTTTGGGTTTCTCCCACAGTCAAAAGATGTGCAGATGGGAAATGCACGGTTACAGGGATAGGGTAGGGGAGTGGTTCTGGGTGGGATGTTCTTTGGTGGGTCAGTGTGGACTTGATAGGCCAAATGGCCTGCTTCCATACTGCCAGCATTCTATGGATCAGCCTGGTAAATATATATTGAGCTTCCTCCATACCGGCATCATTCCTCTGGTAATGGAGACCAAAATTGCACATAATACTTTGGGTGTGGTCTCACCAACATTTCTGTGCAATTGCAGGAAGGCATCCCTGTTTTTGTACTCAAATTCTCTCACTTGCTGTCTTCACTATCTGCTACAACTGCATGCTTACTTTCAATGGCTGAGTACAAGGACTCCCAGGTCTTGTTGCATCTCCCCTTTTCCTAATCAGATAATAATTTGCTGTCATGCTTTTGATACCAAAGAGAATAACCTCATGTTTATTCACATTGTACTTTACTATCTGCCATATATTTACCCATTCATTCAACCTATCCAAATCACACTGAAGCACCTCCACGTCCTTTATATGGACCATCTACCCATCCAGTCAATTTATCAAGCATCATTTCCCTTTCGTAAATCTATGTTGACTCTGTGCATTCCTGTTACTGTGTTCAAATACTCTCCTATTAAATCTTTTATACTGGACTTTAGTATTTTACCCACTACCGATGTCATGCTAACTGGTTTGTAATTCCCTGAGTTCTCTCTACCTCCATTTTAAAACAGTTACATCAGCTAGCCTCTAATCCATAGGGATTATAGATTTCAGTCTTCTCTTTTCTCACTGATTTCTCCCCCTCCTTTTATTCCCCTTACCCTCCCCTTTTCTTATGGTACGTGTTTCTATTTTCTGTTCTCTTATTCTGCCCTTATTCTCACTCTCTTCATCTCTTCTTTCCCATTTGCATTGTGCATACAGATAACTATATTCATCCAAAGCAGGCTACCTGGAAATGAAAGCAATCTGATCAAAACTTTGTTTTGTCAACGTCACATTTGCAGTCACTTTAGAAAGAGCATTACATCTATAATTCTGAAGCTTTTCCCGAAATAACTTCCCTTTGAAGATAAGAACTTTGATTCTCTTTAATTACTGAGGTGCAGCAATTTAAAGCTGCAAGATTTGATTTAATTCTACTCTATCCTCCAAGGTAACAATTTAAACAGAATTAGAGGCTGAATGTCTGATGATTGAGAGATGACAATTAGATGTTTGTTGTGTTAACCACATGCCTTACTAATATTAGTAAAAATAATGTCTGTGAAACTGAATGGAGGGGCTGAATTCGGGAACATTTTTGAGAAAAAATCTTCTCTTTCCATCTAGGAGTTCAAGGCCAGCAGTTGTCTTTGGATTGTATGATTTATTGTGATCACTGAGAGAAAATAGCTCTCTTAATTAAAAACCAAATTGCAATCAAAATTGTAATTTGAACAAGTGACTCAAGGGCTTCAAACATTGCCAAATAATCCCTTTTCTGTTACTAATTTAGTGGCAAATAAATTATCAGTAATGAGCATTTAATACTTTATTGAAACTTTATGGATTTAAATTTGTTGTTCATTGAGTATAGATTTTAATGGAGGCAGATTTATGGATTCCTGGAATAAATGGATTTACCTTGTAAGTAAAGGTTGTGATGGTTGGGCTATAGCCATTGGAGTAGTGAAGAACAGGAGGTGACCTCATTTAAATATACAAGATTCTCAGTAGGGAATGTGGTTAAGAGGGTAGTTGTTGAGAGGATGTTTCCTTTTTGACAGGACTCTTGAACTGAATCGCACAGTTTTAAAATATATGTTGCCCATTTAAGGTGGATGTGTGGAAGAAGTTATTCTCTCAGGGGGTCATTGGCCTGTTGGTTCCCTTTTCACGGAAATCAGTGGAGGCTGGGTCATGGAACATATTCAAAGCTGATCTTTGATTGACAAGGGAGGCAGGACAGTGGAGTTAAGGCTAGTCAGATCAGCCATGATCATACAGAATGGCACAACAGGTTTAACAGGATGAATGGCCTTCTCCCATGCCTGATTCCTATATTCTAATGACAATAAGGGAAACGACAGTGCAATGACATTACGAAATGGTAGTAAGGATTTTGCACAAGCAGGTTAAAAGTTGGAAAAAAGCTTGTTTCGCAGCTTTGGAAAAATGGGACAAATTTCGCAAAAATGGAACAAATCCAAACCAGCCAATTACTGTGGCTTAAATCTAGGAACATATGAACATTTGAACAAAGAAGGAGGAGAAAGTGAGGACTGCAGATGCTGGAGCCCGAAACGTTGATTCTCCTGCTCCTCGGATGCTGCCTGGCCTGCTGTGTTTTTCCAGCACTACATTATTTGAACAAAGATCTAGAGTAAGCCATCCAGCCGCTCAAATCCGCTCTGTCATTCAATAAGATCGTGGCTCATTTGATTCTAACCACAAGTCCACATTCCCTCCTGTCCCAGATAACTTTTACTTCCTTATTATTTAACAAGAATCTATCTACCTCTGTGTTAAAAAAAAATTCAATTACACAAATCCCACCAGCTTCATAGGAAGAGATTTCCAAAAACCCGTGACCCCATTAGAGAATAAAATTTGTTTTATCTCTATTTTAAATGGACGATCTCTGATTTTTACAGTGTGATGTCTATTTCTACAGTCTCCCATAAGAGGAAACATTCTCTCCATAACTACCCTGTCAAAATCCCTCTGGATCTTATATATTTGAATCAAGTCATCTATTACTCTTTTCAATTACAGTGGATACAAGCCTCATCTATCCAACCTTTTCCTCGTGAAACAAAGGAGAAAGTGAGGTCTGCAGATGCTGGAGATCAAAGTTGAAACTTTATTGCTGGAACAGCACAGCAGGTCAGGCAGCATCCAGGGAACAGGAGATTCGACGTTTCGGGCACAGGCCTGAACATTCCTGAAGAAGGGCTTGTGCCCGAAACGTCGAATCTCCTGTTCCCTGGATGCTGCCTGACCTGCTGTGCTGTTCCAGCAATAAAGTTTCAACTCGTGAAACAACCCAATCATTCCAACTATTAATCTGGTAAATCTTGTCTGAACGGTTTCCAAAGCATTTCCATCCTTCCTTAAATAAGATGACCAGTACTGAGCACAGTACTCCAGATGTGGCCTCACTGCTGCCCTGTATAACTGAGGCATAACTTCACTACTTTTGTGTTCAAATTCCAGTGCAATAAATGGTAACATTCTACTACCTTTTGTAATTCTTCTTGGACCTGCATACTAATCTTTAGAGATTCATGCACTCGGACATCCTGCCCCCTCTGAATCTCAGAGCTCTACAGCCTGTTACCATTTAGATAACATGTTTGATTTTTTTTATTCTGCCAGCGAAAATGGATAATTTCCAACATTATGCTGTGTTTGCCACATTTGTGCCCACTTAGTTACCCTATCTATGTCCTCATCATAATTTATTTTCTTACTGTCTTTGTGTCATCAGTAAATTTGACAACCATGTCCTCCATCCCATCTTGCAAGTCATTTATATAAATTGTACACAGTTGTGGTTGCAGCATCAGTCCCAAATATGGCTCGCCATTCATTACATCTTACTAAGCTTAGAAATACCTATTTAAAGCTACTCTCTGCTTTCTGTTTGTGAGCTAATCTTCTATCCATGTTAATTTGCCATGAACTTTAATTTTCTCCAATAACTTATGATGTTGTGCCTTCTAGAAATGTAACTATAGTACATCTACACATTTCCCTTTATCCACAGCACATGTTACCTCCTCAAAGAACTCCAATTGATTGTTCAAATATAACATTACTATAACAAAATAATATTGTCTCTGTCTGACAACCATAAAGTTATCTTAGTACCCTTAATAATAGGCTTTGAGTCTACTCTCCACTGTTAGCAAAATGATTGAAGACGTCATTGACAGTGCTATTAAGTAGCATTTATGCAATAATACTCTTTTGTCTGGTCAGTTTAGGTTCTGCCAGGGGTACTCCGCTCTCAACCTCAGTAGGACATTAAACCAAACATGAACAACAACAGCATCCCATGACATCAATTTTGCTAAAGATCCTCAATGCCACACTCAATGAAATGCTGCCTTGCTGTCACCCTAGTTTCCCATATCTCAAATCTGTTGTTCACGGTTAGTTTAATGTTCAAATGAGGCCAAAAGCTAGTTGTCGGGGGTCAATCATCTCAGCCCCAGGATATATCTGCAGGCATTCTTCAGGATCGTGTCCTAGGCTTCACAAACATTTGCTGTTTCAACAATGACTCTCCCTCCATCATAAGGTCAGGAGTCAGAGAGATGTACAGCATGGAAACAGACCCTTCAGTCCAACTCTTCCATGCTGACCATAATGGGGATGTTTTCTGACAAGTACTCAATGTTCAGCACCATTCATATAACATCTCACATACTGAAGCGGTCAATACCCATATGCAGCAAGACTGAGACAACATTCACTCCTGGGTTGATAAGGAGCAAGTAATATTTCTTCCATATAAGTGCCAGGCACTGATCAACTCGAGTAAGACAGAATCCAATCATCACTCCTTAGCAATCAATGGGATTGCTATCATTGAATCTCCTGTTTTCAACATCCTGGGAGTTTACCTTCGATTGGAAATTGAATGGGATCAGTGATATACATGATGTGGCTACATAAGCTGGTCAGAGAATGGGAATTATGCAGTAAGTATCTCTCCACTTGACTGGGTGAATGCAGCTCCAACAACCCATGAGAAATTTGTCACCATCCAAGGCAAAACAGCCCACATAATTGGTACCCCATCAACCACCTTCAGCATTAACTTCTTTCACCACTGGTGCACATTGGCAGTAGTGTGTACTGGACAAATAAATATCAGGAAGATGTATAATACCGTGTGTCCATTGCTCTATGTTGCTGCAATAACTTTGTTTTATTATCGTGAGGCATAAATTTGGATGCTGTTATATTTTGCCAGTGATGAAACAACAGGAAACTTCAGAAGCTGCTGTCATATATGGTGGTAATTAGCTTATTTTCCCAGCAATATATACATTTCAAAACTTACTCTTTGTAACAGCTGCAAAGCAATTATGGTTATCTGTGTCCAAAAGCATTGCAAGTAATTTCCCAAGGTATTTATTTGATTAAAAGAACTTTTAATACATTTTTACCAATATAGCTTGGTGGTTGATGTGCCCCCAACAATGTTCTAACTTATACTAGCTCCCATAATGTTAGACACTAGGCAGGGATATTGTGGAATTGAATAATTCAACTGACATTTTATTACAACTAGTGAGTATTATGTACAGACATTATATTTCTCAGGCACAAAAATATATGGACTAATATTAAAGCTATTAGTTTACAACAAAAAAGCATGTTTTTAACTGAATGCTATGTTTCAAGTGAGCTGAGGTAAGATGGAGATTTTTATACCCTCAGATGATACAGTCATAATGTCATGAGCATAACTATTAAAGATATGCTGACAGTGAGACTGAACACAACATCTATTTGGTAACAGCTGTTACATGCATACATTGTTTGGGGTAGCTACATTTTCAGGTTCCAACGTTGTGAAGAACAAGGAAAAATCTAACCCGAGTGTCCTATCTTCAGAACAATGATGACTGCTAACAAACCACTTCATTAGGCCCTCACAAATTCTAAATTCAGGCTGCCTTATTGTGAAGTCTGTAAAAATACACAGCCCTGTGTATAAGCTTATATTTTTCTGCAAGTATCTCCCGTATTCTGTTCTTTTTTAAATAAAAATTCTTTTTTTAGGATGTGAGCATGGTTAGCAAGGTATCATTTATTACCCATCCCCAATTTCCCTTGAACTAAATTATTTAATAGACCATTTCAGAGGACAAGTGAGTAGCAACTGATTATTTCTTTACTTGGGCTGTTTGGTGGTGTACTGGTGGCTACATAGGTGAATGATCAGGTCAATCCATGGCTAGAAAGTCTATTGCAGACAATTGTGTTTTGGCCATTGGAACTTTCTTTTGTTTCATCTCTACATCTGATTTGTATTTGCTTTCAAAGGAGGAAACCTGGTTGATAAAAGTAAGTAATATTTCATCCACATAAGTGCAGGAACTGATCATCTCAAACATGAAAGAATTCAACCATCACTCCTTAGCAATCAAAGGGATTACCATCATGAATCCACCACTTTGAACAACATGGGATATGGGTAACCAGGGCTATTTTGCAGCTGTTACAAAGAATAAAATTTTAAATTTATATATTGCTGGGAAAATAAGCTAATTATCACTATAAACTTGGTTGTGTCAGGTGCGGCATACCCTGTGCAAACTTCTTCAAAGACCTAAAGCTAACATCTAAACTCATAAGTAAAGAGCTTTCTCTGACTGGCGTGTGAGCACATCGTAGAATCAATCTATCCATAGAAGTTTTACTTTGGCAAGCAAGTGACAGATATTCGGGCAACATGACCAGCATGACTGGCTCAGCAGAGTGTGGATACTTGGCATGATACCTCAGTCTCTAGTATCTTGTCCTGCCATCTGATCTTCAGGAGCTTCTGAAGGCAATGCAAGTAAAAGCGATTGAGATCCATGGCATGATATACTGGTGCACAGCCAAGTCTTGCATGTGTAATGCAAAGTGGGCAGGACTATTGCTCTATCATCTATGAATCTGCCTGGCGGGCTAACTCCATTTCCTGGGGAAAGTGAGGACTGCAGATGCTGGAGATCAGAGCTGAAAATGTGTTGCTGGAAAAGTGCAGCAGGTCAGGCAGCATCCAAGGAACAGGAGAATCGACGTTTCGGGCATAAGCCCTTCTTCCTTTCCTCATTCCTGAAGAAGGGCTTATGCCCGAAACATCGATTCTCCTGTTCCTTGGATGCTGCCTGACCTGCTGCGCTTTTCCAGCAACACATTTTCAGCTTTTAACTCCATTTCCTGCCCAGACTAGTGTCCAGTGTCTGCAGAAGGCTACACTTGTTTTAGCCATTCATGTGTGTATCTGAACATCAATATGGACAGCTCAGGAGAGAATCGTGCCAAACTAAGTGAACATATCCACTGCTGATAGATTTTAGCCTATCATCAGAATTTTATACTTGAGATCACACTTTGCTGGAGCAGGCTCACACATTACTTCAGTTTTGTTTCAAGTTGATTTTAAGGCCATAGTTAGCTCACGTTTTAGAAATTGAGTGGATGCTATATTGCATGTCAAGCTCTGAACCAGTCTCAAGTTATTGACAAACAGGAAATCGTCAAGTTTTTATTTGGCCTTTTCCTGGAGTTGTCCAGGAGATATCAGATTTCAATGCCAGGCTCACTATAATGGAAGATGTCGGGAAGATGGCAGACGGTTGGCACAAACACAGACCTGATTAAATCCGTGCGATGGGTCAGAAGAGTCACCATTATCCAAGGCGCATGTGAGCATGCCATTATGGAAGTGTCGAACTATTGTGATGAATTTCTCAGGAAAGCCAAATTTCTCCATTACCCTCGAAAGGTCCTCATAGCTGACTTGTGTCAAAGCTCTTGATCAGATCAACAAACAAGGTGTAAAGCTCACTGTTCTCCTTTCTCATTTCTCCTGAAGACGTCTAACTGCAAACACCATGGGCAATATTTTACATGCACCCGCTGCATGTGTTTTCACTGAGGAGACACCATTGAAAACAAATCCCATGGCTAGCCAATTATTTTGATGCCCATGCTGATCCCTGTAGAACAGCAGAAGCCAACATTTACAGCTGACCCACATATTTATTTAAATGTTTAAAGTTCAATTAAGTTTGTTAGCAAAACTATTCACATGGATAATAGAGTCATAGAGATGTACAGCATGGAAACAGACCCTTCAGTCCAACCCGTCCATGCTGACTAGATATCCCAACCCAATCTAGTCCCACCTACCAGCACCCGGTGATAAGAAGGCTAGTGTGGACAGGTTGGCAGGGTCGGGTAGGCCATTTTTGTATGGCCCAGATAGAAAAGTGTATTGGGGGTGCGGAGGAAGCACCTCAGTAATGAGGGAGTGCCAGAGATAGGCCTTGATTAACTTTAAAATGGTGAGATGGTGTTCCGTCCAGAAATCAGCATTGCAAGTTGCATTCATCATACACATTCTGCCTGGTGATATTCGATTATTTGGAGACAGAAAACTGTGTTAGTGATGAAGTGCTCAATCTCAGTAACCATTTTCAACAAGGAGAGATACAACTGCCAACCTCAGTTCTTCTGATGACCCTTTCTGTGGTTGGTTTTCTGCATCAGTTCTTGCATTTATGTGACTAGAGTGATTCATTTGTCTGACTGTGGCACGGTAATAATTAAGGGGTGAAGGTCATCATATTTGTCCATAACTTCTTCAGAATTAGTCATAGTAGGGTGTAGACATTGAGCACTGCTTACCTCTTATTGTATGGGGAATTTACACACCACTGGACAATCATTAATATCTTGGGAAGGCAGACTTAATGATGTATTTATTTATGACAGCAGGGCTTGTAGCAGCTCATTCTTCCTCATACATCATTCTCCCTCCATGGCCAATTCAAAGGAACATGTAACTTATGTCACTTTCCTAAAGTCCATCCTCCTTGGGTCGAAGAATCTCACTGATGACAGGGATCTAGGTGGTGCACCTATTCAGTTCTCTACCACCAAGAGCAGTTCTTCTGAGTTCTGTCAGCTATAGTGTTGCCCATGAAGGTGTGCAAAATTGCTGTCACATTTATTTTTTTTATTTTGAGATTGGCATGGTAGTTCAGTGGTTAGCACTGATGCTTCACAGTTACAGAGACCTGGATTTGATTCCACCCTTGGGCAACTGACTAGGTGGAGTTTACGCATTCTCCCCGTGTCTGTGTGGATTTCCTCTGGCTGTTCCAGTTTCATCCTACAGTTCATCGTGTCCAGAGTTGTGCATGCTGGGGGATTGGTTAGTCATGGGAAATGCAGGGTTGCAGAGATAAGGTGGGGTGGATGGGGGTGGTGTTTGGGATGCCGTTTAGATGGTCAGTAAGGGCTGAATAGCCTATTTCCACATTTGTTGGGATTCTCTGATTCTCTGACCACATTGCCATGATCCTTGCCTGTGGCTCCAAGTATTTGTTAGTGTGCGACAGTGGTCATTCTCCAGCAAGTCACTTTGATGGGCAGGTCAAAGAAGGTGAGTGTAGCCTTCTGATCTCCTACCCCATGATGACTTAGGGATTTGTCTGTCCTGTCATGTAAAGACTAATGATGGATTGGGTGTATGAAACTAATCTAAGTTCCAACAGTCTTGAAGGGAGGCCAGCACTGTGTTTGCAGCATTAAGACATTGACTGGAAACAAAAGACATCACCAGGTCCAGTCCAAGGTGAACTATGTGTACGTTATTTAACCCTGTCTGTGAGAGATGCTACCCACTCCTTATTCCTTGTAACAGCAATAGATAGGCAGAGGTTTGCAATAAATTACATAAAATGGGATAGCTTTTCAACTTATGTAATACCAATTTCATTCCCAAGCTATCAGCTGTTTAAATATAAAAATTGCCTGATTTTCATTCTCTTTATAACAGGTAACTAATGCTGCAGCAACAGTTTCATGTTTGACTAGAAAGGTGTGAATTAGTTGCAAGTTTCTTTTTAAAGGAGGAAATGAAAATATGATTACTCGATCATTACCAGGCCATTGATCATTTTACATAGGTTTTCTGTTTGAATCAAAGCAAAATAGAATTGACAATAAATGGTAGCCTTGCCAGTGACATCTACTGAATGAAAAAAAAATCAGTTTTAATGTGATGCATGTAGATATATCATCTCTATAATTGTGTTTTAGATGACATAATAGTCAATCCATTGCTGACAATTTAAGGTATTAAACTGACTACTGTATTGCACACACCCTCCCCGAAGGACCAAAGACAAAATCCCACTCTCCCAAAATTACTGTAAAGTAATCCAATGTCTGCATTATTAGATTAGATTCCCTACAGGGTGGAAACAGGCCCTTCGGCCCAACCAGTCCACACCGACCCTCCAAAGAGTAACCCACCCAGACCCATTTCCCTCTGACTAATGCACCTAACACTATGGACAATTTAGCGTGGTAAAAACAATGACTGCAGATGCTGGAAACCAGATTCTGGATCAGTGGTGCTGGAAGAGCACAGCAATTCAGGCAGCATCCGAGGACAGGCAAAATCGACGTTTCGGGCAAAAGCCCTTCATCAGGAATAAAGCTGACCTGCACATCTTTGGACTGTGGGAGGAAACCGGAACACCTGGGGGAAACCCACACAGACAGGGGGAGAATGTGCAAGCTCCACACAGTCGCCTGAGGCTGGCGCTGTGAGGATGCAGTGTTATCCACTGAGCCCATTGGTTCAACTATAATGGAATCACAGCATGTCATTCTGTTTTTGATTCTCTATCCATGTTTTGTCAAATTATCTTCAGTTTTACTTTTAATCAGACATCTTGCAGCTCCTTTTCAAAGAACTCAATTATCATAGTTTTAACTACCAGTAGTTTACAGCTGAATTACATAACCTTTTTTATGCCTGTATAATGCAAACCTTTCAGCAATATTTGGATTATGATATCTCTTTTCTCTAAGGGAAACTAGTTATGCCAGATGTGTCAGATTTGAAGTGACAATAATCATTTTTTTCTGGTCAAAAGCAGCTCAATAAGTCCCATTTAATCCTCCAGTTGGACAGAAAAACAGCCTGTGTACTATTTCAAGAAGAACAGAGTTTTCCCAGTACACTGGTCAATATTTAACCTCAAACAGTATCAGATCTGGTTAAATACCTCATTTTTTGTGGGTTGTGACACTCCAAATATTATTTGCTAAGCTTTTGCTATAGCAGGGACAACATTGTCAAAAAAAATCATCTTCATTGCGAAATGCTTTAGGGTCTCCTAAATTTGATGAAAAGCACTTTAATATAAATTTTGGGAGACAAAACATTTCTTAGGTATAAATGTGAGGGACAGAATCAGGTCCACAGCATTGGGGTCCTACTTCTGACTGATGTTTATATTGAGAAGATGATGTGCAAAAGCTTTACAAATGCTGCTGTCATCTATTTAAAATTGTATGCAATCAATTTCACAAACTAATTATAACCCCTATTATTAGCATTTTAAAATTCTTCATTTCATGTAACCCCCCCCCCCGCCCATTGTTCTCCTTAGACCTAAAACCATTAGTTAGTTTAATACATTACATAAGGATAAAATAGCTTGTTTCAATGTACTCAGATGCCCTTGAGATACATTTGCAATATTTTGTTTGCCTGGTACATACTAGTCATAGACTGATTGCATATTTTTAGTTTTAGTAAATAATAACACAAAAATACTTTTACATTTTCTGGTCAATTTATCCATTATAGAAGCATGTTTCCTCAACTGACTTACATTAGTTTAGATTTATACCTCCAATGAATTCCAGCTCACTTACCTTGTCCAGGACTGATTGAACGTCATCAGTCTTCTTGCTTCTGCCTTGAAAAGGCCATTTACATCTATTGATTAGTTTATTGACTACTCTTGAATTCACATCTAATTTGGAAATTTCCAAACATTGAAACAGCTACATGAAATGCTATTATTAGTGATTTAATGCCATGGAAACCAGGTTTACATTGCTTTGAATTTAAGGTGATGACAGTAACATCTGGGGTTACCTATAACATTGACTAAGGCACTGTTAAAGAGGATATGAGATAAACTTGTGGGGCTATGGTGATAGGTTGGGGGAGGGATATTGACTAGATTGCTCCATAGAATGGACTTGTTCGGCCAAATAGGTTGAACAGTTCATCCATACAACTTTACTGCTGTTTCAATTCTAGTTAAAATTTTAGTTTCAATTTGGTGGCAAATTGTCAAAGGGACCTCTCTCTGCTCACGTGGAACTATTTCACTGGAATGGATACTGAGTGGCATATTCCAGGACCCAGCTGAATCATTTTATAGTTTGTAAGGTTCCATTTTTGGTTGGATGTGGAGAAAGATTGACTCAACTCTGTGGCCGTGTACTTTTGACAGAGTTTGCAATATTTCCACTAATGCCAGCAAACCACTTTGATGGGCAGGTATTCAATAGTGACTCAGCTGCACTGACAGTTTTACCACTGTCTGTGTGGAGTGAACCCATCAAGGTCTTCAGCTGTCGAGAATCACACCTTTTTAACAGTTAATAAATGTATGGGGGAGAGGTTTATCAGTTAAATTGTCCCAAGAAAAGAAAAGGTGACAAATCTTTAGATAAATTACGAAGAAATGCTCTTGCCCTTGTTGTGCTAATGTGTCATCAAGGTCTTTAGCACAAACCAACCTCAACATTAATGTGCAGCAGCTGCAGTAAAGACAAGTGGACTGTTAGCCAAGTCTTTTTAGGAGGCTTTGTGCCAAGCTACGCTTGTCTTCATCTGGTTGTAGACTGAGAAACACGAGTTGATGTGGTGTTGGTATAGGCTTGAAGTTTTGGTTTTCTCTTTCTGTCCTGGAATATCTGAGACTGAAACTCAAGTGCAAGTCTTCATCACATCAGGCTGAGGAGCAGGGAAAAAGCAAGGCTCATTAAGTTGTTCCATACATGGGCAAAAAGAACATTCAGAAATATTTAACAAGGTGAACAGCCAGACAATACGTGACTCGGTTCCATTACTGATGAGCTGGCTGCTTGAAATCAATTTTCAGTTTGCCCATCTGTTTGTGGGATGATTCTTTTTCTCTGTGTGAGCCCCTCACCTGACAATGTGGCAACATTTGGAGAGCCATCATATGAGAAACAACCTGTGCATTTCAACTCTTAAAAAAAGCTGGACACAACTCAATGATGTAACTTAAAATAAGTTAAAGAAAAGTTTCAACTGAAAATGGTAAACAATGATTTCAAATGACATCAGAAGAGTTTCTATTAACTGATGGTTCTATGCATGCACAATGTGCTATGAGGTAATTGGATGATGTTCTTAAGTGAAATTGCTTTTTTATAAACCTTTGTCCCTGCCTTAGACATTTTGTTTTTTTAGTAAAATGCCAAGTTACTTCCTGTCTAAAGTTCAGTTGATGTGCAACAATCCAACTCCATGTGAGAGTTCATCTAACTTGTCTGGACAGTAATTAACCTGAGATCTCACTGATCTGCACAGCTCATGATGCATTGACCTACTGAGAATTTGAGACAATATGAGACATTATTTCCTTTGCTACGAACTTAGATTTAAACACAATTGCCACATTGATGTAATCAAGGTAGTTATAGTACATTTTCTTCATTTGCAATTTGAAAGGTTGCATGGAATAACTATTATGAAGTGAAATAAGCAATACTTCTGATATCTTTGGAATTATTTTCAAATTTAAGGACAGAAATCAGGAAATTAGCATTTACATTTATGTGGGCATTAAATAAATATTTGATTCCCTACAGTGTGGAAACAGGCCCTTCAGCCCAACAACTCCACACCGACCCTCCGAAGAGTAACCTACCCAGACCCATTTCCCTCTGACTAATGCACCTAACGCTATGGGCAATTTAACTTGGCCAATTCACCTGATCTGCACATCTTTGGACTGTGGGTGGAAACCCACACAGATACGGGGAGAATGTGCAAACTCCACACACAGTCACCCGAGGCTGGAGTCGAACCTGGGACCCTGGTGCTGTGAGGCAGCAGTGCTAACCACTGAGCCACCATGCTGCCCTGCTTTATAATAAGCTAAATTCAAGATGTTTTTTTTGTATTAACCCAGTCTTCTGGACATCAATTGTGCTGGATAATTTATGAGTAAATTCAAAGGTGAACTCTCTGAGGACTAAACCACCCCAGGCCATATGTCAACAATCTATATAGCAGTGAAGAGGTGGGGATTTTAGTATGATACAAAGCTTTGTTGAATTAGTGCTGACTTGAAATTTATTGTAACATAGGTGCATAAAAACAGATCAGAAATAGGTCAATTTGCTTTTTAACCTGTCTTGCTATTCAGTAAGGCGATAGCTGATCCATGACATAACACCATATTTCTGAACATGTGCCATTTCCTGAAGAGAATTCCAAACTCTACCACATTAGTCTTTCCAGGTATCAACATTCAAAGCATCACTCTACTCAAGATAGTTATATCCTGAGCGTGGCTATACAGAGCATAATTTGAAAGATTGTAGATGATGTAAAACTCAAACATGTATTAAACAAATAAGACAGTAACAGATTTCATAAAGACTGACACTGGGGAAAGGGGCAGATGTAGCAGAAAAAAACACATTTGTGAGCATTGATGCATTCTCGTAACTACATATTACTATAAGTAAGTGGATAAGGGTAGTACAGTTCATGTTAATTACATGGACTTTGGTAAGGCTTTTGGCCAGGTATCACTTGGGAGACTAGTCAAGAAGGCAAGAGCCCACAGGATCCAGTATCATTTGACAAATTAGATCTAAAATTGGTTTAGTGGCAATTGGCAGAGGGCAATGGCCAAAGTTTGTTTTTGTAACTGGAAGCCTGTGTCAAGTGGTATACCACAGGGTTTGGTGCTGACTCACTTCTGTTTGTTGTGTGCATTAACAACCTAGACATAAATGTAGGTGGTTTGATCGCTAAGTTCACAGATGTCACAAAAAATTGGTGGTGTCATAAATAGCAAGGAGGAATATCTTCGACTACAGACTAAAATACATGACGGGTCAGATGGAAAACAAACAGTAGCAACTGGAATTTAATCTGGAAAAATGTGAGGTGATGAACTCTAGGAAGATGTACAAGGTAAGAGAGTACACAATGATTGTAGGACGCCAGAAAGTACAGAGAATCAGAGGGACCTTTGTGTGCATGTCCACAGATCATTTGAAGACAGCAAATCAGGTATATAAAGTGGTTAGAAAGGTATATGAGACATTTGCCTTTATTAGTTGGGGCATTTGGTACAAGAACAGGGAAGTTATTATGAAGCTGTATTAGGTAAACTACAGCTGGAGTATTATGTACAGTTCTGGTCACCACATGATAGGAAGATTGTATTTGCTCTGTTGAGGGTGAAAAGCTGATTCAGAGTTTATTATGAATAGAGACTAGATTAGCTCGGATATCTTTCCTGGGAGCAGAGGAATGGGATCTAATTGCCATAATGAAGAGTGTAGGTAGGAAGAAGCTTTTTTCCTTCAGTAGGGTGGTCAATAAGTGAGAGGTGTTGATTTAAGATAAGGGTCAAAAGGTTTCAAGGCAATTCCGAGGACTATTTTCACCTAAATGGTGGTAAAAATGTGGAACTCACTGCCATTCACAATTGGATGAGGCAGGACTGCAGAACATAGATTTGACCTGAATCTGATCTGAATCTTATATGTTTCACGGAGAGGACCTCTCAACCCAATCTAGAGACCATTTAACATACCATCTCCGATACTAGTGTACCCTTTCCTAGATATAGAGATGAAAATGTGTACAATACTCCAGGTGTGGTCTCTAGAAAACTTCATACAGTTTGGCAGGAACTTTTTTTATTGTATCTCAGTCCTGTTGCAATAAAGATCAACATGTGATATGTCTTCATAATTGCTTGCTATACCACTATTTTAGCATTTTTTAGTATGACTAAATTCAAATCTCTCTGATCATTAACATTAAAAGTCTAACACCTTTATTTAAAAATATCTATTTTTCTGTTCTTACTACCAAAACAACTAACTTTACTTGTTTTTCTTGTCCTATGCTCTGACTGCTCTATCATTTATTAACTTATGCAGCTTCTCTGTGTCCTCATCACAGCTTACATTCCCAGCTGACTTTCTGTCATCTGAACACTTAGCTACGTTATTCCCAGTTTTTCTGTCTCAGTTATGAATAAAGATCAATGATAACTGAAGCCCCAGGCACTGATCTTCATCACACTCCACTAGTCACGGCCTGTCAACTTGGAAATGCCCATTTATTCCTATTTACTGCTTCCTGTTGGTTAACCAATTCCCCATCCATTTTAAAACTTCACCTCCAACTCCATGAGCTCTTTTCTATGGTGCTTCATCAAATGCTTTTGGAAATACAAGTTTACTATATTTACTGGTTCCCCTTTGACTACCCTTTATCTTTACCTGGGACTTTGACTAGGTTTTTTTCTGTGATGTTTTTAATTATAATTGAGGGAATTATGCAGGGTCATAGAAAGCTAGAGGAGACAGCATGCCCACCTTTTAGACTTTAGCCCAAAAGTTAAGGCTGACAATCTAGTGACTTATTGAGGTGGACTCATTTGACAACATTTAACTGAGACCCCTTCTGCCCTCTCATTGCACTCTTTTGAAAAGGGCAATGGAGATGGAGTGCTAGAATTTTCTAAGAACCTAATGGATGTTGAAATGTTTTAACATTAGGATCATTCTTGACAGATGAACTCAGAATGTCCTCTATCATCCATAAATATCTTTCGACCTTGTGAAGATAAATGCAATTCTCAACACTCAATTTATTGCACTAACGATTTGCAGATCTTTTAATACATTTGGATAAAGGCTTGTGTTGGTGTCTTCATTTAAAGGATGACAGTAAAATTAATCGCATTCAGTCCATTTTATATAGACTTAGCACCAAGCAAGCCTGCAGTACAGGATATATCAGAACTAATTATGTTGCAATAGCATTTATTGATGTCCTTGTGGTTATTGTAAGCACTAAGCCCCCCCCCCCCCCCACCCCCGCCAAACCCTGAGGATATTTTTATACATTGTCAGTAAAAAAAGCAATTTTCCAGTTATCAAGAATTTGTTATGAGGTTGTAAAGTTAAAAAATAAAATGGCTAAATAAAATGCTGACAATGTAATCTTCACTTTTTGAATATGTTAGAACCAATAAGTGATGGAGGGAAAGATTAACATGCTTTAGTCTTGTGAAATATATTCTTGATTAAATATGGTTATAATTTCAAGCCAAAAATGTGCTTTTAATTAACAAGTACAATACAGATCATGTAATAATGCTGTTAAGAGCTTTGAATAATTATGTGTAATTGACACGGCACTGAAGTAACCTATTGCTTAAGGCTCTGTTCATAAAATCTTTTGTTGTAGTTAATCTGTGAGTGCTGAGATAATGGATATAGTCCATTGATGCTGGCCTTAAGCGGGAAAGGGAAACAGCCCCTTTGTAAAACTATTTGTAAAAGAAGACTGACAATAGATCACAAGTGTAAACATAATGCAATCATATTTTTGCTGATGAAACAAAGCATGAATGTGCATTTACATAGCACCTTTTACAGCCTCAGGCCATTTCGAAGCATTTTAGATCCAGTGAAATATTTTAAAAATGCAGTTCATATTGTAATGCAGCAGCTAAGCTGCACATTGCAAGGTGACACAAGTAGCAATGAAATAAATAATGGACTGTTTGGTTTTCATGATGTCAATTGGGCAATGAACCTGCTAGAATATTCTGCTCTCCTTTCGAAAGCAGAGAGCAGGTTTAACAGCATCCTAAAACATGACATAGAAGGAAGCCATTTGGCCTATCATGTCAATACTGGCTCTCCGAATGAGTGACTTTGCACCATTTTTCCTGCCTTTTCCCCGTAATTCTGGCCTATTTATTTATTTGAATAATCATCTGATGCCCTCATGCATTGCCCAATGGAGCCTGCCACCATCACACTTCAAGGCCACACTTTTCAATGATGCAAAAGCCACCGCTGCGAATGGACATTGGAGGTTCCCACAGCAGCAGGATAGAAGAGAGGGCATGTAACTCCCAGGCAGTGCAGCCAGAGCCTAACTACTCACCGTGTGAAAACAAATTTTCCCTCATGGAATTTGCTTCTTTTGCAAATTATTTTACATTTGTGTCTACTCATCCCCATTCATTTTATGAAAGGAACAGTTTCTCCCTATCAACCATGTCCACGCCCTGCATGATTTTGAAAACCTGTGTTAAATCTCCTCTTAACCTTCTCCTCTCCAAGGAAAATTTGAGGCACTGGGAGTATATGTGCACAAATGTTGAAGATGGCAGGTGGAGAAAGTTATTAAAATAACATATGGGGTCCTAGATATCATAACTGAGACAAAGAGTACAAAATCAAACAAGTTATGATGAACCTTTATAGATAAGGATGTGGCCTCAGTTAGAGTATTGTTTCCAGTTCTGTCCTTCTCAGCAGGATTTAAAGGCTTTAGAAATGGTGCAGAAAATATTTAAAATAAATAGTTCCAGACATGAGGGATTTCATGTTTGTGGCTATATGGAAGAAACTGTACTTCTATCCCTAGAGAAGAGATGCTCTGAGGATAATTAACAGAGGTGTTCATGATCAAAAGGGACCCAGACAGAATAGTGGAAAAACTATTCTTTGGTGGAAGGGTTGGAAATTAGGAATCTTAGGTATAAAAAGTAATTACCAAAAACATCAAAAAAAATTCTTTAAGTGGTGAGTGGTTATGGTCCAGAATGGTTTTGGCCTAATAATGTGGGTGGAGTATGAATACAGCTAGTTTAATGGGAAAATTGGAGATTGCCTGAAGAAAGAAAGTTCATCGGACTATAGGGCCG
This sequence comes from Chiloscyllium plagiosum, assembly GCF_037043375.1. Taxonomy (NCBI): domain Eukaryota; kingdom Metazoa; phylum Chordata; class Chondrichthyes; order Orectolobiformes; family Hemiscylliidae; genus Chiloscyllium; species Chiloscyllium plagiosum. The sequence continues at coordinate 77,292,890 of NW_028270144.1, forward strand.
GATGTGGACCTTGCTCAGTTATTTTTGCAGTTTTATTTTCTGCAGCAGTAATCTTATCAAGTGCCTCTAGAAATATAAGTACTGTACATCCACTCACTCCCCCTTATGCACAACACATACTACCTCCTCAAAGAACTCCAATAACTTCACTAAATGTGATTTCCTTTTCACAAAACCATGTTGACTTTGCCCGTTTACCATAAACCTTTCTAATTACCTTGCTATAACTTCTTTAATAATAGCTTCCAACGTCTTCCATATGACAGACATTAATCCAATGGACCTGTTGTTTCCTGCCTTCTGTTTCCCTTGCTTTTTGAATAAAAGAGTTTCATTCGCTCGCTTCCGTTTCAGTGGAACCTTCTCCAGACAGAGGGATTTTTTTTAAATTTATGCATCATCACTTCTTTTAAGATCCTAGAATGAAGCCCATCAGGATACAGGCACTGGTCAATCTGCAACATCAAACATTTACTCAGCACCACTTCTCTGTGAAGTGATTTTTAAAAAAATTGTAATTACATTTGTAGTTTTCTTAAGTTCCTCATTATTTCATTGACCAATGCAGGAATGTAATGTAAAATATCTCAACTTACAAGGTACAATGTTGTAAGTTTTTTTGTGTAATACGAAAGATCCTTTTTTAACCAAATAAAAATAAAACATTGTTGATGCTAAAAATTTGAAATAAAAACAGAGAATGCTGGGGAGAAAATCAGCAGGTCAGCAGCACTCGTGGAGAAAATTTCAAGTCCAAAGACTTTTCTTTGGAATTTTATTTCAGATTTTCAGCATCCTAAAGAACCTATTTCAGTTTTAACATTGATTCTTACGGGGACCGGTGTTTCATTTCATGTTGTTCCACTTAAAACTGTGTTTTTTCAAGAATGGAACCACAACTTTAGATGGGGACTTGCTGTGACTTAAATGGATATTTAAAGGTGTAGAAAATAAAGTAATATGGAAAATAGGTGGTCATATGGCAGTTAAATCTTTTTTATAGATATTTTTATTGGAAATTTAACATTTTTACAAGTTTACAAAAATAAACAAAACTCTCAAGTACAAACATTGATATACAATTAAATCTTAAATAAATAATAACCAAAATTTAACAAAAGAAAAATACCGAGAAAAAAAACTACTCAACTAACTACTAATCTAACCTACAACTAACCAGAGTGCATAATTAAGTCTCTTACATTATTCAAATAAGAGAAAGAAAAAAAACAACGGATAACACAGAAATTGGGTAGTGAGATACATGCTCGGAATGTGTTAACATCAAATGTAACAAAACCCGTATTCGTGCGGGATTCCTCTCCCAAGGGGCCCCTGACCAGCCAGGTTCGCTATCTCAATTAAATAAAAGCCCTTGTTAGGATAGCCGAAATATCTGTATTTATATAATTCAAGAAGGGCTGCCATATTTTATGAAATAATTCAGTCTTTCGGTGCACCATATTTGTAAGGAAGTCAAGGGGAATACATTCCATAATTAATCTGTGCCAATTTCAAAGTCCAGGGGGGCCCTCAGACACCCAGTTTACCAAAATATTTTTCCTTGCACAGAAAGAGAGAATAGAAAATAATTTCTTCCCGTGCATATCCAGGGAGGGTAAGTTCGAAAAGCCCAAAAAGAGAGATACAGGGTCCACTTTAATTTCCGTTCCTAAAATTTCTGTCAGGGTACTTGCTACTTTAGTCCAGTATCTACGGATCTTATGACAGGTTCATAGGCAATGTACAAGAGTTAAAAACAATGACTGCAGATGCTGGAAACCAGATTCTGGATTAGTGGTGCTGGAAGAGCACAGCAGTTCAGGCAGCATCCAAGGAGCTTCTAAATCGACGTTTCGGGCAAAAGCCCTTCATCAGGAATAAAGATGAAGGGCTTTTGCCCGAAACGTCGATTTTAAAGCTACTTGGATGCTGCCTGAACTGCTGTGCTCTTCCAGCACCACTAATCCAGAATGTACAAGAGTGCCCACCTCTATTTTACATTTGGGACACATTGGAGATGCTCCTGCCTTAAATTTTGCCAATTGATCTGGTGCTATATGGGGCCTATGAAGCATCTTCAGCTGGATAGCCTGAGTTCTGTTGCAGATGGTGATTCTTCTGGCGTTTTCCCAAATGTCATTCCTCGTTTCTATAGAGATTTCTAGTCCCAAATCCTGATCCCATGTTTTAAGCAGATTGTCCATATCTCCCAATACTTCATCATGTAGTGAATGATAAATAGTACTGACGGAAGATACTCCCATTGGTTGTAGTACTCTACATTCTCTATCTGATTTATAAAGACTATCTAATAACGTAGTCTTCTTCTGTATATAATCTCGAATTTGGAAGTATCGAAAGAGGTCTCCATTAGGTCATCCGAATTTCTGACGCAGCTGTTCAAAAGACGTCAGGACCCCTTCTTTAAATAGGTCCCCTAAACATGAGATACCCCTGGATCTCCAGAGTTTAAAAGTGGCATCTGTAAACCCCGGTTGAAATCCCCATGCTCCCACTATCGGAGCATAGGGGGATGTTTTATGTGGGTTGCCCTCATTTTGCCGCATTATATTCCAAGCTTTAATTGCGTTTAGTATTATAGGGTTTTTACAGTGATCCGTAATGATTTTCCGCTTGTTTGAAAATAAAAGGTTAATAAGTGGGCATTTTACTTGAGAAGCCTCGATGTCCAGCCAGATTGATTGCGGATTAGACAAGACCCAATCGGCTATGGACTTAATAGGGAACTTAACTGATTTTTCCTAAAATCTGGGAAATCCAATCCTCTCCTTGCCTGTGGAAGCTGTAGCTTCTTCAGCTTAATGAGGGGCCGTCTATGATTCCAGATAAGGGAACCAAACCAGCCATATAATTTACGTAGTGCCAGCCTCGGCAGCATCACCGGAAGCATTCTCATAGGGTATAGGAGACGGGGCAGGACATTCATTAGTGCTATTCTACCCAGCCAGGAAATTGGAAGGTCTCCCCATCGCTGGAGGTCCTGCTTTATCCTCTCCAGTAAATGCACAAAGTTAGCCTTGTATAACTGACCAAATACTGGGGTAATAAAAATGCCTAAATATAAGATACCCTGCAGGGACCACCGAAAGGGAAAGTGGGATCCGTCCACTAAGTGGGGTATCATAGCAAGGCCACCCATTGGCATAGCCTCCGATTTTGAGACATTAATTTTATAGCCTGAGAATGCGTTAAATGTATTAATAACTTGGATTAAGCGAGGCACGGACATCAGAGGATTACTGAGGAATAGAAGAACATCATCTGCATAAAGGGTGATTTTATGTTTACCTGTACCAATCCTCAGGGCCGTTATATTAGGATCAGCTCGTATAGCTTCTGCTAGTGGTTCAATTATTAGCGTAAATAACAATGGCGAGAGAGGACATCCCTGACAGCAGCCCCTATCCACACTAAAGCTATCCGAACCTAATCCATTGGTAACCACAAGTGCTTTGGGATCACTATACAATGTTAAGACCCATTTGGTAAACACCTTTCCAACACCAAACCATTCCAATGTGTAAAACAAATATGACCATTCAACCCTATCGAATGACTTTTCCACGTCTAATGAGACTACTACTCCTGGTATCTTTCCCTGATGGCAGGCTTGAATCATATTCAAAACCCTTCTAATATTATTGGATGATCTACGGCCCTTAATAAACCCCGTCTGATCCTCCTTTATGATATGTGGCAGTACCCTTTCTAGTCTCAATGCTAATGTTTTAGAAAGGATTTTAAAATCTACATTTAGCAAGGATATTGGTCTGTATGGCGCACAATCTTCTGGGTCCTTTCCTTTTTTAAGGATAAGAGAGATATTTGCCTCTTTCAACGAAGGCGGGAGACAACCCTGGCTGTATGCGTAGTTATACATGTCCATAAGTGGACCAGCCAATATTCCTGTAAATTCTTTATAGAATTCAGCTTGAAAACCATCTGGGCCAGGTGCCTTACCGCTCTGAAGTTGCCTGATTGTGTCAAGTATTTCTTGGACTGCTAGGGGAGCATTTAAGACCGATACCTGTTCCGGAGTTAGGTCCAGAAAGGTCAAATTTTTTAAAAATGATTGCATCCTCCTAGTCCTGTCTTCACAATCCTGCGATTTATATAAATCAGAATAAAATTTTCTAAAGATTGCGTTAATCCTTTTATGATCATGAGTCAAAATACCCATACTTTCCTTGATAGACGTGATAGTTTGTGGGGCCTTTTTTTTCTTTGCAAGAAATGTTAAGTATCTACCCGGTTTGTCGCCAAATTCATATAACCTTTGTTTTGCAAATAATATTTCCCTCTTAGCCGTTTGGGTAAGCGTGGTGTTTAGAGCTGTCCTAAGGGCTGTAATCCTTTGCAATTTGATAATAGAAGGTCTGTCAGCGTATGCTGTTTCAGCTGCTTTTAAGTGAGCGTCGAGCAGACGCTGTTGTTCTCCCTTTAATTTTTTCTGGGTCGCTGAGTATGAGATGATCAAACCTCGCGCGTAAGCTTTGATGGTCTCCCACATCATTGATGGGTTGCTAGCCGTACCTAAATTAATTTCTAAAAAAGTTTTAAATTCTTGAGAGAAGTACTTTACAAATTTACTATCTTTCATCAGGAAGGGGTCCATACGCCAATGCCGGGGGATGTCCCATTGTTCCTCGTCTTGATTTCCATATATACAGCAGCGTGATCGGAAATTGCTATACTACCTATTTTACAGGATGATATGGAATTTTAAAAAATCAAGGGGGCAAAAAACATATCAATTCTGGTATGACATTTATGTGGATTGGAGTAAAAAGAAAAATCTCTGCCCTGTCGATGAAGACATCTCCATACATCTACTAATCCTAATTCTTTGTTCAGATCCACCAATTCTCTAGATCTGGGAGATACTCCTGCAGTACTCTTCGGAATCCTATCTATTTCCGGATCCATAATACAATTAAAGTCTCCCCCTATAATTGTATGACGGGCACCGAGAGCCATCAATTTTGAGAAGGCTTCTGTTATAAATTTAAAAGGATGTGCCGGGGGGGCAATACAAATTTAAAATCCCATATTCCTCTCCATTTATAAGGGCTTTAATCAGAATATATTGTCCAGATTCATCTTTTATCTGTTTTAGGATTTTGAGAAGGAAATTCTTCCGAATAAGAATAACAACTCCCCTGCTTTTTAAGTTAAAAGAAGAAAAAAAGGCCTTATCAAATCCACACTGTCGTAATTTCAAGTGTTCTTTATCCAACAAGTGTGTCTCCTGTAGGAGAGCTATATCAACCCTTTCTTTCTTGAGATTTGATAATATTTTCTTCCTTTTGACTGGCGAATTACTCCCCTTGACATTCCAGGCGCACCACTTAACCGACTGATCAACCATAATCGTCCGGGCAAATCCGAGACCCCTCAGGAGGGGAAACCCTATCCAGAACATCCCGAGAATAGAGCATATACAATTCACAAAAATAAAGGCTCTCTAATACACTCACAACAGTATAATAAAAAACTATTTCTAAATAAAAAAAATATAAAAAGTATTTAAATGGAGATTTTCCCCCTTGTTCCCAGGGGGTATCACTTCCTTTCCAAAGGTCCATCATGTCCTCTCCCAACCAGTGCCCCACCCTTGACCCAGGCACTCCTCAATAGGATGAGGAAAATTCAAATATACTGCAGAGCTAGAGTTAACAGTAAGCACCCTACCCCCCCCCCCCCCCCCCCACCCACACCAACACCTGGATATATTTGGTAATGTTAATACCATGTGTAAACGTATATAACTATAAAATTACAACCTCAACAAATAATGATTAAATATAATAATACAAAATAACAAGGGAAAACAACCCTGCTTCTAGAGACAGAGGTAAAATAGAATAAGGTAACCACCTCCCCCCACCAACATTAACTAGACCCCCCCGGCCTATATATATATATATATATATAGAATAATAAAAAAAAACCAAGGTGGGGGGAGAAAATTGTTAGGTGGAGTACAAATAAATAAATCCCTCTCCCCACACCCCAAGATAATATTAAACAGTAAGGTAAAAAAAAGGGGGGATATAAACCGGAGTGGGGGGAAGGCAAACCAACATCAATTATCTCTTACAATTTATCTAAGAGAGTCCAAAAATTCCTTAGCTTTTTCCGGCGATCCGAAGTTATACACGGATCCTTCATGGTTAAACAGTAGCGTCGCTGGGTAGCGTAAGGAGTACTGAATATTTAAGTCCCTTAAACACTTCTTCGCCTCATCGAATGCCTTCCTCTTTCAGACCAGAGCTGGGGAAAAGTCCTGGGATAACATGATCTTGGAACCTTTATAGATCATGGCTTGGGGATCTTTTCCAAGATTTCTAGAGGCTTCTAGGAGTATCTGCCTCTCCTTATAGCTCTGCAGTCGGAACAGGACCGGGTGGGGGCACTGGTTCGAGCCGGGCCCGCGTATTGCAACCCGGTAGGCCCATTCCACCCTTACCCAGCCTGATCCAGCCTCCAGATTTAAAAGCTGTGGCAGCCACTGCTCGAGGAACGCTGTAAGCTGGCCTTCCTCTTCCCGTTTGGGAAGGCCCAGCAAAGGAATACTTTTTCGACGACCTCAATTCTCGAGGTCGTCAATGTGATTCTCTAAGGTCCGGACTCTGATCCATGGCCGATTGCGCTGTAGTTTCGGAGGTCGCGGCCTTTAGCTCCGCCCCTCCGACTCGGCGCTCAATTTCCTTAATGTTTCGGTCGTGCTTTTGCAACGCAGCCGAGAGTGAGTCCCATCGACTTCAGGATTCTTCAATAAAAGCGTCGATCTTCGCATCCAGTTTGGAGATGATTTCCAAAAGGCTCGCCACTGTAGGTAAGTCCCCCAGGGCAGCTGCGGACGCCTCTGCTGCAGCTGGAGAGGTTGGGGGGGAGTTCCTGCTTGCTGAGAGCTGTGGTCTCCCTTCCCTTTTGTCATTTTTACTGAAGATTAAATTGTTTAAATTCAATACTAAATAACTAATGAAATTAAACATCTATTTTAAATTATTTGGTGAGTGCGGTGGGGGTGGTGACCCACTTTGCTAAAGTCTTGGGAGGAGCACTGTAGACTCAGACTTGCTGGGTCGCCGCCATCTTGGATTCCCCCCGGCAGTAAAATTTAATAAAGAAAGCTGGTTTGATTCACTTGTAGACGATTCCAAATGCCTTGAAAATAATTCCCTTAAATGGCTTGCTATGCACAATCTAAGCACTTAGATAAAAAAAAGTAACTTCCATGATTCTGTACATAATTTTCTTTTAATGAAGTACGTTTCTGTGTGTTACAATAGACTGAGTGTATCAGAAATAATTGAAGATACTGCAGTGTGATAGTAGCTGCTGACCATAGTCTAAAATCTGTGTGTGTAGGTATGAATGGGGAACTGTCGCCCTTGGATTTTCACACTATAAAAACACCCCAGTGACTGGCAGCTGGACTAATAAAGATAATTGGCTTTACTTCAGAACAATCTAAGACACTGTGATTAGTGTTTTTTCTAATCCTTTGAACACAGACTTCAAAGATGCAGCATCTGTCATATTGTGTTTAAACCACGCTCGGCCCCGTTTACATAGACAACTCACTTCTGGTCATTGGCCAAGATCTGGCACCAATGGAATTTTACTGCAACAACGTTCTGTATTACATATGCAAATTTAAGGGTATCATGCCTCCTCTGCAATTTGTGATCAACGTTTTTTGTAGAAAACATATTATAGATTCAAATTGTTTTAGCATACACCAGAGGTTTGTAGAGGCATAATTCTATGCACAAATGAAAGTAGCTCAATTTTGCTGGATAAATAATCTCCATGGCAAAGTCATCTGCATCTGTGTGAGGTGGGGAAGGAGGCAAGGGACTTGGAAAACTAATAGGTAATTGTTGGGATAGGCACCTGATGTCTCCACCCAAGCCTGCTCTTAAGACCTTTAAACTATTGATTAACAACCACTTGAGTGTCTATTCCCACCTTGGCTATAATTTTTTCTGCTTCAGCCAAATCAAAAGTACAGGCTTCCCACTTGACAGGTAAACCTTTTAGGATGTCTCTCAGTTGAATGGGGTGCCCTCAATTTGCACTAATTTGTGCCTGCTTGAGGGTCTTCCAGGTCCATAGACAGCACTCAATGATGAGGAAGAACATGGATTTCTAAAGAGGAAATCACAGAATCCCTACAGTGTGGAAGCAGGCCATTAAGCCCAGTGAGTCTTCGCTGGCCTTCCAAAGAGCATCGCACCCACATCCATCTCATCCCTACACTTCCCATGGCTCATCTACCTAGCCTCCACATCCCTGGACCATTTAGCATGGCCAGTCTACCTAATCTGTACATCTCTGGACTGTGAGAGGAAACTGGAGCACTCAGAGGAAACCCACACCGACACTGACAGAATGGGCACACAGACAGTTACTGAGAGTGGAATCGAACCTACATTCCTGGTGCTGAGAGGCAGCAGTGGTAACCACTGAGCCACCATACAGTCCTGTTTAATTGACTTGCTGGAGTCTTTTGAAAAGAAAGATTTGATGATGCAACACTATTGACGTGGTGTATGTGGACCTTGAGATGGTGTTTGATACAAAGCTACACAACCTGTGAGGAACGTTATAGATCATAAATTAAAAAGGACGGTTGCAACGAGGACACAACATTGGCTGAATCATAGGAAGCAGAGTAGTGGCCAATGTATATTTTTGGACCAGAACAGGTTTTGTAGCGGAGTTGCTGAGAGGTCAGTATTATAAACCTTGCTTTTCTTGATACATTTTAATGGTCTAGATCTCGATGTTCAGGGGACAGTTTCAAAGTTTGCCAATGACGCGAAACTTGGAAGAAAACAGTGTGGAATTGAAAAAGACAAGTTGGTGGAATGGGTGGATAGGTGAGAGATGGGGTTCAATACAAAGAAATGTGAAGTGAGACTTTTTGATCAGAAAGCCAATGTACCATAGATGTATAATTCTAAACAGAATGCAGGAGCAGAGGGAGATGAATGAATCTGTACACAAATCACTGAAGGTGGCAGGGTAGGTTGACAGAACAAATAAAAAAGCATATAGTATCCTCAGCTTTATTAATAGGAGTACAAGAGTTTCACTTGTCGCATTACAATTTCATTGTTCTGAAAAGGTTTGAAAGATGCTCATCCACTTAACCCCTCCACTCCAAACCACCCTTCCTCCACCCGGCATCCATGACGTGCTTCCTGCATTATAGCGGTTTCATGTGAGCCTGGAGTTAAACTGCACTTGGTGCAAACTCTAATGAGGTGGGGCAACCTCTACTGTTTCAGTAAAAGTGGGTCAGCCCATTGGCCTGTATTTTCTACCATTAAAGGATCTCTTACAGTCTCTGGTGTCATTCACAGGTGTTGGTCGACAGTGTAAAAATCATCAGTATGCTTTACGTTTAGAGTCAGAAAGCAAAGGATTGTATTAGTTACCTATAATTCTTGCTACAAACTTCCCCAATGGCCAAATGAAAGGGATAATTTTAAGAACAGGTACTTATTAGTCTCCCTCATGGTTTTCTTCCATTAAAAATAATTGCTCTGTCACATTCTGAAAACAACCAGTCCCATTTAAAAGGTTTTAAGCTTTCATTCATTCTCTACCTTTCATTGATCTTTTAAGATGCTCCTTCAAATCTACCTCTTTGACTAAGTGTTTGATCATTCGTCTTACTATCTCCTTTTGTGACTCTGTCAATTTAATTTAAACATTCCTGTAAAGTGCTTGATGATTTTCTTTTACTCTGTAAAGGATGCTGTATAAATGCAAATAGCTGTTGTTATGATTAAAAATCTCTCTCCGATAGTATTCTTCATATTGATGGCTTACTCTATCCAATCTGTTATGATGCAATCCAGTGGGATGAATACATTTCTCACTTTCTACTCCTGAAGTCGGTTACAACAGAGTTTGAATGTTAAATAGATGTGATTTCTCAATTTACAATGTAATTGGCACATGTAAAGCTATTTGAAGAAATAAGTCAGACACATCTCTTGAGTCACCACAATTAAGGAATTGTTTTGTTATGCATTTGATTAAATAAAGTAAACAACTGATTCCTAAGGTAAAACTTTTCTTGAATCTCACATTATCATGTGTTACTATGTGAGATTCAAGGTGAAGAAGTTTCTTTCTGAGAACCTGTTCATCTCTATTTGTTTCGATGTACAAAGACAAGATTGATCAAGGACCTATACCTAAGTGTGAAACGATGCAGGCAGCAAAGATTTGAATGATTTGTAGATTGGAGTCCAGTAGGGCAACAGTGAATACGTCAGAGAAGTCGAACTTTGAAACTTTGGGACCTTAGTATTTTTAATCAAACTTAATTCAAGGCACATATAAGATTTTTATTGCAAACTGCAGGGTATCTTTACACTCCCATTTATTAAATCTGGCAGGTTACTCTCTACTATCAATCACTTGTATCTCAACATATTACTCAGCCAATCCCTGGTGTTGCTCTGCATATCAGTATTTAATTTTTGTTTTATGCACCACAGAGTCATAAGTGATATATATCCACAACAACGAGCACCCGAGCTACAAATCTTCTCACAGATATATATCTATCTATATTGCTGATGCAGGTCTTGGAACATGATCTATATTCTATTAATCTGATAAGTGTTTTGATGAAGTAAAGTGAGATGTAAAGACTGACAAACAGCCAAATATCCTGTTTCCATGCTGTAAAATCGATGTATTATTGAGCTTTCCAGATTGTATATTTGATAGTTATGCTTATCATGACAATTTTAATAAAAGAAAGAAAGCTATGCTTTTAGAAAATATAATTTATATACTTTGACTTTATATGATTTGTCTGGACACCAACAAACTGTTATGAACTTGTTTTTCCACAAAGATGAAATTTAATTAACTGCATTAACTTGTCAGCATTGTTTGGATTAGATTTCTGGTACACCTATAAATAGGCATTTTCAAAGCAGTTTATAGTTTGGTCTGAACACCCCAAAGGGAAGCATCAGTCTGTCATCGTTCCAGCAGCACATTAAATCAAAGGGGATACCAAGTTCCATCGGAATTTTGAAGGGAAACCACAAAGGAGATGTGTCAGAAATGTTTCTTCTTTGAACTGTCAAATAATAAAAGAAAGGGTAGACCAATGCAATAATTTCTTGATGTACACGCTACAGTGAAAGAGAATACCATTAGCTTTGTTAGAAATAGAAAATACATACATCATATATGCTACCTATTTTTATGCTCCCAACTGATGGTAATAGGATAAATCAGATTGCAGATTGAAACTCAGCTTGGTAGACCGTAAGTGTTTTTTTGCTATTTGGGATCAGTTGTTGAATAAATACACATGAGGCTGTCAGTGTACTTTTAATAAAAGAATGTAAGTTGATTACACAAATGAAAAAAATTGGCAAGATCTTAAACAGAAAAAAGAAAGATTTTAACGGTTTTTCCAAGCAATATCCATAACAGATATTCAACCTTCGTGAAGAATCACCTATCTTCATTTCAAAATTTCGTGCTCAACATTTCATGCTTAAAAGCATTTCCTTTCAGTGACTTTGTATACATTCACCAATGATATTTAGTTCTGTCTCTCCCAGAGATATACGGACAAGCAAAATCACTTTTTGCTGCTTTGAGACTGCTAAACAGTATATCTTCTGATATGGATCTTCTTTTCTGAACCAAACCTACTTTTGGTCTATGACTCTCTTTCTGTAAACTACTCTGAATTCTTCCTTTTGGCAACCTCTGCCAATTTGATTTTCCCACCACTAAAGCCACCTATCATTAATGTACTGGCTGTTACACATGCCCTCGTTACGTCTTGATTTATTCTCTGTCCTACAGTATTGCTAAGTTGGGGGATCGGGCGAAAAACTGTGCAAATGCTTGGGAGGGGTGAGGGAGAAGGAGTTGCGCTCAATAAAGGAGCTTAGGCAAGTGGGGGAGGGAGGCATTTCTGAGTCTTGTTGCAGCCATTTTTGCAAGGGGCTGCCTTGTGGTCGAGGTGTTGCTGGTTAGACCTAAGAGCGGGCCTAGTGAATACCAGGCTTTGTTGAGGAGGGTAAGCAGCAACAATGTAAGGGCAAGACCTTTTTTTCCCCCCTAAGTTTGCTATTTATTAAAGGGACAGAAATGATAGTGGAGTGGCATGCTCCTGGCTGTCAGATGTGGGAGATCAGGGAGTAGTTGACTTTCCCTGGTGACAATGTCTACAGGAAGTGTGTCTAACTGCAGCTCATCTCAGACTGCATGGATTGGTTGGAGCAACAGTTGGACAAGCTAAGGAGCATACAGGAAGCAGAGAATGTGACAGACTATAGCTTCAGGAAGGTGGTCACACCACAGGTTCAGTTAGGTAGATGGGTGACTACCAGGAGAATAGACAGGTAGTGCAGGAGTCTTCTGTGGCTGTCCTCCTCTTAAACAGATTTTGGATGCTGTTGGGGCGGGATAACTTTTCAGGGGAAAATAACAGCAACAGCCAGGACTTTGTAAGCAGGGTATGGCAAGTCCAAGAGAGCAATTATGGTAGAGGACTCTCTAGTCAGGGGCATTTCTGTGGCTGTGAGCGAGACATCAGAATGGTGTGTTGCCTTCTTGGTGCCAGGGTCAAGAACATCTCGGAGCAGTTGCAGCAAGTTCTAAAGGGGAACATGAACAGCCAGAGGGAATGTAGGGAATTAGGCAGGAGGTTAAGAAGCAAGACCTCAAAGGGAATACATAGAACATAGAACATATAAGAATACAGCACAGTACAGGCCCTTCGGCCCTCGATGTTGCGCCGATCCAAGCCCACCTAACCTACACTAGCCCACTATCCTCCATATGCCTATCCAATGCCCACTTAAATGCCCATAATGAGGGAGAGTCCACCACTGCTACTGGCAGGGCATTCCATGAACTCACGACTCGCTGAGTAAAGAACCTACCCCTAACATCTGTCCTATACCTACCCCCCCTTAATTTAAAGCTATGCCCCCTTGTAATAGCTGACTCCATACGTGGAAAAAGATTCTCACTGTCGACCCTATCTAAACCCCTAATCATCTTATACACCTCTATCAAGTCACCCCTAAACCTTCTTTTCTCCAATGAAAACAACCCCAAGTGCCTCAGCCTTTCCTCATACGATCTTTCTACCATACCAGGCAACATCCTGGTAAACCTCCTCTGCACCCGTTCCAGTGCCTCCACATCCTTCCTATAGTATGGCGACCAAAACTGCACACAATACTCCAGATGCGGCCCCACCAGAGTCTTATACAACTGCAACATAACCTCAGTACTCCGGAACTCAATTCCTCTACCAATAAAAGCCAGTACGCCATATGCCTTCTTCACCGCACTATTTACCTGGGTGGCAACTTTCAAAGATTTGTGTACATGGACACCAAGATCCCTCTGCTCATCCACACTACCAAGTATCCGACCGTTAGCCCAGTACCCCATCTTTTTATTACTCTTACCAAAGTGAATCACCTCACACTTAGCTACATTGAACTCCATTTGCCACCTTTCTGCCCAGTTCTGCAGCTTATCTATATCCCGCTGTAACCTGCCACATCCTTCCTCACTGTCTACAACTCCTCCGACTTTCGTATCATCCGCAAACTTGCTCACCCAACCTTCTAACCCCTCCTCCAGGTCATTTATAAAAATGACAAACAGCAATGGTCCCAAAACAGATCCTTGCAGAACACCGCTAGTAACTGCACTCCAAGATGAACCTTTACCATCAACTACTACCCTCTGTCTTCTTCCAGCCAGCCAATTCCTAATCCAAACCTCCAACTCACCCTCAATGCCATACCTCCGTATTTTTTGCAGTAGCCTACCATGGGGAACCTTATCAAACGCCTTACTAAAATCCATATACACCACATCTACTGCTTTCCCCTCGTCCACCTCTTTAGTCACCTTCTCAAAGAATTCAATAAGGTTTGTGAGGCACGACCTGCCCTTCACAAAACCATGCTGACTATCCTTGATCACATTATTCCTGTCCAGATGTTCATAAATCCTATCCCTTACAATTCTCTCTAAGATTTTGCCCACAACAGAAGTGAGACTCACCGGCCTATAGTTACTAGGGTTATCCCTACTCCCCTTCTTGAACAAGGGAACCACATTTGCTAGCCTCCAATCTTCTGGCACTATTCCTGTAGACAACGAGGACATAAAAATCAAGGCCAATGGCTCTGCAATCTCCTCCATTGCTTCCCAGAGAATCCTAGGATAAATGCCATCAGGCCCAGGGGACTTATCTATTTTCACCCTTTCCAGAATTTCTAACACCTCTTCTCTACATACCTCAAAGCCATCCATTCTACTTAATAGTGACTCAGTACTCACATTATCAACAATGTCCTGTTCCTGATTGAATACTGACGAAAAGTATTCATTCAGTGTCTCCCCAATCTCTTCAGTCTCCACACGCAACTTCCCACTACTATCCTTGACTGGACCTATTCCTACCCTAGTCATTCTTTTATTCCTGACCTACCTATAGAATGCCTTAGGGTTTTCCCTAATCCTACCAACTAAGGACCTTTCATGTCCCTTCCTTGCTGCTCTTAGCTCTCTCTTCAGGTCCTTCCTGGCTACCTTATAACTCTCAATCGCCCCAATTGAACCTTCACGCCTCATCTTTACACAGGCCGCCCTCTTCCATTTAACAAGGGATTCCAATTCCTTATTAAACCACGGCTCCCTCACACGACCCTTTCCTCCCTGCCTAACGGGCACATACTTATCAAGGACACTCAATAGTTGCTCCTTGAACAAGCTCCACATATCAATTACACCCTTGCCTTGAAGCTTACTTTTCCAGGCCACACATCCTAAGTCATGCCTCACAGCATCATAATTTCCCTGCCCCCATCTATAACTCTTGCCCTGTAGTGCACACTTATCCCTCTCCATCACTAGAGTAAAAGTCACCGAATTGTGGTCACTGTCCCCAAAGTGCTCACCTACCTCTAATTCTAACACCTGGCCTGGTTCATTACCCAGAACCAAATCCAGTATGGCCTCACCTCTTGTTGGCCTGTCTACATATTGTGTCAGGAAACCCTCCTGCACACATTGGAGAAACACTGACCCATCTAACGAACTTGAGCTATAGCTTTCCCAATCAATATCAGGAAAGTTAAAGTCCCCCATAACAACCACCCTATTACTTTCACTCTTCTCTTGAATCATCCTCGCAATCCTTTCTTCTACGTTTCTAGGACTATTAGGAGGCCTGTAAAAAACTCCTAACAGGGTGACCTCACCTTTCCTATTCCTAACCTCAGCCCAAACTACCTCAGATGGCGAGTCTTCATCCATCGTCCTTTCCACAGCTGTAATACTATCTTTGACAAGCAATGCCACACCTCCCCCTCTTTTACCCCCACCTCTGACCCTACTAAAACATTTAAACCCTGGAACCTGCAACAGCCAATCCTTTTCCTTTTTCTACCCATGTCTCCGTAATAGCCACAACATCGAAGTCCCAGGTACCAACCCACGCTGCAAGTTCACCTACCTTATTTCGTATACTTCTTGCATTGAAGTATACACACTTCAAACCACTTTCCTGTTTACAGGCACCCTCCTTTGAGATTGATGCCATGTTCCTAATCTCCCTACACTCCAGGTCCTGCACTCTGAAGCTACAGTCTGGGTTCCCATGCCCCTGCAGAGTTAGTTTAAACCCCCCCCCCCCCAAGAGCACTAGCAAACCTCCCACCAAGGATACTGGTGCCCCTCAGGTTCAGGTGTAGACCATCCTGTTTATAGAGGTCCCACCTTCCCCAGAAAGAACCCCAGTTATCCAAATACCGGAATCCCTCCCTCCTGCACCATCCCTGTAGCCACGCATTTAACTGTTCTCTCTCCCTATTCCTCGACTCTCTATCACGTGGCACGGGTAACAAACCAGAGACAACAACTCTGTTCGTTCTAACTCTGAGCTTCCAACCTAGCTCCCTGAAAGCCTGCCTAACATCCTCAGCGCTCCTCCTACCTATGTCATTGGTGCCAATGTGGACCACGACTTCGGGCTGCTCCCCCTCCCCCTTAAGGACCCGGAAAACACGATCAGAGACATCACGTACCCTTGCACCTGGGAGGCAACATACCAAACGTGAGTCTCTCTCGTTCCCACAAAACCTCCTATCTGTGCCCCGAACTATCGAGTCCCCAATTACTATTGCTCTGCTCTTCTCCATCCTTCCCTTCTGAGTAACGGGGACAGACTCCGTGCCAGAGGCCTGAGCCCCGTTACTTGCCCCTGGTAAGTCGTCCCCCCCACAAGTATCCAAAACGGTATACTTGTTCTTGAGGGGAACGGCCGCAGGGGGTCCCTGCACTGGCTGTTTCCTCCCAGTCCCCCTCACTGTCACCCATCTATCTGCCATCTTTGGAGTTACTACTTCCCTAAAGCTCCGATCTATGACCCCCTCTGCCTCCCGAATGATCCTAAGTTCATCCAACTCCAGCTCCAGTTCCCTAACACGGTCTTGGAGGAGCTGGAGATGGGTGCACTTCCTGCAAGTGTTATCAGCAGGGACGACCATGGCATCCCTCACCTCAAACATGTTGCAAGAGGAACATTGCACTGCCTTCACTGCCATCCCTCTAAAAGTAACATTTTATAAAAAAAACTGGGTCTAAAGAATACAACAAGCAAAATGCAGCACTTACCTACTTACCACAACGGGTCTTATTATTGAGGTTAGAGGAGGAGGGCGGGTGGGAGACACTACCTCTGTAGTGCCTCGGGTTCTTCTCCTGCCCGCTTTTAAAGGGAAAAAACCTACACGGCTGCCCCTCCGGTCTTCGTCACTTCCCCCTGCTGCTCCCGCTCTTTCTGTAAAGAGAGAAAAAAAAACACCGCTGCCCGCTACCGGTAAGTAATTTTAAAACAAACTGTCTTACCTTAGCTGCTGCTCGCACTCAAAGTGACCGTTGGCGTCGAAGGGTGAGTATTTATACTCACTGCTTTCCTTCCCGGCTGCCCCTCCGGTCTTCGTCACTTCCCCCTGCTGCTCCCGCTCTTTCTGTAAAGAGAGAGAAAAAAAACACTGCTGCCCGCTACCGGTAAGTAATTTTAAAACAAACTGTCTTACCTTAGCTGCTGCTCGCACTCAAAGTGACCGTTGGCGTCGAAGGGTGAGTATTTATACTCACTGCTGGATTACTCCCAGTGCCACGTGTTAATGAGAGTAGGAGTAGGAGGATAGGGCAGATGAATGTGTGGTTGAAGAGCTGGTGCAGGGGGCAGGGATTCAGATTTTTGGATCACTGGGATCTCTTTCTGGATAGAGGTGACCTGTACAAGAGGAACAGGTTAATCTTGAACTGGAGGGGGACCATATCCTGGCAGGGAGATTTGCCAGACCAAGTTGGTCGGGTTTAAACTAGTCTGGCAGGTGGGTGGGACCCTAAGCTGTAGTAAGGCAAAGAGAAGGTTGAGGCTGGTACAGAAATTAAAGAGAGCAGGTTAAATAGATAAGGCAGGCAAGAGCACAGCAGAGAATGGGGCAAGTCTGATGAATTAAACTACATTACTTTCAATGCAAGAGACCCGACAGATAAACTCAGGGCATGGATGGGAACATGGGACTGGGATGTCATAACTATTATAGAAACATGGCTGAGGAAGGGATAGGACTGACAGTTCAATGTTCCTTGTCTCCATAATGACTATAAGATCACAGCCAGTATTTGTGCCGGTAATCCATTTATTTTGTTAAAAATACTATGATAGATAAAGATGCTATAGGAAGGATAGAAGGGGAGGCAAGAGAGAAGAAGGAGTGGCCTTTTTGATGAGGGAAAACATCATGGCAGTACTCAGGATATTCCTGGGTGATCGTCCAGTGAAGCTGTACAGGCAGAACTGATAAATGAGAGGGTGATCACTTTGAAAGGGATTGTACTATGGACCCCCCAATAGTCAGTGGGAAATTGATGAGGAAATTTGTAGGGAGATCCCAGAGAGCTGTAAGAATAACAGGATTGTAATAGTAAGGGATTTCAACTTTACAAACATAGTCTGGGACTGCCATAGTGTTAAGGGCTTGGTTGGAGAGGAATCTGTTAGTGTGAACAAGAAAAGTTTACTTATTCAATATGTGGAGTACATACTAGACAAGGAGCAAATCTTGACCTCCTCTTGGGAAATAAGGCAGGGCAAGTGATTGGAGTGTTAGTGAATGAACACTTTGGGACTAATGAACCATAATTATTAGTTTTAAAATAGTTATGGAAAAGGAATCACTTGGTCCACAAGTTAAAGTTCTAAATCGAAGTAAGGCCATTTTTAATGGTATTAGACAGGAAATTTCAAAAGTTGATTAGGGATCGCTGTTCGCAGGTAAAGGGACATCTGGCATGTGGGAAGCTTTCAAAAATGAGGCAACGAAAGTTCAGCGACAGTATGTTCCCGTTAGTGTGAACACCAAGGCTATAGGTGTAGGGAGGAACATTGGATGACTGGAGATGTTGACACTCTGGTCAAGAAAAGGAAAAAGGCATATGTCAGTTATAGACAGCTGGGATCAAGTGAATCCCTTGAGGAGTACACTTACGAGGAAAATTAGGAGGGTGAAAAGGGGCTTGAGATTGGATTCTCCTTAACCTTATCTGCCAAAGCAAAGAGATTCTACAAGTATATTACTGGCAAAATAATAACAAGGGAGAGAATAGGGCCTTTGAAAGATCAATAAGGCCATCTATGTGTGGAACCACAGGAGATGGGTGAGATCCTAAATGAATATTTCACATCAGTATTTACTGTGGAGAAAGATATGGAAGCTAGGGAACGCAGGGAAACTTGACAAGAGTTCACATCACAGAAGAAAAGGTGCTCGAGGTCTTAAAATGCAGAAAACATATATAATTCCCTGAGACCTGATCAAATGTTTCCCAGGACATTGTGTGAAGGTAGGGGAGAAATTGCAGAGCCCCAGTAGAGATATTTGTATCATCGATAGCCATGGGTGAAGTGCTTGAAGCCTGGAGATTGGCTAACATTGTGACACTATTTCAGAAAGGCTGCAATGACAAACCAGTGAACTACAGACCGGTGAGCCTGATGTCAGTGGTGGGTGAGTTGTTGAAGAGTTTTTGAGAAATTGGATCTACATGCATTTGGAAAAGCAATGACTGATTAGGGATAGTATGGCTTTGTGCATGGGAAACTGTGTCTCACAAACTTGATTCAATTTTTTGAAGAGATGACCTAAAAGATAAATGAAAGCAGATCAATAGATGTTGTCTACATGGACTTAAGCAAGGTTTTCAACAATGTTTGCATGGGTAGATTGGTTAGAAAAGTTAGATCACATGGGATCAAGGGAGAGCTATCCAATTGGATACAAAATTGGCTTGACGATAGGATGTGAAAGGGTGAAAATAGAGGGAAGTTGTTCAGACTGGAGTCCTGTGACCAGTGATATGCCACAAGGATCGGTGATGAGTCCACAGTTGTTTGTCATTTCTATAAAAGATTTGGAAAGAATATTGAAGGCATGGTTAGTAATTTTGCGAATTACGCCATAATTGGTGGCATAGTGGACAGTGAAGAAAGTAATCTAAGTGCACAACAGGGTCTTGATCAACTGGGCCAGTGGGCCAAGGAATGGCAGATGGAGTTTAATTTAGATAAATGCAAAATAAGACAAACCAGGGCAAGACTTACACAGTCAATGGTAGGACTCTGGGGAGTGTTGTCGAACAGAGAGGGGTGCAGGTACATAGTTCCTTGAAAGTCGCAGCACAGATATAAAGAATGGTGAAGAAGGCATTTGGCATGCTTGGCTTCATCGGTCAGAGCATTGAGTACAGGAGTTGGGATGTCATGTTACACTGTATAAGACATTGGTAAGGCAACATTTGGAGTACTGTGTACAATTCTGATCGCCCTCCTGTATGAAGGATGTTATTAAACTAGAAAGGGTGTAAAAAAGATTTACAACGTTGTTACCAAGACTAGAGGGTTTGAGTTATAAGGTGAGGCTGAATAGGCTGTGACTTTCTTCCCTGGAGCACAGGAGGCTGAGGAGTGACCTTATAGAAATTTATAAAATCAAGAGAGGCATAGATAATGTGAATTGCCAAGGTCATTTCCCCACGGAAGGGAAGTCTAAAACTCAATGGCAGAAACTTAAAGTGGGAAGGGAAAGATTTAAAAGGGTCCTGAGGGGCAATTTTTTCACATGGAAATGGTGCAGAAATGGAACAAGCTGTCAGAGGAAGTGGTAGAGGCAGGTACAATTACAACATTTAAAAGACATTTGGATAGGTACATGGATAGGAATGGTTGAGAGGGATATTGGCCAAATGCAGGAAATCCACTTTCCCAGTTCAGTTTAGGAAAACTGGTCAGCATGGATGAGTTGGGCTGAAGGGTCTGTTTCTGCTCTATCACTCTATAACTCTCATTTCCGGCTATCGTACTTATTCTAACCCATAATAACAAAGCTGCTCAACCACACTTTCCTTTCTGTCTGTCCTTCCAAAAAGAAATCACCTATCCCTGAATGTTTAGTTCCCAGTTTTAACCTCCTTGTAACCTTGTTTCCATAATGACTATAAGATCACAGTCAGTAATCTCTATTTGTGCCAATAATCCATTTATTTTGTTCAAAATAATCAAGTAAAAAGCTACCAATTTTGTATTTTTCCCATATTTTCCTGCTTTGAGCCGAATTGCTGCTATTTTGACTGAAAACATTTGCAGTGAGGTTGCCTTACACCAGATTAGGCACTCTATATTTTAGCCGGTCATTCAGCCACTTTCGGACTTAGTGAGGCTGCTGGGCTTCTGCCTCCTGTTCTGCATTAGAGAGAACAGCAAAGATAAATCCAGATGTTAGAAAAGACTTACAAAGTTGCACATATTTTCTCTAGAGTATCAGATTTAAAGTGAAGGGATATGATTCATGTTTACAATTAGTAAAAGATGAGTGTAAAGAAGCATCTTGTGGAAAACCAGGACAACAGATCATTACAGACTGAAGTAAAGAAATTGACCTATTTCATTTTGAAATAACCTCCTCAGATGCAGTGTGTGGAAATTTAATTACTGTGTAATTCAGTTGTGGCCATGTGATCTGATGGTAGCAATATGATTATCTTAGTGGTATCATAAAGGCACTTATAGACTCTGAATGTAATTAAACCTGTACTTGTAAATGCTTTAAACCAATGATTAAACTGAAATGAATTGAAACAAAATGCATCAGATCTTCCCAAACAAAATGCTTCGCTCCTTGTCAATCTAAATAAAACATTATGATAGTATCCAGCAACTCTGTGTAACTCAATGTACGGCAGCTTTTTAAATTTAGTTACAAAATGTTATGTCACCTGATTCCTTCTATTGAAATATGTCGCATAAAATCACACTGTTTGTCATCAGTGATGATTGATGAAATCTTCTGTTCTCGCTGGTGGTGAGCTTATGAGCAACAAAAGCACATAAGTAGGTGGGTTCATAGTGTACCTGAAACATGCTGGCTTTCTGCTTGAGCCAGAATTCAGTGCAGCATGGAGAGACCTGATCTACTTTCCTACTATACTTGCTAAGAGAGGACTTTAAGTGGCCAATTAATAGCAGCTCACTGCTATTGGCATTAGCTCAGTGGAGGGCAGACCTATCACTGAGCAGTGTGCCAGGCAGCAAAAACATCACAGTGACCCTTCTACAGCACTCTCCCTATGGCTCCCACCTCTGACCAGTATTTTTCTTGCAGCAGCCAGTGCTTCGCTTTGGAGCTGCTGAGCTCAAAAGCTGCAGGTTTCTGATTGACCAGCAACTCTCAGTAGGAAAGACTTCTGCTCCAGATATTGATTCCAGGAGAAGGCGAGGCAATAACTGATTGGTTTGTGGTTCCAAGGACCTTGCTGAAAATGAGGAGTGTGGTTTCTCACTGACTGTCCAGCCATAAAACAAGACCCCTGATGCCTCAAGATGATTCTGCATTTAAAGGATATTATACTGGATTACACATCCATCTGATAATCAATATTTGTAATGTAGAATAAAGGTAAAATATTGTAATTTGTCCATTTTTTTCATAAACTCAGATGTGTAAATTTCTGTGCTTATGAAAACGAGTAATGCCAGCCAATCTAATTAGATGCAGGGTAAGTCTCCTGCTGCATTGACCCAATATTGCACCTTAAATCCAACTTGGAAATAGCTCTTCCTCCATACCAGTGTTGTGACAATTTGATTTCCTATACCAACCATTTTTGTCGTTGCTCCTCAACAAGGCTTTATGTTCAGTGGCAGTTTGTGGCTCACAGACAATAGGAACTGACTTGAAATTGCCCAAGTCCATTTCATTTACATTAGAGAGTGAGGGAAATTTCATTTCATTAGTCTAGCCTGGATTTAGAGTTAACTTTCGATGGTGACATAACATAATTCTGAGAAAGCCAGTGAAAAAGACAGTTTTAGTTTACAGAGGATATAAGGGGGTTGGTCAGGTAGCAGACCTGCGGCAGATGGGATTTAACTCTGATAAGTGTGAGGTGGTGTACTTTGGAAGAAGTGACGAGGCAAGGGAGTACTCCATGAATGGCTGGATCCTAGAAGGCTCAGAGGGATCTGGGGGTGCTTATCCACAAATCCCTGATGGTGACAGGACAGGTTAGTAGAGTAGTTTAGAAGGCATACGGGACACTGGCCTTTATCAGTTGAAGCATTAATTATCGAGCAGGGAGGCTATGATGGAGCTATATAAAATTTTGGTTAGGCCACTGCACATTATAGGAAGGATGCGATTGCACTGGAGGGGATACAGACGAGATTCATCAGACGTTGTCTGGGATAGAGCAATTTAGCTATGAAGAGAGGCTGAATAAGCTCAGGTTGTTTCCTTTGGAGCAGACAAGGTTGACAGGAGACCTGATAGAGGTGTACAGAGGAACCTCGATTATCCAAAGGACATGGGTGGGGAGTATTTCATTTGGTTAATCAAATTCTGGATAATCGAATGCAGGATAACTTAGTTTAGCGAAGCATCGGGACCTTGCAATCTTGCCAGATAATCTGATATTCGGACAATCTAATGCCAGATAATCGAGGTTCCTCTGTATAAGAAGATGAGGGACATGGACAGAGTGAATAGAAAGCAGCTATTCCCCTTAGACGAAGGGTCAATAAAGAGGGGGCACACTTTGAAGGTGAAAGGCAGATGGTTTAGCGGGGATTTGAGGAAAAATCTTTCGAGCAGAAGATTGTGGGATCCGAAATGCACTGCCTGGGAGGGCAGTTGAGGTGGTAAACCTCACAGCTATAAAGTATTTGGATGAGCATTTGGAATGTCATAATAGTCAAGGCTATGGACCTAGTGCTGGAAAGTGAGACCGGTGTAGATTTAGTGTAGCTTTGATGGTAGAGTTGATATTTTGAACGGCTTCTTCTGTACCGTATGATTCTAGATACTGGATTGTGGCACCAACCATTTCTCTTCCCTCATCCAGAGCACCAGTTAGCAACCCCCCCTCCCATTGCCATTCAAATCCCCTACCAGCCCAATCCTCAATCATATTGCATTCTGACTGTATTTGCTGTTGTGGTTGAGATATAGCACAGCTTTCCACAATATTTAGTTCATCATGTTACACTTAAGTATTCAGATATCTTATCCAATAATAAGGCACCAATAATATTTATTTTCATAAGAATACCAAGAGCTTACCGGTTCCAAAAAAAAAGAGCTAACATTTTGAACTATGTTAAAAATCACACAACACCAGGTTATAGTCCAACAGGTTTATTTGGAAGCACTAGCTTTTGGAGCGCTGCTCCTTCAGGTGGTTGTGGAGTATAAGATCGTAGGACACAGAATTTATAGCAAACATTTACAGTGTGGTGTAACTGAAGTTATATATTGAAAAAGATCTGGATTGTTTAAGCCTCTCATCTTTTAGAAGGAACATGTTGGTTTCAGTTCTTTCATATGAAAATTCCAGAACTTTCTTAAAGTTACATTCTCAAGTGAACTTCAACAATAGGTGCCATGTTGGCCCAGATAATGCATTGAAGGAATGAGGTGCCCTGTGTGAGGCTGTCTGTGCCCCAATGTTTGCACTAATTCTAATCTAAAAGAGGGAATTACAGAATCTTACATGGATTTAAGCAGTTTTTGAACAAAGTAAAATGTAATTCTGCAAGTAAAAGCTCACCCCACAAACTTATATGTGTGTGTTTGCACGGGGAGGGATGGGGATATGAGTATCTGTCAGAGAGTGTGTGTATGTGTGTGAGTGTAAAGGGGTGTAAGGGTGAGAGGGTACTTGTGTGAGTGTGGGAGAGTATGTGTGAGCGCATGAGAGAGGGTCTGTGTGAGTGTATGGATCTTTATGTGTAAGTGTGTCATATGGATGAATGGACATGGCACAATGATAAACAGACAGGAGTGTTCCCTCCCAGTCAGAGAATACTTCAGCAGTCCGGGACATTCAACCTCGGGCCTTCAGGTGACCATCCTCCAAGGTGCATTTCAGGACAGGCAACAATGCAAAGTGACCGAGCAGAGGCTGATAGCCACGTTCAGTAACAATAGGGATGGCCTCAACTGGGACCTTGGGTTCACTCCCAGCTTCAGTCCCACACCAGGTCCTAGCTCCCAGCCCTGCCGTATTTTCACCATCCCTCCAGACCTCCCACTCTCTGAGGATGAAGGATCAGTCCTCAGCAGAGGCCTCACCTTCATCCCCCTACGCTCCCGGATTAACGAATTCAACACGCGGCGAGACATCGAGCATTTCTTCCGCCGCCTTCGCCTCCGCGTCTAGTTCTTCAACCAGGACTCCCGCCAACCCTCTGACAACCCCTTCTCCCGGCTCCAACACACCCCATCCACCTGGACACCCCGTGCTGGCCTCTTACCCGCCCACGATCTCCTTATAGCCAAGTGCCGCCGTGACATTGACCGCCTCAACCTGTCCAACCCTCTCACCCACTCCAACCTCTCACCCTCGCAACGTGCAGCCCTCCACTCCCTCCGCTCCAACCCCAATCTCACCATCAAACCGGCAGACAAGGGAGGCGTGGTGGTAGTTTGACGCACCGATCTTTATATTGCTGAGGCTAAATGCCAGCTCGCGGACACCTCCTCCTACTGCCCCCTTGACAATGACCCCACCTCCCACCACCAAACCATCATCTCCCAGATCATCCATAACCTCATCACCTCAAGGGATCTCCCATCCACCGCCTCCAACCTCATAGTCCCACAACCCCGCACCGCCCGTTTCTATTTCCTGCCCAAAATCCACAAACCTGACTGCCCCGGCTGACCCATTGTCTCAGCCTGCTCCTGCCCCACCGAACTCATTTCTGCATACCTTGACACGGTCCTGTCCCCCTTAGTCCAAAAACTCCCCACCTACGTTTGGGACACCACCCACATCCTCTACCTCCTCCATGATTTTCGCTTCCCCGGCCCCCACGCCTTATCTTCACCATGGACATCCAGTCCCTATACACCTCCACCCCCCATCATGAAGGCCTCAAAGCCCTCCGCTTCTTCCTTTCCCGCCGAACCAACCAGTACCCTTCCACTGACACCCTCCTTCGACTGACTGAACTGGTCCTCACTCTGAACAACTTCTCTTTCCAATCCTCCCACTTCCTCCAAACCAAAGGGCACCCGCATGGGCCCCAGCTATGTCTGCCTCTTCATTGGATATGTGGAACAGTCCATCTTCCGCAGCTACATTGGCACCACCCCCCACCTTTTCCTCCGCTACATCGATGACTGTATCGGCGCTACCTCGTGCTCCCATGAGGAGGTTGAACAGTTCATCCACTTTACTAACACCTTCCACCCTGACCTCAAATTTACCTGGACCGTCTCAGACTCCTCCCTCCCCTTCCTAGACCTCTCCATTTCTATCTCGGACGACCGACTCAACACGGACGTTTACTATAAACCGACTGACTCCCACAGCTACCTAGATTACACCTCCTCCCACCCTGCCCCCTGTAAAAACACCATCCCATATTCCCAATTCCTTTGCCTTCGCCGCATCTGCTCCCAGGAGGACCAATTCCAATACTGAACAACCCAGATGGCCTCCTTATTCAAAAACCGCAATTTCCCCTCAGATGTGGTTGACGATGCTCTCCACCGCATCTCCTCCACTTCCCGCTCCTCCGCCCTTGAACCCCGCCCCTCCAATCGCCACCAGGACAGAACCCACTGGTCCTCACCTACCACCCTACCAACCTCCAAATACATCGTACCATCCTTCGTCATTTCCACCACCTCCAAACAGACCCCACCACCAGGGATATATTTCCCTCCCCACCCCTATCAGCGTTCCGGAAAGACCACTCCCTCCGCAACCCCCCCCGTCAGATCCACACACCCCACCAACCCAACCTCACTCCCAGCACCTTCCCCTGCAACCGCAAGAAATGCAAAACTTGTGCCCACACCTCCCCCCTCACTTTCCTCCAAGGTCCCAAGGGATCCTTCCATATCCGTCAAAAATTCACCTGCACCTCCACACACATCATTTACTGCATCCGCTGCACCTGATGTGGCCTCCTATAAATTGGGGAGCCAGGCCGCCTACTTGCGGAACGTTTCAGAGAACACCTCTGGGACACCCGCACCAACCAACCCAACCGCCCCGTGGCTGAACACTTTAACTGCCCCTCCCACTCCGCCAAAGACATGCAGGTCCTTGGCCTCCTCCATCACCAGATCATGGCAACATGACGCCTGGAGGAAGAGCGCCTCATCTTCCGCCTAGGAACCCTCCAACCACAAGGATGAATGCAGATTTCTCCAGCTTTCTCATTTCCCCTCCCCCCCACCTTTTCTCAGTCCCAACCCTCAGACTCAGCACCGCCTTCTTGACCTGCAATCTTCTTCCCGATCTCTCCGCCCCCACCTCCTCTCCGGCCTATCACCCTCACCTTAACCTCCTTCCACCTATCGTATTCCCAATGCCCCTCCCCTCAGTCCCTCCTACCTACCTTTTATCTTAGCCTGCTTGGCATACCCTCCTCATTCCTGAAGAAGGGATTATGCCCGAAACGTCAATTCTCCTGCTCCTTTGATGCTGCCTGACCTGCTGCACTTTTCCAGCAACACATTTTTAAACCTTGGGTTCATGTCACACTACAAGTGACCCCACTGCAGTCTATACATGCATGCGCACACACACACGCACACATAATTCTACACACACATACACACTCCTACAGACCCATACACCAAAGTTTACTATTTTCTAAAGTGCACCTCTGAAGGAACAGCTCTACCTTGCAACACTTTGAGACAACATTTTTAAGCTAATATTCAAATGAACATTGAGAGTGGTTTTGGGTCCCATATCTAAGGAAGGATCTTCTGGCATTGGTGGGCCTGCACAGGGGGTTTACAGTGATAATCAGGGATGGAGGGCTTGTCATATGAGGAGTGGTTGAGGACTCTGGGTCTGTACTGAATGGAGTTTAGAAGGATAAAGAGGAATCTGGTTGCAGCTTACAGAATACTGAGAGGCCAAAATAGGATGGGCACGGAGAAAATGTTTTTACTAGTAGGAGAGATTACGACCCAAACGCACAGCCTCCAAGTGAAGGGATGCCCGTTTAGAACTGAGATGAGTAGTAATTCCTTAAGCCAGAGGGTGGCAAATTTGTAGAACTTTTTGTCACAGAGGGCTGTAGAGGCCTTTAAGATGCAGATTATTCCGTTTTTGATTAGTAAGAGGATCAAAGATTACAGAGAGAAGGTAGGGGATGGGGTTGAGAAACATATCAGCCATGATTGAATGGAGGAGTAAACTTGATGGATTTAAATGGCCTAATCCTGCTGCTGTATCTTATGTGTTACATGTTGGTCAACACAGCTCTGACAACTATATCGTACTTTTTTCAAGTGTTAACTCGCAAAACTTTCTGTGTTGATGGATACCAAGCTATTTACATATTAAGCAATATGTTAATCAGCATGTTAAAGGACAGATAGCACGAAGGGCTGTCACAAAACATATGTTCCATGTAGCTGGCATTTCTACAGTAAGGAATGCAAAATCAGAAACGACATTTAATATAATTGCGGTATTTGTCTTGTTTTATGAAATATAAGGGTCTTGCTCCTGATTGCTATTCTGTGGCCTATGCTGGTAAGTGCCTGTTGGCTGTGGACAGAACACAATGAATGCTGTCCTTCATCATTGACAGATTGAGTCTTTCCACATCTAAAGTTGCAAATCCAAGGTAATCAGCCCATTGCTGTAAATAGGTATAAAGTTGCTGGCTAGGGAAAGGAGAAATAGAACAAGCCAGGCCTCACCATCTGGAATCATATCTGAATAAATGGTCATTCAACCCATCTGTTCAAATTGTTGTTTAATCTCCTGCGTAGATTCTGTGCAAGCCATTTTCATTATCTTTTCACTGTTTCAGAGAACAGGTTGCTTTGAGGGAAAGGAATAACTTGCATTTAGTAAGCAATTTATCTTCACTTTAAAGTGCTTCACAACTAATGATTTATTTTCAGTGTAGTAACTTAGTTTGCAGATAGGAAACTGTGACCAAAAGAATAGCATTTAAATGTAAAAAAAAATTAAGAACTCCTTAACAATGGACTTAACATCTGATTAGATATAACATTTAACTCCTGTAAAAATAGGTCATTTTTAAATATCCCTCCCTGCTCCCTTACTTTTCCCAATAGTGTGTTTTTTGTTGGGTTACTGTTCCAGAGACTGCTGGAGTGATTTCATACCAGTTGTCCCTTCTAAGATACATGGATATGCAGGAATCTGGAAGGTATCAGGCAGACCCTTTCACGCTGTACACTAGGAGTTAATTCTTATCAAATATTTAAAGGTTCCATACATTTAAATTAACAGGCCACATATAGCCAAAATCAAATAGAGAACGTAGCTCATGTGTACTTTATTTGTAAATCAAATCCCCACATATTCACAGGTTGTTCAAATTGGATCAATCAGCTCAACCCTGGCTTCAAACATTATTCCCTATTTTGCAAACAAGGATCATCATATAGTAATCAGAAGCAGGAATCTTGGCTCAGTTCTCCACTTTCTAACGTAGCTAAATCAACAGCAGCCACAATCCAACCTCGGGCATATTAATGCCTAAGTTAAATATGTACCACAGCTGGTGATGCCATTACCACCTAGGCCATTAGGGGAGCTGGAGGCAATGTTTTTTTATAAAACTGTTCCACATTACAGGCATAATCAAGACCTTTGCTGAAAGAAGTGCTGAATAATTCAAATTGATCTTTGGACTTTCCGTCTTTTTTCTCTCTCTTCCCTTTGTCACCCCTCGTGCTGACAACCCACCACCTGATCTTTCACACTGGGATAACAACAGGGTCTTCTGATGCCACCAGTTCTAATGGAGAGTGGAACCACACATACAGACTTTCTCTTCTTTGAAGTGTTAATCCATTGAGCAACCTTACTGCTCAGCCTTGGCGTTAATGAGAGCTGAGGTCTCAATTACTGGGGCCATTTAAAAATCTCCAGAAAAAGTATCTAAAATGTTACAGCAATGCAGTCAGCATGTGCCCTCCACCAGATCTGTAGATATTGAATAATTACGTGACGTTGGTTTTATGCAGTTTGGTGTCTCTGTGCCTTCTTCTCTGTCCCAAAAACTTCTTTAATTCCAAGCTGTTTGTTTGTGTTCAACTATAAAAGGATGTTGTGTGATTTCACAAATTAATAAATGTGGATGAAAATGCACACTTGCTGTTTGTTTTTGCAATTTGATTTTCCTTCAACTAAAACTGTGTCTCTGCATTAACAATGGATGAAATAACTAATTCTGGAAACAGAGCCACGGCCCTGATTACTTCCAGCTGCTCTTGGGTTCCTGTGACCCTGTTTGTTGTCCAGCAATATTCTTCTGTTGCAACGAGCAAGTTTTATTCTATCTCGTCCAAGTTTTGAAGTAAGAATGATTGCCAAAACCCATTCAGTTGTAACTGTCAGGAGGCAGTTTGCAGGAAATAGCTCCTTTGTTTTGACATTTGTGATCCCATTCTGGCTGTGGATTCTCAACTGGAATTTTCACTGAAGCAATCCAAGGGGGATGATGACAAACATTCCCATCATAAAAACTAAATTCATAATTTCAGGGTAAGCAATTGTACTATGTCGTGGGGATGTAGTTTAATCGTCTAAAATCTGGGAGAGTCTTTTACAAGAGCCTTTCTGTTTTGTTTTTCCCATCATTTTACAAATCCAGATAGTCAAGTGATGATCCATGAACTTATTGAAGAATGGTAAAGCAGGTGTTATTCAGATCAACATAACACATTAAATAAAAATACATTGTAAGAATTGCTCTACAAACACACATGCAAACCAGGCAAATACTTCATTTTTCACAATATGTTTTTAATCACTCAACGTGGTTTAGATTTTTTAGATTTAGATTACATTACAGTGTGGAAACAGGCCCTTCGGCCCAACAAGTCCACACCGACCCGCCAAAGTGCAACCCACCCATACCCCTACATTTGCCCCTTACCTAACACTACGGGCAATTTCCCATGGCCAATTCACCTGACCTGCACATTTTTGGACTGTGGGAGGAAACCGGAGCACCCGGAGGAAACCCACGCAGACACGGGGAGAATGTGCAAACTCCACACAGTCAGTCGCCTGAGGCGGGAATTGAACCCGGGTCTCAGGCGCTGTGAGGCAGCAGTGCTAACCACTGTGCCACTGTGCCGCCCACCTGGATGTTACCATAACTAGAAACAAAACAGAAATTGCTGGAAAAGCACAACAGGCCTGGCAGCATTTGTGCAGAGAAATCAGACTTAATGTTTGGTGTCCAGTGACCCTTCCTCAGAACCGATGCTACTAGACCTGCTTTTGTTTCTGATTTCCAGCATCCACAGTTCTTTCTGTTTGTATTACTACAACTAGATTTTGTTCTTCCTTACCTAGCTCCTAATGATTCAATAAGAGGGCCATTTTTATATCGGAAGCACATGAGCATCAACGGTCATATACTATAACTCAAACAAAAAAGATGTTGTAGTTTTCCTGACTCAACATGCGCCAGAAGGATACTGTATTTGAATCAACCTGATCACTTCTAACTGTGTTCTTTCTCTTTATAATCAGAGTTGTGGCAGCTTAGCTTTCTTCAGAAAAGAATTCAATTTGAAACTACCTATAAAGCACAATGATCTACTGTTATGGTCAAATAGGTGCATTGGGCAAATGTTATGTTTTCTCATCTGTTAGATGATAATTCTGACTGACCTTGCACATGGCTGGTGAAAAGAATACTGTTTTTAAATTATACATGATCATAATTTTATAGCTGTTTTTATGTACTTTTAAAATTTGTTAAAAATTTGTGATCATTTAGAATCAAAGTAAGTTTCCATTTTTATTGAATACTTTGTTCTAGTTTATTTATCTGACTGTACAGGCAAGCGTTGTTAATGAACAGCTTGGGACTTGGTTCTTGTGAAAACCTGGAAGGGGAGCTAGTAGTCTGTCCTCAGGGGGAGAAAAGAGACCTAGTCATATCACTTTCCTTGTTTAAAATCATAAAAAATATCCCTTCCGAAATCCATAATAGCTACTGTTGAATTTTTTGTGTCTGCTGATATCAGAGCAATAAAATCTGATAACATCATTATTATTTGCGGCTGTGGAAGTTTAATCTGTAATGAGATCCCATTATCAGAAATGAATTATGCTGAGGGAGTCAGACAGCACTGTAAGTTTCTATAACAAAAACAGAAGTTCCTGGAAAAGCTCAGCAAGTCTGGCAGCATCCGTGGAGAGAAATCAGAGTTAGCATTTCGGGTTTGATGACCCTTCCACAGAACTGTAAGTTTCTGTGCTTTATTTAGCTGGGTATACATTCCTTCTTCTTATAGACTGTTTTCCCCTATTTCTTCTTTTCCACATGCTAATTGCACAAAATAGAATGATTGAGTACTCAACCCTCAATACTACTCTAGGAACAAGATCATTAGGAGCTGTGCAAGAGTTCACTGAGTCTTGTTCTCATTTCCCTTCCACTCCATACTCAGAGCAAAACAATTGATCTCTGCCTTCATAGAGTGGTGCTGAGATTGACAGATCATCAGTGCAGGAACTGCGACTCAGGGTTAAGAGTTTTAAATCAGTCCACCAAAATATTGTCCTATATTCCTGGGTGTCATTCATATTTTTGGTTGCATTTGTATTTGTGCTTATTGTTTTGAACTAGATATGCTTCCCCCTGAGATGTTTATTTTTAAAACCCCACATCCACCCAGCTCCAAAGCTTGCATCCATGTCCAGAATATTTGCTCATTTTTTAATCGTGACTGAGCCACTTTCCTGCTCATACTTCCTTCCACATTTCCATCAACACAAATTTCTCAAATTCTTTTCTACCGGGCCTTTACTCCTCTAGCTTGCACAAATTTCAGCTCACGTCAAATCCATAGGGTGAATCATTGCCCATGCAAAAGGCAATATATCTATCAATTTATTTTATCTCCAGCTTCAGTTACAGCCTATGTCCCTGACAGCTTAGTACCAGATTTTTACATTTTTTGTACTCTATTTGGGTAATGTTCTCCAGACTTGCGTTCCAACCCTCTACTCTGTTCCCCTGACTAATATCATTGCTGCTCAATCTTTGAGCCATTATACCTTTGGGACACTGGAAACCATTTGCCCTTACCCCTCCCCCACCTCTAATAATGTGTGTCTCTGCACCTTCAATCTCTGTCCTTTAATATTTATTTCCAGTGTAATGCCTAGAACTGCCCTTAGAAAGCAGCCTGAGACATCAAAGCTGCTTTTAAATTATGTACAGTCCACACTAGTGCTTCTGGTGTGGTTTTCGTGCATTTGGATCTGAGCCAAGTAAAAAATTGCCAGGATTTGTTAAAACCAGTCATGGGAAGTACAGCTGTTTCTGGCTTTTCGTGAATCCCAGCCATTTTGCATTGATTTTCAAGAGTCATGCTTCTACAAACTGGCTGAGCTAGTGAAGGTCTGCACACATTAAAAATAATCTCTGTCATCTGAAAACGCAGCAACTCAAGTGAGAAGCTGCTGTGATTGTGTTACTAGTTATGATTGTAGTTTACAGTTCTGTTTATTCATGGCGTTTATAGTTTCTGTGTGAGCTGTCTGCATTTCCTTTTGGTACTGATTGTGCTTTCAGATTGTGATTACTTGCTGCTTCATAATTTTTATATAATGGTGTATGCTGTGGAATAAAATGTCACTATCTAAGCACTTTCAGTGATACAGTTTTGAATACAAAGTGAACATATAAACTCAACTGTTTTATTGGGATGAAATTTGGATGTATATTCCATGCAATGTTATGGACAGCATTTAAAAATATTTATGCATGATTTATCACCTGCAACATAACCATGATAGTGAGGCCAAGTTAGGGCAACAGTTTGCGAAACAGTTTTTAAACAATAAACCTTTGGCCCCTCTGGCTCAAGGTGGTCTGTCTTTCAGCCACTTTTACACTCACCAGTTTGACCTGCCTTTTCGGTCAACCATTGATTTATGCCTGGGATTAGCAAAATAAGATTCCACAAAAAGCCTTTGTGAAGAAATAGAATGTATTGAACTACGCTGTAAACCAACCTTTATGAACACTCAGACAATTTTGGACGTATTCCCTGTTCCATAGAACCATAGAAAATAGGAGCATGACTAGGCCAACTCTGTTATTTACTATAATCATCCAACTTAGATGCTATTCACACTTTCTCCCCATATCCTTTTGTCTCTTTAGCTCAAGAACCACGTCTAATTCCTTCCTGAAAATATTCAATGTTTTTTTCTCATCCACTTTCTGTCGCAAAGAATGCCACAGACTCACCACTCTCTGGATGATGAATCAATCTAGCTCTACATGTTTCAGGTTTGAGTAAAATCAATAGCTAAGGCTAGGAAAATTCTAAATGTGAGCTTTGATACAGGTCACATTTCTCGATGTTACATTATGTGAGAAGTGTAAAACTTTTTAAAAGTGAAAAGGCAACATGAATTTTAGGAAATGATCTAAAAGCTTTATCATTTAAGTTTGCTGACTTACTACTGCTTAACAAGTTGCTTTAAGTCACTGATTTTTTCCTATTTTTATAATAGTATTTAATTGCCTTTTTTGGGAACTTAAAAAAAAATACACTGTTAACTATCACGAAGATCCAAAATCCCACCAGGAGAAGGTTGTCTTACAGTCTGTAAAAGATTGACATCTGTTATAGTGTACATGTGGCTTGCGTTAAATTCCACCTGAAATAATCCAAGTAACTTTACAATTAAAGCAACCTGGTTAAGTTCCATTCATAAAAATGTGAGAACTAGAACATAAGCTATTCACCCACTCAAATCTGCTCAATTATTCAATAAAATAATTGCTGACATTTTGCCTCAGATACACAATCCTATACCATCTCGATTTCCCTTAATTCTCCTAATATCCAGAAATACATCAATTTTTGACTTGAATATTCTCACCTACTGAGCAACCACTGCTCTCTGTGGTAGTGAGTTGGAAGGATTTGCAATATTCTACATGAAGAAATTCCTTTACATCTCATTCCTAAACGGACAACCAGTTATTCTCAAACTGTGGTTGTGTTCTAGACTCGTTCATCAGGAGAAATATCTTTCAGTCATCTATTTCCCTAATCCCCGTAAGAATTTTAAATGCTTGAACGAGATCACCAATCATTCTTCTAAACGGTGGGGAATAAAGACCTAATGTATTCAATCTCCCCCAACCGTACAATCTTCTCAACTCAGGAATCAGCCTAGGGAATATTTGTCGCAGTCCATGTCAGATAAGTATTTCCTTCCTGTGCAGGAAAGAACAATATGCTAACAGCAAGGGTAAGGGAAAAAGGAAGAAGAATGGCACTGAGTCACAATGCTCATTTGGAGAGTGGTTCAGACATAATGAACCAAATGGCCTCCTTCTGGACCATATCAATTCTGTGATCCATTATGTAGGGAGACCAAAACAGTAGAGTATTCAGAGTCAGTCTCCCTAAGCCGCTATGTAATTCACAGAATTGTTACAGCATGGAAAGTGTCCATTTGGCCTGTTATCTCTGTGCTGACTCTCCACATCAGCAGTTTACCTACTGCCACTCCCCTACCTACTCTCCACAGCCCTGCACATTTTTCATTTTCAGATAGCAATTTAACTTCTCCTTAAGTATTTTGTTTGGACCTGCCTCCAGCACAGTCCCATGTAGTGCCTTCCAGATCTGAACTACTTGTGAGTGAAGTGACTTTTCTTCATGTCGCCCTTGGTTCTTTTGCCAGTTGCTTTAATCTGTGCCCTTTCATTCCTGATTTTCCCATCAATGAGAACATGTTTACCCCATTTTCTCTTCCAGACTGTTCTTGATTTTTAATTAGTCCTGTTAAATCCCCTCACATGCTTCACTTTTGCAAGGAAAATTGTTTTCTATATCCATGTAACTGATTTTCTCATCCCTGGGACGACACTCATAAACCTCTGTTTGCATGTCTTTTCCTGAAGAAATTGTCCCAAATGATCAGTCCTATTTCCTGCTCTGCCTTGCTTCTCTGATATTGTGTTCATTTCCCATTTGAATTTCTTATACCATGGTTCATGGTTGTATTGTTCACCTGGCACTTTTCTTTTTCACCTTAATTTTTATCTCTTCTGAAATCCCAGGAGCTACAGATTTATTTGTCTTCCCTTTTTTCTTTGTGGTCAGTTCTTGTGAACTCACTCCTGTTAGACAGCCCATTGTTCAGTTACCAACTGCTATCCTTTGATTCTAATCAAAGACTAAATTTGAAGTTGGCTTTCCCCAGGTTAATTATTCTTACTCTGGATTGTTCCTTGTCCAGTTCCATTACAGACCTAAACTTTAGAGTATGATAATTACTGTCCTCTAAATGTTCCTCACTGACACTCAATCCACCTCATTCTGAAAAACCAGGATCTGGTGATGTTTTCTTCTTGAGGTGGATCTATGTAAAAAAAAAACTCCTGAATGCACTCCAAAAACTCTTCTCACTCTTTCCGAAACAGGTTGTATCTGTTAAACCTCAAGCCCTTCCTTCTGCTCCTGGTTTCAAGCTACATGATCCTTGCTATCTTAGTTCTACTTTTGCTAGTGCCTGACATTGGGAGTAATCCAGCGATTACTACCGCAAGTCCTTCTTTTGAACATGTCCCTCGCTCTAGAAATTCTGACTTTAGAACCACGATGCCCATTCTCTCAGTGTCACTGATATCAACTTGGACTATTACCTTTGGCTAACTCCCCTTCCAATGCAGAATATTCTTCACCCTCTTCTTGATGTCTTTCACCCTTGCACCAGCGAGGCGACATAACATGCACAATAATGGTTACGGAAATGCCTGATTGTTGCCCGACTATGAAATTTCCTGTAACAACTGCATTTCTACAATTTGCTGCTCCACTCTGTACAGTGACTTCGCTTTGGTGCCACAGTCTGCACTCTTTCATGGTAACATTACCTTCATTAGTCTCCAACACGTCTAAGACATATATATTTTCTGTCTCTTCCATCTCTGCAACAGGACCATCCTGACCTCTAACTACCTTGTAGGGTGGCTGCTTCTTTAGCTAAGCCATTGCAATAGTATCCTGTCTCCAGGTTTCTTGAGCAATCATGGTGGTCAGGGAGGATGATGTGGGCTGTTATGATGTGTGGACAGGATGCAGCAGATGTGAGTGGAACTTACTAAACAAATGCGTAACACCTATGTGATGCCTCCAACCTAGGGACGATTCACTGAAATTATCCTGAATATGAGGGGGCAGCAAAGAGGAGGGGAAAGGGTCTTCAGTGCCAAGCATTTCCCCGCATTCCTTTCATAGAACAATTTTAAAGAGATGCAAAGTAATAAAGATGTAGAAACATTATGATGTGATGGATGAAAAGCAATAACAAGACCTGCCACAAGCAGATTTTATGTTAGCAACCCGAATACCCCACCTCTTCTGCTATGGTTGTACATCAGTTCCTGACTCCAAATGTACAATTTGGTACATTACCCAAGATAAGGATGCAATGGCAGGCACCTTCCAATGAAAGATGTTTCTTTCTGGAACTCTTTTTAATTTTGAGGCTAAAGTTTAAAAATTACAATGGGAAATATTAGTGGATGTTTGAAATATTCAGAAATATTTAAAGACTTCACTAAAGTGTTTCAGTTGAGGTGACTGTGAGCGATTTAGAGCCATGATGCTGGGCATTTTGTCTTGGGGAAGACTTTGCTGTTGCATCATCACCTTTCTTGTCATTGGACTTTGAGAATATTTTGAAGACCCTTCTAGTTCTGAATTGAAGGTGGCATGCATCAGCGATATCCTGATGAATTAATGAGTCAAAGGGACTTGAAAATTTCAAAAGGACTGTTGGATAGTTTTTTTTTTATTTTCCTGGTGGATCTCCTTGTCACAGTCAATGGCATCATTTATCCTTTGGTTGCTGAGGAACTGGGTTGTCTATTCAGGCGAATCACCACAAATATTTCCATCACCTCATCCATCTCTTGGCAGTTGTTTCTTTGACAAAAATCAAGTGGATACTGTTTCAGCACAGCCTTCCTTCTCAATTTGTTGAGTCAACAGCTGCCTTAAGACTTCATTGGACAGTTTCTCTCCTTGGGATTCAAACAAATCTATCATGTCAGCTTCTTCTATCATCAAAGCTAGTTTCCTTTTGCCAAGGTCATGATTTCATACTAAGCCTCAGAGAGTGTCACAAGTTGCTTCTTGGCTGCTGACACAGTCTCCACCATATGCATGTTGACATGACTTCATCCTATGAATCAGCAATATTGTCAATGCTCTTGAGGCTGTTATTGCCACACCTAAATTCCTTGAACGGATGGTGCATTCTTACCATCTGTTGCCCTGATGAAATGGAAGAGGTTATCATGGAGATAATACTCAAGTGCTGCTACTAGTCTCTGATTCATAGGGTATATCAATGAAGTCATATTGGCTGCCAGGAAAAGCACGTTAATATTTTCAGAGACTTTATGAAGACTGATGGGATGACCTGGATCATTATCCAATGGGAGAAATAATTTGAGTGCAATATCTTCTCTGGCACAACATATCCCCAAGGGAGAAATGGCACACAGAAAGAATCATTCCTGAAGGGGTGTTCTTGTCATCCAGACTTATATTATTGAGCACCCATTGACATGCCAATACTCCTTGGAGTAACCTTGCAGTACCCACAATCTCAGACAGATATACCTCTATGGGCTTAAACTTAAAATCTCCTATAGCATTCCCACCAAGCAAAATAGTCAGGTGATCTTTGACAGTTTTAAATTCTGATATTACCATCTTCACTTGCAAAATCTATGTTCGTTGGGGGTATACATTTCCCAAAAAATGCATCATTTCTTCAGCACTGAGACCTGACTATGATCCTTCTTTAAGAACTCTCTTCAAAGGGACAGGAAATTCATCAGCTACTTTTATATCAGCCCCAGATGTACAGACCCTTAAGTCCAACTCATCATTGCCGACCAGGTATCTTAAATAAATCTAGTCCCATTTGCCAGCACTTGGCCCATATCCCTCTAACCTCTTCCTATTCAGAAACCATCCAGATGCCTTTTAAATGTTGCAATTGTACCAGCCTCCACCACTTTTCTCTGGCAATTCATTCCATTCACGCACCACCATCCTCTGCGTGAAAACATTGCCCTTGGATCCCTTTTAAATCTTTCCTTTCTCACCCTAAACCTATCCCCTCTAGTTCTGGACTCCCCCACCCGTGGGAAAAGACTTTGTCTATTTATCCTATCCATGCCCCTCAAGATTTAATAAACCACATAAAGTTACCTCTCAGTTTCTAACACTCCAGGGAAAACAACCCCAGCCTATTCAGCCTCTCCCTATAGCTCAAACCTTGCAACTCAGGCAACATCCTTGTAAATCTTTTCTGAACCCTTTCAAGTTTCACAACATTCTTCCTATAGCAGGCAGACCAGATTTGCACGCAGTATTCCTAAAGTGGCCTAACCCAACGTCCTGTACAGCTACAACATGACCTCCCAATTCCTATATTCAATGTACTGACCGATAATGGCAAGCGTACCAAATGCCTTCTTCGCTATCCTGTCTACCTGCGGCTCTACTTTTAAGGAACTATGTATCTGCACTCCAAGGTCTCTTTGTTCAGCGTCACTCCCCAGGTCCTTACTATTAAGTTCGTAAGTCCTGCTCTGATTTGCCTTTCCAAAATGCAGCACCTCACATTTGTCTAAATTAAACTTCATATGCATTCTTTGGCCCATTGGCCCATCTGATCAAGATCCTGGTGTGTCTGAGGTAACCTTCTTCGCTATCCACTACACCTCCAATTTTGGTGTCATCTGCAAACTACTAACTGTACCACCTGTGTTCACATCCAAATCATTTATATAAATGACAAAAAGCAGTGGACCCAGCATCGATTCTTGTGGCACACTGCTGATCACAGGCCTCAAGTCTGAAAAACAACCCTCCACCATCTCCCTCTGTCATGTACCTTCGAGCCAGTTCTGTATCCAAATGGCTAGTTCTTCCTTTCTTAAAACAGTTCTAGAATCCCTAATGTGTGGAAACAGGCCCTTCATCCCAACAAGTTCATACCGACACTCCGAAGACTAACACACCCAGATCCATTCCCGTACCCTATATTTGCCCTGACTAATAACCTACAGTATGAGCAATTTAGCATGGCCAATTCACTTAACCTGCATATCTTTGGATTGTGGGAGTTAACCAGAGTACCCGGAGAAAACCCATGCAGACACGGAGAGAATGTGCAAACTCCACACAGTTGCCCGAGGCTAGAATCGAAACTGGGTCACTGGCGCTAAGAGGCAGCAGTGCTAACCACTGAGCCACCGTATTGCCAACCACAACCAAGTTCAACCATCCACAACTAGCATTTAAACTTTCTGACGTGAGCTCTCACCCTGCTTATTCTGTACCACCTCATATAGGTCTCTGACCTTTTTTCATGGGTTAGAATCAATCTAAGAGTCCACTGGTTCTTATCCTCAATTAGGAAGCCAGACTTTGAGGTCTTTCCATATTCGCCATGATGCTAGATCCTACTCACCTAATCAGCACTAATCATAGAATCCCTACAGTGCAGAAAGAAGCCATTCAGTCCATTGAGTCTGTATCAACCCTGTAAAGAACATCCAACCCAGATCCACCTTCCACTCTATCCCCATAATCCAGCATTTCCCATGGCTAACCCACTTAGTCTACACATCACTGGACACTAGAGGGCAATTTAGCATGGCCACTCCACCTAACCTGCACATTGGACTGTGGGAGGAAAATGGAGCACCTGACAGAAACCCATAGAGACATGGGGAGAACTTGCAAATTCCACACAGAACGTCACCCAAGGCTAGAATTGAACTCAGGACCCCAGCGCCACGCAGCTACGATGCACTGTGTACTTAATCTGACTTTGTCAGCATTATTGTGGATTATTCTCACTGTCAAAGCAGTCTAGCAAGATCCCACGATACCCTTGGGAAGGTGGTGGTGAGCTGCCAGTTTCTCAAGGTCAACTAGCTGGACAGTAAATGCTGGCCCAGCCGGTAAAGCTCTCATCTCAGAAATTATTACTTTCAAAAACTGTATAACGTCTTGCTGCCAAAAATTCTGTGGAACAGAAGAAGCAACTAATGGAGTCCCAGGCATCTTGCTGGCAGCAAGATCTCCAAAGATTTCATAGACCTTTCCTATCTTTTGCAAACAATGTTCCTTCAACCTCAGTATAATGGTGCCTGGGCCTGTTAGGACGTTGATAACATACAGATGTGTATTTCCCAACTTCGATCTGCTGGAGTGGATGGCATGATGAAAATTAAAGCCCCTGTCACATTGAAGTGGGAACCATAATTTTAATTGTGGAAATGGGATCTAAAAACAATGTTAAAATGAAACAGTACTAAATATAGCAATATTAAACACCAAGTATCTGTGATTTTCCAGTTATGTGTCAATCACACTTAACATTCCTTGTTTAAACTGATCCAATCTAATTCCCACTTTGCTCACTGCACCAAGACTAGCCTGGCTAAAATATCAAACAATATGGTCTACCCTTTGGTAGAACTGGATTTATTCAAGAGCTACTTTGGTTCACTGCATAGGCTTAAACTTCAGACCACTATTAAAGGAGTGCTGCATTATAGGAGTTGCTGTTATTCAAGTTTGATGATAAGTAGAGGCATTATTTGCCTATTCAGATGGATATCAACAGACATATGGCACAGTTTAACAGAGAAATATGAGTTCTCCAGTGATCTGGTCAATATCCATCCCTTAGCTAACATCTCCATTAAAATGTTGAGACCTTGCTTTACCTATAAACTAATTGCACAATTAATTAATTGCTTAGGTTATTCTTGAGGATTTGAAAGGGGATACAAAACTCTTTTCAAACCTGATTGATTTTGTGACCAGGATTTTGATTGATATCTCCAGTCCAACACCCCCTGCCATCACATTCCCCAAGATTCTGTGGCTGATTTCTAAGTCTACCTCCAACTGCAAGTGCTTGGGAATCATGTTTTTGAATCAGAGACTCTATATAAATACAAGTTATTGTTGGTGAACGTGTGTAGTCCAGGAGCTTTGCTACACCCCTAGTACATTTGAGTAAAGGAAGCAGTCCCTGTGGAATGCCATCTGTGAAATCGATCACCCTTTCTGTGAAACCTTGCACTTTAGTTATGCACTGATGGGGGTGGGGCTGAATGTGAAATTACATTCTAATACTTCCCACTTCATGTGTCTTGGCATGTAAATCGATTCTCAGCAGTGAGGAACGGGCTACAGGTAATGATTTGAACTGCTTTACACGTTTTGCATCCCTAATATGCTCTACAGTAGATGCTTGCATTCTTAGCAGTGTACTACATTATAGAATTACCTCCAATTTATTAAAAACAAAGCCTCAGAAAATATTTTATCTTTTCCAAATCCTGAGACAACACATAGATTACCAAGTCATGGTGCTGAGCCCACAATAGTGACTCAAAAGTGAGAAGCATTAGGTAGACCAGAAGTCATTGAAATTAGAAATAAAACAAAGAACTGTGGATGCTGGAGATGTGAAGCAAAATCAGAAATTGTTGGGTGAAACTCAGCAGATCCGGCAGCATCTGTGGGAAGAAAGCAGAGTTAATATTTCAAGTGTGGTGACAGCTGGCCAAGGCAAATCTAAGTCATTTTTAAAAAAATGTGTTTACTGTTTTATCAACATTAGTGAGCAGCTAAAGGAGGCTTCGCAATTACATTTAAAATGCTTGGCACAAAGCAACCAGAGGAATTCATAACCCATTGTGTATCATCATGTTATCTCAGAAAGTCTGGTCCCAGACATTTTGATTTCCTGCACCGAGTAACAACAAATTTCTTGCACTAGCTGATAATATCTCAGAGACTTGCAGTTATATTCCAATGCTACACTGTACACACATCCTTTCAAAATGGGATTAAGATGGGAAACAAAATCAGAAAATGTTAGAAAAGTTCAACAGGTATTGCAGCATCTGTGGGGAGAGAAATAGAGTTTACATTTTGAGCTTGATATGACCTCTTTGGACCTGAAAGAAAGTTCAATCTTGAATTCTAAGAGGGAAAAGGACAGTTTTTCTTTAAACCATTTGGTACTAAAAATAAATAATTGTTAGATGTACTCCTTTAGTAAAGTTTAAACTGCTAAAGGATCAAATATTGGGCAAATTTCACAATTTGTACAGTATTGAGGATCAGTTTTTAGTAATCAGTGCAGCTACAAATAGATAAATTTATCCTCAGCATTATCTGTAGTACAATATCAAATCACTTATAAAATTGAACCTTTTTAATAACCTCTGGTACCCCCTGGAAAGCAAAGTATCCAGTTTGCTGCTCCAGTAGTTTATCTTTCTGACCATTTTCATGCAATGGTGCTGAGATGAATGGCAAGCTGTCGTTTTCATACTCCCTCGGGAACCAAAGTATGAGCTGGCTCTTAATGAGTCGGAATAATTAAAGAACTGTGTGATTGAATACTGATGCAAAATTATGTGACATTATTCAGGTACTTGCTTTCGTAAAGGGTTTGTCACCGGCAATATTTCTGTGTGTTTCTTAGAACAATAGCAACTAAAAACTGAAAGGTAGTTTTTAACATTGATTGTCAAGAGTTAATTAGAAATGTTCAGTTTATGCCCTAAGAAATAATGTGTTTGTATTGCTTGCATCTTAAAAGTAAAAAAAAACAGTAAATGTGCTGAGATGGGCTGAATTCACAACAATTTTAAACTTAGAAGATTTATTCTAAGTGTGGTATACATGCAACTATTCCAGTAAAACCAAAAGAAATCAGGTAAGCATCGGGTGATAAAAGTCAACGTAAACAAATTATATGCTAATAAGTTAATTGAGTGATATCAAGTTGAGTGAATAACAACATATCCAGTGTAAGAGGCTGTAAACAACTCTTTATGTACACGTGTTCCTATCTGGTTAGAGAAGACTGACACTGATTCTGAAATTCACCAGCGACACAGTAATTCATTTCATTGAGAACCTCCTGTGAGGAGCTATAAGGCATGTTACAGGATATCAGAGAAGATCAGATAACTGTGTGCAAGTGATTCAATGACTCTGACTTCAGCTTCAACAAACTTGCATGCTATCATAGGAAAGAGGCTTGCTTTTCTAGCAGGCATCTCTTATGCTTTCAGGAATCCTAGAATGTTGCTTAGAGAAAAATGAGGGAGAAAGGCGTTCTACCAAATCCCGTCACAAAATTGACCACTGACCATTTCCATTTCCCACTGTCGCTGAATGTGGCTGCTCATAAATTCCCTCTCTTCCATCACCAAACCCCCCCTACCCTAATGGCAATTAATTGTTAGGTTCATTCAGATCAAATGGTAAGACCATTTAAGACTGCTAAAAGCACCAATTTCAGTTTGTTGTAGTGGATGTCCATAACTTATCCCTCCTTGGCAGAGACAATCTCCTTCTTGAAAATTCTGATGCCATCAGGAGTCTGGCCTTGACACACAATTACCTCTGAACCAGGAGAATAAGCTAGAGACATGATGATATTTGACCAAAGGTCAGAAATCCAGCACTGTCAATGTCTGATAGCAATACAGCCCATAAGGAAAATTTCTCTAAGGTTTCAAGATCCTTGGAAAGAATGAGATAAAGTGCTATAATGTAACAGTGCAACAACTGATTTTCAATTGGTGATTCCGTAGTGACACTGTGAAATAGGAATCTAATGCTCTGTGTTATCCAACAGCAGCAAAGTCAAGGCAGGAGTGTCACATCCAGTGAAGTGAGTGCAGGTGCAAACAGGCACTTAAATTCATGATGCTGCTGGAGTTCAGATGATGGTTAGCAAAACTACCCACCTTCGAGTGCCCGAAGTTAAGTAACAGAATAAATGCCCTAAAAAAGGCCCACTGTTAGTGGCCAACATTAATTTCCCAGTCGACCTGCAATCTCTTGAGGCAGTGGAGACTAAACTAATTTCCTGAAGGCAGCCTCCCAACTGAAGAAGGGCCTGTGCCCGAAACGTCGAATCTCCTGTTCCCTGGATGCTGCCTGACCTGCTGTGCTGTTCCAGCAATAAAGTTTCAACTCCCAACTTACAGCAAACTAGAGGAGGGGTAATTCTCCAGGTAGTGTGTTTGAGGGCATCCTCACCTGCGTGATCCCAGCTGCAGCCAAAGGTCCCCTCAACAATGGTGCTCTTACTGCTGAAGGTATTTTAATTTAAAGTTTTATAAAGTAGGAGAGAGGGATGAAGGTGCCTTCTCTCTTCTGCCCTGGAATGCAGGTTGTGCTCTCCAGCTTGGAGAC
Organism: Chiloscyllium plagiosum; assembly: GCF_037043375.1. Classification (NCBI taxonomy): domain Eukaryota; kingdom Metazoa; phylum Chordata; class Chondrichthyes; order Orectolobiformes; family Hemiscylliidae; genus Chiloscyllium; species Chiloscyllium plagiosum. The sequence continues at coordinate 77,337,853 of NW_028270144.1, forward strand.
CCTATCTTCCATATTTAATTAGACGGTGAATCCATCCTCTAGCCAATAGCAGTGATTCTAGAAAAATTATCATTGTCATCTCTGGCAGAGATCCTTGAGACTAAATAGGAACCATGGAGCAGGAGATAGTTATATTTTTGATGTTTTGGTGAGACGTTGACTTTCTATGATTCATTAATCTGCTTTTTGACTTCTCATTTTCCTGTATGAACCCAAAATATTCATTGTCAGTTCTAAGCAAGTACTGCATTGACAGAGGTGGGGCAAATTCTGAATGGAACAGACCTGCAAGTAGCAAGACAGGGACCAGTTTGCAATTGAAACGGATTATGCCCTTTAACACAACCTTGGCATTATCAGCTCCTTTCCAAATTTCCTGGCGAGTTAGAGAGCAGGGCCCTTAAATTGAACCAAATCCACCAAGACCAGGATTCCTAGTTAAGGAACTCCAATAAGAGTGGAATTAGCTAAAGAGTGCATTGCTTCCTGTGACTTCAATAACCACAAAAAATGGAAGGAAACTTCAGAAAGCTGTTGTTCCTGGCCTCAGACTGTCACCCAGAGTCGGCTTTGAACCTGAAGAACTGAAATGTGTGGACGTTTACCAAGTCTGGGAGAAAGAGGCCAGGCTCTCCAACTAACTAGATTTGAGCAATATTGGCCCGTTCTGACATTTCAGCATTCTCCTACATATGATTACTCAGAGCAAAATATCTTGCAGCTCCACTCATTCCTCTCTCCAGGCACCATCTCACTTGACCTTCTGTGAGGATCTGAACATCCTAGGGCACTGGAGCTCATACGTGTCAAGACAGCTGACCCTCTGGCTGTAGCCCTGTGTTTGGGTCTTGCCTTCCTTGCTGCTGAATGCCTGTCCCCATCCCGTCTGCCAGCTACTTCCCGTTGCTAGAGCAGCTGCTGTTGCTGTGTCTCTTGTCCTTCATCAGTGGTGCAAGGTGAAACTGCGTAAGCTTCTCCAATCTCCTGGGGAAGGTTTGCAGAAGGGAGATGTAGCTGGAGGTGAGTGAAGTGCAAAACAGATGCAAGTAACTTCCAAGAAGTTGGAAATCACTTGTCAAGCAGTAAGAGCACATTCTTGGTGAACAGTAGCCTCTTACCATTCTGCAGTTTCAAAGGCTGTTGGTTTCACTAAATAAGTACTCCCTCTTGTCACTCCCCTCAATAACTCTGGCAGATTGCCGAGCAAACACTGGAAAGAATGTCATAATCAGAGTGTAGGGTTCAATTCATAGTTAATTTTTAGCATTTGTGATTTGCCCTACAGTGAGAAGAGCATTCCTGTCCCCTTGAAAGCCTTTAATGTCAAACCTGAAAATGGGTTGGATAATGCGCTTCCACTTCTCCTTGACAGTTAAAATACTGCCCATAATGTCTGGTTTGAGCTTTCTCTCGTGTGTCAGGTTCATAGCATCTGCCACATTTGACTTTTATTCACACACAACTCTCCCAGTCATCAGATTTGGCAGATGAGCATTACTGTTATGCTCATACTGGACTTCCAATTATGTGAAGAATTTTCATCAAGAAATAAACAGGATAAAGGACAGGATTAAAAATGTGTATCTCAGAAGCGGTAACATTGCTCTATATTAATCAGGATCCATGAATTGAGAGGGAGCAGCAGAGAAGTGAATAACATCACCAATTGTTTTTGTAGTTGTTTCTTAATAGGGTTGCAGGCTTTTTAATAACAACATGCAAAAAACAGATTAAATCTCTGGGAAAGTGATGCAGGGTGATACCTATGAAGAGTTCATTGATGGACCGGGACAGAAACTTACTGGTAAGACAGCATTTGATTAGTTTTTCAATCATTGCGGTCAGCTATTGGCAAAACAGCTGTAACACTGTAACAGATTTGATCAAAGTTGAAATATTGCTAAATCTTTCTCACCATTGAATGAAGAGATCAAGACTGATGTAATCTAGGTTGAGGGGTGAAGTGAATTTACTACCAAAATGTGAGTAGCAGCCATTAAGATTGAAGTGTTTGTAGTTCTCTGCTCAGTTGAATAATTCCAGGCTGCAAATCAATTTCCTTGGTTGCATGGTGCTATCTAAAATGCTTGATGATTTAAAGAGGTGCATAGCATCCAAACAATGATTACAGAGAAACTGGAGTTAGACAAACATAACCCTGCTGTGACAGAAAATAGAAGTTTTGCTCCATTTCTGCATCTAGTTCTGGTTGCTAAGAAGTAAGAGAGACATTCAGGCGTTGGAGAAAATGTAGAGAAAAGGTTAAAAGTCAATCCCCAATGTGAGGGGTCTAAATTAAGAGGAAAAGTTGAAGAAATCTAGGGATAGAAGTTCATTTAATAGAAGTAACTTCAAGATTTATACCAGGAAATACCCCATTCAGACAGTGATTATGAGGAGGAAACTTCATGTAGGTTAGTGACGCCAACATTCCAGAATCATTTGAGAACAATCTGTTGCTTAATTGGACAAGCTAAGGTCTCAGTGTGCTTGAGTAGCCAAATGTTGAAAATGAGATTTCATTCATTCTCTGCATGATCTGCCTAAAGGCATAGAATTCCTTGAACAATTACCAAATGAACAATCACATTTAACTTTAGGACTGCACATAAAGATATATATATTAGCATTGGGATTAAAGCAAAACTCGCATTTTGTGTCATGTAGGGCTGATGGCTTGTGCTAGTTTTTCATGTGCTTAGCTAAATGATGGGTAAGATGGGATTTCAGTCACAAGATTCAATAAAGTTTCACTGTACTACTGACATGGACACCTTTGACTCTGCTGGGGAAAAGTGCTCGCTCAAAATTTCAGTGATTGCAGTATCAAGGCGTTACCTGATGGATTTGAGTTATGTTTGTGTGAATGATACAGTTGCATATACATATAGAAGATAGGAGAGTATGGATTCATATAGCTTAATTTACGATATTAATATGTTGCATGGTCACACAGAAAAACTCAAGTGGTACTGTGGACCAGCTTATTATTGTATCCGTTGCTCCCGATGCGGTCTCCTCTACATTGGGGAGACTGGGCGCCTCCTAGCAGAGCGCTTTAGGGAACATCTCCGAGACACCCGCACCAATCAACCAAATCGCCCCGTGGCTCAACATTTCAACTCCCCCTCCCAGTCTGCCGAGGATATGGAGGTGCTGGGCCTCCTCCACCGCCGCTCCCTCACCACCAGACGCATGGAAGAAGAACGCCTCATCTTCCGCCTCGGAACACTTCAACCCCAGGGCATCAATGTGGACTTCAACAGCTTCCTCATTTCCCCTTCCCCCACCTCATCCTAGTTTCTAACCTCCAGCAACACGATCCCCTGACTTGTCCGGACTTGTCCGACCTGCCCAGCTCCTTTTCCACCTATCCACTCCACCCTCTCCTCCCTGACCTATCACCTTCATCTCCTTCCCCACTGACCTATTGTACTCTATGCTACTCTATCCCCACCCCCACCCTCCTCTAGCTTATCTCTCCACGCTTCAGGCTCTCTGCCTTTATTCCTGATGAAGGGCTTTTGCCCGAAACGTCGATTTTGCCTGTCCTCGGATGCTGCCTGAATTGCTGTGCTCTTCCAGCACCACTGATCCAGAATTTTACCAGCTTATTGCAGAGTTGAGAAGACTGTGGATTTTGTGATTGTGTGACTGTGTGGACTTTTAAAAATGGAATGTGGGAGCAAGGTTTGGAAATCCCCACCCCAATGCTGACAGGTCCCATTTTCATCAGTAGATTACAGTGAAAATATTGTGTGCAGTCTTGGTTGCCACATAATGGAAAGGATGTGATTACACCGGAGAGGATGCAGAGGAGATTGACCTAGATGATGCCTCGGCTCAAGTGTTTCAGATATCAAGAGAGATACATAGACTGGAGTTGTTTCTTTCGAACAGGGAAGACTCAGAGGGGGGAGCCAGACTGAGGTCGTATGATGGGGAGCATTGAAATAAATCTAACCCCACAGGAGGCAAATACCAGGGCACATAAATTTATGGTCAGGGGCAAAAGATTTAGTGGTGATTTAAGTGGGGAAAAAATAACCCAGAAAGTAAGTTATCTGGACCTCACTACTTGAAAGGGTGGCAGAGGTGGGAATCATCACAACATTTAAGGAGTATTTAGATGATTACTTGAAAATCCATAACATATAGGGCTATGGGCCAGGTCTGGGAAATGGGGTTAGAGTGGAAAGGTACTTAATGACCAACATTGACGTGTTGGGTCAAAAGTCCTCTTAGTTGCTGTAATACTCCATTACTATGATTCTATAGCACTGCAGCCCTTGTTCTAATGATATTGAGAATGGTTGTGGACTTTTACCTGCGGTGACAGATGAATGGTAATAAATGATTACATCAGGATGGTGATAATGTACCCAAGATGATGCTGCACTTGATCTTCTAAATTGTAATGTTTCTGGACTTGAGAGATACTGTTAAAGTGAGCTTAATAAGTTGCACCGGGGCATTTTACTGACAATCCGTACTGTAGCCATTGACACACTGATGGTGGAAATGGTTAGTACTGAATTTGAAGGCTGCAATTGGAAAGAGCTTACTATTTTATTTCTATCTTCCCTTGATTTGAGGGAGGTGCCAAAGGATCACAGAATGGCAAATATTACACCCTTATTCCAGAAAGGGTGCAGGAAACATCCTAGTAAAATATGTCAGATAGTTTAACATCAGGGGTGGATAAGGGTTTAGAAACAATAATCAAGGAAATAAAGAATATGAGCCATTAGGAAAGAATTGAGTTAATTAAGAATAATCAGCCTGGATTTACAGCATTACTCTGAGGTAAGAGCAACTGCTCTTGATATCAAGGCTGCATTTAACTGGGTGTGGCATCAAGGAGCCCCAGCAAAACTGGAGTTCATAGGAATCAGGGAAAACCTCTCCAACGATTGGAGTCATTCCTGGCACATAGGAAGATGGTTGTGGTTGTTGGAAGTCTTTCATCTCAGCTCCAGGATATCTCTGCAGGAGTTCTTCAAGGTAGATATTTTTCATAAATCTGTTCAGGGATGTTATTATGGACCTGTGCGCCAGGTGGGACTTGAACCTGGTTCAGTGGTAGGGACACTACAGTCATCCCGTTCCCCCGTCAGTCAAAGCAAAACATTCAGAGACACAGTATAGTTTTACTTCCTTCATCTTTATTCTGGGCCCTGGAGAGAGAGAGAACGATTGCCAATGTGCACAGGGGCATGAGTTCACGATTTTCTTTGGAACAGCAGTTTCGCATTGATAAAGCAACATACATATTGATTGGGTGACCGTTACAATCAGCGAGTGTCAATAGTAAAGGTTAAGCCATCTGCTGTTACAGAATGAAAAACTGGCTTCATATAATGAATACTTTTCATCTTGTTAAACTGACCTTACATACTGAATACTACTTCATATTGTTAAGTAGCTCTACATAATGAATGCTTTTCCATCTTGTTAACCCATTACCCTTTCCTCCAGCACCCCATTGTTAACTGCAAGTTCTTATCTGATCTGAGTCATGTTCAGCTGAACCTCTTGTTTCACAAAACTCAGACGTTAACTCTTTCCCTGCTTGCTTATATCCTATACACATTCTCACTACCAGTGCGCCAAAAAAAATTAACTAAGTATAGATAAGTATTAATGTTTGCTTTGAGATATTTTCCAATCAACCTGTTAAAGAAGTAATTACATGCCTCCGGAGCAAGCGGGAGTTGAACTGAAGCCTCCCATCTCAGAGTTAGGTACCTTGCTACTGCACCACAAAAGACCTAATGTGAGATCCTCAGGAAGGGATCCTATGTCCAGCTATTTTTCATCAATGACCTTCCCTACATCATACATTTACAGCTGGGTTCAACAGGAATTTGGTCTCAAGGAATGTAGGGATTGATTAGAAAAGTGGAGTTGAAGCCTAAAGTCAGCCACGGTTGGACTGAATGGCAAAGCAGTCTTAATGAACCAGATGGTCTACTCCTGCTTCTGTTTCTTGTGTCATTATGTTCTTGTTTGGTGAGCCCCACACATAACTGGGTTAATACCAGTAACAATATGCCGAGGTCCTTAAATGGGTATGATTCCACTTTGGCCTCAATTGACAGTGTCCATGGGCAGTTCCACAACAGGCTTAATCTGGGGAGAGCTGGGAATGTGATGGTAGTCCCACTTTCTGCTGCCTGATTAAATGCTCAGTCATCACCCCCTCACCACCAATATCAAGCTCTGAAATAGGCAGGAGATAAGATCCCACCCTATGACTCTGTGGTTTTGAAGGTCAGAGGACATTGAACTTTTTGAGTGATGTTGCAGATTTATCCAGTGGGACAAGTGTTTCATCTGTCTTGAGCCTTGTACATGATGTAGGTACTTAACAAGAGTTTCCGAAGGTGAATTACTGATTATAGAGCATCCAGCTACTGCTCTGCTCTTCCTTGATTAGGTCAGTGGTGACCCGAATGTTGGTTTTATTTTAATCTGTTTCTGACCTACTTATGGCATCCGGAAGCTAAGTGTATTAATTATTTACAAGTTAGTTGTGCTGCGCGATGGTTGAATTTTTCTGAATAAGATTCCAGTGTTGCTGTTCAGTCAATACTGTGAACCTCCTCACATCAAATAAATGATCAATGACGGTGGTGGGCTACCTGACCTTGGACTAAATATACTCATCCTCAGGAATAAGTAATACGCTCTGCCTGACTTCCCTTTGGCTGCCTAGAACCAGTAGAAACCTGTTAATGACCAATGCCTGTGATAAATGACAGTTCCAACCTACTTGAAAGATTTATCCTTCTGAAATGAATGGATTACATCGAGGGAAAGCTTAAATTGGCTGTACTGTGTCCTTTCTTGTCAGCAGCAGATAAAATATGAAGATACATCCTTAGAATGCACTGTGGTGGACTGTGCTGAGAGTATGTGTGTGTATCAGCTTGATAGAATTTGTATATGCATCTGCATTTGACTGTGACTTTATAATATGTAGAGTTCATTATTAACTTTACAGCAAGGAAATAACTTAGCGTGTAAGTCATTATAGCCTGAAGAACAATGGCACAGTTACTATTGGCAGAATATTATATTGGCCTGAATGATGTGCATTATCGTGAGATTTGTTGTAGAATCATAAGAAGTTCAATGAGGCCTATCCTGAAATTGGAAGCAACTGACTGCTTTTATACAACAGCCAACTGTTGAGGCAAGTTTTTCGCTGGGTAACGATGATTTGCTCATGAAGGGGGATTATTGGTTGTTAAAGGCAGAGTTAACTGCTCATCTCGTCTCATTAACCACTTCCAACCGTACGAAACACACCGAACAAACAAGACATGGAGAATTCTCGACATGGAAGCCTGAGCAGTTACCTGTCAACTTCAGTTCACCATCAGTTATTTGCTCAGAACCAAATAACATGTCAGGGCATAATCTGTGGGCACAATCACACACACTCACATCCATGGATGTTTCCAGCCAAATTTACCAGGTCTCAGGATCTTTATGGCATGTCTCAGATCCACTTGCTTTGGAAGCACAGACCTGCATGACAGGCCGCACCAGCAACTAGCAAGGAGACGCTGCTGCAAATACACTTTACACACTTGGACAGGCACCCAACTCATGAACTCAGGATTGAAAACTGAAAATGTGTTGCTGGAAAAGTGCAGCAGGTCAGGCAGCATCCAAGGAGCAGGAGAATCGACGTTTCGGGCATGAGCCCTTCTTCAGGATTCTCCTGCTCCTTGGATGCTGCCTGACCTGCTGCGCTTTTCCAGCAACACATTTTCAGCTCTGATCTCCAGCATCTACAGTCCTCACTTTCTCCTGCATCTCAGGATTGCTTGCTTTCTCTTTTAGTGTTAATTTACTTAGTGCATACATGCTTGCTTACAGCATCAATGCCTTGCCTTGCCATACCTTGCCTAGTAACACAGTCACAAACCAGGCACCTCACCATGCTGAAACAAACAAAAACAGAAATTGCTGGAAAAACTCAGCAAATTTGGCAGCATCTGTGAAGATAAAACAGCATTAAAATTTCAAGTGTATTGAACTTTCTTCAGAATGGCAAGTACCTAGTCAAACAGTAGGAGCAAAAACAAAAGCAATGGTGAATATGAAGATGGCATTATTACAAAGGTGTGCTTTAGGGAAGTAAGAAGCACTTCCTAACAAAAAGTACCCTCCCATGTGTTGGCTCTAAATTCTAATGAGAATTCTCCCTGCAGAGCTATTATTAATCCACTGCTGATGTTTCACTCTAAGCTCCAGTAGTTATTTGCCATGAAATTAGCAGATTCAGATCCAAATCTTTGCAAATCTGCCTCCACATTCTGCTCTGGGAAGTTTAAAGGTGAAATTATTTTGCAGAGACCTGACAAAAGATAGTTTTGCTTTTCTACAGCTAGGACTTTCATAGAATCCCGACAGTGTGGAAACAAGTAATTAGGCCCAACAAGTCCACACCAACCCTCTGAAGAGTAACCCATCCAGATCTATTCCCCTACCCTGTTACTCTATATTTCCCCTAACACACCTAACCTTCACATCTCTGAACACTATGGGCAATTTAGCATGGCCAGTTCACCTAACCTGCACATCTTTAGGTTGTGGGAGGAAACCCATGCAGACATGGGGAGAATACGCAAACTCCACACAAACAGTCACCCAAGGCTGGAATCAAACCCTTCTCCTAGGTGCTGTGCCGTCCCAGATTTTAACCAGTGTTTTTAGAGGATCATATTCCACGGTTTAATTTATTCATTATACAGGACAAAAACAAAAAAAAAATTTTCTGACAGTGATATCTCCAAAGAAGATTAATCATATTTAATTCAAAAAATGAATGTCCACGGTATTTTGCTTTTATGTTTTTATTCCATGGGCTTAAGGGATTTTCATTTCTCCTTGAGGAAGGGCTGGGGCAAATTCAACTTCATTTTTTATGAACATCGCAAATCAGTGACTTGATTAAAGTCACATGTGCTGATGTCTTCAAGAAAAATGAGATGCAATTCTGTTAGCGCTAGTGGGTTTTCAGTAGTTTGTAACTGAAAAATATAATTTTTGACACATTTTAAGCTATTAATCCCTGGCACAGTAGCAACAGGGATTCTTAACCCAACATTTTTGGGCTAGGGAGAGGAATGCCATCCAGGAATGTCACTCTTAATTATTGTGCATTTATTTAGCTAGTATTTGTCACTGAGAAAAGGATTATGGTGCATCAATATTCACCATGAACAAGTATGTCAAAAGGAATGTGAAATTTCAGTGCCATAAGCCTTAAACTGGCTATTCTAGTGGCAGTGCTTCAACTTCTTTGAATACTGGATCTAAACAATATCAGTCCTTAACTCAAGCATAAACATCAGATAAATCAGGTTCTGAATTGGACCGAGAGAGTTGGATTTCAATTAATTTGCAGTTTGAACATAGCTTCCTTCTTGTTCAGTTAACAGCTTATAACTCAGTACCTTACAGAGGAAACGGGCTGTTCAAATTGGCAGCAATGGTGCATGGTCCAAGTTTATTACTTTTTTTCTCTGTGTTGTGAAAGATTTTGATAAGATATAAAATAAGAATGAATCAGCGATAGAACTGTTGCATTGTCTTCAAATATGAGTCTGCACTTTCCTCAGGATTGGTCAACAAGTTGCCAACAATTGGAGGTACTTGAGAAATTCTCCAATAAACAGTTTCTAACATGTACCATCGTTGCATATTAACCCATGGGGTGCAACTGAAGCAACGTCAAATTGCTACAGCAGCATTTAACAAATTTGACAGTGTACTAATTGCTTTAAATGATTTTTTAAAAATCCAATTAAACTGACAGCATATCATGGCCTTCAGTGATATGATGAATGCTTTCACAAATTGTTCGACTAGATAGTGACAAGGTCAGTTTCATTAGTTAAGCTTATTATAATTCCCTGCTTCCCATAAATGAATGTTTCATAATTTGCAGTGAGTTTTGTAAACCAGTTTATGCAGCTATTCCTGTGCATAGACATTCAAAAGTTCCCAGTGATGCACTTGCTAATTGTATGTCCCTATATGCAGCAGAGCCATACACATAGGAGGGAAACTATTCACCCATTCAGTTCATTCCTCCATAGAAACACACATTCCTTCCATTTCAATGCCCAGATGCCTCTTAAATGATTGCTAAAGATTTTGGCAGCAATATCCTACCTGGAGAACTATTCCAGCAATTCATCATTCAATGTGTAAAGATGTCCTTCCACTGTCATTCCATTTATCAGCTTATTCCTATTTCCCCTTGCCATTCTATCACCCTTTCATTGAGCAGGAATTTTGGGTGTCAGGGTCTCCTGGCCCAGCACTGCAAAAAGCATTAATTGACTGGAGATAGGTCTTGCATTCTTGTTCAGGCAGAAATCCTGCCTAACAGAACTATTCTGTAGCACCAGTGACAACAGTGGCCAGAACTGCATCCATAGCAATACCAGATCCTAAGCCCAGAAACAAGTCATTGCAAGGGATCTTACAGTGGGAGTGGAGGAAAGACCTGTTGCATAAGGCAACAGTTCTGAAAGAATTCACATTGAAAATGCTTTAGTTGTACCCAACCTGATGATGTAAAATGGGTGGCACAGTGGTTAGCACTGTTGCCTTACAGTGCCAGAGACCAGGGTTCAATTCCCGCCTCAGGCAACTGACTGTGTGGAGTTTGCACATTCTCCCTGTGTCTGCATGGGTTTCCTCCGGTTTCCTCCCACAGTCCAGAAATGTGCAGGTTCGGCAAACTGGCCATGCTAAATTGCCCGTAGTTTTAGGTGAAGGGGTAAAATGTAGGGGTTGTGGGTCGGTGTGGACTTGTTGGGCCGAAGGGCCTGTTTCCACACTGTAAGTAATCTAATCTAAACATAGACTTTGAATGGAGAATCAGGTAGTTGAACACAAGGCCTCTTGGAGATAAATGTATCATCTCTGGCCGCTGATGGTTGTAATTAGGTCTAACTAGTTAATTGTTTCTGTTACTATCAGACAATAGCCTATGCCTTGTTATATGAGACAAATACCTCTTCTTGTTAAGACTCTGTAGCAGTTGATCCTTTAACACTGACATTTCAGGCTTTCGATATATAGAAAGGAGGTTTCATGGCAGTGAACTACTTCAACCGTGTCACTGGTGGGTGCTATCCAGAGCCCAGTAATGATAAGCCTGGGACTGTTGGGGAGACGATGGATGGGGGTCTTGACGGAAAAGCTGTGATGGGTGAGAGAGCAGGAGCACCCACAGGGGCCAGACTTCAAGCTTGCATCTAATGTGGAGGGGTTGTTTTAAGGGAAGTGCCTTGCTGCTCGCCCTTCCCAATCCATGCCAAGGCCTTGTTTTTACCTTCCAGCTTTAAGATTAGATTACCTACAGTGTGAAAACAGGCCCTTCGGCCCAACATGTCCACATTGACCCTCTGGAGAGTAACCCACCCAGACCCATTTTCCTCTGACTAATGCACCTAACACTATGGGCAATTTAGCATGGCCAGTTCACCTGACCTGCACATCTTTGGACTGTTACTGGAAACTGGAGCACCTAGAGGAAACCCACGCAGGCACGGGGAGAATGTGCAAACTCCACACAGTCGGTCGCCCGAGGCTGGAATCGAACCCGTGTCCCTGGCGCTGTGAGGCTGCATGGAGACTTGGCAAGAATAACCTGTTAAGAGGACAAGAGCGTAAAATTATGGATCAGACATGAGTGGGAGGGAAGTCTTCTCTTGAATATTGTTGAGGATTAACTGGCTTTATTTCAGTTAGTATCTTAGACAGTTCCATCAGGGCTGAAGAGACCTACACTTTTCTCATGATTCAGGCTTCCAATGGTGAAAATCAGTTTGTCTGTATCACTTACAGGAAACCTATTATACAAGTGTCAAAGTTTGCTTGTCATCTGTGCTGAAATAACTGTATTTCATTCAGAGCAATGTTAAAATTGACCTCAGCTCTTCCACGTCAAGGCAATTAAAGACTGCTCCTCCCATCATTCAATTTCTAATCTGTCCATTTCTGGATGGCAGGTGAGGACAGTAATAGGCCTGAACGGGAGATCCTGTACAAAGTAGGCTGTCCACATTCACTCTCTAGGTTTACCATGGGAGAATGGCATGAGATAATGTGGGTTATCATTCATGGAGAAATAGGACTCCATCTCCTGTCAGTGTCATAATGAGAAATTGTGGGATGGAGTGAGAGAGAAATAAAATGAGATATACACTGAGAGAGTGGAAGGGAGTACCATTACAATGGCAGTAATTCTGCTATCAGATTGGAAGAAACTTTATGATCAAATGAACTGGAAAATATAGCACTGGCAGAGTGAAGAAACAGAAGCATTTTGGTGGAATGTAAATGTTGAATGGTGCAGACCTGTGGTTTCGTTGTGGTTGAGCATGGGGATCTATAACTGTCAATGAAGTGGCTGAATTATTTACAGAAATGTGAGATGGAAAAGAAAGGGATTATAGCATATTACAATCCAAACTTAAGTCATGGCACTATTTCATCACCACTTTTGGCAATCAACTGTATCTCTAACTTAGTAAATCTCAATAACTTCCTGTTTTAAAAATTATTATTGGGTAATTTGGGAGTTAAAACAGATCAGGGTTATGCTTTACAGTGAAATTCTGGTTATACACTGAAGCTCTGATTCTGCAAATCCAGACATTGTTCCAGTGCACATGTGCTGGCACTGTTGGGACGGGGGGCTGGCTTTATGCACCTTTTCAAGGCAAACTCCTTCCCCCCCCACCCATCCCAGTCAATTAAGCATACTTTCTAAATGTGGAGAATGAGTTTAAGAGGCAGGTTGGCTGGGAAGTATGCTGTTTAGCACAAGCATGGAGGTTATAATACCAGGCTAACAATGTAGTGGCTACATTTAAATACCACAATGCTAAGCTGTGCAATTGAATTCATTAATTCTGATCATTTGAGTGCTACCACTGGCACATGACCCTGAAAGCTACAGTTTTTGTTGTAAAATCTCATTTATTAATGTCCAACAGAGTAAGGGGCATATCCACTTCATTCAACCTGGCTACATGTGACTCCATTTCCACACTTGGGCTGGAACCTTGTTGAAGCATCGGATTTCACCTACCAGGTAGAGAGCGTGCAACACCTATGTTGCCTCTTCCAGGGAAGAACTGCCAAACCTCAAGACGATTGGGCCTTGTGACAAGGATACCTACGGAGATTCCCCTGGGATCAAGAGGCAGAGGAAATGGTTTTGAGTATTGAGTATTTGTTGGCAAATCCGATGTAATCAGGACTTGCACTCAGCAGCGCCATAGGGTAGGCTGTTGAAAGAGCAGGAAATGTGTTGCTGGAAAAGCGCAGCAGGTCAGGCAGCATCCAGGGAACAGGAGAATCGACGTTTCGGAATCCTGAAGAAGGGCTTATGCCCGAAATGTCGATTCTCCTGTTCCCTGGATGCTGCCTGACCTGCTGCGCTTTTCCAGCAACACATTTCCAGCTCTGTTCTCCAGCATCTACAGACCTCACTTTCTCCTGTTGAAAGAGCATCCCTGGAATCCTCAGATTACAAAGAACACCAGGGAAATATAGTGGCTCAATGGTTAGCACAGCTGCCTTACAGCACCAGGGACCCAGGTTCGATTCCAGCCTCAGGCCGACTGTCTATGTGAAGTTTGCACATTGTCTGCATGGGTTTTCTCCGAGTGCTTTGGGTGACCGCCTACAGTCCATAGATGTGCAGATTAGGTGGGTTAGCCATGGGAAATCAAGGGCTACAGGTTTAGGGTAGGGGGTTTGGGACTGGGTGGGATATTTATAGCAGGATCAGTATGGGCTGAATGGCTGCTTCCACACTGTAGGGATTCTATGATAAAGAAGGGGAAATAAGTCTTGGGTTTGGATTGAAGGGTCAAGCAGGTTACAAACAAGCACAGATCCCAATGAGCACCTTCTTTTTGATGCTCAGCCCCTCAATGATGCTCAGCCCCTTAATGTCCAACAGAGCAAGGGGCATATCCACTTCATTCAACCTGACTGATTACCTTTGATCAGGGTGACAACCCCATCAGCAGGGTAGTACCAATTATTAATGCTATAGGGTGATAGGCCCAGTGTAGAGTGTGAAGAAGATGCAAGGAGCCTTCAGGCAGATTTGTACAGGCCAAGTGAATGAACAAAAACATAGCAGATGGAATATAATGTTAATGTGTGGGGAGTTATTCACTTTGATAGAAAAACAAATAGATAAAATCTTTCTTAAATGGTGAGAAGGTATTATGCTTTAGTGTCCAAAGGGACCTGGGTGTCTTTGTTTGTGAGTTACTGAATGTTAGTATGCCAATTGCACCGATGAAAAAGGAAAGATAATGGTATATTGGCTATGATGATGGCTTGCTGCAATTATATAGAGCATTGGAGAGACTGCAGTTTGATTATTGTTACGGTTTCGGTCTTCTCAAAGGAAAGATACATTTGTCGTAGAGTGCTAACCACTGAGCCACCATGCTGCCCCACAATAAAGGAAACAAAAAACATGACTACCTCATAGTCAACTTTCAGCAAATTATCAGTATCCTATTAAACCTGTCTGCAAATGGACGTTAATGTAGAAGCAGCCTTTTATGATCCTACTTCAAATTCACACATTCAGCTTTCTGTAACTCGTGGAACTGTAGAGCACTGAACCTCGACGATTACTGCAGTCCTTCGAGAGGAATTCTAGAAATATAAATGATATCATGGAGAAAATGGTATAATTTGCTCCAAAGCAGTGAAAAACTATGCAGTGTCCAAAATTCATTTATGGATGCTGTGAATGGTGTTATACATAATGGGACAAGAGTCTGTTGAACCCTAAATTTGTCTAGTTGTGAAATTGCTTGATGAAGGTAGTATTGGGGACATTCATACACCAGATATCCCTATTTGATTTTTTGATCATCTATTTGGTGCACTAACAAGGCAGGAGAAGGACCAGATGACGTGTTTCCCTTTTCTTTTGTCTGTATATCATCCCAATATAGCCAGGCCCTAGATAGGGGACAGTTTTTGGGCATGGGCATGGATTGATGAGGGAAGAGCGGTAGATGTGATCTATATGGACTTCAGTAAGGCGTTTGACAAGGTTCCCCATGGGAGACTGGTTAGCAAGGTTAGATCTCACAGAATACAGGGAGAACTAGTCATTTGGATACAGAACTGGCTCAGAGGTAGAAGACAGAGGGTGGTGGTGGAGGGTTGTTTTACAGACTGGAGGCGTGTGACCAGTGGAGTGCCACAAGGATCGGTGCTGGGTCCTCGACTTTTTGTCATTTACATAAATGATTTGGATGCGAGCATCGGAGGTACAGTTAGTACGTTTGCAGATGACACCAAAATTGGAGGTGTAGTGGACAGCGAAGAGGGTTACCTCAGATTACAACAGGATCTGGACAAGATGAGCCAATGGGCTGAGAAGTGGCAGATGGAGTTTAATTCAGATAAATGCGAGGGAAAGCAAATCTTAGCAGGACTTATATACTTAATGGTAAGGTCCTAGGGAGTGTTGTTGAACAAAGAGACCTTGGAATGCAGGTTCATAGCTCCTTGAAGGTGGAGTCGCAGGTAGATAGGATAGTGAAGAAGGTGTTTGGTATGCTTTCCTTTATTGGTCAGAGTATTGAGTCCAGGAGTTGGGTGGTCAAGTTGCGACTGTACAGGACATTGGTTAGGCCACTGTTGGAATATTGCGTGCCATTCTGGTCTCCTTCCTATCAGAAAGATGTTGTGAAACTTGAACGGGTTCAGGAAAGATTTACAAGGATGTTGCCATGGTTGGAGGACTTGAGCTATAGGGAGAGGCTGAACAGGCTGGGGCTGTTTTCTCTGGAGCATCAGAGGCTGAGGAGTGACCTTATAGAGGTTTACAAAATTATGAGGGGCATGGATAGAGTAAATAGGCAAAGTCTTTTCCCTATGGTCGGGGAGTCCAGAACTAGAGGGCATAGGTTTAGGATGAGAGGGGAAAGATATAAAAGAGACCTATGGGGCAACGTTTTCACACAGAGGGTGGTACATGTATGGAATGAGCTGCCAGAGGAAATGGTGGAAGCTGGTACAATTGCAACATTTAAGAGGCATTTGGATGGATATATGAATAGGAAGAGTTTAGAGGGATATGGGCCAGGTGCTGACAGGTGGGACTAGATTGGGTTGGGATATCTGGTCGGTCTGGACAGGTTGGACCGAAAAGTCTGTTTCCATGCTGTACATCTCTATGACTCTGTGACTCTATGACATGTCTGTAGCACGTGGACATTCAGTGCCACAGTTGTTATGACTGAGGATAGAAGTGTGCACCATCAGTCCAGTTACATTACACCATGGGTAACAACATAAATAAATTTTCAGTTACTAAGACAGCCTTACCTAACAAGGACAAAGAACATTACAGCACAAGAACAGGCCCTTCGGCCTTCCAAGCCTGCGCCGATCCAGATCCTCCATCTAAATCTGCTGCCTATTCTCTAAGATCTGTATCTCTTTGCTCCCTGCCCATTCATGTATCTATCTAGATACATCTTAAATGATGCTATTGTTCCTGCCCCTACCACCTCTGCTGGCAATGCATTCCAGGCCCCCACCACCCTCTGCGTGAAGGACTTTCCAAGTATATCTCCCCTAAACTTTTCCCCTCTCACTTTGAACTTGTGACCCCTAGTAACTGAGTTCTCCACTCTGGGAAAAACGTCTTGCTATCCACCGTCAATAAACATCTCATGACTTTGTAGGCCTCATTCAGGTCCCCCCTCAACCTCCTTCTTTCCAATGAAAATAATCCTAATCTACACAACCTCTCCTCATAGCTAGCACCCTCCATACCAGGCAACATCCTGGCGAACCTCCTCTGCACCCTCTTCAAAGCATCTGGTGATGTGGCAACCAGAACTGTATTCCAAATGTGGCCGAACCAAAGTCTTATACAACTGTAACATGGCAGGCCAACCCTTGTACTCTACCCTGCCCGATGAAGGAAAGCATGCCGTATGCCTTCTTGACCACTCTACCCCCTGCGTTGCCACCTTCAGGTAACAATGGACCTGAACACCCAGATCTCTCTGTACATCAATTTTCCCCAGGACTTTTCCATTTACTGTATAGTTTATTCTGGAATTACATCTTGCAAAATGCATCACCTCACATGTGTCTGGATTGAACTGCATCTGCCATTTTCTCTGTCCAACTCTCGAATCTATCTATATTCTGCTGTATTCTCTGACAGTCCCCTTCACTATCTGCTACTCCACCAATCTTACGGCATCTGCAAACTTGCTAATGAGGCAACCTACACCTTCCTCCAAATCATTTATATATATCACAAGCAAGATTTTAATCATATTTTAACTAAGATCTGTCAACCAAGTTTCTTAATAGACACAATTATCTATTTTCAAATCAAAACGTATTTGTTTATAATCATATAAGAGCGTACAGAGTCAGTAATAAATAAGTGTAAATGTTTATCCATTTAAATAGTCTGAAAACACAAGCACACCCTTCAGAGAAAGAGAAAAACACAGATATCTCTGCAACGATTGGCTCTCTAAAAGACTAAATATATTAATCAATGGGTTATTCTAGAAGGCAAAAGGATAACATGAACTCAAGGGTTTTCTTTTCAGACTTGAGAGATCAGCTGGGCAGCTTGTTCTTAACAGATTTCTATCCAACAGAGCCAGATAAAACCAGCACCTCTCCAAACCACTCACTGATTTCAAACAACTCCAACAGTGGTCTACAACTAAACAAGCAGTTATCACCAGTCATACAGTTTACAGGAAGACTCCAATTTCCACAGAGACTTTTGAGTGACCTTTCTTTAAAGACACCACACCAGATTTTTTTTATTCATAAGTGGGATGTGGGCATTGATGGCTGTCTCGTATTTGTTGCCTGACCCTAGTTATCCTTCAGAAGATGGTGATGAGCTGCCTTCTTGAACTGCTGCAATCCTTTTATTATGGGTTGACCAACAATGCTGTTAGGGAAGGAATTTCAGGGTTTTGTTGCAGTGATAGTGAAGGGACAAAATGTTTCAAACTCAAGATGGTAAGTGGCTTGGAGGGGAACTTGAAGGCGGTGGTTTCCCATGTATCTGCCCTTAATCCTGCTACATGGAAGTAGTCGTGTGTTTGGAAGGTGCTGTCTGAGGACCTTGGTGAATTTATGCAGTGCATCTTGTAGATAGTATACACTGCTGCTAATGAGCAATAGTGGCGGAGGGAGTGGATGCTTGTAGATGCAGTGCCAATGAAATGGGCAGCTTTGTCCTGAATGGTGTTAAGCTTCTTGTGTATTGTTGGAGCTGCACGTAGGGAGTAATCACATTCCTGACTTATGTTTTATAGATGATGGACAGGCTTTGGGAGGTAAGGAGGTGAGTTACCCACTGCAATATTCCTAGCCTCCGACCTGCTCTTGTAGCCTCTGTGTTCATGTGGCAAGTTCAGCTGAGTTTCTGGTCAATGTTAACCCTCAGGATATTGACAATGGGGATTCAATGATGGTAACACCATTCATACTGGACCCGGTGATGGGGAAGGAGCCCGTATTAAAGCAGCAAGATTTGTCCTTTTTTTATGCACAAGGCATACCTGTGCAATTTTCCACATTGTTGGGTAAATGTCAGTGTTGTAACGACTGCAACAGCTTGGCTCGGGGAGCAGTATGCCTGGAGCACAAGTCTTCAGTACTATTGCCAGAATATTGCCAGGGCCAATAGCCTTTGCACTATCCACCATTTCTTGATATCTTGATGTATAGAGTGGGTGGCATGCTGGCTCAGTGGTACATATTGACATGTACCTAAATAGAACATAGAACATAGAACAATACCGCACAGAACAGGCCCTTCGGCCCACGATGTTGTGCCGAACATTTGTCCTAGCTTAAGCACCCATCCATGTACCTATCAATTGCCGCTTAAAGGTCACCAAAGATTCTGACTCTACCACTCCCACAGGCAGCGCATTCCATGCCCCCACCACTCTCTGGGTAAAGAACCCACCCCTGACATCTCCCCTATACCTTCCACCCTTCACTTTAAATTTATGTCCCCTCTGTTGTACCCGGGGAAAAAGTTTCTGACTGTCTACTCTATCTATTCCTCTGATCATCTTATAAACCTCTATCAAGTCACCCCTCATCCTTCGCCGTTCCAATGAGAAAAGGCCTAGCACTCTCAACCTATCCTCGTACGACCTATTCTCCATTCCAGGCAGCATCCTGGTAAATCTTCTCTGCACCCTTTCCAAAGCTTCCACATCTTTCCTAAAGTGAGGCGACCAGAACTGCACACAGTACTCCAAATGTGGCCTAACCAAAGTCCTGTACAGTTGCAACATCACTTCACGACTCTTGAATTCAATCCCTCTGCTAATGAACGCTAATACACGTAGGCCTTCTTACAAGCTCTATCCACCTGAGTGGCAACTTTCAAAGATCTATGAACATAGACCCCAAGATCCCTCTGTTCCTCCACCTTACTAAGAACCCTACCATTAACCCTGTATTCCGCATTCTTATTTGTCTTTCCAAAATGGACAACCTCACACTTGGCAGGGTTGAACTCCATCTGCCACTCCTCAGCCCAGCTCTGCATCATATCTAAATCCCTTTGCAGCCGACAACAGCCCTCCTCACTATCCACAACTCCACCAATCTTCGTGAAAAACTCCACCAATATAGTGAAAAATTTTGTTTTGCGAGCAGATCAGGGAGCTCAAAACATACAAAAGTCATAGTGTGATAGAACAGAGCGATAAATACAAATTACACTGCAAAGGGGTGGCACAGTGGCTCAGTAGTTAGCACTGCTGCCTCACAGTGCCAGGGACCCAGGTTCAATTCCAGCCTTGGGTGACTGTGTAAAGTTTGCACGTTCACCCCGTTTCTGCCTAGGTTTCCTCCCACGATATTTGCAGGTTAGGTGAAGTGGCCATGCTACATTGCCCATAGTGTTCAAGGATGTATAGATGAAGTGCATTAGCCAGGGTAGATATAGAGTGGTTGGGGAAGGGGTCAGGGTGGGTTGCTCTTTGAAGTGTCAGTGTGGACTTGTTGGGCCAAATGTCCTGTTTCCACACTGTTGGGATTCTACATAAAATTCTACATAATTGAATTGGCTGAAGATTGGTATGTGTAATGCTGTGGACCACTGCAGGAGGCTGAGATTTACACAAAAATTGGAATAAATCCATTTTCCTTAATACTTCAACTCTTAAGTTCTCAAAGCAATATTAAATATGATGTCTTCATATGACTTTCAGCACTAACGTGGTAGCCCAGTTCCATTTGTGGAAGACTTCTGAAATCTGAGATTATCTCAGCTTTTGAAGAAGCATGGCAGTATTAGTAAAATTTTTAAATCAAGAATTGGTGAGATCAGAAGCATTAGAGACATTACAGGATATATTTGGGTAGAGTCCAAGCCATGGTCAAAATGCTGACTAGTTACATTACATCTGTTTTCACGACTGGAGATGATACTGAAGTACCAGAAGTAGGAAATAAATATAATGTAAACGCCAAGTACTTTGAAGTTGATGCAGAACAATTCTTTAATAGAATTTGGCCCTTAAGACCTATTGGTTCCATCCTAGAATATTAAAGGAAATGAGAGCTGTATCATCTCAGCCACTGGTTCAAATATTTGTCAAATTCTTAAGTCTGGGAATGTTCAAATGAGCTGGAGGGAGGTCCATATGGGGCCTTTATTTAAGAAAGGAAACCAGTCATAATCTGGTAATTATAGATCCATTAGCATGATGTTATTCCTGAGGAAATCATTAGGAATTAAACTTCAGTATTATACGATTGTTAGAGTATTTTAAAAATGACTTTTAGAAACTCAGTTTGTGCACTACCAGCTTGGTTGAATTTTTTGGAAAAGGTCAGAAAATTGGTTGATCTTTTTTGTTTTTGAATTTCTGAAAAAATGCTTGTTAATGTGCTGCGCAGATGGCTGTTAAGTAAAATTGTGTCCTATGGGATTGGCTGTCAAATTTTAAGATGGATTACAAATTCACTGTGTTCATGCAGGCAGAGAGTGGTTATTAATGTAAGTAACTCTGCAAGGGGGCCATAGAATCCTGTAGGGATCTATTTTGGTCCACTCTTCACCAACCTTATTAATGATTTGGCTGATGCCTGTGGGAGTGCAGCTCTTAAGCTTGTTGATCATACAGAGGTTCATGCAGAAGTTGGGACTTGTGGGAAATGAGTTCAGCTATGGCACATGCCATTCAATATTGATAATTGCCATAACCTTACGCTGTCCTAATAGGAACATATAAACCACTCAGGATGACCCTGTAAAGGGACAGAGCCAGGAGCAGGAGAGAGAACTACTAGCTGTAGTTCAGCAAACACATTTTCAAGAACAGAGTCGCAAGACTGTAGAGAGTGCATTGGTTGTGAGGCTGTCTGATAACATAAGAAAAATGGAAGTGCAGGAATTACCCCATCTGGCCATCAATGATGGAACATTGAAAATGGGGATATGTAAGACTAGATTTAGAGGATCTCAGTAGATTGTTGGAGGAGGTTATCGAGATGGGGTAGGGTGAGGCCATGAAGAGATTTGAAGAGACAAATGAGAATTTTGAAATTGAGCCTTGCTGCTTAGAAGCCAGTTTAGGTCAGTGAGCACAGTGGTGAAGGCAACTTGGAGAGAGTTCAGGTAGAGTTTTGGATGATCTCAAATTACCGAGCATGCTGGGATTATCATTATAAATTAGGGAATCATAGATTTAGATTAGAACAAAATAAATATTTATTTTAACTCTGGTTCAAATTAAAATTTACAGAAGCTGTAGTGAGTATGGATTCACTGCAGGAATTTGAAAGGAGAATTATTATATTTTCTTTCTGCTAAAAAAGAGGCAGGTAAGATTTAGAGTGATTAAAATATTAGTTATTATAATGTTCTGCACTTCCCTTGTGACTTCTGGAGCAAGGGGTAGCATTTAGATTGCAATGTAAGCAGAGTTTCCCACAACTGCACAATGAAGTTATAATGCAAAGTGGGATCAGCTCCAAGAAAGTCCTAAGGCCTGGTCTCCAAAATAATCTGTTCATCCTTTTTGAAATTTTTAAATATTGTTGGACTGTAGTGGAATGAAAGATATTCACCAGAGAATAGACATGAACATGTAAGATCACTTTTTCTGTGACCTGTAACTCCCCAAATATTAAAACATTGGCAACCATTCTTTTTGATGTACAATATAAATTCAAACTGACAAGTGGAGCTCTGATATCCAGGTGATATCCTTAATATCTCATCTGGTCTCTTGGGGAGCATGCTTAATGTAAAATGTCTCTGCTTTCCACCAGTGGTATCCCCATTCAAAGTCAGAAATATGAAGAAGAACTGTACAATACCTAATCACATCTCAATATGCATTGCAATTTTTGAAGTGTGTTCTCAGTTTTTACAGAGGCAAATGCAGTAGCCAATTTGAACATGGCAAGCTGTAAAAAGAACATGGTGTTGACAAATGTTGATTATCACATCAAGAGAATCCAATCTAAATGGCACAATGTTTTGTAGATATTTAAGCAGGCAGATGACACTATTGACAATGTAGCAATTTCTCAGAAGTGTCAACCAAAATTAGATGCTGAAATCTGTAGGTGGACTTCAACCCACAACCTGCAAATTCAAACAAGCCAAAAATTGCATTTATGTACCATCTTTCAAAAATCTAGGACACTACAAAACACTCTACAGCAAATGAAATGCTTTAAGTGTCAATGTTGTAATGTAGGACATGTGGCAACCAATTCATACATAGCAAGCTCCCCCAAACAACAATATAGCAATGACCAGAGAATCTGCTTCTGTGATGTTGTTTGAGTGATAAATATTGGCTGGGACACTGTGTGTAACTCCACTGTCACAGTACTCTACTGGAGTCTCAACATTTCATCCTCAAGATCTGAACAAAACTTGAACGTGCAACTTCCTGACTTGGATGAAAGTATGACCAGTTGAGTCAAGGTGACTGAGGGATGGTGTTAACCACTGGCAGGTTGCACCTTTTGTTCTAGAGCAGCACGTTTCTGCCAGTCTTGTATCCAGATTATCCTAGGAACTGCTGCTGTTGACATGACCAGCTGGGGAAAACAATATCAAACACAGGGCAGGTTTGTGAAGAGGATGATTACAGAAAGATCTTATTTGTAGGTTGACAGAAATGGAAGTTTTATCATTGAGGAGCCAGTTTGACATTCCCTGGAATGGC
Source organism: Chiloscyllium plagiosum (assembly GCF_037043375.1). Taxonomy (NCBI): domain Eukaryota; kingdom Metazoa; phylum Chordata; class Chondrichthyes; order Orectolobiformes; family Hemiscylliidae; genus Chiloscyllium; species Chiloscyllium plagiosum. Next base: position 77,361,144 of record NW_028270144.1, read on the forward strand.
TTGCAAACATCCTCTTGGATAGTTGCTCCCATTATAAGAAGAGAACGAGAGGTGGAATAGCTTGCCTCTTTTCCTAATCTTCACTTTTCTGAAACAGGTTTTCATGCAAAGGATATGCTTACCAATTTTGAGAGTATTTAGCTGTCTATGTGCTTTCTGATCAAAGTACCATCAGAGGTTTCTTTGGAGTGTTTAAGAAAGGAAAAAGATGGTATTTATTATATTCAACACAAACTAAGAAATATAACAAAAATACTCCAATTTTAAAACACACATTTAGGTTTCAGAGTGCAATGATAGGTTAAGCAGTTTTGAATTCAGCAAAGTTGGAAGATTATATATCTCTGCAAGTTTGGGGATTTGGCTAAAATTGGTGGTCTTTCTGCAGCATTGAGGCAGATAAGGAGGTAGATGTGAATTATCTGTTCTTCTGGAGACAGCAGCTGCTCCATTAAATTCTTCATAAAAGCTTTCTGCCTGTAGTACATGGGCAGTCAAAAATCAGCAGATGGGGTTCAAAACTTGCTTACTGGTGGAGAGAGGCAATCCACTGGAAGAACTATAATGGGGACAGTGAGCTGACACCTTTAATGTAAATTTGTTGATTCATTGACTATTTGTTTATATTGATAGCCAAAAGAAACGTGACCCTCGCTCTCCAACTGACCACTGATTCCAATTCAGTTATGGTTTCTGGATTACAATTGCCTGGTTTACATTTGTTTCACAACCAGAGTTGAATTGGACAAGTGATTATGTCTAATTATTTGTCCCCTCCCAATTGAGCATCCAGTTGATTGTCTGAATGCTTTGCTAATGACCCCAATTTGAGCTCCTTTAAAGCAATTATTACCATTTGAGGCTTCGCACAGGTTGTCTTGATTTCAATGATGTTTTAATGTTGAAGGTTTTGGATTGAGCCATTTCTTGACTATGATTTCAAAGCTTTGTGGCTTTTCGCTGTTTTATTAAAAATTTGCTTAGTGGTTTCTAGCCAGTAAAGTCTTTTCTTAAATTTAAAACATGACCCTTAATGTATAATGCCCTTCATAGGTTCAGGATGAGTTCGCTCTTGAGATTGTCAATAAATTGGCCTGCAGTAGATAATAACTCACTCGTTGTCTCTGTGGTAAAGTGAAAAGAGTTGATAGAGACAAGGCCCTTGCGGCATACACGACTGCAAGTGACAGTCTGCAAATGAATATTTTGGGAAAATGCAAACTTTGGGCAATATCTGATCAACCACCCATATATTTGACTTCAATAGAAATGAAAAGCAGGAACAGTCAATAGCAGGTAGCTGATTCAATATTTTACATAATCATCCAAAGTCAATTTAACCCACACCCCCCAACCACGAACACCACCACCACTTTATCTTGATAACAGGGCACTTCTATTTGTTGGTAACGTGGCATCTATAGATGCCCTTAGTGTATTGATCCTCCTCAGACAGTTCATGAATCCCTTTGGAATATATAAAAAACAATTCCTGTCCTGCCAACATTATTACCATGCAATGTATACTGTAGCACTGACTGGCAAAATGTCAGGAAAATGTGGTTTTATAAACTGAAGGCTTCAGCAAAACAAAATCCAGAAATATCAAAAGATATAAAAATATGCAGTATGTTCAATGCAGTGGATGACTAGAAACTGCCAAAATAGAGTTTAATAGCAACTGAAATATCAGAATATTTGCTTTGAGAATTATTGATCAGCTTTGGCACCTATTTTATCCAGAGAAAGTGAAAACTGGGAGCAGGACTTTACCCAAAGTTATGACATTTAGCAAGGGAAACTCAGGAGTTTATGTACTGAGGTTACCTTTTGTTCTAGAACAGCTCCATTAAATCCTTAATTGGGCACATTGCAAGTTGACTAAGTTGAGCTGTCAAAAAAAATTGCACTACCATTTTAGGTTAATGAAACCGCAATGAAAAAGAATAATTTTATTCCTCCAATTCCCTCCTTTGATGGACACAGATTTTGTTGCAGTTTAGTGGGAAGTGGGAGGTGAGTGCTGTGGTTTCAGCAAAGGGAGTGATTGAGCTCGCGCAGACACATTAATGTTTAATAATTAAGGTCGTGCCAAGTGTACTCATGTTTTGTTACTGTGACATTGACGGACTTGATATGAGGGCTTTGCATGAGCATGATTGAAAGATGGTGGCTGGTTTTCTACCCAAAGGCAGAGGACAAGGGTACAACTTAGCAGGTTGATAGTGAGTGAAACCAATGCTTTATGTACTCCCTTTATGTACTTTTGGCACTTTGAAGTATGAAATCAGAAGAATAACAAACTCTCCATCAAAATCAAGACTCTTACATATGTACAGCAATGAATGAATTCCAAATTACTTTTCTACTAATAGCTATAAAACAGTAATATTGGATCAACATAACTCGCATGTTGAGCACCAAAGCAATGAAGAACAGGAGGAACTGATATGACTGGGATGAATTATATATTGAATATACTAATTGTCTAATTATGAAAAGCTTTTTAGCAGCAATTAATAAAAGGCTTTGAAAGGTCTAATGTAACTGATACATATGGGTAAGATAATGTAATGAAGGATCTATGTAATGGATTTCAAAATGTCCAATGAATTGAAAATCTGATAATTACTTGTGAGGCAGTGATATTGTGGTAATGTCACTGGACTGGTAATCCAGAACAATGGTTCAAATCCCATCATGGCAGATGGTGAAATTTTGTTTTCAGTAAAATTTAGAATAAAGAGCCTGCCAAATGGCGACCGTGAATCCATTTTCAATTGTCATAAAAGCCCATCTTGTTCACAGATGTATATAGGGAAAGAAATCTGTCGTCCTTACCTGGTCTGGCCCAGGTGTAACTCCAGACCCAGTGTAATATGGTTGACTCTCAATTGCTTTCTGGAATGGGCCTAGCCAGTGAAACCCACATCCCATGAACAAATAAACAGAATCTGCATAACCAGATTCAAAAACCCTGTATAATTTAAATGTAATGTTATATGAAGAAATGCATGGCACATTGCTATTGTATTTCAATGACCTAGATTCTAATCCAGCCTTGACTTTTGGTTTATGTTTCTGTTGGCTTTGCATTAAATGAGATTTATGTCATTTCAATTTATTTCCAACCTGATAAACAAAAATGCCCACAATTTAGCTCCAAATTGAGAACTTATTTAACAGGGTCAGTAAAATCGTTGTGGGCTGTGGAAAATATTTCCTCGGGCTACTTCTGTCAGATCGAGATTGAATGTAAACAGTATGTTATTCAGGCGGAATAAAGAAAATTTGACAGAGTAGCAAACCTCTGCTACAACTATCTGATGAAAGTTGGTATCAATGAGAATTATGTTTTCCATGTATCTACATAATAGTCTTGTGCTCCAGAAATCATTTACCGTGTGTAATGTTCTGAAATGCTTCAACAATGTGTATGACATTATGTCACCTTATTTTCCTTCCTTTCAGTTCTTGTGTAATGTGTGTAGAAATTACATACAGAAAGTATCAATTGCTAATACAGATTCAGAAGAATTTGATCCCAAAAAATATATAGAATAGACTAAATTGTTCAAGCAATGAGCTGTAATACCAACAAATATTTAAGGCAGACATGATTCTTTACTAAATGAAAGGCAAAAGTAAAAATGATTTTTAAGTTTACAGCCCCTACATGTGTTTATAGAATGGCATTTACTATGTGTGAGGAATATGTTGGGTTTCTACCAATTATGGACTTGGACCCCCAGGATCCCTCTCCATATCAGTGCTCCTAAGAGTCCTGCCATTAACTTTCCTTTTGTATTTTATATACCACTATAAGGTCGCCCCTTAGCCTCCAGTACTACAGATAAAATAGCCCCAGCCTATTCAGCCTCTCCCTATAGCTCAAACTCTCCAACCCTGGCAGCATCACTTTCTGAACCCTTTCAAGTTTCGTAACATCTTTCCTGTAGCAGGGAGACCAGAATTGCCTACAGTATTCCAATATTGGCCCAATCAATGTCATGTACAGCCACAACATGACCTCCCAACACCTATACTCAATGTATGACCAATAAAAGCAAGTATACCAAACGCTTTTTATACTATCCTATCTAACTCTGACTCTACTTTCAAGGTACTATGTACCTGCACTCCAAAGTCTCTTTGTTCAGCAACACTCCCCAGGACCTTATCATTAAGTCTATAAGTCCTGCCCTGATTTGCCTTTCCAAAATGCACTTCATTTATCTAAATTAAACTCCTCAGCCCATTGGCCCATCTGATCAACATCCTGTGTTACTTGGAGATAACCTTATTCGCTGTCCACTCTACCACCTGTTTTGATGTCATGGCAAACCTATTAACCATACCTTCTATGTTCACATCCGAATCATTTATATAAATGAAAATAAGCAGTGGACCCATCAACAATCCTTGTGTCACACTGCTGATCAAAGGCATCCAGCCTAAAAAGCAATCCTCTACCACCACCCTCTGTCTTCTACCTTTGAGTCAGTTCTATATCCAAATGTGTAGTTCTCCCTGTATTCCATGTGATCTAACCTTGCTAACCAGTCTACAATGAGGAACCTTGTCGAAAGCCTTACTGAAGTCCATCTAAATCACGTCCACTGCTCTGCCCTCATCAATCCTCTTTGTTACTTCTTCAAGAAACTTAGTCAAGTTCATGAGACGTGATTTCCAATGCACAAAGCCCAGTTGACTATCCTTAATCAGTACTTGCCCTTCCAAATGTATGTAAATCCTATCCCTCAGGATTCCTTCCAACAACTTGCCCACCACCGATACCAGGCTCACCAGTCTATAGTTCCCTGGCTTTTCCATACCACCTTTTTTTAAATAGTGGCACTACTTTAGCCAATCTCCAGACTTTCAGCCCCTCACCTATGACTATCGATGATACAAATATCTCAGCAATCACTTCTCTAGCTTCCCACAGAGTTTGAGGATACATCTCAAGTCCTGGGGATTTATCCGCCTTTATGCGATTTAAGAGGTCCAGCTCCACTTCCTTTGTAATATGGATATTTTTTAAGATGTTGTTATGTATTTCCCAATTCTCTCTCTTTCATATCCTCCTCCACAGTAAACACTGATGCAAAATATTAATTTAGTATCTATGACAAACACCAGAGGTCCCAGCACTGCTCCTTGCAGAACACCACTAGTCATAGAGCCCCAGTTAGAAAATCATCTCTCCACAAGTACCCTCTGTCTCCTATGATCAAGCCAATTTTGTATGCAAATTGCCACTTACAGTGGATCCCATGAAACCCAAGCTTCAGGACCAACCTGCTTTAAAGGGCCTTGTCAAATGATGTGCAAGGTAGCTGGTTAGTTTGTGATCAGGTCATCTCAGTACCAAGAATGCTTTTGTTGTTCAGACAAGAAAAGTGGGACATTAATATTATTATATCCAAATTCAAATGGTAGCAATTCTGATCATCCATAATTTGTGACTGTTGGTCAAATGCTACTTACAATTTGGTCATGGGTCATATAGTCTTTCATACAGCATGGAAACAGACACTCCCCTTCATTACTTCTCTACTTAACTTCAGACATTTCCTCAAAACAGACTTTTCCAGCAACAACATGAGTTTATATAATTGGCTCTCAATTAAGCAACACATTGATTTTAAAAATTCCAATTCATGCAATTTTCTCCCTAAAGCTCTCTACCTCTCTCTACCTTTTTAAGACATTCCCTAAAACTTACATCTTTGACAAGATTTTGACCATCCGTCCTGATAACATTGTATGTGGCTTGATGCTCAATTTTGGTGTTTTATTACATTAAAAGTGCTGTATAACTTCATGTTGTTGGAAAACTCTGTTTTGAGGAAATGTCTGAAGTTAAGGAGAGAAGTAACAAAGGGGAGTGGGTTAGGGAGAGAATTTCAGACAGTATAGTTAAGATAGCAGAAAGCTGTCTGTTGGTGAAGCAGCAATAAGTGAGGAATTGTGGAAAGCTGGAATTGGAGGACTTTCTGGAAGGAGTTGTGAAAAACTTTCTGACAGAAAACGGATTTTTTTTTGGGACAGGCTAACAATGATTTAGAAAGTGACTAAGACCAATTCACACAAAAATTAGTCTCTGAGGATGTTCAATCTATTTGCATTGATTGCTATGCATGTTGTTTCACTATAATGAATACAAACTGTAAAGGAACCATTTTGATAAAGTTTTCATGCGTGTCAAAGAATTGTGCCAAACAGCATGGCTACCTGCAAGAATGAGGTTCTGTTGCAAATGGCTTGAGCGAGTGCCCTATCTTCTTTCTTGTATCATTGAAATGTGAATTGGGCTCTAAAATTTATTAAATTTAACTGAAGTAGATGCCAAATGAATTACCTCATAAAACCTATTAACTCTATGTTGTGACAGATTAATATTTCAAAGTAATAATAACATTGTTCTTGAATATAATCTAGATTTAAAATTAATTGAGGTTCTTTCAAAAAGATATACTTGCCAGAGATTAAACACTGGAGTCCATGAGCTAGTTGGGAGGTCTCTCAATGCTTGTGTAAGGCGTTCTCCATGGCTGGTAACTCTATGAAACATGAGCTTCTGTGGATTACTCTGTTGTAGAATTGAAAACAGAATAAGGGGCTCTGGAGAACTTCACAATAGTAACAGAGTTGTCAAAATAAATCCCTAATTATTGTTCAAACTAAACTGTTGTAGTGTAAAACCTAAAGATAAATTATCCTGAACTTGTAGGTGAAACTGGTGTGTCTGAGACTCACCTGCATTTTAGTCTTGCATCCTTACTATGAATTGAGTTCTTTGATGGAGCTTGCTAATCTTATCTGTAAAGGTTGTGGTAGGCGTGGGGTAGACAGGCAGACATAACTGAGGTGAGGAATCATTCTAGAAACACTTTGAGCTTTATCAATGTTTTCCAGTCTGTTAAGGGCTTGAGGCAGATTGTGGAGATATTCTGATAGTGATATGAACTGATGATTGAAATATTTAATCAGAGGTTTGTGTCGTTAAACCCTAGCACCAGACCAAAACAAAATGAATGTAAAATCTGATAATGCTGATGTAATACGGGTGGAAAGTCTTAAATGGATCAAATATGAGTGTGTGCAAAAAACAAAGCATTATCAACATAAGAATGAGATATGCATGAAACACTTTTATTTACCACTGGCAGAACTGTTTCAATTTCCCAACAGACTGTTCACTGCTTTTTACTTTCTCTCCCAATTCTAGTGTATATACCGCCATCCATTCTATACCCAATGGCAGAGCTTTCAAACTTCTTGGTGCCTCCCACCAGTGCACCCCCACTCAATGCAATGTTCTTAGCCACTTCACCAATTTTCTGATTTGAACCCTGAATGTGAAATGTGGAGTACATTACGTTAAAGAACAAATGCCTGTGAATTTTGTTTTGAAAACACTAAAGTACACATTTTAGCATTTATAAATACATTTGACAGAAGTGTAACAACAAAGAAACTAAGCCAGAGAAGGATAGTTCCGTTTCCATTTCTGAGGAAAGACTGGCCACCAATATCCACCCCAAACCAAGTGGCGCTCACTTGACTATACATCCTCACACTCCACTGCCTGTAATGACTCTATTCCATTCTTCCAGTTCCTTCATATCTGTTGCATCTGTTCTGATGATGCCAACTTTGACAAAGGGGTCTCTGAAATGTACACCTTCTCCCTCAGTCAAGGATTCCCTCACACTGTAGTTGACAGGGCCCTCAGCTGGGTCCGACTCATCTCCCACACTTCAAACCTCACCCCCTCACTTCCCCCACACAATAGCGATAGTGTTCTCCTTGTTCTCACCTACCATCCCAACAGCATTCACACATATTTCCCTCCCCTCCCTTGTCAGCTTTCCACAAGGACTGTTCCTTCTGGGATACCCTGGTCCACTCTCCCTTCATTCCCAACAACCCCCTACAGCCTCATGCCACCTTCCCTCGCAACCGCAGAAGGTATAACACCTGCCCGTTTACTTCCTCCCTCCTCAGTATCTGAGGGCCCAAACGCACCTTTCAAGTGAAGCAGCGCTTTACCTGCACTTCCCACAATCTCATTTACTGCATTCGCTGCAAACAATGTGGTCTCTTCTACGTTAGGGAAACAAAGCATAGACTGGGTGACTGCTTCGCCGAGCACCTATGTCCTGTCTGCAAAAAATACCCTGAGCTTCCAGTCGCCTGACTCTTCAACAAACCACTTTATTCCCTGGCCAACCTCTCTGTCTAAAGCTTGCTGCAATGCTCCAGCAAAGCTCAGTACAAGCTGGAAGAGCAACACTTCATTTTCCACTTGGGAACTCTACAGCCTTCTTAACTCAATATCGAGTTCACCAATTTTAGGGCTTGAGGCATCTTCTCCCATGTCCTTACACCAATCCCCACATACCAGGCCTTGTCATCACATGGACTACTATTACACATTACCCATTGTTAGCCATTAACAGTCCCCATTAGCAACGGTCTCCTAGGCTGACCGTTATCCATGCCTTTGTCTGTCCAACTGTACTTTGCTCTCTTTGGTTTCTATCTTCACCCATTGTTTACTCCTTATCTCTTACCCTTACCCTACCTTCTGCACATTAAAAAAACATTTTCCTAGCTACCATCAGCACTGAAGAGGGGTCACTGGACCCGAAATGTTAACTCTGATTTCTCTCCATGGATGTTGCCAGACCTGCTGAGAATTTCCAGCAATTTCTGTTTAAGTTTCCGAAGAAGGATCTCTTAGGAATGATAACCCAAACCAACGTCAAAGAAGTAGGATTTTGAGGAGGAAAAAGGTGGTGATGTTCCAGAGCATTTGTGTTAGGTAGGTATAGTCACCAGTGGTGGAGAAGAAACGGTGCACAAGTAAACTTTTGAGTTTATCTATGCACAACGGTGCATAGATAAACTCAAAAGCAAAGCTGCTTTGGAAAGCCTGATAATGATCAACTCTGGAGTGTTAAATACATGACTGAAAGTTTCAGTAATAAATAAGTTAGGATGAGATGGAGATGTGTCATACTATAAAAGTTAGATCAACGGAGCTTTGTGATAGAGAGAAGATTAAATTGAAAACTCAACCTAGGGTTGAATAGGATGTTAGGAACAATGAAAATATTAGATTCTGTAGCTGGCAAACAGTTCAGACAGTATGTGGAAGGGCAGACTTTTTATTGGCAAAATTCGTGATGCTTCCTTTTTGCTATTTTGCTCTATAGACCTTAAGGGTGAGAGACAAACTGATCCCACTGTGAGTGGTTGGGGCTACAGGAGCAGATCAGAGACTGGGAATTCTGTGGCAAGTTTAACTCCTGATTCCTTAAAGCTTGTCCAACATTCCTTAAGCATGGGTGAGGAATGTTATGGAATACTCACTGCTTTTCAGGATGAGTGCAGCTCCAAAAACACTGAAGAAACTTGACACCATCCACAACAAGACAGCCTGCTTATTGGTGCCCTGTCCACCAACTTAAACATTCACTTCTTTTGTGACTGACACATTGCACTTGTGCATGCCAGCTACCAGATACACTGCACTAGTGCCTTCAGCAGCACCTATCAACTGTGACTTCTGCCATCTCAGAAGAACAAGGGCAGCAGGCTCATGGGAACAGCACCACCTACAGGTTTCCATCCAAGGCACACATCATCTCGAGTTGGAACTATATCTCTGGGATAAAATCCTAGAACTCTCTCCTTAAAGCACCTTGGGAGCACAGACACAACATAGATTGAGTTCAGGAAGGCAGTTCAACATTATCCCCTCAATGGCAATTAGGGATAGGCAATAAATGCTCACCTTGCCAGTAATGCTCACACTCCATGACTGAATAAATACAATGTAAATGAATAAGTATTTGGCATGCAATAGATCCTTACCTGTTTAACTGAACCAATGAAATCTCTTGCTGAGAAATAACAGTGCAAATTGTATACTCAGTTCTCGATTGAAAACTATAATGCACAGTTGAATCCCATTGGATTGCCACCTTTCATATGTCAAAAACCAACGTGCAGTTACCAGGGGCTGATCTGTCAGCCATACAACAGAGATATAAGTGGGCCCTTAGATGTATTTTCTCTGGCTGGTTGACATTGCTGAATGTTCACCAAATTGTCGCATACATCTCTGAACTAAGAAAACTATGTGGGATTGAAGGGCAAGTTGGTTCAAGTGGATTGGGGAATTGCATTAACAAATTTGATGTTAGACAGGCAGTGGCTGGTTTGTAAAAAAGTTACAATTTCTACAGCAAATAAATATTTCTCCAAGGTTTGCTTTGGTAGAAAAAAACAGAAGGGTAAAATATTTCCAAAATAGTGAGAAGTTGGCAAGTGTGAGTATCCAAACGGATCTCGGTGTCCTTGTACATGAATCATTGAGAGTTAGCATTCAGTTGCAGCAAGCAATTAGAAAGCAAATGGTACTTTTGAGGGAATTTGAGGACAGAAGTAAAGCTGTCACTGCAGTTGGAGAGAACCTTGGTGATACCTTGCCTGGAATATTGTGTTTAGTTTTGAGTTCAGGACCGTAGGAAATATATACTTGCCATAGAGGGACGTTAATGGAGGTTCGTCAGCTTACTGCCTCGGATGGTAGGATTCTCTGATGAGAAGAGACGAAAGAAACTGAGTCTTTACTCTTTAGGTTTTTAAAGATTGAGAAGTGATTTCTTTAAAATATACAAAAATTCTCATAGGGCATGATAGAGCAGATAGGGAGAGGAGGCTACTCCTGGCTGTTAACTCTATAACCAGGAAACAGTCTCAAGAAAAGGAGTAGGCCATTTAATACTGAGATTAAGAGACATATCTTCACTCAGAGGCTGGTGAATCTTTGGATTTCTCCATCAAAAAGAAGGCTGTGGAAGCTCAATCTTTGAGCAGGTTCAAGATAGAAATTGATGGGCTTCTGGAGACTAATAACATTAAGGCAGATGAAGATAGTATGAGAAAATTGCATTGAAGAGATGATTACCATCAACAAAAATGGTGGATATTGTTTTATGTGAATGGCCTATTCCTGTTACTATATTCCTAATTGGCATTCGAGCTGGTCAAAAACTCTGTCTACTTAATGCTGTCCTTTATTCAAGTCAACTCAGTCTTGCAACATTTTGCTTTTTGAGACTGAGTTAAGTTTTGAGTATCTATAGGAACTGGGCCTGTTGTCCTGTTTTGTCTTATACTGTACAATCTTCATTCTGACATTTAACCCAAGAATCTTTAGCAGAATGTCAGCCTATCAATGGGAAGTAGGGTTATTTATCTCCCACTTTGCCGCATTATTGGAAAGAATGATGGGAAATCAACAATGTGCAACCAATGAACGTCAATTTTCATAAGGGTGCAGCGCTGGGGCAGTCAATCAGCTGCCTATGATACATTATGTTGAATTCTTCTTTCTACTGAAATTTAATGGAACAAAAAACTTAGCAGCGTGAAAAATGGCCATTCTTCAGTCTACCTGAATCAAGCAAGCAGAGAATTTATTCAAGCATTTGCAAGGAAGAAGTTCATCTCCGTGACTGGAAAATCTTCTCAAAAAATAGAGTTTTCAGCACACATCGATAATTCTTATCCTCATGTCGGGCCCAGTTATTCTCAACCTTCAGCTTTGAGTCTGTTAGTTTCCATGGCAACTCAGCCATCATAACTGGATTCTCAGTTCCTTTATCTCCTTGCTTTGTGTAGCAATGAAGCATTTGCTTACAATGTTATAACATGGAAGATAGCAAGCATAACTATAGCACTTATTCCAAGGCTAACATGCACTTTAATTTTAACCTGACTAATATTAACCCTTTTGTCTCTACTTTGTTGCTGATCTGCTTCCTTCAGATTTGCACTTGGAAAGAAATTGAATTTGATATCATATACAAATATATAAAAGCAAAATACTGTGGATGCTGGAGAACAGAAGTGTTAGAAAAGCTTCAAAGAAGAGTTTTGAGTTCTTATTTGGTATTGTATATGTTTTGGTATATTTTCCAAACGCATCAATGTGGAATATCTGTAATCTTAGAGAGAGATATATAATCTGAAGAGAAAGTAGTGTACGCTGTATTTGAGATTGGCACTCTTGCCACTTTGGGCACCCTTATGAACCCTTTTCATTTATATATTATAAAATAAATGCTAATTCAAATTTTAAAAATGTAAAATACTGTAGACGTTAGAAGCCAGAAATAAAACAGGAAAGAAAAGAATTCTCAGCAGCGCTGGATGCATCTGGGTTAACATTTCAAGTTGAGTATGACACAGCAACAATTAATTAAAGCTCCCTGGCTTTGCCCTCCTGTATACTTTCATGTTAACAATCTAAAGATGACAATATTGCAGCAGCATGAATTTTCCATTGCCTTTACAACTTATGAGGTTTCTGGGTGTGTTGGGAATTTGTGTCAAATTTTGAGCTAAGTAAACCAATGTGAAACTGTGCAGTATATTAGATTCCCTACAGGCCATTTGACCCAATGAGTCCACATTGACCCTCTGAAAAGTAATCCACCCGGACCCATTTTCCGCTGACTAGTGCACCTAACACTATGGGTATTTTAGCAAGGCCAATCCACCTGGCCTGCACATCTTTGGATTGTGGGGGAAAACCGGAGCACCCGGAGGAAACCCACGCTGACACGGGGGAAATGTTCAAACTCCATAGAGACAGTCGCCCAAGGCTGAACTTGAACCCAGGTCCCTGGCGCTGTGAGGTAGCAGTGCTAACCACTGAGCTACCGTGCCACCCCATAACTGTTGGTAAAGCACTTTGAAAAGTTCTGAGCTCATGAAAGACAATATCCAAATGCATAGTTTCTCTGATTTTTCACATAGAATTTTACCACCAGTGGAAATTTAAACAAGTTGTATTAGTTTGGGCTTAACTTGGAATCAGGCACCTGAGGTAAAGAGCATTGAAATAGTCTTTCTGTTTGAGCCCCCAGCAATGTGTGTCAGTAGACACTGAGCAGAGCATTCTGCAACTTCAAAAAAAATGAACAATTTCTAATTGAAGTGAAATCTAGTGATTGGGAGCAGGGACCCTGAGGGATTTAGGGGCAAAACAAAATTCTAAAATGGCACCTTTTTGTTTTGCACAAACAAGGAAAACAACAAATGACAATTACTTAAAAATGAACTGTAGATGCTAGAAATCAGAAACAGAAACAGAAATTGCTTAGAAAACTCAGCAGATTTGGCAGCATCTGTGAAGAGAACGCAGAGTTAATGCTTCGGGCCCAGTGACCCTTCTTCAGAACTGATTGTAGTTATGAACAGGTTCATATATATGCTGAAAATAGGACGGGGGACTTGGGAGGAGTAAATAAAAGGTAGAGAGAGAGAGACCAGAAGTTGGACAGACAAAAGAATGGATAAAGCCTGGGACAATGGATTGTTTGTGGTAGCAACCAATGTGATGGCAAAGCTTAGAGTATTGGGGGTGGGGTAAGGACATGGGACAAGATGCTCAGGCCCTAAAATTGTTGAACACAATTTTGAGTCTTAAGGCTGCAGGATACCCAAGTAGAAAATGAGATGCTACTCCTTCTACTTTAACTCCTCTCACTTCCTTCAGATCAAAGGTATGGCCATGGGTACCCACGTGAGCCTCAGTTATGCCTGCTTCTCTTTGTGTGGTTCAGAGGAACTTCGATTATCCGAAAGACACAGGTGGGGGGAGTATTTTGTTTGGTTAATCAAATTCCGGTTAATCAAATGCCAGATAACATAGTTTAGCCAAGCATCGAGACATTGCGATCTTGCCGGATAATCTGATATTCGGATAATCAAATGCTGGATAATTGAGGTTCCTCTGTATATGGAAATTCCTTGTTCCAGTCTTACTTGGGAACCTTGACACAACTTGTTCTCTGGTACATCAATAACACCATTGGTGCCCTTTCCCTGTCTCGACTGGAATTGAAAAAGTTTATCAGTTTCCCTTCCAATTTCCACCCTACCCTCACCTTCATCTCGTCCATCTTTGACTCCTCCCTTCCCTTTCTTGACATCTCTGTTTCTATTTCTGGAATAGGCTGGCCACTAATATTCACTACAAACTCAATGATTCCCACAGTTACCTTGACGACACATCCTCACACCCTGCTTCCTGTAAGGACTCTATTCCATTCTCCCAGATTCTCTGTCTCCATCACATCTGATCCAATGATTCTAGCTTCTACAAGGGGCCTCCAAAATATCCCACCTTCTTCTTAATTGAGGGTCCATGTGCCTTACGAGGCTTGTTGCTGGGTGTCAAGAGATACTCATTGTGATAACAGTTGAATGCATGATTGTGCAACACACTGACTGATGCAGAGTGCAGATACAATACTGCTCATGATTCGACCAGAGCCATGATGGAACAGCCAGTAGGGCTGCTGAAAGTGCAGTTCTGTACTTGGACCAGAACTGGGGAGCTTTTGCTGGGTATAAGTAAATGCCCAACTTTTTGAATTGTCCAATTGTTTATCTGTATGTGATGTTCCCTGACTTGACAATGACAAGATCTGGGTCTCCAGTGGGCACTGGGGACAGAGTTGCAGTGATTTAGAGAAGGTGACAGATATAGCTAAGGATGTAAACTGTGTGGCTTGGTGGTGAATTGGACTAGCATAAGAGATGGGAGGGTTGGCCAAGCTGTGTGCCTTGGAGCAGGGTGTGTTAGTGGCTGCTGTGCCAGTACCAGGGGCAACAGTGGATTACCAATGATTGCCCAGGTACAGAGCGGCCATCCTTTCAGCAGGTATCCTGTGAGTGGTGGGTTTTTCTGGTCCCAGTGGATGGCAGAACGGAGCTAGAATTAAGCAAGAGGGCTGCGATCGAGGTGGTGTAGTTAATGAGGTGAGTTTGGTAAGATGTGATCAGAGATTGCACTCAGACACACAAAGAGAAACTTCTGTGAAATTCATCAAAATTGACACTCAGCCAAAGAAGCATAAGCTTCAGCCCAGAGTTCTGAATCAAACAAGATGTAATTCAAATTCTGTTTCATATTTCATTCTTTCCAGTCAAAGTATTTAAAAAGCATGTTTCTGAATCAATAGAGCATACTCTTGTATTTTTGTGGGATGATGTCATTAGTATATGCACAGATAAAAAATCCCCCTGCTGTTGAAATAATATACACTTACACATAAATACCACATTGACTGGCAGCAGGTATATTGTAGGCGCCAGTCTGGAAATTTGACAAGTTTCATCTTGGGTTCTGCAATTCCGTGTTCATTTTCACTTTTTTTAGGAAGTGGAATTAATTAATTCTGTTCCAAAGACTGATCGTGCATGTGTTGTTCCATTCTTGAAGTTCAATTTACAGCCTAAGGGAAGTTCTTGTGAAAGCTTTACTGATAGTCTCTGCAATCAAACTGTGATACTTCAGGTTACCGCATACCAGGAAATACAAACTCAAGCGATATCAAGTGAACCCTCAATTCAAAGGTTAACTGCTGACCTGTGTCCTGAATCGTGCTGCGCAGGGTAAAGTATCTAACAACAGAAAAGTTGTATTTATTTCCACAAGCAGATTAAAAAGTCTCTGCTTATAAATCAGTTGTTTAGGAAATTCAGGAAGCATAGTTGTATTCCTGCTCCTATTTTGCCATCTATGGGAAGAGTTAGAGTGTGTGGTCCACATATGCATTCTTTAAGTAAACACCTGAAGTACCAGCATTAAATAATTTCCAAGCACCTTCAAGGTGGAGGGTATGACATGGCATTATTAAACAGGAATGTTGAAGTAGGTTATTCATTCCTTTGTGGCTGATCCACCATTCTAATATGTAGCTGACCATCTATTTCATCTCCATTTTCCCATGCTATCCCTTGATTTCATTGGTATCTAAAAATCTATCAATCTGTCTTGGATCAGCTCAGTGACTCAGCTTCCACAACTCTCCAGGATAGAAAACACCAAACATTCATTTCCCTCTGAGTGAAGAAATTCCTTGTTTTCCAAATGCAGCCTACTCCTCCTTCTAAGACAGGCTCCCTTGGCTCTAACCCATTCCTAACCAAGGGAAAACTTGTTTCAGGCTTAACTGGACCTTTAAATATTTTGTAAGTTTGAAAGTCTTCACCTCTCATTCTTCTAAATGCTAGAGAATACATACCCAATCAGTGTCCCATAGGGGATTGTGCAGGAATCAGCCTGGTGAATCTCTATGGTAAGCATATCCTTCCCTTGGGCAGAGGGACTAAAATTGCACTCCATATCTTAGTTGTGGTCTCACCAAGGTTCTTTACAGTTGAAGAAAAACATCCTGTACTCAAAAGAACTTCTTCGTCATCAATATCTCAAATGTGCAATATCATAATCTGAGACTCCCCCCTCAGGAGACAGAATGCTGGGATTAATTAGTCTTTTTTGTGTTAATGAGATGTAATTGGTGGAGTACCACCAGGATTGGTTCAAGGCCCTCAATTGTTTACCATCCATATTAATTACTCAGAGGAGGGACAGAGTGTGATGTATCTAAATTTGCTGCCAGCACAAAAATAGGTGAGAAAGCATGTTGTGATGAGAACATAAGGAACCTGTAAGGGAAAATAGATAGATTGAGTGAGAGTACAAAAACTTGACAGATGGAGTTGAAGTAAGGAAAGTGTGAGGTTGTGCATTTTTATGAAAATACATTATTATTTAAATGGAGGGAGACTCCAGAACAAATGTAGCACAGAATAACCTGGCTGTACTTGTGCATGGCATGCAGGTGTAGCAAGAAATGAAGAAGGCCAATGAAATGTGAAGTTTTATAGCAAGAGGGTTGAAGTTAAAAAATTGGGAGGTTTTGTTATAAATGTACAGGATACTGGTGAGGAGCTCTGTGTACAGTTTTGGTCCCTGCGTCTAAGAAAGGATGTACTGGCATTGCAGGTGGTTCAGAAAATATTCACTAGGTTGATTCCCAGGATGGCAGGGCTGACTTATCAAGAATGGCTCAACAGGTTAGACCTTTATTCATTAGAGTTTAGTAGAATGAGGGATGATCTTATTAATATATGCAAAATTCTGATTGAGCTTGAAGGATAGACGTTGGAAGAGGTTTCTCCCAGTGGGGGGATATCTTGAATGAGAGAATACAGCTACTGAATAAGGGAACACTCTTTTACAACTGAGATGCAAAGGAATGTTTTTTTCTCCCACACGATAGTGAATGTCTGGAATTCTCTACCCCAGAGCATTTTGGGGACTAGATCACTGAAAGTATTTAAATAGGTTCAGATTTTTGAAATATCAGAGAGTTGAGGGCAATCATGAGCTGGCACGAAAGAGAACTTGAGGCCCATGGCATCTGGATGGGTGTATGAATAGGAAGGATTTGGAGGGATATAGATTGCGTTGGGATATCTGAATGGCATGGACGGGTTGCACCAAGGGGTCTGTTTCCGTGCTGTACATCTCTATAACTCTATGACTCTATAACTGTGATCTTGTTGAATGACAGGTTTGAGGTGGGACAGGTTTGAGGGGCCAAATGACTCAAATGTCTTATCTTCTTATGGCCCAGTTTCATGAGCTGGCTTCAGTGCAAAGTCTCCTGACTGCAGCAGTACAGTGATAGCTGCCATTACTTTCCAAGGTGCAGCATTGAAGTGCAGAAGTGTACTGTATGAAGTTGGATGAACATGAACATGGATCATGAAGTTTCTTAGAGGCCGGCAAATCTCTGATGCCAGTGTCCGTGGACATGTAGTGCCTATGACCAATGCCCATGGAATGTACCCTGAGGTATTTGTGCCTGGTATCCAACATCGAGGTTGTTTGGAGCAAGCAGAAAACTAAAGTCTCCTGGTATCCACTCGGAACTTCCATTTGAAATATTCTCAGCACCTAGTTGGTTCACAACAAATAGTATAATAGAAGATGGCACATCAATGAGATGAGATCTGAAATTAATGATGCTGATGAGCAATTACTCCCTTAATAGGTAACTCGGGCTGCCTAGCAACAATCTCACCTTAAGGTCCAGTCCTTAGTTAAAAGATACTGTGAGCTGTTCTCAAAATTGCGATAGGCCTTGCTGGACTTCCTGCCCGATTCTACTACATTTCTTACGTCGTTCAGACCTCTATGGTATTCTACATATAATCTTTGTCTGTTCCAGCTTTCTCTAACTCCCATGCACTTAGGCGAAGGCTTGCCTTAAATAATATTATCACTAAACTGTTAACCCAGAGACCTAGGTAATTTTCTGGGAGATGGTGGAATTTTGATTTCAGTAAAAATCTGGAATTAGAGTCTAATGATCACCATGAATTCATTGTTAATTATTGGAAGAAACCATCTGGTTCACTAATGTCCTTTCAGGAAGGAAACTGGCATCCTTATCTGGTCTGGCCTACGTGTGACTCCAGATCACAGCAATATAGTTGACTCTTAACTGTTCTATAGGCAATTAGGGATGGGCAGTAACTGCTGGCCTAGCCAATGACGCCTACATCCCATGAATGAATTAAGAAAAAAAATCCCTAAATTTGTTAGCTATATTGCTAATGAGGTTTTATGATTTCTGTTTTAAAGCAAAATAGCATTGGATAAAGAGCATCAGCCACATTTTTTGAACGTAAACTTTTTTCTATGTGGCAACATGAATTCTGTAGTTAGAACTGAACACCACTAAATTAGCTTCAGGCTTAATATGTAAGACTTTGCAAACAACCAAATTTTTGACATCTTCATGATGGAGACTGGAGGCAGCACCTTTGTTACCAGAGACTTGTATTCTTAAAGCAGGATAAAAGTGAGCGTTGTCAGCAGAATCAATTATCTGATATTCAACACAATTGTGATCTACAATACTGTCATGATCTGTACAAATAAATTGCTTTTTGAAAATAGCACATTGTGTAAAGGCTCTCCAAGTCAATATTATTGGAATGATTGTATATCTGTGATAAATATGTCTTTTGGACTGTAGGCAGTTTACATTAGTTGCCATTTCCAAACTCTGCATATCTGGGTGAATCAGGGCACTTATGCAGTCACATGATGTTTTTGCAAAGGGTTGGCAAAGTTGGGGAGGTTGGAACATGTGAAAAGCGGAGAGTATCAGTTTGAGCTTTTTGATGATATTTGGGTTTTTTACATTGTCTTTCTCCTTCAAACTTTCCCTTCCTCAATTCGGAGAAGCAGTGAGAGTTTATAGGAAAATTGAGTGGAGTGTAATGATGGATTTCCTGGTTTTAATTTGACTTTAAGAAGACAATATTATTTATTTCTGAAGCAGAAGTGTTCTAGCGAGTGTCTAACTTTGATTTAGCAAGACTGCACAAATGTATGAACTTATGATCTTGCTGAGACATGTGTTGGTGAGGCTACTAAGCTCCCTCACCTGTAACCCTTGCACTTGAACTAGGTGGGCAAACTGTGTGTGCAACATGTGTGCCTTTCTGTATAACCTCTTTGAATCTGACATGTTTGATTTAATGTGAACTGTTAAACCTTTTTGCCAAGTTAAATTGTCCTTCAAGAAGGAGTATTTCCCTAATTTGTGAGAATGAAGGCTTTTCAATTTTACAAATTAGTTCATTGGTTAATATTCCAAATTTATAATTGTGACCAATTGCTCCAAGTCTGCCACCCATTGTTTAACGGGCTCACCATTTCGCCTGACTTTCTCTGGTGGCATGTTTTCAGCAGAGATTATTTTTGAGAGCACTTACTGCCCTATCAAATTTCACATATCTTAAGTGAGCTGCTCAAATATTTATTGGCCTGCAATCCCTAGGCACTGTATGAGAATCATCTCCTTGCGAGCTACTGCTGAATCAGACTGTCCCTTGAGCTCGTCAGCCATTGATCCCATGCCATGTTTGGATCTTGGGAGGTTGGGAGCTTGTATAATTCAACTTTTCTCTACCATTCTTGTCATTACATTTGTTATATGTTCTAGATTTCAGAGTTATGCAGAGATGACACTGATTTCTGTTTGTAACAGATTTTAATCACAATTTCTTTGAAATGTCTGCTCTATCCTTACAGCTCTAGCTCTTAACACACTCCAGAATTTGCTTAATTTTCTCTGAGTCCACACCAAGGTATAATTTGTCAAGTACAGTGAGCCTTATTAGTGAACAGACTCTACTAATCAAATAAAATGACTGGATTCTACTTGATCAGTACAGAAATTAAATTAAAGGGCAAGTATTTGTACTTTTTGAGAGGGGCGTGAATAATAGAATCATAGAACCCAGTGCAGAAACAGGCCATTTAGCCCAAAATGTCCACACTGACCCTCCAAAGAGTATCCCACTCAGATCCATTCCCCTACCCTATTATTCTACATTTACCCCTAACTAATACACCTAACCCACACTTCCCTGAACACTCTGGGCGATTTAGCATGGCCAATTCACCTAACCTACAAACCTTTGGACGATGGAAAGAAACCAGAGCACCTGGAGGAAAACCACACAGACACGGGTAGAAGGTGTCTGCGTGGGTTTCTTCCTGGTGCTCTGGTTTCCTCCCACAGTCGGAAGATGTGCAGGTTAGGTGAATTGGCCATGCTAAATTGCCCCAAGTGTTCAGGGATGTGTATGTTAGGTGCATTAGTCAAGGGTAAATGTAGGGGAATGAGTCTGGGTGAATTTATGTGACTGATATTTATATGTGTAAAATGTGAGAGTAAGAATTTCAGTCACTGCTACAAAATATTAAGGATTTCAGCAAGTTTAGCAATTAAAGTGTATTACTTTATCTACTGAGAACCCACTCCCTCTTTTTGACAGTGTTCGGACACCTGCCTCCAATATTTCTGCAGCTTGACTTGTTAACACCTGGATGCCTATGGGCTCCAGGTTCCTCTTTCATGAGAGGTTGTTTTGTGGCGAGAACACCTACTTACCTAATTTTTACTTCAAAATCGCAGGCATATGTGAAAAAGCCATTTCATCTGTTAATGGGAAAAATGCACAATCTCCACAAAAACTCTGATACCATTGGGGCGAACTAATCAGTCTAGGTCAGGAAATACAAAAGAACCAGATTGAACTATTTTGAAGTTGAACCAGTTGATTTGAGCATTAACCTACGTTTGTACTCAACTTTTTGAAACAATGTTTGTATTACAATTGCACAGTTCTCCATGAACAAGTCCTAACTTATATCAAGTCAGCATCACAGGATCAATCCTAAACACACAGCATGTGTAAAGGTTGATATGGTTATGTCTCTTCTTTTAAATATATTGGCTGGGATTTTGCATTGGTAACAACAGTGAGTTTAAATGCACTGCACTGAACCACACTGCGTCAGCTGCCCGCAAGATAACAGAGGACTCAGTAATGCTCAGTATAAATTCCAAGCCAATGTCTTATTTAAGTCTTTGTTAGAAGACAGAGAACCAACAAGTATATACATGGAACAGTGTAGTGAAGCTTTGAATTCCCGTTCTACTGACTACTTGATGCTAAGTGTCCATGTGAAGCTGAATGAAGACTACCTGTCAACTTGCTGGGGAAGTAAAGTTTGACAAAGAAGGCTGTTTTCAGGCTTCTTTCTTATCAAAAAATGGAATTAAAAATCATCCTTACACCATTAAATCAGATCAGAAGTTTATTCATAGATACATGTATTCTGAAATGCATGCATTTTAAATATCTGTGACTATAATTTGTTACTAATTTCTATTCTAAAATCTTGTGCTTCATTCCCCCATATAACCAGCTTAGTATTATTCTAATACATCATGGAAATAGTTTATTCTTTGTGTTCAAAGAGTTAACATTTTTTTGGCACAGTGATTTTGAACAGCAGTGTCCAAATCTGTTTCATTGCCATTGCAGATTACAGACACTTAGGACCTGTGCAGCATTGAATGAAATTCAAAGTAAAGTGTGTGCCAGCCTGGGCTTTGCTATTGAAGTAACTAGAAGGATTACAGGCAGAGTGAGGCTGAAAAGAATGAAAGAGTGTGGCAACCAGATGACATAAGCTGGTTTCTTGTGATTCACGTCTTGCTTGCTCATTCAGTCAGGCAAGCTGATTAATTTGGCTGCCTAATGTAGCCCTCAGAAATTGTGTTGATTGACTGTGAAACACATGAACAAATGTAAATAGATCCAATCGATAAGAAATAATTTAAGAGATTGACATCTCAGGTCAATAATATATTACAACTACTTGTTGCACTGCAATTTAACTGGCTAGGTACAATATAGCATGTAATAATTTGAATGAGTTCAGTTAGTCTTTCTTGCCTCCTGATTTAAGTCAACATGTTCAGGGAAACTTTAACCTACCAAAGCAGGTGGAAGACAACCAGCAATAGGGAGACGCTAAATCAATCAAAATTCCTTACCTGACCCAAACCAATCATGGATACATGTACATCCGGTTTAACTATGACACGGTAGTGGTCAAGCAAGTAACTTGATCTTGAGGGTTCATCATGATATGCTGATGACTGTTTATGCTTTAGATTTTAGGATCCATTTGGACTTAAGACTGCTGGCTGGATTTTCCTGGATTCGGGAAGTCTGACTGCTTGAGAGAGAAAAAGATATATTGAATTTAGATAGCACCTTTCATGACCCCCTCTTGACTTCTCAAAGTACTTTGCAGCCAATGAGCGCTTTTTCGAAGTTCTGTCACTGTTGTAGTACAGGAACTGTCTGGAAAAGCTAGACATTGTGTTTCCAAAACTGCTTACATTTATTCTTTGCCAAGAAATTTGGATTAATGCCCATATCTCTTTAAAATGGCTCCAAATTTCCTAAATATAGATTCAGAAAATTAAATAAATAACAAGAACAATCAATACTGTAAAATGTGTTGACAATTTTCATCAGAAACATACTCATTTAAAATAGGTAGATTAATTTTTGCATTAAAATAGATAAAAATATGTAATATGAATTCATTACTGCTTGTTGCAATACCAGTGATCATTTCTAGCTTTATATTTTCCACATCATTTGTTTTAAAGAAAGATCTTGCTAGTTAGGAGTAACCCTTTTATCAATTGAGTGCCCTGCAATGAAGGCAATCACACCCTACTAACCCCAGACACAGGAAGCCTTGATGAGTTTGTTCTCAGTTGGGAAGATCACTGTCATCCACATCAAAACATATACAATCAGGGCTAATGTTGTGGTCAACTTTGCAGAACAGAGCCCAAATATCAATCAATGCATTAAAACACTCCCACATGCAACATATAGTAGTGACATTTGAAGGTGTCAAATCACCTCATACTGACCAGTTAGAATGTCCCAGACTCCTTAGTAGGTTTGCCCAATGGTCACAGAGTCTCAAACCTGGCTTTTTTACCAGGCTTCCAAAACCCAGACTAGTCACTGAAAAATAGTGTAGGGAGGGAAATGCAGATTTCCAAGGGTGCTCACGATGATCTCAGGGTGTTTTGCAGTCTAGGTGTTCCTGACACTTAAAAAGGTCACACAAAAATATTGTGAATTATTTGCTTTCTCAACTTTTGAGAGATGGAAATTTGACCCTGGCTTGCCCTCCCTAAATCTCTCCACCTCTCTACCCCTTCTTATCTTTTATGATCCTTTGTAAAATCTACTGCTTTGACCAAGTTTTCTGATACCCTAATATGTCTTTACGTAGTTTTATGAAATATAACATTCCGTAATGTTCCTGTGAAGCATCTTAGATTGTATCATTAAGTTAAAGGCACTGCATAAATCCAAGATGATGATGTAGTATGTTGAGGCACTGGCTGACCACTGGTATCTCACCCAATTGGTCATTCTTTGTCTGTGACCCCAAAAGGTGAGTCCAACGGTTTGTTGACTTATAGGTGGCATCACAACCAAACACAATTCTGCAATCCCATGATATCAGCATAAGCACACTTCTTAGTTAGGTCACTGCTTAAAAACTCGCTTTCAGTTCATTTCTGGCACTCCCCAGTTCTCACTAGTAACAGAGATTAACAGCAACATTTGCACATGTTTTGAGTGATGGCGAGAAATGTGGGAAAATATGGTGCAAATGGAAAACCTGATTCTTGACACCAAAATAAGGGTTCAGAATTTTCCTTTAAGGTTTTAAGAATGAGAACAGAATCTCACTGAGAAGCGGTGGCTGACTCTGTTTACTTGTGTTTACAGCCCATTAATATTCCAAGTTTGCAATTCTCCTCTTTCTTGAGAAACTGCATAGCAATAATTCCTGCCTTGAATGGCACCACTTGCTTCTCTGGGTTTCTATTGCCATGTCCCTTCACTGATGCATCTTTGAATGCTTCATGAGCAGCGTTCTCCTGCACCCTTGGTGCCCAAATCAGCATTGACAGATCATCTGCCTCACCACATTTTGATGGCAATCCTGAAGTAACTCAGAAACCACTTCAACTCTTCAGGAACAGCACTTTGGAGTCAGGAACATATTTGACTTGTGTGATCCCGCCAGTCAGTTTGTGAACAGGAGCACACATCCAACTCATGTATCTCCACAAGATGAATCTTATGGCTCTTAGCTTAGTTTCTTACAACTTCCTCACCTTATGCTTACTTGGAGGCTGCCAGATTGCATGGCATTTTAGTCAGGGGACAGTTAGAGTTAGTAGTTGTGGAGGATAGGGTTGATTGAATGGAGATGCTGCATGCAACAGTGAGATTGGTGATCTGTGAGCTTTGGTGAAGTTTGTGTGCAGTGACAGAGTTGGAGTGAGTGTGAGGTAGAAGAGAGAAGATGATGGTGCTTGCTCTTGCAGAGTGCAGTAGTCATTGACATTTTTCCTGCGCTACTATGCATTCCTTCTGATGGAGACAGACTGACTCTGGGTTCAAACCTCTCTGTTTGGTGTCTTGGCTATCACTGGTGGTCCCTTGGGTAGAAGATGGCCCTCATTTTGACAACCCAGTCCACTAAGACCTCCAGATCCCTATCTGGAAAGTGGGCAGTGGTCTTCCCTTTCTGAGATATTTCAGTTTCCAAATAGGACCTTGGCTGTCAACATCTGAAGTGGTGTGTAGCATGGCTTTAAAAATGTGCCTGTTGTTTGTACACCAGCAGGTCTGGCTATTGGCAGGAATTATGCCTCCCCTCAGAATTACAGAATATTATGGAGCAGAAGGAGGCCATTCAGGCTATTGTGCCTGGTCAGATTTAGTCTGGCTCTACTATCCAATGCCAATCTCTGCCTTTCTGTATATCCCTGTACACCATTAGGATCCAAAAGCCAGCCAATGAGCCACCATACTTCCAGACAGTCAACTTAACGACTCGCTGCTTAAGTGTTTTTTTTTCTTCATATGCCATATGAAGGATGCCAAAGAGACCGGTTGCATAATTAATTGTGGTCCTTCTGAGCTGTGATGAGGCACGCAGCATATAACTCTCTCAAATGACGCTGAACCTAAAAATGGGAAAATCCAGCCAGTAAGTCTAATTGGCACACTTTCATCACAGACCAGAAATCAAAGCTGGAATATTACTAGTGTCTTGTATGCCATCAGCACCCACAATGAATGTAAATGCTAACCTACTAGAAGATACTGATATGTGTCTCTTTGTTCTAGGAAGTTCCTGCATTCACCCAGGACAATTATATGGGCAGCAATTTAAATGTGATTGAATGCAATTTATTAATTTTCAGATAATCAAGCACTTATCCCTGTAATATAACTAGGTGATTATAACATTTTTCACAATCATCAATTCTGAATATTGCAACCTTCACAAAAACGAGGGTAGCCTGTGCTATCATTAGAAAATGTATACTTCAAGATGACGTGGAGAACACAGGGATGAAAGAAAGACTTACAGTTATATAGCACTCCACAAAAACTGAGTGTCTTAAAACACTTTCCAGCTGTTGACGTATTACTGCAGCAATGTTGGAAATGTAGAATCCCTACAACCTGTGAAGAAGTCATTCAGCACATTGAGTCCACACTGACCCTTTAAAGAGCATCCCACCAGTCTCAGCCCACCAACTCTATCCTTTCCCCATCTTTGCCCTGACCATCCCACACACTACAGACAATTTAGCATGACCAATCCACCTAACCTGCACATCCTTGGACTATGGAAACCGGAGCATCCAGCAGAAACCCGTACAGACACAGAGAGAATGTGCAAGCTCCATGTAGACACACCCAAGGCTGGAACTGAGTCCACGTCCCCGATGCTAGAAAAGCAGGGATAACTCCCCTGCTTTCATTTGCAATATTGGATCTTATGCATCCATCCAAGCAGGCAGATGTGTTGTCTTAGTTTAATGTCTCATGTGAGAGACAACATTTTGGACAGTATAATGCTCTCTCACAGAAGTGTCAGACCTTTTGCATTCAAGCCTTGGGGTGGGACTTGAACTTGGAACCTTTTAATTAAGAGTGTGCTGCCAATGGAGCCATGGCAGGTGTGCAGGATGCACCTATAAGTGGACAGCAGACGCATATGCATATTCTGAAATATTCTTTCCATCCCTGTACCATGTTCTTCCCATCAAAATGTTCCTCTCAGGATTTATATACATATGGATTCACAGACAAGATTAGTGTGTGTGTGTTTGTGTGTATGTAATTCTATAGCTGTCATGGAGATCAATTGAATGCCCCTGTGAAACGCATTTTTCAAATGGATGCAAATAATCTTTTACCACAATTCCCTCTAAGGTTTCTCTTTGTAGTTGTTTGTTCTCTACTGCAAATATTTAATTAATAAAAAGATACATACATTTACAGATATAAAACATGTGGAAAAAATGATTAACGCTCTTGGATGTAACAATCTAGCACGCTGAACAAAAACGTACAAGGCTGATTTCCTGTGAGAATTTATGTCAGCTTTTGAACTCTTAAAAACTCATTGCCCAGAGAAATAATTTGCATTTAAAAGATACCAAATCCCTTTTGGCATTGGTTTGCATCAGTTAACTTTAAAAATATATATGCTGCATTCTCTGGGTTCTTTCAAGATCATGTTTTGCACCAAACTGTACTTTTTAAAAGTAAGGTTATTTATTTAAGAGTTGCAGGTTGAAGATTATGGCTGTTTTTCTGATCTACATTACATAGGTTTACTAACTGAGTCAAGTACGTGTTGCAGTAGAATCCTATAAGAGTGGGTGTTAAACGTGTAGGAAGTGAGTGGGCAATTTAAAATGTTGATCAATTTATCCTGTAGCCTTTTAAGGTGTGTTCAGACTGTTTCTCCTTTGTGACTTATTTCAACCTCATCTCAGAAATTATAAAACAAAGCAAGAACTAATTCCAAGGCACCTAAAAATGAAAGTAGAAGATTTGTTACCAATTGCTATTGTCAGCAGGATTTGGAGATGAAAGCTAATTTTAATTGCTTTTTGAAGACAAATGTTTGTCAGCAGATTGAAAACTCTGTGCGCCTATACTTGTGATGAAAGATATATAATATATTGAAGGATCTGGATTTCACAATAGAGGCAGATGGATGTGGGTCAGATCTGTGAAGGTAATTTTTTTTCAAAAAAAAGGTCAGAAACTTCTTTGTATCAGTGACCTAAGTGCATAATTTCTAAGAAAGTATTGACTTCAGTCAAGTTCCTGGGAGAAGCTGTGTAGTGGTAATAGATGATATGTTTATATTGCTGAGTTTACAACAGAGCACAAAGCCATTTCCTTTTCTTTTTTGTTTTCAGACCAAAGTTTGCAGGTCTCAGTTCAGAAAGAATCGGGCTTTCTGTTCAGAGGGGAGAGTAGTTTCTCCTTCCCACTATTGATGAGTCAATAGTTCCCTGTTTCTTGCGGAGCCTACTTGCCGCCTACTTGCGGAGCGATTCAGGGAGCACCTCTGGGCCACCCGGACGAACCAACCCAACCAACCTGTGGCACAGCATTTCAACTCCCCCTCCCACTCCACCGAGGATATGCAGGTCATTGGACTCATCCACCGCCAAACCACAACAACCCGACGGTCGGAGGAAGAGCGTCTTATCTTCCGACTGGGAACCCTCCAACCGCAGGGGATGAACTTGGACTTCACCAGTTTCTTCATCCCCCCTCCCCCCACCTTGTCTCAGCCGGATCCTTCCAGCCCGGCACCGCCTTCCTGACCTGCAGTCTTCTTCTTGACCTCTCCGCCTCCACCCTACTCCGACCTATCACCCTCACCTTGACCTCTTTCCACCTATCA
Organism: Chiloscyllium plagiosum; assembly: GCF_037043375.1. Lineage (NCBI taxonomy): Eukaryota > Metazoa > Chordata > Chondrichthyes > Orectolobiformes > Hemiscylliidae > Chiloscyllium > Chiloscyllium plagiosum. Next base: position 77,389,240 of record NW_028270144.1, read on the forward strand.
CATTTCCAACTCCCCTCCTCCAAGTCCCTCCTCCCTACCTTTTATCTTCTCCTGCTGAACACTCTCTGCTCATTCCTGAAGAAGGGCCTGTGCCCGAAACGTCGAATCTCCTGTTCCCTGGATGCTGCCTGACCTGCTGTGCTGTTCCAGCAATAAAGTTTCAACCAGTTCCCTGTTTCTCTCTTGTTTCTTTCACAGATAATATAATGACATTTGCAAGCTTCTGATCTGCTGGAATCATGCCAAAATTTACAGAATTTTGGAAGATGACTACTAAGGCACAGGCTTTCTCTGTGGCCATCACCTTCAAGACTCTGACTGTAGATTATCAGCCCCAAGGGAATTAACACCTTTCAACTTTCCTATTTTGTCCATTTTGTACTATTTCTCAATACTAATTCCCTTCAGCACCTTGTTCTCTCAGTCACGTGGATCTCTAATTCTGGGAGATTTCTAATATCTTCCTCAGTGAAAACAGATACAAAGCAATCATTTAGCTTCGGTGCTGTTTTCCAATCCCTCAATTTACATTCTCCTGACTCTCCCTGTAGTGGACTCACGTTTGTTTTAGCCACATGTTTCCTTTTTATGTAGCCAAAACATTAGGTTTGGATTCTAGATTACTAGTCTTGTGATATTACCACCATCTTCCCTGAATGAAGTGGAGATATGTAGGGAGGGTGTTCAGGAGCTATGAAGGGAGCTGTAGGTGAGGGGTAGGTAAGTCCAGGCATGGTCATCAATGATGGAGAAATTACAACTGAGATCCTCAAGAACCCAGAATTAGAGCAGTGTAGATTTCCTGTAGGATTTTAGAGCTAGACAAGATGATAGAAATAGAGCGGGACCAGGCTATGGAGTGATGTTTGGTTCCATTTCCCACTAGGTTAAGCCAATGGCAAAGCTAAAGGAATGTACTGGGGTTATGTCAAACTAGTGGGGATTGACAGTAACATTGCAAGAGTCCAATCTGCATCATAAATTGAAGTGATTAGATTAGATTAGATTAGATTAGATTAGATTAGATTACAGTGTGGAAACAGGCCCTTCGGCCCAACAAGTCCACACCGACCCGCCGAAGCGTAACCCACCCATACCCCTACATTTACCCCTTACCTAACACTAGGTGCAATTTAGCATGGCCAATTCACCTGACCTGCACATCTTTGGACTGTGGGAGGAAACCGGAGCACCCGGAGGAAACCCACGCAGACACGGGGAGAACGTGCAAACTCCACACAGTCAGTCGCCTGAGGCGGGGAATGAACCCGGGTCTCTGGCGCTGTGAGGCAGCAGTGCTAACCACTGTGCCACCGTGCCGCCCACCGTGCCACCGTGATACCCACGCCTCTCCCCCATACTCATCCCTTTACCCCATAGCCATCATCCTCAGGTACCAGTGTGTGCCCTTTTCACCTACAGAGAAGAACAGGTTAAAACTAAAGCCATCAACAAGAGGTTTGGGTTGTTGGCATGTGCGATTCCCAGTAAATTGTAACTGTAAGGCTACCTGGATTAAAATCCCTGCAAACTTGCTGCATAATGGCCTTCTCCCTGTAGAATTAAGTACTTGTAGAATCAAGTAACAACTCAGAAGGCGGCCATAATCTGGAGTTACCGTGAGAATAAAACTACAGTGGACATGTGACTGTGCACATTTCAAAATGTCACTGTACCTACAAGAGAATGTTAATGCATTAGAGCATTCAGAAGTTTACTGGACTAATACCTGGAATGAACAGTTTGACTTATGAGGAAAGGCTGGACAAGCTAGCCCTGAATCCTCTCAAGTTTGGAAGAGTCACAGGTGACTTATTTGAAACATGTAAAGGGGGAGGTGATAGCATAGTGGTATTATTGTTGAAACTGTTGATCCAGAGACCCAGTTAAGGTCTGGAGACCTGAGTTTGAATCCCACCACAGCAGATTGTGAAATTAAGAGTCGAATGATGACCGTGAATCTATTGTTGGAAAAACCCAATGGTTCACAAATGTCGCCTAGAGAAGGAAATGCAATCCTTACCTAGTCTGGGTTACATGTGACTCCACACCTACAGCAATGTGGTTCACTCTTAACTGCCCCCAGATAAATATGGATGGGCAATAAATGCTGGACTAGCCAGCAATGCCCATATCCCATAAATGCTTAAAAAATGTATGAGATTCTCGTGGATTTGATTGATGGATGATAAAAGGATGGTTCCTCTTGTAGGTGAATCTAGAACTAGGGGTTTCAAATTAAAAATAAGGAGAACCTCATTTAAAACAGAGATGAGGAAATTAGCTCTCTGAGCATTGAGAGTCTTTGGAACTTCCTTCCTGACAAAGCAGTGAATGCAAAATCTTTAAACATTTTTAAGGCAGTGGTAAACAGATTCTTGATTTCCAAGGAGATAGATGATTATCACATGGTATTCAGGAATGTAGAGTTGAGGTTAAAATCTTGCTAGTATGCCAGTCTAATTTGTGTCCCAGTTGGATTAAACAAGGAAACATGTTATATTGATTTTACATGCTTGATTTGGAGTTAAAAGGGCAGTAATGGTCTAAAAATTGAATCGATAGATTTACTGGCCAATTGAATCCCAGTGTACCATTGGCGGGCAATGTGTCTGGCTGAATCAGAGATAGAACTTCTTTTTAATACACAAGTCGGGCATCTATGAAGACATAGAACCCCAGTTGCCATTTTAAGATGAAACTAGGTATCTGTGTGCCCTCTAACAGATTTCACCAGCGATGCCTTAGATACATTTGAAATTATTTTAATCAGTCTGGGAAGATCAGTGCACCCTACACCATCCTTACCCGGCCCCTCATCGTACCACTATCTACCCCTGGGCCACTATATATTGGGCCTGCCCAAATCCAGCCAGCTGCTTCTGGATCCTGTAGGAGACCAGTTCTATGTAAATAACGTCCAGACTTAAAAAGCTCTGGCCCGTTTGTGGCCAGAGTAGGCTGGCTGCTAATACATTCTACTGGGATGCACTGGTTACTGTTGTGCTCTGCTGGGAGAAGCTGGCCGTCAGTGTTTGTTCCCGGGATCAGCTAGCTGCTGACCTCTGTGCTGGGGCAGACTGGCACTGTCTTTTATGATGATCTAATGCAGACCAGTCTGCTGATCAACCACCCTAACAATGATCTTGCTTTTTCGTAGAAGCATAGAATCCCTACAGTGTGGAAACAGATCCTTCAATCCAACAGGTCCACACTGATCCTCCGAAGAGTATCCAACCTAAACCTATTCACCTACCCTATTATTTTACATTTACCTCTGACTAACCTACACATTCCTGAACACTGCGGGCAATTTAGCATTGCCAATTCACCTAATCTGCACATCTTTGGATTGTGGGAGGTAACCAGAGCACCTGGAGGAAACCCACGCAGACAGGGGGAGAATGTGCAAACCCCACACAGACAATCCCCCGAGGGTGGAATCGAACGTGGGCATTGTGAGGTGGCAGTGCTAACCACTGAGTCACCGTGCTGCTCCTTTGCAGCTGTAATTTTGTACTCCTCACTCTGTTCTATCATACTATGATCTTTGTATGTTATGATCTCCCTGAACTGAATGCAAAACAAAACTTTTCACTATGCTTAGGTACATGTGCCAATAATAAATCAACTCAATTGAGCCTATTGTTCTGAAAACAGCAATACTAAAAACTGTAAAACCGATAGTCTTTGTTTGAAAAACAATCTTGTCAGCACAGTTAGAGACGAGAAAAAACATTCTGGTCCTCTCAGCTCATACTTCCTTGATCCTAGCTTGCTTATTCTATCACTAACACTAAGTTTAAAACACTGTCTACCAGAAAATGCATTCCAGACATTAATACTTTGCAGCCAGTTACTTCACAGTGCCGTGTTTCTGATTTTATTTGTGGTTCTGTGGAGTAGTTCCCAACAGACATCAAGTATTTCTCCGTAATGTCTGAGTGATGAAAGGGAAAGTGTGAACTTTGGATGCCCCTCTTGCATTTGGGCAACATAGTTCAGAGAAATACTATGTTCCATATAGGTTTTATAATCTGATGTAAATACATGGCATAGAGGGATAATTCTGAACAGAGAAAAAGCCGGATAATTTAATACCAAATTGAGGCAAATTTTGGCAACGTTCAGAGCCTTCACTACTTAAGTAAAAAATAATTCAAAACAAGAAAAGTAACCTCCCTAGCAGAGTTTAGTTCAACCTGTGATTTACGAGGTATTGTCGTTAACCAGCAATATTTCATGTAATTGTCCCATGTTTGGAGCATGGGAACCAGCCTGTCTTTGGATTTGAAATTGAAATCAGGAAGCAGCTGTTACTGCACAAAAATCTTTTTCTATTTCTCATCTGAAAAAGTGCTCCTTATTGGAACAGTAACAACTTGTATTTGTATCTTCTCAGTACAAACTCTGGTCGTAAGGAGAAGATTTTTCACATTCAGTGTGAATGGATGTAATTTGACAGTACAATTCTGTGTTCTGTGGAGAACCATTTTCTGAGTAAAATCTATTTGTAACTAATCTATTTGTCATTCTTTTCATGTATTCTGCTGTGGATATTATAAGGTGAATTTTGTAAGGTTATTTTTATACTGTTCCATTATCTCAAGGAAGGAGATGATGTTTTCATTGTAATATTTTCTGTTAGTTTAAATTACCCAAATGTAATTTACCTGACCACTTACAATAAATCCATATGATGTGCTTAAGGCTCAAACAATGTCAACTTTGGGGAGACTGATATTTGAGTTTGTTGAGGCAGGTGGCAGCATTTTTGACTGCCTTTTTGGAAAAGAATTAAAAATACTGTATTGAATTTAAGAGGAACTTTGCTTTAGAGGAAGACCAAGCAAGCCTAATAAATGAACTATAAAAGAAAATTAAAATGTCATTTTAAAAATGTAATCTTTTTTAAAAAATTCATTCTGCAATTAATTTCTAGTCTGAGTTTGAATAATATGGAGATGAGTATTAATTCCTGCTTCTTCACTTCCTACACCAAGTTACACCATGGCTCAGTAGCAAAAGACTGGATTTTAAATTTGAAGGTAGGAATTGGGAGATGGAATTAATTCTGCCATTGTATTCCCATATTCGTCACCAGGCTACCAGAGAAATGGAATTTTCTAGCAGTCATGGCCTTGAATGGGGCTGGCGATGGCAGAGGTCAAAGCAGGATGATTAAGGAGTGCACAGATTGATAAAGCCCTGCCTCCACTCCAATAGAATCACTGTAAAAGTTGTTATGCATCAGAAAGTCCTCACAATCATGAATTAAACCTTGAATTCTGATTGATTTTACACACCCCTGACCCACCTTATCCATCATTCACTTTATGAACAGAATTCACAAGCAATTGAAAGCTATTGGAAACTCACAGTTAGAAGCTGTTGAATAACTATAAAACTTCACAAATAAACAGACTGTGACTCTAGCTGGCTGTGTAAATGTTTGTAAAATAATCATACAATTGGATTGCAGTCAAGAGCCCATAAAACTCCCCAAGTAAACAAACTGACATGAGAACTGCTATTTTAGCAACTGTCTAAAATGAAAACGTTGAACAATAGGAAAGGTGAAGCAATTATAATTGATTTTCATACTAGGCCATCTTTATCAGTAATGTGAAATGTACATTTCATGCATTAGTTCCATATTTTAACTCATTGGGAGACATTGCAAATGTGGCAATGTGATGGCATAACAATCGTATTGGCCTGGAATTTGTAATGATAGACAGCCTCTTTGCTGTTGTGAAACTGGTGGAGGAGGCCAAAACTCAGAAGTCCTGCCATCCTTCTGAACACAACATCTTACATTTTCACAGGGGCAGATTGAATTTCTCACACATGTGTTTGTGGAGGTAGTTTCCCATATAAGTCAGCAACTGCACTTCTGATCTTGTTCGACTAAATTTTGAAATGAAATGCATGTGAATTAGACTTGGTCATAGCATGTCTGAAACTGGTTGTTTGATTTGGACAGGCAGGGTACCCTTATGTGGAAGTAAGGTACTCTGCGCATATGATTGCAGGTCATTTTTGAAATAAGTAATGTGCACTTTGGAATTTTTAAAAGTAGACTTGATTAGGTGTAAAAGTGCATAAACTCATTAATTTTCAAGCTCATTAAAACAGTCAAAAGGACCTGTCAAAAATTGTGAAAACCATTTAAGTCTTTAAAGTTTAAATCGTTGAAAAATTGTTTGCTATTGCACTCTGTTTACATAAACGCAAGGATTATCATTATTGAATTAGTGTTTTATGACCAAATTCACAACCTTGCATATTACGTAGGGTACCTGTTATTTCACAGTTTGATTAATATCTCCAAATGATGGTGAAATAATTGAAGTGGGACTATGAATTCCAGAACCGAAGGGCTTAAGCATTTCAGTGAAATGTTTGTTGTTATAAGGAACTATGGAGATGACAAAATCTAAAGGTAGTGCTCCTTTTATGAATAAGAGTACTTGTGTGACCTCAACTCTGCACTTAACTTTGACCCATCTCAGCAAGGGTCCTGAAATCTGCATAAAGTAGATACTGGGTGAATTGTTATGATAGGTGTAAGTATAAAGGATGGGTAGGAGAATGGATTGGCATGCATTTGCACTCAGTTTGCAAAGGAGCTATAAAATGGTCTGGGCTGGTTAGAGGGCATAGGTTGGCATGGAAGTTTTAAATTCATTCACTGTGGACATCGCTAGCTAGGCCAGCAAATATTACTTATTACTAATTGCCGTTGAGAAGGTGGTGATGAGCTGCACTCTTCAATCACTGCAGTCCATTTGATGTAGGTGCACCAACATTGCTGTTAGATGGGGAATTCCAGGAATTTTACTCAGCAAGTCAGATTGGTAAGTGCTTGGTAGGGAACTTGTAGGTGGTGGTGTTCCCCATGTATATGCTGCCCCAGTCCTTCTAGATAGACGGGGTGACAGATTTGAAATGTGCTATCTAAGAAGGCTTTGTGAATTTCTACAGTACATCTTATGCACAGTGCTGCTGTTACTGGACATTGTTGGGGGAGGATGTAAATGTTTATGATTATGATGCCAATCAAGCAGGTTCCTTTATCTTGGATGGTTTAAAGTATCTTGAGTGTTGTTGCCTCTGCACTGATCCAGGAAAGTGGGCAGTATTCCATCACACCTCTGACTTGTGCCTTGTAGATGGTGGACAGGCTTTGGGGAGACAGGATGTGAGTTATCTACTGCGTATTCCTAGCCTTTAACCTGCTCTTGTAGCTACAGTACTTATCTGACTACTCCAGTTCAGTTTCTCGTCAGTAACAATCCTCAGGATATTGATAGGGAGGCATTCAGCTCTGGTAATACATTGAATTTGGAATTTGGGGGTCAAGGACGGGAGAACTCTTACATCATTTTCTTTCGAAATGCATTTAGACCATGATGCTGGAGCACCAAGGCTAGCCTTCCACCCAGCATGCCTCCGGAAAAAATTCCATACTTCCAGGGCAATATTTTCCAGGTGGGGTTTTCATAGCTAGGAAATGCCCTGACCATGCTCCAGATTCCTGGGCAAAAATCAGGCCATTGTTTAATGGGTAGTTCCATTTTCCAATCACTGCAATAGCACACTTTAATGAACACAAATGCAAATCATGCTATAGCATTTAATGATGAAGTGCAAAGAAGGCAGACCACTTTACTTGCCTTTAAAACACTTTCCACCTCCAACATGTGCCCCGATGCAGCTGATGTAAATCGCCCCGCCTCCCTGAAAAAAAACTAATGAGCCCAGAAAGATGACAAGTGGGCCTTTCATAAATTCGGTTCTGGTTTCTGCCACTCCATTTTCCAGCTACTCAAAATGGCACTGGGCAGAAACAGAAATGAGATTGCCAGTTGCCATATTTATCGTCCCTTTGTTTGTTGATGTCCCACTTCCATTACACAAAATTTGATTCACAAAGTTCAGCACTGAGGCAGCAAGGATTCATTGCTCACAGTTAAGGGCTCAAGACTGAAACGTAGAGCCCTCCTGTCTCCTGAAGAATTCTTCATTTACATTTTAGAAATAAAAAAGATTTTTTTTAAATTTCCTTGGCTGAAGATTGCTGAGCAGAATAAGGCAAGCTCATGGTCTATGGTCACAAAAACAATTCCTATAAAGAAGTGTAAAACAGGTAGCCACCAGCAATACCTAACAGCTGTGCCAACTCAACATTTAATCTGCATATAGAGTGGAAAACTCAGATGGGCACAGGTAGCCTTGATCAGGATCTCAAAGAATGTTTTTGGAGTTTTAGAACAACTTGTTATGGTTCCAAAAGGAGCATCAAATCAAACTGAAGACTTGCTATTGTATAATGAGATAGCATTCATTAATGATCCTATAGTCAATGAGTCCCTAGGTAGCACTGATCATTTTATGATTGAATTAAGACTAATTATTTAAACTTAAGGACATTCATGAGGACAAGTAAATAGAACTAGATAAAGTGAACTGACAAATTTGGTTTGAGGGATATGTCAACAGTGATGATGTGACAAACATTTAGGGGATATTACATAGTACACAGAATAGATACATTCCAATATGAAAGAAAAAAATCCAAGGGGAGGAAATCCTGCCCATGGCTAACTAAAAAGTTTAAAATAGTATAAGAATTAAATAAAAACCACATAATTGCATAAAGATCAATGGCAAGTGAAAAGATTGGATTGAATGTAAAAGAAGTAAATCATAATTAAGAAGGAATGAATAATTAGAGTACAAGAGAAAGCTGGCTAGAAATATAAAATATAGATTGTAAGATTTCTTCTAGATAGTGTTAACAAACAGTTGGGTATATAGAAAGTGAGCTTGGAGATTTAATAATAGAAAATAAGAAAATGGCAGATGAATTTTGCATTTAACTGCATTTCATTTCTTTTTACTCCATTGATTTTTATTATAGAGAATTCAAATAATATCTCAGAAATTACTGTAAAGCAGGAAATGGAAAGGAGGGAGGAGCTGAGCAAAAATTGCAATCACTGGAGAAGTGGTACTGAGCAAATAGTTGGAGTTTCGTGATGACAAGTCCCTGGGTCTTGATAGACTTCGTCCTAAGTTCTTAAAAGAAATAACTGGTGAGATTATGATTGCGTTGGTGTTAATTTACCGAAATTCATCTGATTTGTGGAAAATTCCATTGAATTGGAAAATAGTGAATATATTCAAAAAGGAAGGGAGGGAAAAAAAACAAGGAAGTACAGGCCATTTCGCTTAATGCCCATCAAGAAAAAGATGGTAAAAGGAATTCTGAAAAATGTTATTGAAGAGCACTTAGCTCAGTTCAAGGTCATCAGGCAGATTAATTGTGGTTTTGTGAAAGAAACGTCATGTTTAACAAATTTATTGGAGCCCTTTGAGGAAGTAATATGTGTTGTGTATAAAGGCTTAGATGTACTTAGATTTCCAGAAAGGAAAGTGTTGCATAAAAGTTAGTTCCAGACCCATAGTAATATGATTGATACTGAACTGGCTTGTAGGCAACTAGGGCTGGACAATAAATGCTGGCCTAGTTAATGGCAGCAGCACGTCATAAATGAATAAAAAGAAAGATTATTGTGGAAGGTAAAACACACGCAATAGATGTAACATATTGTCATGAGTAGATGACTGGCTGGCCAACAGAAAATAGAGAATAGGCATAAAATGAGCCATTTTCCGATTGGCAAGATGTAATAAGTGGTGTGCCGCAGGAAGCAGTGCTGAAGCCTCAAATTTTTACAATTCATGTGAATGACTCGGTAGAAAGGACGTTAAGTATGGTTGTGAAATTCACTAATGACACTAAAATAGATAGGAAAGTAATTTGTAAAGAGGAGCTAAGGAGGCTACAAAAGGACGTAGGTTAAGTGAGTGGGCAAAGATGTAGCAGGAAGAATAGAGAAGAAGCATGTTACCTAAACAGTGAGTGATTGAAGGGTACTGAGATGCAGATGAATGTAGATCTCTTAGTACATGAATGGCAAAAGGCTAAAATTCAGGTACACAAAGCTATTAGGAAAGCTAATAAAATAATATTGTTTATGTGAGAGGAATTAAGTACAAAAATAGGGAGGTTATGTTTCCGATACACAGACCATACCTAGAGTAATGTGTACTGTATTGGTTTCCTTAATTATGAAGGATGTAGACTTATAGAAAACAGTTCAGAGATTGTTTACTGGACAAATACTTGGAAAGGATGTTTAATGATGTTTGTTTAATACTTGTTTAATGATGAAGCATTGGAAAGGCCGAGCTTGTACCTGCTGGAGTTTAGAAGTGTAAAAGATGACGTATTTGAAACATGTGATCCTCACACATCTTGACAGACTGGCTGTTGAAACGATGTGTCCTTTTGTGGGGAAATCTGGATCTAGCAGATCACTGACAAAAAGGGGTTGCCATTTAAGACAGGGATGAGGATTGTTTTTCTCAAGTGCAGTGGAATCAGAGCCTTTGAATATTTGAAGATTCCTAATTAGGAAAGGAATGAGAGGTTATCAGGGACGCCCAGAAATGTGGAATCATCAAATCAGTGATGATTTGTTGAATGTTGAAACAGGTTTGAAGGACCAAATAGCTTACTCCTGTTCATACCTCACATGTTCAATACCTCACATGTTCAATCCTCCACAAAGTGCACAAAGTGAACACTGGCCTCAGAATGGACTTTCTTGTGCCTGTTTTATGTCCATAAAAGGGAACAATGCCATCTACTGTATATCCGTGGTTTCAGAGAGAAGGAAAGTAAGGGATCTGTAATTTCCTTACACAATGTTGCAGGTTTTATAAGGGGTAGAAAGTTTATCCTTATAAAACGATCGTTTTCAGAGTGCAGTATGGAGACAATTGGTGGTCCATGACAGTCCTCCAGGGTCTGGTCCAAAATTACGTCAGTGATTCCCAAGCCCATGTGAGACCCTACAAGTGAAAGGGCCAGAAACCTCATCCTTACCACTCAAGAGATATCCGCCAAGCACACCATTTTCTGCATGTGAAGTCTGCAGTAAGTTTCCAATTTTTTTTATTACCATTGCACATGTGTTGTGAAGGTAAAAACAATGACTGCAGATGCTGGAAACCAGATTCTATATTAGTGGTGCTGGAAGAGCACAGCAGTTCCGGCAGCATCCAAGGAATTTCGAAATCGACGTTTCGGGCAAAAGCCCTTCATCAGGAATAAAGGCAGTGAGCCTGAAGCGTGGAGAGATAAGCTAGAGGAGGGTGGGGGTGGGGAGAAAGTAGCATAGAGTACAATGGGTGAGTGGGGGAGGGGATGAAGGTGATAGGTCAGGGAGGAGAGGGTGGAGTGGATAGGTGGAAAAGAAGATAGGCATCCATTGTACTCTATGCTACTTTCTCCCCACCCCCACCCTCCTCTAGCTTATCTCTCCATGCTTCAGGCTCACTGCCTTTATTCCTGATGAAGGGCTTTTGCCCGAAACGTCGATTTTGAAGCTCCTTGGATGCTGCCTGAACTGCTGTGCTCTTCCAGCACCACTAATCCAGCAGATGTTGTGAAAGTATGTTTATTTTTGTTATGTAGTTTATCTCATGGTAAGCTACCAGTCTTGGTGCAATATATTAAGCATAGATGAAATGGTCATCATGATGACAGAGGCTGAATTAGACAGTCAGTCACCTTATGCTCATTCTATGTAACTTTGGCATGATGGCCTACTACTATCTTTGTGAGGTGACATGTTACAAGAAGACTTTTTGGGAAAAGGACAGACATAGGTAATTAAACGAAATAACTAAATAATAAGCATTCTGACATCCATAAATTACAAACCTTGCTCTTGTTACTAACGGCATTGCAATGTGCGATCTGGAAAATATTTTCCCGCAATGAACTATCTTATTTGTGCAAATGGAGGGATATGGGTCAAATGCAGGCAGGTGGGACTAATCTGTTTTGGGAATGTGTTGGGTACAGTATATGGACCGTATTCTGTTCCATGAATGACAAAGACCGTGTGGCAGAAATCCTCGTAAGTTTGAGCAGCAACAATATTGTTTTGTAACCAAGTTTTATGTCACTGTTGATATGTTTTGATTAATGTAGGTGTAAGCTAAATATTACTTTCTCAGAAGATGATTGTTATGATAATTTTATGCTCATGTAAGAATGTATCAAACAATCATTTCCTTGCAATAATAATGTGTGCAATATGAAAATTCCTGCACTTCTGGCATGATTTAAGAATTTAATTATGATATTTAATTAGTCACTTAGTAGTACACATATCAGAACAGCTTCAAGATTTCAAGGAAACAATGATATTTTAAATGCTACATGAGGAAAGGAGTGCTTATTGTTTGACATGTTGGCTGTGATGAGTTGAGAGGAAAATGCACCAGGGAGTGTTATGTTTGCCTACAGAAGATGGTTCCTGCATAAAATATTGTCAGCCCCCATACCAGCATCTCATATTATCAACTTCAAACTAAATTCACTTATTTTTAAAGAAAGGCTAGAGAAGATGGCCTCACAATATCACTTGAATTCTTTTGTAGATTGGAATCACTCCCCTCTCCACGGGGAATAAATGAACATTTCAGACTGCTGTGAGTTAATGCCTTTTCCTGAAACCACTCAAAAGGGTAGCATATGATTTTAATAGGTCATTCTAAAACAAAGATATGACTCCCCTCAAACATTCAGATGAATTAATCCACAACACAGGATGTGGAATCAACATGGACATGACCCCTTTAGAAAATACATTGAACTTCTGAAAAGTCATGTGATGAGACATTTAGCTTTTCTTGATCTTGCCTGCAGTTAGTTTTACCAAAACCATCAGAAGCATCAGTTCAGCCAGTGAACCTGACTTGGAAGCAAGTTGTGATACATAAAGTACAGAGCATGCAACCCGTTTCAACTTACAACATCAGCTGAGAACCAACTTACTAGCCAAGTCACTATATTGAATTATCACCTCATGCAAATCTCCTTGCTCATTTATGCTGCTCCTGAGATATACTTACCAAAATGCTGCTTTTCATTTACATAGCTCCTCTCGAGACAAACTCCTGTGTTAGTGTAGAATTATGCAGAGTTGGAGTCATACAGCACCGAAACAGACCTTTCAGTCCAACTCATTCAGGCCTACCAAGTTTCCCAAACAAAACTAGTCCCACTTGCCTGCATTTGACCCATATCCCTCTAAACCTTTCCTATCCATGTACCTGTCCAAATATCTCTTAAATATTGTAACTGTACCTGCATCTACCACTTCCTCTGGAAGTTCATTCCACAACGGGCTTTTGCCCGAAACGTCGATTTTGCTGAAGCTCCTCGATGCTGCCTGAACTGCTGTGCTCTTCCAGCACCATTGATCCAGAATCTGGTTTCCAGCATCTGCAGTCATTGTTTTTACCAAGTTCATTCCACATACAATCTACCATCTGTGTGAAAAAAATTGCCCCTCAGGTCCCTTTTGAAATCTTTCTCCTCTCATATAAAAAATATGTCCTTTAATTTTGAACTCCCCTACCCTAGGGAAAAGATCCTTGCTGTTCACCTTAACTATGTGCCTTATGATTTGATAAACCATTTTATAAGGTCACTCCTCAACCTCCTACAGTCCAGTGAAAAAGGTATCAGCCTATCCGGCCTCTCCCTATAACTCAAACCCTCTATTCCTGGCAATATCCTTCTGAATCTTTTCTGAACCCTCTCCAATTTAATAAATCTTTTCTATAGCAGGGCGATCAGAACTGTACACAGTACTCCTAAAGTGGCGCCACCAATGTCCTGTACAACCACATTGGTGATATTCCAACTTTTATACACAGTGGTCCAAGTAATGAGGGCAAACATGCTAAGTGCCTTCTTAAAGACCTCATCTATGTGTGTCACACAAGTTTCAAAGAAGTATATACCTGAACCGCTATGTGTTGGTGTTCAACAACACTATCCAGGACCCTACTGTTAACTGTGTAAGTCCTGCCCTTGTTTGTTTTATTAAAATGTAGTACCTTGCATTTGTCCAAATTAAACTCTGCCGTTCCTCAGCTCATCGGCCAAGTAGGTTAGGATCCCTTAGTAATCTTAGATAGCCTTCTTCACTGTCCACTATACCACCAATTTTGGTGTCATTCACAAACTGACTAACCATGCTTCCTAAACCTCAGAAGTCACATAATCTCATTCAGAATGGAGTGACTTCACCTGACAAAGGAGCAGCACTCTGAAAGCTTGTGATTTAAAGTAAACCTGTTGGACTATAACCTGGAATTGTGTGGCTGCTGACCTTGTCCACCCCAGTCCAACACCAGCACCTCCACATCCTAAATCACAGGAGACAAAACACTATTCAGCATCATCGAGGAAAAAGGTCTGCAGCTGAGGTTCAAGGCTTTTAAGTGAGGCACTGTGACCCACTCGCTATTACCCCAAACCCTGAAGTATGTACAGATAGTCAGTATCATGTCAGGATCAGTCTGGAGAGTATTCTCCAGAAGCCATCAGCCATCTACATTACAATCTGCTGGAATAGAGTAGGGGAATAGATCTTTGTAGGTAACAGAACAGGTTGTTAAATACAGCATAGATGCATACAGTACGAAAGCAAGGAGGTTACTCTGAAATTTTATTTAACAATTGCTTGGGCCCCATCTGGAATATTTCATTCAATTCTGGAACCAACTTTAAGAAGGATGCCAAGGCATTTGAGAGGGTGGGGAGGAGATTTAACAGAATGATACCAGTGATGCAAGATTTAATTCTGTGGAAACACTGGAAAAATTGAGGTAGTTCTGCTGAAAAGCAAGAAAGTTAAGAGAAGAATCGATAGAGATGTTCCAAATTATGAACAGCTTTGTCATATTAAATAAAGAAATGTTGTTGCCAGTGGCAAAATAGTTGGTAACCAGGAGAGACCAGTTTTAGGTGATTGGTTATAGTTCTTTTGCCAATGTATTTTTCATTTACGCAGTGAGTTGTTATGGTCTGGAATGCATTGACTGAAGTGGTGGCAGATGGTCCTGAGAATAGAAGCATAGACATTTGGATTGCAAGCACCACCCTTCTACTCAATTCCGGATAACTGGCCTCATTCATGAGTCATATTTGATAGCAGCCACTAATCCTCAAATCACTGGTTTCATTACCTTAACCAGAGGCTGTAAGGCATGATCTGAGATTCCCAACACTCTTGAAAACTGATGCTGCAAAAGCTGCAGCCTGAACTTCCATAGAATGGGTATCAATTGTTGTGTGGTTCAGATTTGATATTAAGATGATCCCTTAGCTGAGAGCAGTCTTAAGTGTGAGTCATGTGACTGCTATTTTAAAAATGCTGGAGTGGGGTGGTTGTAGATTGGCAAGGAGGAAAGGGGATTGTATGTGTGTCTTATCCTGCCAGCTCTAGTAACTTTTTTTCTGCACTTTTCAAAGTCCTGCATGGTTAGGGCTGGTTTGGCCTTGCTGACCCCGAAAGGTCTGATCTGACCTTTATCTCCTCAGAGGGACTGAAAAGTCACATGTCCTCCTCCTGCTGGCATTGCTACTTCCCATTCATTTTTTTAGTGGACATGTCTCAGTGAAATAATGGTACTCTTTAGGCATTGGCAACACACTGAACAAAGCATTTAAGGAATAACAGAAACGAGAGCATGATTAAGAAGCTAGCAGATGGTATAAAAATCAACTGTGTGGCACATTGTGAGGAAGAGAAATGTTGACTGGAAGAAGAAAACTGTAGACTCTAGGGAGATAACAATAAGCAGCAAAGTGATAAATGGAGGTAAATAGAGGGAACTGTGAAACTCTGCTTGGCAGAGCAGACAAAATAATGAGATTCAAAAAATTGTAGAGAAACAGAGGGACCTTGGAGCTTATGTTCACAGATTCCGGAACATAGGAGGACAGGCAATTGAAGTGGTTATGTCGATGTAGGATACTTTCCTTTAATGGCCAAAGAATACAATATTAGTCAGAAATCATGTGACAACAGGTTATAGTCCAACACATTTATTTGAAATCACAAGCTTTCAGAGTGCTGCTCCTTCATCAGGTGAGATCGTTCTCCATCCCAGTCCAACACCAGCATCTCCACTTCGCACAATTTTAGAGCAAGGAAATATGCTAAAACTGTATAAAACACTTGATAAACCACTGCTGAAGGATTGCATACCATTCTGGACACTGCATGACACAAAGTATGTGATCGCACTAACAAATGTTGTCGACAAGATTTGGAGGACTGGAAAAGGCAGAGGCAAAGGCGTGATTTAACTGCGATGTACAAAATTATGAGAGACTTAGATAGAGTTAATGGAAAGGACCTATCTCTGTTAGCAAAGAGGCCAGGGAACAAAGAGTCAAAATAATTATTAGAAAGACTGGAGGCCAGTTGGAAAGAAATCTTTTCAACCAGAGCATGGTGGGATTGGGCTGGCGTCTGGAACTCTCTGCCTGCAGATGTGGGAGAGGCAGAAGCCCTCATTAAAAAATAAATATTTGGATATGCTCAAAAACTACAAGAGTATGGAATTAGGACCAAGCTCTCCCTCAGCCAGCAAACCTATCGGTCTTGCTAAATCTTCACTGGCTTTAGACACATTTTTACATTCCAGAGTAGCCATTCAATTTTGCAGGAAATTCCAGTGCAAATGTCCAATAGCAAGATTGGCAATAAAACTGCTGTAAACCTTGGTGTAGTAGAATCTAGGAAATTTTAGCGCCTATATTTCTAACTTTACAATGGAATCCTTATGGAGCGATCTTCCTAATGATTTCACTGAATATTAGTCTTGGATGGCTGATGTGAAGATAAACTGCTTGGGGGCAAGTTGTTGGAGCATGCAATCAAACTGTACATCAATATCATACTGTTCAGGCTCTTGTGGGGATAAACAAACAGCTGGCCACCTGGTTGAAATTAAGACAATAAGCATGTAAAGTCCAAGTTTAAATTAATAGTCTCTCTTAGAAGTTTTGTTTCTAGCCATCAGGCTGCCAATCCCAGATTTCTGCCTTCTATGTCCCTCTGAGTCAAGGGTGGTGCCATGATTTAACATGACAGAAAGCTGAATTAATTCCAAGACAACGTCACAAGATATCATCGTTGTTTTTTAACCTTTTCTCGAAAGAGATTTCAAATGTTGTCATGTTGAAGAAGTAGTTTCCTATGGTATGAAAGTGTTGCAAGCTGAAAATGTACATTTTTGTTCTGACATTATATCTTTGGATGAACTTTGAGCATTGGTATGCCCATCCAAACATCAAAGGAAATCTGTGCAAATGTGTATAGGCAAGCTAAACCCTACTCAATCGACCAAGTTGAAAGGTCGCTTCTTGTTTGTCTGAACCTTTCTGTTAACACGTTGACAAAGCTCCACCAGTGTCTTAGGTTGAAAGCATGTTAAATTATACTGGCTGGTTAGCTTGGCTTCTGAGTAACACAGATGCTCCTCATCCAGCATATTTCTGAAGGTAGTTACATGAAAATTTGTCCGAGCTGATATAGTCTTTGGCACTGTCACCTTGGTTCTGTCATTCACAGGTTGTCTCACTGCACGTATCCTGGCAAATTGATCTTCACTTCAAATTATTGAAGTTAGCTACTGGGATCAATCAAGTCCATGTTACCTACTCCTGGACTTATGAAGATTTATATACTTATCAATCACTTGACACTGAAACAAAAGGCTCATTCCCTGTTTCTTCTCGTTCACCCTCTCCTAAATCATGCATTTCATCTCAACCAATGCAATATGATGAAAACTATGTCAGAAAGATCTTTGATCATCTGAGAATAATTGAAATTGCTGGTAAAATGTGACTAATGTTACACCTTGGCAAGCACCAACAAAGCTAGAATGTTAACTGCATTCATCTTTGTGTCCATTTAGGGTATGATAGATGATGTGTGTTCTCATAATTCATGAGAATTAATTAAGTCTGATCTGCTAAAATATTAAAACAATGTATCTCTTTCATCATGATTTGGAAAAGGTTGTGATGGCATACTGCAGATAACTGGTGTACATCATTATTACCATTTATTAAAACTTAGTCCTAAAAACAGATACCACTGAACCAATGCGTTGATGTAGATGTTGAACAATTGTAAATGTTTGTTCATGGTATAGATCCATTTAAATGAATTATTTTCATCCTACCAGTTTCCCCATTGTAACTTCAACACAACACCAGGAGAAACAAAAGAAAAATTGACTTTTTACATATTTTCTTTATTGTTTCTGTGATGTTCTTGGACAGGTGAGAGTTTCCTTGCACTTGGGAAAAGGTTACAGACCAACTCATTTTATCACTTGTTTTTTCTTCTCACAACTTCATCGATTGATGTTCTTCTTTAGGAACATATAATGAATGTTGTATACAAATTCCTACTTTAAAATAGTATCACACTACAATTTCTACTGAAGTCATGCAGGAAAAGTGAACACTGTGGATGTTCTCCACACTCACCATCCCATTTCTCTGCACAGTAGCAGTGGTGTGTACGATGTACCCAATAAATGAAAACATAAGTGGCTTGGTGGTTAGCTCAGCTCACAGTGTAGGGACCCGCATTTGATTTAGCCTTGGGTGATTGTCTGTCTGTGTGGTATCTGCACATTCTCCCTGGGTTTGCGTGGATTTCCACAAGGTAGTCTGGCTTCCTTCCACAGTCCAAAATGTTCAGGTTAGATGGACTGGTCATGCTAAATTGCCCCATTGTTTCCACAGATGTAGAGTAACTGGATTAGCCACAGGGAATGCAGGTTTATGGAGATAGAGTGGGAGGTGGGTCTGAGTGGGATGCTCTTAGGAGGGATGGTGCAGACTAAATGACCTGAATGACCTCTGTCTAATTGTAGGGATTCTATGATTCTAACAACAGACCAATACTCCTCTGAAAGCATCTGCCAAACCCCATGACCTCTATGATCTAGAAGGACAAGGGAAGCAGATACATGGGAATACCACCGCCTGCATGTTCCCTTCTAGGCCCACATCCAACCTGACTTGGAACTAAAGCACCATTCCTCCACTGTTGCTGCATGAAATTCTTGGAAATCCCTCCCTAACAGTGCTGTGAGTGTACCTAAACCCGAAGGATTACAGTGGTTCAAAGGCATAGCTCACCAACACTTTCTCCAGGGCATTTGGGATGGGCAGTCATTGCTGGCTTGATACATGAATAAATTGAAAAATTCAAAATTTCTAAAATTGAGCCAAATTAGAAGTTTTGTAGTATCAGCCAGACTGATTCAATTGGAATCTGTACAGATTAGCAATTGAAATTGGCACTTCTCTGCAATAAGAGAAATCGCTAAAATTTGCTTTGGTGTTTATTTGTGATCTTTTCATTGAGCTCCCCGTTCTTAAGGCTTTGCTTTTTGTCTCGTATCAGTGAGAACCGAGCATTGAGACTTATCAGAAATCTTTGCCTACCTCTGTTTACCTGGCATATGATTTTATATTGGACATATATTCCCAATTCATTAAATGCAAACTAAAATAATTGGATAATTCTATTCATCTATGATCCTGAAAATACAAATAATAACATTTCCTTGTTCTCAGCAGCCTGGAAACTCAGCTGAGTCCCAGAAATTATTACACACTAACTCAGACAATAATTACAGTTCCAGCCACAAAATACACTTTTAGCCAAATAATTATCATTATTTCAATGAATACAATATTCTAAAAAATCCACTACATGGTGGGAAAGATTTCTTTTAATCACTAGTCTTGGTCTGTGTCTTGTAAATTTTGCAGTTATCTTTGCTTCTACAAGTTCAGAATATAGGTTAAATACCCTGTGGATATTATGTTATCTTCTTCATCTGTTCTCAAATTATAATACATTTACTTCTGTGAAACTGTCCTAGCAATTTAGACTATAATCAATGTAGTCACTTTTAAATTTTTTTTCAATGCATCAATGTCCTCAATGTTATAAAAGATACAACACTGCACATGATATTCTAATTGCAACCTCATCAAACCACAGGGTGTTAAATTAATATGGTGCTGCTGTCACATTAGTTATGATGTTTTTCTACTGTTTGCCTGAAGAAGATAACATTGTCGGAAGCCACATTTAGTTTGTAGCATACTGAGCCAATTTGCATTGATGCTTAACCATACTGTGTACTGCTCTTTAACAATGAACTGTTGTACCTGGAATGGACAATCCACGATTGCACCACTGAAGGTGGCTGTCTCTATGAGCAGGGTAGCTGGCAGTGCCTGAAAGGCTATTGACATTGACTTGTTTTTAGAAGACAGAATGGAATTGTGAAGTTAATTTAAAAAATAAAAATATACTTACATAACATTGTAATGAGGCAGTGATTCTCAGTTGTCCATCAACAGCATTCTCCTGCCATGATCTGCTTTAAAACTATTGTACTGCCAAAACATAATTACTCTCAAATTGTGGGCCCCAGTTTATTTCAGTAGGAAATGGAGTGCTGTGAATTTCTACATAACTGCTGTAGCCTGTTCATAATTTTTTAATGGTTTTTTGTGTTGTGTAGATTTTTCAGATTCGATGGTCAACCCAGGCAATTCTCATGGCTATAATCGTCTTTTTTTGAGGAACTATACTCTCCATTTTCATAGAAGAATTGTAGAATCATAGAATCCCTATACTGTGGAAAGAGGCCATTTGGCCCATCATGTCCACACTGACCCTCTGAAGAACATCCAACCCAGCCCCAGCCCCATCCCTGTAACCCCACATATTAACATGGCTAATCCACCCCTGGAGACAACAGACAATTTAGAATGGCAAGTCCGCCTAACCTGCATATCTTTGGGTTGTGGAAGGAAACCAGAACACCCAGAGGAAACCCACGCAAACACTGGGAGAATGTACAAACTCCACACAGTCACCTAAGGGGAAAGTCGAATCCAGATCCCTGGCGCTGTGAGGCAACAGTGCTAACAACTGGGCCACCGTGCTGTCCCCATTGTGGATGCTTGATCCCCGTTGAATTTTTTTGAACAATTAAATGTCAAATATTCCTGCCCTTTGCATCTGCATTCTGAAACTTGTTGTTTGAGTCCTTTTAGAAACAGATTCAATGAATAACTCAGGCCTTTCAGCTGTAACCTTTTTTGTTATAATTTCATGGTTGTGGGCATTAGAATGTAAGCCAGTCCCCCAAGTGCCTATCCCAAATTGCCTTTGAGAAGATAGTCGTGAACTGTCGTCTTGAAGTGCTACAGTCCATAATGTGTACACACATTCTCAATGTTGTTAATAAGGAAATTCCAGGGACCAGGGTTTGATTCCACACTTGGGTGACTGTCTGTGTGGAGTTTGCACATCCTCCCTGTCTCTGCATGGGTTTCCTCAGGGTGCTCCAGTTTCCTCCCACAGTCCAAAGATGTGCAGGTTAGGTGAATTGGCCATGCTAAATTGCTCATAGTGTTCAGGGGTATGTAAGGTTAGGTGTATTAGTCAGGATAAATGTAGATTAATAGGGTAGGGGACTGGGTCTGGGGGAGTTACTCTTCGGAGGGTTGGTGTGGACTTGTTGGGCCAAAGGGCCTGTTTCCATACTTTAGGGATTCTATGAACAGGTGAAGGAAAAATGGCATAATTTTAAATTAGGATGCTATGTGGTTTGGAGGAAAATTTGTATGTGGTGATGTTCCCATACATCTGCTGCTCTTCTCTTTCTAGTTAGGAGCTGTTTAGCTCAGTTGGCTGGATGGCTGGTTTGTAATGCAGAGTGATGACAATGTCTGGGTTCAATTCCTGCACTGGCTGTGGTTATAATGAACCACTCCTCTTCTCAACCTCTCCCCTTGTCTGAGACATGGTGACCGTCAGGTTAAACCACCATCAGTTGTCACTCTCTAATGAGAGAGCAGACTTTATGGTCCAGTATGACTACGGCAACTACCTTATGTTCTAGGTGGTAGGATTTGCATATTGGGAAGGTTCTCTTGAAGGAGACTTGGTGAGTTGTGGATTTGCAAATGATACACACTGCTGCTACTGGGCATAAGTATTGGAGAAAAGGAATGTTAAAGGTGATGACAGGGTGCTAATCAAGCAGAATGCTTTATCCAAGATATTTTCAGGCTTCTTTTAATGCAACTCTAATCCAGGCAAGTACACGTTCCTGATTTATGCTTTCTAGATGATGTCATACACTAGGAATTAAGGAGGTGAGTTACTGACCACAAAATTCCCAACCTTTGACTTGCTCTTGGAGCCACCTCATTTTTCTGGCTGAACTAATTCAGTTTCTAGTCAAAATTAAACTCCTGTACGCTGATTGTGGAGGATTCAGTGATACTAATGACATTGAATGTCAATGGAAGATGGTTGATTTCCTCCTTGATTATATTCTGGCACTTATGTGATGTGAGCCCTAATTGCCCCCTTTTAGCCCAAGTAGAAGGTTGTTGCATTTGAGCATGAGCTCCCTTGGTCACTGAGGAGTCAGAAATGAACATTGTGTAGTCATGCCCAGTTTTGACATTTTAATGGAGGGAGGATCATTGATGATGCAGCTGAAGATGATTTGGCCTATGATATTACGCTGAGGAATCTATTTTATTCCTTCCTACCTTCATAAAGCTATTGTGTATGATATTCACCTCATATCCACAGGTCTTGCATCCTATTATTACACACTGTCTTTTAGTAAGGTTTTACGGCAAGTCTTATAATTACATTGTCTGTCACTATGCAGTTATGACTGTCTCATCACTGCAATGTCCATCACCATGTCCAGTTGCTGAAGCTACCTCAAAACAGTGCCCCTCTGCCTTCCAAGGCAAATTCATTAAATATCTTTAGATGTTTCTCTTATCTTTGTGCCTAATTTCTTCACGTAATCTTGAGACATTTGATCATGCAGTAACTGTCCTTCTTTACTGACCATTGGTGTCTTAATGTTGCAGACCATTTTGCTTTCTTAACATTGTTGGTACTTCAAACAGTTTAAGGACAATTTTAGTTTACTCTGCAGCCAACCACTCCTTTTCCATTAGCTCTTATAGGCCTTAAAGATTTGTTTCACGCTATTGGCTTTACACCCTCCACACCTCGGCCACCTTCTCTGGTTCTAAGAATAAGTTTTGTTGTATAAGTTAATGGGTATGAAAGGGTTAATCCATAAGCTAAATTGAAGCTCTACACATTCTGATAGAAAACCCAGACGTCAGTGAACCAGATAGGTTGTAATGACAATAGATAGTGAATGCCATTAAGCCAACTCTTTATCCCAGAGTTTTGTTGTATTTAAATTTCATAATCTACTGCTGTGGGATTTGAACATAGAATATTAGCTTGCATTTCCGGATTGTTAGGAGAAATTGAGGACTGCAGTTGGATTATTAAATCAGTAACGTTGCCATTTCACAACTGCCTCTTCCTAAAGATTGTCTTATCTACGGTTTATCCTTCACCACAGACTACAGTACTACCATCGGAAAAATAATTGGTGAGCACTTTATCCAAGGAATGGAGGCCTTACCATCTTTACATTTTCTCGAAACATCTGCTCTCACAATTATGCTGCCAGTTTACATTTTAAGTTCAGCTCTGATGGAAAGTCATCTAGTCTCAATATTAGCTTGGTCCCTCTCAGGATGCTGCCTGATCCACTGTGATTTCCAGCATTTTTTGTTTTCAGCACAGATTCCACATCTGCATTAATTTGCTCCTACATATTACGTTAGTGTGGCTGATAACATTACAGTGCTTATTGTGAAGGTAAATTCCTATTTGAACAAAATAGAGTTCATTGGGTTGCAGTGAGGTATGGTGGTGGTGATGATGGCTACTGCAAAAGATAATAAGGTGACATAGAGGATGCCTTAAGCCCCTGGATGAAGAGAGAAACTGGAGAATTTAGAGGGATGGATGATAAAAAGCGAGAAGAAGATGGGGCACAAATAAATGAAGATGAGATGAAGCAGATTAAACAGCAAAGTTTTAACAAAAGAGTCAGAAGCGGGAAGAGAAGAGGAGACGTAAATATAAAAAAAAGTGAGGATAGCTGAAAAGGGATATGACCAGATGGGACACAGATCAGTGCCAGAAAAGCATCGATCATGAGCAGGCAGAGAAAGTGATAGAAATGTAGGAACAAAAGTAGATCAGTCAGCCCCATAATCCCCATTCAATCAAGGCTGTTTTACTCTGCAACTCTATTGCCCTACCTTTGATCTACATTCTTTAAAAACAAACAAAAATCTCTTGATTTTGGCCTTGAAAAGTTCCAATTGAACACCAGCATGCAAAGGAGAGACAGTTCCACTGCTTTGTTTTGTGGAAAAAAGTGGTTTCTGATTTCACTCCTGAATGGCTGATGCTGATTTTACATTTATGCACTCTTATTCTAGGGGGAGAAAACCACCAGACAAAATAAGATTTATTTTGTATCCAGCCTGTTGAGCACCTTCATTTTAACGATTCAGTCAAATCACCTTTCATCCTTCAAGGCTTGGTACTATTCTGTGCTGTATCCTGCCCAAGGCTGATATATCTTAGCCCCTCACCCCCCCTCCCCAGAGCTGAATGCAGCTAAACTGATGTATAGTGTACACCATTCCTGTTTCAACTTTCCTGACATAAAGAGCAGCATTCTATTAGATTATTAGATTACATTACAGTGTGGAAACAGGCTCTTCGGCCCAACAAGTCTACACTGACCCGCCGAAGCGCAACCCACCCATACCCCTGCATTTACCCCTTACCTAACACTACGGAAAATTTAGCATGGCCAATTCACCTGACCTGCACATCATTGGACTGTGGGAGGAAACCGGAGCACCCGGAGGAAACCCACGCAGACACGGGGAGAACGTGCAAACTCCACACAGTCAGTCTCCTGAGGCGGGAATTGAACCCAGGTCTCTGGCGCTGTGAGGCAGCAGTGCTAACCACTGTGCCACCATGCCGCCCTATTCTTGGTTACCTTCTGAATTGTGCACTACTTTGATTTGTTTATGAACATGAACACCCAGAATCCTTTGCACATCCACAACTGTTAGTCATTCATCTTTGAGGAAGTACTCATGTTTGCCTTCCTTACAGGCAAAGTGGCTGTTCACACTTCCCTAGACGAAACTTCATTTGCCGCAATTTTGCCCATTCATTTTGTCTTGACATCGAAGAAATAGTTGAGAATATATTGAGAACACCCAAGCAATGTGACTAAGAGCCTGAAGTAGGGAAAATTACCACCAGAATACTGAGATTGGTAGAAGAAGGCAGTGATTGTATGTAAGAGGAAGAAAAATTGCACAAACATATCGAGGGAACAGCAAATTAGAGGGATTATGGACTGAAGTAAAACACTGTGGCTAGTCAGGTATACGGAAAGGAGAGAATCAATGATATGCAAAGAACTAGGCTATGAGGCTCTGATCGATGTCACAGGAGATTTATGAGTGAAAAACTCATTGCTTAATTTATAACCCATGTTTTTACTGATTTTAAGTTATATGGAAAATGATTGAAATGAAAACAGAAAATGCTGGATACTCTGCAGGTCTAGCAACTCTGATTAGCCTGAGAATTGGCCTGAGAAATGAACTAGCGAATGGCTGTCATCTATCTTGTTGAGTTGAAAGATGCACAGTATGTGTATATGTTTGGTAAAGCCCAGGGCCCTGCATATTTAATGTATGGAATATCCTCTGTAGTTTTCAGTACACCAGATTGTGAGCTTGATTAACAATCTGAAATTGGTTGTAGTGTTGTTCTTAGCATACATGCAGATAAAGATAGTGGTTTTTGGCACCAACTGATTGTCTTCACTACACGTGTAAATTTGATTGTGAAGTTATCAAAGTGGGAGCACATGCCAAAGCTCAAAAAGTTCAAAACTGAACTGTGCATGTTCAGAGTGAAGTTCTTGAATACTCCACACAAAGTTCAGATTGCCATCGGTGAGGAGTCTGTGGCCTAATTCCACTTCAATTCTAATTCTCTGCACTGCAACTCTGAGACTAGCAGTGAAACCGGTTCACAGCCAAGGCCAGCCTGCATCACCCTGCAGGATACTTGTATTTCTTAAAGGAACTGCTAACAGTACTGCTGCTATTAGCTGGACACATCTGCAGTCCACTCCGGACCAGGCACTCAGCCCAGTGATCTAATATGCGGTAATGGCAAATACAAAATCATGTACACACTGTTTGTATTCAGCAGCTCCCCTCACGGCTCGAGATCAAGCATTGATTTGAACTCACACAGTGTCCCTTTGTAAGAGTATTATTTACTGGAGAAAATGGGAGGGCCTTTGTAAATCAGAAGCTGGCATTTCTATTATCAATCAGCAATTGCATCACTGACTGTTTATGGCTGTGTCCAATGATTAAGCATTAGGTGCTGGGGAGAGAAGGAGAGCTAATTCTGCAAGCTGACTGTTCAATGATTGGTTGGTTCAGGCAACTTAATGTTGTTGATGTCACCGGAGCTGCACAGGTGCAGGATTCCTTGCTCACAAGTTGCAGTGTAAGCAAATACAGCTGAGAGAAAAAAACAAACCAGCAAAGAAAAAGTAAACAAAAATGCAAATAGAAGTTACGATCTAAAATTGTTGAGCTAAAATGAAAAGACTTGCATTTATATAGAATATTTCATGGCCAGCAGACATAGACATGAAGAGCTATGTAACTGTTATGGACCAGACCAAACCCCCTCAAAGTATGTTAAGAAAATAGTTTAGACCCTAATTTTTTCTTATTCTCAAAGTAAGTGTAAGGTGTGGTGTTCCAATGCACACACTTTGTTCATACACTATAATTTAAAATACAGGCAAAATAAAAGTAAAATAAAAGTAAAGTAAAGTAAGATAAAGGAACCTTGGATGACGAGAGTGGTGGAGCTTCTCATCAAAAGGAAGAAGGTAGCTTACATAAGGTGGAGGTAGCTAGGGTCGAGCTTAGCTCTACAGGATTACAGGTAGGCGAGGAAGGAGCTCAAAAATGGTCTGAGGAGAGCCAGGAGGGGGCACGAGAAAGGCTTGGCAGAACGGATTAGGGAGAACACAAAAGCATTTTACACTTACGTGAGGAATAAGAGAATGGTCAAAGAAAGAGTAGGGCCGATCAAGGATAGCATAGGGAATTTGTGTGTGGAGTCTGAGGAGGTAGGGGAAGCCCTAAATGAATTTTTTGCTTCTGCCTTTACGAAAGAAACTAACTTTGTAGTGAATGAAACCTTTGAAGAGCAGGTGTGCATGCTGAAATGCATAGAGATAGAGGAAGCTGATGTGCTGAAAATTTTGTCAAACATTAAGACTGACAAGTCGCCAGGCCCGGACCAGATTTGTCCTCGGCTGCTTTGGGAAACGAGAAATGCAATTGCTTCGCCACTTGCGAAGATCTTTTCATCCTCGCTCACCACTGGAGTTGTACCTGAGGACTGGAGAGAGGCAAATGTAATTCCTCTCTTCAAGAAAGGAAATAGGGAAATCCCCGGCAATTACAGACCAGTAAGTCTCACGTCTGTCGTCTGCAAGGTGTTAGAAAGGATTCTGAGGGATAGGATTTATGATTATCTGGAAGTGCATGACTTGATTAAATGCAGTCAACACGGCTTTGTGAGGGGCAGGTCATGCCTCACAAACCTTATCGAGTTCTTTGAGGATGTGACTAGAAAAGTTGATGAGGGTTGAGCTGTGGATGTGGTGTATATGGACTTCAGCAAGGCATTTGATAAGGTTCCCCATGGTAGGCTTATTCAGAAGGTCAGGAGGAATGGGATTCAGGGGAACATACCTGTCTGGATACAGAATTGGCTGGCCAGCAGAAGACAGCGAGTGGTAGTAGAAGGAAAATAATCTGCCTGGAAGTCTGTGGTATGTGGTGTTCCACAAGGCTCTGTCCTTGGGCCTCTATTGTTTGTCATTTTTATTAATGACTTGGATGAGGGGATTTAAGGATGAATCAGCAAGTTTGCAGATGACACAAAGGTTGGAGGTGGCGTTGACAGTATAGAGGGCTGTTGTAGGCTGCAGCAGGACATTGACAGGATGCAGAGATGGGCTGAGAGGTGGCAGATGGAGTTCAACCTGGATAAATGTGAGGTGATGCATTTTGAAAAGTCGAATTTGAAAGCTGAGTACAGGATTAAGGATAGGATTCTTGGCAGTGTGGAGGAACAGAGGGATCTTGATGTGCAGGTGCATAGATCCCTTAAAATGGCCACCAAGTGAACAGGGTTGTTAAGAAAGCATATGATGCTTTGGCTTTCATTAACAGGGGGATTGAATTTATGAGTCGTGAGATCTTGTTGCAGCTCTATAAAACTTTGGTTAGACTGCACTTGGAATACTGCATCCAGTTCTGGTCGCCCTATTATAAGAAAGATGTGGATGCTTTGGAGAAGGTTCAGAGGAGGTTTACCAGGATGCTGCCTGGACTGGAGGGCTTATCTTATGGGGAGAGGTTGACTGAGCTCGGACATTTTTCATTGGAGAAAAGGAGGAGGAGAGGGGACCTAATTGAGGTATACAAGATAATGAGAGGCATAGATAGAGTCGATAGCCAGAGACTATTTCCCAGGGCAGAAATGACTAATACGAGGGGTCATAGTTTTAAGCTGGTTGGAGGAAAGTATAGAGGAGATGTCAGAGGCGGGTTCTTTACACAGAGAGTTGTGAGAGCATGGAATGCGTTGCCAGCAGCAGTTGTGGAGGCAGGGTCATTAGGGACATTTAAGAGACTCCTGGACATGCATATGGTCACAGAAATTTGAGGGTGCATACATGAGGACCAGTGGTCGGCACAACATCGTGGGCTGAAGGGCCTGTTCTGTGCTGTACTGTTCTATGTTCTATGTTCTAAACCAATTGGTTTCACTGTAACTCTATCGAAGTACTTAACATCATCATACTACTACTAATTAATTGTTCCAATATAGTAACATCCCAAACCTACCCTTGGCAAAGGTAAATTCAGTAAAATAGATTATCTCGCATGCAATTCGAGCAGAAGGATGAGAACCCCAGCTTTTAGCTGTAACAGAGAGCAGAATAATAGCTTCCATTTCAAGCGTCAAGACCCCAGCAACTGCTACTGAAAGCTAATTTTAAAAATCCTGGTTATGTGGGAGCCTGACTCCACCTATTCAGGCTGCTTCTATTGTTCCAACCTCTTTTTAAAAAAAGCCAAAGTTTCACAAGCTGTTTGTAGAATCCCCACAGTGTAGAAACAAGCCCTTTGACCCAACAAGTCCATACCAACCCTCTGAAGAGTAACTCACCCAGACCCAGTCCCCTACTCTATAACTGTATGTTTACCCTGACTAATACACCCAACCTTCCACATCCCTGAATACTATGGGCAACTTAGCTTGGCCAATTCACCTTACCTACACATCTTTGGACTGTGGAGGAAACCCATGCAGACATGGAGAGAATGTGCAGACTCTACACAGACAGTCGCCAAAGGCTGGAATCACACCCGGGTCCCTGGTGTGTGAGACAGCAGTGCTAACCACTGTGCTGCCCCAACTTTATTATTTACATCATTGGCTTTGGAGCAACAGCCTGGCACCTCTGTCTCAACCTTTCTTATTTTAAAAAACAGGACAAAATATACCTCTTAAAGCTATAGTGTCAACAAAATAACCAACTAAGATTTTTTAAAATATCGTCATTGTAATTCACGAAACTTGGCAACCAACTTGTGCTCAGTGAGCTCACAAAAACAATAATGACCAGATAACTTTTTTTGTGTTGTTTGGCAGATAAATATTAACAGAAAACTGAGGGCAGCTCTTTTACTTTTCTTTGAAATAGTGCCATGTGAGTTTTACATCTAAGAGGGAGTTTAACCTCGCATCTCAATGACAGTGTCTACGATATGGCAGTACTTCCTCAGGACTGTACTGATGTGTCGGCTCAAACTTTGGAGTAGGCCTTGAACTCAGAACTTTATAAGCCAGAGTCAAGAATGCTAGCAGCTAAACCATGGTTGAGATTCACATTCAGCAGAGTCCCGGAGGACTATAAAGTACCTTGTTGAAGGTTGAAGTTTCGTTCCTTGAGCTTATACTGAGTCACATTAGAACACTGCACAAGGCCAAGTGGAAACACGATGGAGAATTAAAATGGCAGGCGATTGAAAGCTCAGGATTACGTTGATGGATTGAATAGAGACAGATGAGGAGAAATTTCTTCACCCAGAGAGTGATAAGCCTGTGGAATTCATTACTGCAGAAAGTAGTTAAGGCCAAAACCTTGTGTTTTAAATGAGGTAAATATAGCTCTTGTTGCTAAAGGGATCAAGAGATATTGGGGGAGGGCAGGACTAGAGTACTGAGCTTGATGATCAGCTATGATCATGTTGAATGGCGGAGCAGGCTCAAGAGGTCAAATGACCAGTACCTGCTCCTACCTTCTGTGTTTTTGTGTTGAAAAAAACCATCCCGGACTTTGATTATTCTCCTTGTATATGAGAATATTGTGAATAAATTTCATAGAGGTATTGAAAACCATGAGGAGTTTGATCAGTGTAGATTTGGTGAAACTATTCTCATTGCTTGTGGATTGAAAACAAGAGGTGATTGGCAAAAGAGGCAAAAGAAGCAATAGTGGCATGAACCACTTGCTGTGTAGAAAAGCTTTTAGAATCTAGAATACATTGTGTGAAAGTGTGGCGCAGGCAGGTTAAATCATGGTTTTCAAAAGCAGATCAGATCATTATCTGAACTGGAAAAATTTGCAGAACTGTGGGGGAAAAGGCAGAGAGTGGCAGTAAGTCAGTTGCTCTTGCAGAGAGCTGACACAGATGCAGAGGGCCAAATGATCTCGAGCAATGACGTAACCATTGTAAGTTCAATGTAGAGGAGATCACATTGTAAGCAGTGAATATGGCATGCTAAATTGAAAGATGTATATGTAAGTTCCCTTTTCACTTGGAAGGAGTGTTTGAAGCTTTGGATGATTAGAAAGAATCAGGTAAAGGGCAGATGTTCTATCTCCTGCACTCGCATTGAAAAGGAGTATGCATTAGGTGTGACTGCAAATTGGACAGGGCATCATGTAAAGTAAGGGATGTGTTCAGTTATGGCAGAATATTGATCCATTGAAGCTGGTGGGGTGGAAGGTGATGATCAGGGAAACCCTATTGTTATTCTGGAAGTAGGACAAAGGGGTGAGAAATGCATTAAAAGTTTGGATATGGGAGAAGGCTCAGTCACAGCAGAAAGAATCCACAGCTGAAGAAAATTAATGGAATATTGGAAATGCTGGGATGTAGTGTTGCGGCTTCCAACTAAATGGAATGAAAACCGAAAAGCTAGGAGAATGGAAGAGAATGCTTACAGAACACAAGCTGATGAGAAAGCGTTGTCAATGTAGCTGTGGGAATGAGTAGTCCTTAAGTGAATGTTGCTGAATAGCCTAAATGCTGAAATGGAGACAGTTAAATCAAGACAGGGAATAGTCAAAAAAAACTTATG
This sequence comes from Chiloscyllium plagiosum, assembly GCF_037043375.1. Classification (NCBI taxonomy): domain Eukaryota; kingdom Metazoa; phylum Chordata; class Chondrichthyes; order Orectolobiformes; family Hemiscylliidae; genus Chiloscyllium; species Chiloscyllium plagiosum. The sequence goes on from NW_028270144.1 coordinate 77,420,661, forward strand.
TGAAGGCAAGAGAGTGGTGGCAGTTGAAAGCAGTCAATGAAATTTTCGAATTCAAGACAAGAGCAGCAACCATCACCAATACGGTCATCAATGAAGTTGTTAAAGAAGTGAGGGAATGGACTGAGTAGGACTGGAACAAAGGATAGTCCACATGTCGCTCAAAACATAATAGGCAGGTCTGGTTGGCAGTCAGACGATAGGCATAGCAACATCTTTTCCTTTGGCGGATGTGAATAGTGTTGAAGAAGTAATTCAATGTGAGAACCTGCCTGTTCAGTCTGGTCAGGGAAGTTGGAAGCAGAATGGTATTGTCTGTTTCTCCTTTCAAGGAAACACTGGAGAGCTTGTGGACTATCCTGATAAAAGATGAAGGGGAAGAGGATTCACTATCCATGGTGAAAGTAATAAATAATATTGTAATAATCCATTGCTTCTGTGTAACAACGTGCAAGGTTACAGGGGAAAGGCAGGAAAAGGGTATTAGGTCATATTGCTCATTTGAAAAGCAAGAAATAGTGGGCTGACTGGCCTCCTTCTGCACCATAGCAATTCTGTGATCAGCCTCTGAATTGTCAACAACTCTGGTTATACTGTACATCCTAAGAAACTGGCTGAATGTTTACACTCATAAAATGTTATTGAAGACTATGTACCAGCACACATTCACAATGTTTAAGTTGTTGTATTACAAGTCATTTGTCAAGGCCTGAAAAATATACTGGTCTTACGTAGGGAATCAATAAATATTAATGGAATCCTCAGGAGAGTGCAATAAAAATTCATTACTTCGACTCTATATTAATTAAATGAAGAGTTAAAGCCCATCCACCTGTCACTATTTCCAAAAGCATGAGAAGTGAAATAATTAACGCTTCAGGGACCAATTTTAATCATTTGTACAGTACAGTTTTAGGATGGGGCATTGGAATGTTATGGTTCACATTATGGTGAAAATAAATTACTGTTGTGTAGCCCTTGAGTTCAGTGCCTTGAAGAAAATCTGCAAGAGAATTAGAAAATGCTGGAAATGTAGACCAGGTCAATTCACCTCTGAGAAAGAAAATAAAGATGAATTGCATCAGCTAGCACTCTTAATAACGTTTTCAGGTGAAAGCTCCCTCACAAAATATTTTCAGGTGCTGATTGAATTAATGTGTATGGTTTATTATTTATATGTCGTAACCCATGATGCTGGATCTTCATCACCCTAAACTGTTGGAAATAGTGTAGGAATTATAAAAGTTAGAGGTATGGGACTATTTTTACATTTTCTCCTTAAAAAGAGCAGCACACACAGGAAAAGGTCCACATTAGGCTGGAGCCATGGCACCACACAGCATTTCGTGATATTGGAGTCATTATCGTGAGGGGCCAGGGGAAGTTTGTTTCCAACTCCAACCATCAGATTGTGCAGCTTTCAGAAGCCTCTTTAAAACCCACCTTCATTGAGTCGGGAACATTTTGGCAGGTATATAGGAGAGACTAGCAGCAATTGTCACTGAAGTCTGCAGTTGTTTGCAAACCCACAAATTCTCTGCCAGAACAGGAGAAAGAGTCGCCGAGTAACTAGAAACCAAACCCAGCCCAGCCACATTCCTGCCAGCAACAGGGCTAAACTACTGTGTGAGCCTTTGACAATCCTTGTAATCAAGCAGAAGTGGTCATGGGAGCTGCATGAGGTCACCTTCAAGTGGTAGAGGCTCACCAGCAGAAGCAGAGTGAAGTATCTCATGTCACAAGCTTAGGTCTTCAGACAGAAGGAAATTCAACATAGTTTGCCCGTGACATTAAAATTCAGGCAGTATCCAAAACAAAGGGTGTACAGAGGCAGACTCAGCCGGCTATAACTGAGCAAGACTATAGGAGGAGGTTGTTTTTCTCCAGAGAGGTCATGTCCAAGATTTTCAGCCTTCTCAATGAAGCTAATGTCACTGTCTTTGGCATTGAAGGCCACTGCAACCCTCAGCTTATTTGCAACCAGCTTCTTCAAAGGCTCCATAGCCAACTTACGTTGCACTTTCCAGTCAGCTGCACAGTGGTATATATCCACTGTAAGTGATGGTGTTTTCATTGGAGTTGAACAGTTCATCATCTATGATACAAACACAGTATTTCAAAGACAGGAAGTGGTATGGTTTGCCTCAGTAGCTTTTCACAGGTTCAGGGTGCAGTCAACTATACTCATGTCACAGTGAGGGCTCTGGAAGTGGTTGAACAGAAAGGACTACCACTCTTTAAATGTGCATCTGCTGTGTGACCACCTGAGAGGTTCTTTCATATCTGTGTCTATTACTCTGGCAGTTTCCATGACTCTCTTACCATCTGGAATTCAGTGCTGCTTCAATTATTCATACAAATCCCACAAGCAGTGTGGAAGCATCCTCAAGTAGAGGAGGCTGCCTACACCCCTGCTGCAGACTCTTATAAACAGCCAGAGAAGATACCATGAAAACCACCTTCAAACAAGGACTCTCACTCAAGAAGTGTTTCAGATGTGTTGACAACATTGGCAGTCTCTACAGTATGAACCTGCCAGTGTATAACTTGTTGCATGCGACATACCTCCATGCAACAAAGGGGCCTGGAATTTGAATTGGTGGAGGGCACCTTAAGGCCTCTACTCATCGATGAGGAAGTAAAGGCTGAGGAAGAATTGTAGGGGGAACAGAAAAGTGAAGAAGGTGATCGGGATAGACAGAACAGTAAGACTACCAGAGGCTCAATGTAGACAAGGTGTGGTAGGGCTGTTGAGCAGCAGATGGGTCCATGCTGAAAATCATTGTGGCCACAGATCTGATCACCCAGCATCTCTTCACATTATGGGTGCCTTTGGAAAGGTATGGAACAGGTTTGAATCACTGAGGGCATGGCCTTATTGCCATTGTGCATCTAATGTTCTGGATGGAAGTGCACCAACCGGTGCTACATTGGGAGAAAAACAAAATTGTGCTCCTCCAATTTCCTCATATTAAGGTTTGTTAATTCTCCCAGATTCACTGAGAGACTACAGGATTTGCCTTCAGTTTCCCAGTGACTATTAAAGGCAGCTGGGTGATTTTAACATTGGAGGATTCTGCTAATTGATTTTTGGCAGCTACAATGATCATTTAACTGAACGGGAAGGATGACATGCAATTGCAGACTACACTCCCGTATAGGTGCAGTGGAATGACATGTAGTGTTCACATTGCAGTCCTGCACGTGTACTGCTCTCTCAGCACTCGGCCCTGCCTGTTCTTTTCAACTGTTGGTAGCCAGTATTGAATCAGAGGACAGCATTGAGCAAGTCTCGAGTCATGAAGTTGGGAACAATGAGCTAGCCATAACCCAACCAACCAAGGGTAGCGTACTAAAGGAGTGAGCTCTTAAACCAAGTATGACTGCTGGAACCTGCCCCTGCTTGCCTGTAAAATTCACATGTTTTATAGTACAGCAGCTTGAAAGCTTTGATGTGTCCCCAGATCAAATCCCAGCTGGAAAAATCCCACAACAGCCCTAAGTTAGATTTTATAAGACGGAATGTTGGTCTCAGCTTCCTGCATTTTGCAGCTGGGCTAGAAAAATTGCATTGATAAGGCCTAAAAACCAAACTTAGAAAGCTTTCCTCAGGATACTGGAAGTCATAGAGTCATGCAGCACAGAAACAGACCCTTCAGTCCATCTCATCCATGCTGACCAAGTTTCCCAAATGAAACTAGTCCCTCTGCCTGCATTTGGCTTATATCCCTCTAAACCTTTCCTATTCATGTATCTATCCAAATGTCTTTTAAATGTTGTAACTGTACCTGCATCTCCACTTTCTTTGGCAGTTTATTCTAAACACGAACCACCATCAGTTTGAAAACGTTGCCCCTCAGGTCTGTTTTAAATCTTTCTCCTCTCACCTTAAAAATATGCCCTTCAGTTTTGAACTCACCCACCCTATGGAAACAAACTTTGCCTTTCACCTTATGTATGCCCGTCATGATTTTGTAAACCCCAATAAGGTCATCCCTCAACCTCCTACACTCCAGTGAGAAAAGTCCCAACCTATTCAGCCTCTCCTTATAACTCAAATCCACCAATCCTGGTAACATCCTGGTAAATCTTTACTGAACTCTCTCCAATTTAGTCATATCCTTCCTGTAGCAGGGTGACTAGAACTGTACACAGTACTTCAAAAATGGCCTCACTAATGTCCTGTGCAACCTCAACATGATGTCCAAACTCCTATACTCAATTGTCTGAGCAACAAGGCAATTGTGTCAGATGCCTCTTAACCACCCTGTCTACCTGCAATGCAACTTTCAAAGAACTATGTACCTGAACCCCTAGATCTCACTGTTCAACGACACACCCAGTATCCTGCCATTCAATATCTCAGACTGAAGCCAAGGTCACTTGATAAAAGGAGAGCTGTTGCTTTTATACATCTAGCTTAGAAAGAAGCCAGCCTGTTATCCATTTAAACTATTAGCGTAGGTCAAAAATAAGGCTAACATTTTTCAAAAAGGCTTTATTATGCACAATTTGGAAATGACAGGTCAATAAATTATGTCACATTTGAAGAAAAACATTTCATGGAACAGCTGCACTCGGAGTTGGCTGCCCCAATGTCTTATTGAATTATCATAAAAGAATTATCCCAGAAAGTTGAGTTTGTAATTTGGGCTGCCATAGACATATGAACGTAATGTTTCATTGCACCCAATTGTATAAATGCCTAGCATGAATTGATCAAATGGTTGACCTAATTAGGACAGGCAGTGAGTTTACCAATTGCACACTGAAGGATTTCTTCACTTGCTTGAAGACGATATGTAACTTTGACATTGATGGCAATGCCTTGTCAATGTGTCAAGCTTATTGACTAAAATTTCACTGAAAGAAGCCATTGACACCTGCACAGACTCATCGCTATATAACAGCGATATAGATGAATCTTTATTTATTGAATTTATGTAGTTAGCAATTCATGCATTCATGTTCTGTTTTAATGACGGATGTTCATAAACTTTGAATCTGCAGCTGTATGTAAGGATTTCCAAACATACTTTAATTCACCGAACCTTTGAGCGTAAGTGCTCAAATTCACCTATGAGGTGGAGCTGTCTAATGCCCTCTCAATTCTCTCTGTACTAGTTGGTAAGACTTCAATGGGTTCTCCACTGCTGATCTATGCAGACCTGCCTTCACCAGTCAATGTTGCTGCTAGAATTTATACATCTCTACACAGTATGAGATTGACCTTATCAGCAGTCTTGCAAGTAGGGCCCTTGCTATTTGCTGACATTACAAGCTTGATGTAGAAATAGAATGCATCAAGGTTATTCTATAGGACAATGGCTATCCTGTTCAGATCATTATATACTGTGAATGGTGCAAGCTCACAAATGGGCAAAAGATCACCACTTTTAAACCTGTAAAATGCCTGGTCTTACTCAAACTACATGGGAAAAGAAGTATTTTAAAGGAGATCATTATTCCTCGCCTCAGTGCAGACATACAAAGATAGCTGAAGCATGTTTCTTATCGTTATTCAATTATGGCAATAATGAAAGTACCATGTAATTTATGCAGTTCATGACAACTGCAGAGTGTGGCCACTATTAAGATCTGTGAAGCCTACAACAAGAAATCCAGTTTTATTTCAGTTCCTTGAAAGAAACTCAAATACTTAATTTTCTGGTTTACCGTTGGTTACTATGATAAATGTTTGTTGCAAACTGTGTGGCCAGGTTAAGTTGCTGCTGCTGCTGGAGGGCAGCCTCACAAAACATGAAGTAAACAACGCATGCACTCAAAATGAATCGGCCCCACACTATAACGTTAAAAAAAAAGAGGACATGTTGATTATGTTTTAAACAGAGGTCTGGAGTCAGATTTAAAGCTCCCTTGCTGGGAGTGAGGTGGAAGGCATATTAAATCCAGCGACAGGAGTGGTGCTGCATGGCTCATTGAGGCCCTAATGTGGGCAAGTAGCAGTTAGAGAGGCCAATGCCAAATGAGCTGCCTGGAAGGTTTCCTGCACGGGCTGGTGGTGGACCATAACCAACCCTCTGGCCCAATCAAAGGAGCTACCCCCCACCCAACTCAAAGGTGCTACCATACCAGGTTCCCCATGCCACACAGGTGTCTGAAATCTGCCCCCTCACTGACCCTTGGCCCCAACACCCTGAACAAAATCCAAACCCAACACTGTATGCCTCCTCAATTCCCACGTGCAGCCTTGCCTTGACAACAGTGGCGATCCTGGCAATTGAGAGAAATTGAGGACTGTGTGCCTGGAAAAAGCAGGTCAGGCAGCATCGAAGGAGCAGGAGAGTCGACGTTTCAGGCGTAAGCCCTTCAGCAGGAATATGGAGGGGGAAGAGGGCTGAGAGATAAATAGGAGAGTGGGGTTGGGGCTGGGACTGGGGGGAAAGTAGCTGGGAAGGTAATAGATGGATGGAGGTGGGAGGTTATTGTGGTAGGTCGGTGAGGAGGGTGGAGCAGATAGGTGGGAAGGAAAATGGACTGGTAAGTCAGGTCAGGTGATTGGTAATTGGTACTGTCAGCCTCTGATTGGCCAGCAACTCACTGAGGAGGGATTTTTTTTTAATTCACTCATGAGACATGGGTGTCCCATTTGCAGGCCAGTGTTTATTTCTCATGCCTAGTTGCCCTTGAGAAGGTGGTGATGAGCTGCCTTCTTGAGCTGCTGCTGGTGTTTTATGTGCCCGAGAGGCTCAAACTCTGCATCTAGCCTAATGAGTACCTGGGCGATCATCCTGTACCCCTGACCGTTTAGTTGGGGATTGCTGGATCACAGCACTTTGTACAACTCAGCTGCTGATTTCAGAATCTAGATTGGCTCCAGTTTTAGGTTTGAATCTCCATAACACATGTAGACATTGTGATCATACTGATGCTCATGCCACCGATGCCGTGTAATGTTTTGGTTCAGCCCATGATTCATTTAGGACACATTTTAGAAGAGCAATCATGTTGAGGATACAAAATGAAATATGAGAAAATGCTGAAAATACACAGCAAGATAGGTCAGCAACTGAAAAGAGAAAATAAAGGGTTAATATTTAAAAGTTGTTACCTTTCGATTTATTTCAGTTAGCAATGGACTTGGTATGTATTTCCAGCATTTTCTCTGTTCCAATTTCAGGATTTCTTATATATGTATAATGAAATAAGACCATAAGACCATAAGAAATAGGAGTGGAAGTAAGGCCATTCGGCCCATCAAGTCCACTCCACCATTCAATCATGACTGATGGGCATTTCAACGCACTCTCCCCGTATCCCTTAATTCCTTGCGAGATTAAGAATTTATCAATCTCCAGCTTGAAGACATTTAACATCCCAGCCTCCACTGCGTTCCGTGACAGTGAATTCCACAGGCCCACCACTCGCTGGCTAAAGAAATGTCTCCTCATTTCCGTTCTAAGTAATAGGTCTGAGAGAAATATCAGACAGAAAGAAACATGGAGCAGCTATTTCCTTTCTTGTATTTTGTTATACTTCAGAGGTAGCTGACAGTAGATTGCACATTGAGAACTGCATTGCAAGTGACTCCAGCCTCTTCTGCTATTTAATGACACAAATAAGCTTCATTTCTCCGTGATTGGTTTAAAATACAAACTTAGAATAAGTAGAATCCAATTTACTTCACTTCCGTATGTGTTGAATTGGAGCCAAACAACCTGTGTGAGTGACCCATTATTTTAAGTAGAAATTATTTAGTGGAGATTCAAGGCTGATCATAATTTTGAGTAAACTGAGACCCTCATGATAAAGTAAAATCTACTGAGGTGTAGGTACCAATTTAATCACATTCTGGTTAAATGGAAATAATGCTTCCATTTGAAAACTGCAATTATCTGTACAAAGTATGAAAACCTAGTGTGAATGTATCAATTCACTGTGCACAGATAGTAAACATTAATCATTGCTGTGCTTTGGATTTCAGAGTGTTCCACAGTTACCATGTGCTAAAGCTCTCTACAACTATGAAGGGAAGGAACCTGGCGATCTTAGGTTCTGCAAAGGTGATCTCATCATTCTACGACGTAAGGTGGATGAGAACTGGTATCATGGCGAGCTTAATGGTACCCATGGCTTTTTCCCAGCTAGTTATATTCAATGCATCAAGCCTCTTCCACAGCCACCTCCTCAGGGCAAAGCACTTTATGACTTTGAAGTAAAAGATAAAGAGCAAGACAAGGACTGTTTGACTTTCTCAAAGGTAAAATAGTTATTGAACAAAGATACCAAATATTAGTTTTTAAGCAACAAATGTTTTATATTTACTCGCTTAGTGTATTATCATGAAATGAGTTTTCCACTCATCTCTGCCATCTAGCAGTATTGGAAAACACTATACAGGGGAACCTCAATTATCCAAATACCAATTATCTGAAAATTGGATTATTCAAAGGAGATCTCGAGGTCCCGATAGAAACATTACAGCAAAGGCATGTTTCCAGCAGTGATCGCGTCTTTTGTTTACAGTGATTAAACAGGCACCGTCTCCAAATGACTGACCTCCTGCCCTCTCTTTCTCCCCATATATTCCCTGGAGTTCTACAGAGGGGTGTACCCTAAACTGGACGGGGTTGGGCGGCACGGGGGCAGTGTTGGATGGGGTTGGGAGGCAGCGGGTCGGGGTCGGACGGGGTTGGGGTGGGGGGTGGAGTTGGATGGGGTTGGGAGCGTGGCGGGGTTTGGTGTTGGACGGGGTTGGAAGGCGGGGAGGCAGAGTTGGACTGGGTTGGGGACAGGGGAGGAGTGGTACGGGGGCAGGGACAGGCTGGGAGTGGGGCCTCATGTGCTGTGTGCTGCTGCAGTTTCCTGAACAGGGAGCAGACTTTAAAAACTCCGAGCCCCAGAGGAAAGGCATTTAATTGATTAACCAAATAATTAATTATCCGAATGAAATAGTGCCCGCCCATCTCATTCGGATAATCGAGCTTCCTCTGTATAAGAAAGTATTAGAACTTCTGTAACTATCTAACAATAATGTTGCATTGATAAGGTAGATGCTTATGTTCCTTCAAAAGCAAGATAAATAAGTGCTCATCCTCCTGAAATTCACAGAAGTTATGGCAATAGTAAAAATGTTCCATATCAATTTCCTTACATCCGTACTAGGTGCTCCATTTACCCACATCTATCCCAATGTCCATTTTTGTTCTTCAGTTCAGATGTTCCTCTGACACTGGAAAGGTTTGTCAGGTAACAGATTAATATTATATAAATAACTTTTCAATAACTGCAGATTCAGTTGTAAAACAGAAATTGCTGGAAACACTCAGTAGGTCTAGCAACATCTGTGGTGAGAAATCAGAGTTAACACATAAATCGAGTGACCCTTCCCATCCGAACGTTGACTCTGATTTCTCTCCACGGATTTACAGCATCCACAGTTCTTTTGTATTTGGGTTGCCACTAGTGTTGCAAGATATTTATTATAAGCTGAGAAAATGTGGAGCTTTAGCTTTCACTCATGATGGAACAAATTTTGAAAGCTACATCACTTTATGTTGAATAGGAAGGGTTTGGAGGGATATGGGCCGGGTGCTGGCAGGTGGGACTAGATTGGGTTGGGACATCTGGTCGGCATGGACGGGTTGGACTGAAGGGTCTGTTTCCATGCTGTACATCTCTATGACTCTATGCTAAAGTGCACTTACAGACGTAGATTTCAGCTAGCTGTAGTAGTGGGCAAAAGTCAGGTCCAATGGGAGCATAATTGTCAGCTTAAATAAAATAATGGTTTGCACACAGTAGAAAATACATAAATGACTAGATTGGTTTCTAAAGACAACATCAATTGTTGAACAATCTACAGAGATAATTCATAATCACTTTGCATTTACTTCAAACTATCTGAATGCATTTCTGTCTCAATTTGTTGCACATTCTGTAGACATAACTCATAATGCCTTGTTCTAATACTGACAAAATGTTAAAGTGGTATTGAGGGCACATCATCCTTCTTTTGGTTTTGTTGTTGGGTGTGCACAGAATCCCAGAAGTTCTGGTTTAACCCAAGTTTCATGTCACTCCATGAGAAGCTTTTATGCTTCACCCTTGGATCAATTGAGAATACGTTGTGCACCAGTATAATGACACATGATTGTGCCATATATTTATGAATCTTAATCAAAATTGGTGTGAAGTCATACTGCAACCAGATGTTGGGCAGATCGTACAGGAACCAGCTGGTGACTAATTTCAAATTAAATCATATGAGTTATAGATTGCCAATTTAATATCATCAGTTAAAAAAATTCTAAGATTGTTATTTGGTCTCACCATTGTGCTTGATTTATTTTAACGTCTCTATGGGGGGAAAATGATTTCCACTGTTCTGTTGTTAATTGCAACATATAATGCTGTCTATCGCCTGTCTGTCCCTCTTTCCTGGCTGTCTTCAAACTGTTCTTGATTTCTAAAACAACTTGATAGGCAAATAGAAATTGCATTTACAAAGAAAATAACTGGTTTAGATTCTATTGTGAATTTAGATTTAAGGCTAGAAATGAAACTTTGTATTAGGTGTGGAATTTCCTCCATTGGAAAAGAATACCAGAAAAACACTATTACGTTCACCCCTTTAAGTTAAAAGAACAGCAAGTCCATTTCCTAATTATGTTTACTGGGGCTCTAAGAAAGAAAACAAAAACTCAGCTAATTCAGTAAAATTCCTCACTAATTCCCTAAGGCAATCAAGCAAGTTCTAGGAGACAGGTAGCACGATAACATCACAAAATCAAAAGTAATTAGCAGTTTTCCTCTTCTCTGTAACAGAAATGCCCTCCTTTCATGATTGTGTTAAAATTCTTTGAATTTACTCAACGTCTGAGCATCTACAACCCTCTGGGCAGAGAATTCCAAAGATTCACAAGCTACTTTAGTGAAAAAAGATCCTCTCATCTCAAGCCAATCTGGTACCCTGTAGCTTTCTAAACTCCTCTCAGAATCTGTCTTGTTTACCGATGCTACCATTCAGCTGCTTAGAATCTTATGTGTTTCAGTGAAACTATCTCTCATTCTTCTATACTACAGAGAAGAGAGCACGACTCTACTCAGTCTGGCCACAAAGGGCAATCTACTCATACAAGGAATCAGTATGGTGAAAGTTCACTGCACCCCCTCCAAGGCAAGGACATCCCTAAATCTCCTACTTCTACTGCAAGAGAAATGTAACAGCACTCCAGGAATATGTGAAAGTTGTAGCATAGTACTGAAAAACAATGGCCCTCAGGGCAGGACATCAGCAAAGCACAAAAGACACAAAGTAAATAAGGAAGTAGTTTTTAGGGGAGATTTGTTTAAAAGCCCAAAGGAGGGAAAGATTAGCACAGAGTCTCATAGTTCGGAAGAATGAGAGAATCAGAAACTGCACTGATGTGGGTGTCATTGGCTAGGCCAGCATTTATCATCCATCTCTAATTAATCTTATAGCAAGTGGCCAATTAGCAGGCTGTCTGCATATTTGCCTATTAGGGATGACGCCAGGATCTGGAGACAGAGATATGGCTCATTGTAACAGAGACAGCAGACCTCATTGTGTCACCAGTGTGAACATTAAGGAAATCTCCCCTAAACACTACTTGCTTATTTTATGGCTTTTAAGCCATGCTGATGTCCTGCCCTGAAGGCCATTGCTTATAAGTAAAATGCTGCAATTTTCACATGGTAGTGGAGTGGTGCAACATATGTCTTGCAATAAAAATATGATATTGAGGAATATACTTGCCTTAGAGGCTGTGTAGTGAAGTTTCATAAAACTGATTCCTGATATGACATAATTGCCATATGTGGCCAGACTGAATAGAATGGATTCTCCCTTCTGAGCATTGCTGAGAGGCAAGAAACTGTGAAGTAATGGTGGGTTTTGTTATATTAATTCATAGGAAATGGCTGTGAATTGCAAGACAGTTTGTTGCCCGTCTCTAAATTGCCCTTGGAAAAGGTGGTGCTAGCTACCTTTTTAAATTGCTACAGTTCATGGAGATTAGGTGCTGTCAGGAAGGAATTCCAGGATTTTGACCCAGCAAGTGAGGAAACAGCAATATATTTCCAAGTCAGGATGATGAGTGGCTTGGAGGGGAACTTACAGGTGATGGTGTTCCCATGTATCTGCTGCCCTTGTTCTGATAGGTAGCACAGGCTTGGAAAATGCTATCAAAAGAGCATTGGTGAGTTGCTGCATTTTGTAAAATGTGTGCTCGGATTGGGTGCCAATTAAAGTGGACTAACGTTTCCTGGATGTTACCAAGCTTTTTAGTGTTATTTAAATTGTACCCATCTGGGCAAGTGTGGAGCATTCCATCACACTCCTGACTTATCTTTGTAGTGGAGAAATGGGTGTCTAGGAGATTGTAGCCTACAGTCAATCACCGGAAAGAAGGAGATTGGTTATATGGCCATTACCCATCTGCTGAATGTGACCAAGCCATTCCAGATGTTGTTGACTAAATGTTGCGTGTGTGTGTGTGTTGATGGAATTAGCATCGTCCCAGGGTCTGTGAATTGGTGACCCTGTCCTGCCAAGAGGTATGAAGGATATGTCTGACAGTGATGATGGAAACTGCTCAGCCTTTTCTTCTGCCTAACTTGTGTGTTCCAGATCGCACCACTGTAGAGGGATGCAGGGTAATAGACCCATGGTGTTCTCAATTGGTTGTTGTTATTCCACACACTTTTCTTCAGATTGGATATAACAACTGCAGCTTCAACAATACATTGTGGATTTCAGCATCAAATGACAGATTGATGTGAATGTGTAGTCTGGGTATGTGTGAAGCTATCTACAAACCCCCAAAACACATAGTTAGTTCTGTTAAATGGCAGTATGGCTACATTCTCAACTATGGCATTCATCTTACTGTTGCTGATAGTCAAGCCAAACTGTGGCTTTGATAGAGTCTGGCAACTGCTGCTGAAGATGTGCATCTGTCTAGAATGGTCTTGCAGGATCACCAACCCACTAATAAGGACATAGAGTCATACAGATGTACAGCATGGAAACAGACCCTTCGGTCCAACCCGTCCATGCCGACCAGACATCCCAACCCAACCTAGTCCCACCTGCCAGCACCTGGCCCATATCCCACCAAACCCTTCCTCTTCATATACCCATCCAAATGCCTCTTAAATGTTGCAATTGTACCAGCCTCTCTTGGATGTCATTTAAAGAAGGCTTGACAGCTTTCCATCAGTTCTGATGTGAAAACAGACATTCTTTGTAGATGAGCCCAAAATTTCATTGTCATTATCAGTCACTCACTAATGAATATGATTGTCTACCTAGGAAATGCTGTGTCATTGGTCATGGGTTCTGTGGCTTTTTGTGTCGTTAATAAATCTGATCCCAGAGCCGCATGTCTGACCAAACATCTAGCAGGTGTTTTTGGAAGGTGGAATTGGTCCTTGGCCTTGAGATTGTTGGTATTTCTTTCTCTGGTTTCTTCTCCATACATCCTCTTGCCAAATGCTGTTGTCAAAGAACTGAATCCCTTGCTACAGGAGTTTCTTCCAAGTCCTTCTGAATGAGGGCTTCCCATACATTGGCATCTATGCTCCATTTCTTGAGAGAAGCCTTCAGGTAAACTTCGAAGTGCTTCCTTTGTCCTCCTCTCGATCGAATGCCTTCCTTGAGCTGGGTGAAGAAGATCTGCTTTGGTAGTTGGAACTCAGGCATCTTAAGCACATGGCTAGCCCAGCGGAGTTGGTTTCGGATGATCAAGGCCTCAATGCTGGTGGTACTGTCTACTTCAAGGACATTGATGTTAGTACATCTGTCCTCCCAACTGATGCGGAGAATCCATCTCAAACAGCATTAATGGAACTTCTCAAGGATTTTGAGATGACATCTGACCATTGTCTGTGCTCCAGAGCCTTAAAGAAGAGTTGGAAGGAAGACTGCCTTAGACACAAGGATTTTGGTATACAAATGGATGTTAAGGTCACTGGAAATTTTCATCCTTAGTCATCCAAATGCCTCTTAAATGTTGCAATTGTACCCTCTAAACCCTTCTTATTCATGTACCCATCTGGATGTCTTTTAAATATTGTAATTGTACCATCCTTCATCACTTCCTCTGGCCGCTCATTCCATACATGTACCAACCTCTGCATGAAAATGTTGCCCCTTAGGCTCCTTTTAAATCTTTCCCCTCTCACCTTAAACCTATGCCATCTAGTTTTGGCCTCTCCCACCGCATGGAAAAGACCTTGTCTATTTAACCTATCCATGCCCCTCATGATGTTATAAACCCCTATAGGGTCACCCCTCAGCCTCTGACACTCCATGGGAAAATAATCTCCCCTATTCAGCCTCTCCCTGTAGCTCAAACCCTCCAATTCTGGCAACATCCTTGGAAATATTTTCTGAACCCTTTCAAGTTTCACAACATCATTCCTGTAGCAGGAGGACCAGAAATACACTCAATATTCCAAAAGTGGCCTAAGCAATGTACTGTGCAGCCACAACATGAACTCCCAACTCCTATACTCAGTGCACTGACCAATAAAGGAAAGAATCTTCATCACTATCCTATCTTCTTGGGACTCCACTTTCAAGGAACTATGAACCTGCATTCCAAGGTCTCTTTGTTCAGCAACACTTTCCAGGACCTTACTATTTAGTGTATACGTCCTGCCCTGATTTGCCTTTCCAAATGCAACACTTCACATTTATCTAAGTTAAACTCCGTCTGGCAATATTCAGCCCATTGGCCCATCTGATCAAGATCCTGTCGTGCCCTCAGGTCATGATCATTTCAATTGTAGATCAACTAGTTCTGAAACCACATGCAGACTCATGGAAGATGTGTCCAGCCAGAATTTACACTCTGACAGGGAGCAACAGAAAGAAACATTTAACCCAAGGTACTCCACAGGGAGATGTCTTAACAGTTGTTGTAATTACAATGGTTGGTTCTTGTATAGAGTCTTTACTTCATTTGTGCTGTAGTACTGCTCCAACCCTACAGTGGAATTAGAGAGATTTGATTACTATGATTGAAGAATTCGGGTCATGTCGCATCAGTCTCTGAAGTTTTGTCATAACAAGTGAGTCAAAAGCTCTTTTACTACTCTGGGTTCAATGTCCAGCTCTTCTGTGACGGGCTGTCCATGATTTCTAGAGTTTCCTTGATTACAGTTTTCAGCCGAGTGTACAACTCAAGGTCATGTTCCAGCTTCTCTTCCAATATTTATTACAGTCAGTAATGACCTAATGTATCTTTATTTTCAGTGGAGCCATCTTCTTTCCTGACAGACCTGTTGCCTTTTCGACCATGCCATTCCAAGTATAGAAGGACCTCTGGATATTCTGGCGAAGTTGTAACTGGTTGTCGTTGGCACATTGCCCAGCAGTCTGTTGGACTTTACTTTGACTTGTTCTTTATGTGGTCAGAAGCTTCTTGCTTGGGTCTCTCTTGTGATTAATGGAGCAGCCCATTTGGCTTCAATAACCGGTTCCATCACAGTGATGTTAGCCTCAAACCCATCAGAACTTTTCCATTCTTGCTTGACATTTTTTTGACAGTGCATTATTGTAAATGGTGTCTTCAAGTATGGTCTATTTTGCCTCTTCAGTATTTGTGGACATACCAGAGATTGCCTGTTCATTTATGGCATCCTAGAATCCTTACAGTGTGGAAGCCCATCAAGTCCACACTGACCCTCCAAAGAGCATCCCACCCAGACCCACCTCCCCACCCATTCCCTGCATTCCCCATGACTAATCAACATAGCCTGCACATCCCTGGTCACTGTGAGCAATTTAGCATGGCCAATCCACCTAACCTGCACATCTTTGTACTGTGGGAGGAACGCGGAGCATCTGGTGGAAACCCACATAGACACAGGGAGAACATGCGAACCCACACAGTCACACAAATTTGGAATCGAACTCAGGTTCCTGCCGCTGTGAGGCAGCAGTACTAAACTTTGAGCCTTGTTTCATTTGAGGATCTGTTTGCTTTTATCACAGACTGTATGGCTGCTGTTGCTCTGAGGATGGCATTTCAGCATTGAATGAGAAAGCTTCAAGTGTTGAACCATAATAATAGTGCACACCAGGGAATGGTGTGTATCACAGTTAAAGTTATGTGTTTTGAGAATGCTGTTCAGTGTCATGACAGGTGATGATCAACTTGAGCTAGTGACAATGCCCTGATTTTGGTTGTCTCCAAGCTATATGGTCACATGGTTTTTTCTGAAAGAAGTTGATAGTTACACATAAGTCATGGTATCAACAAAGCTCAAGTTGTTTCCATTTCATCTCATTTATCTTTCCCACATCATGATGTCGGAGGCAGGAGGACCATACTTCATGCATAGCGTCCACTCTTGCTTTGAAAATCCTCAGCATAAATATGTTCTAACTTAGGGATTTTGCTGACTTGATGGTGCCAAACTCCTCATAGAATTTGTCTTTTGTTTCTATAGTGGAACATAGCCCTGGCAAGTGGATACTCATGACGTTACTTGGCCCTCTTTGAGTTGTGCATTTTAAGAGAGGAAACGTGTTCTATCGTCTTTCTAGGTGCTTGTAACATTGAGAATAACAAATTCCTTATATCCAAGACTCCCCTGGCCTACAGCCCTGTGGACTTTCTCTGCTAGAGCCTGATCATTTGATGGGAAGCTATATTAATGTTAAATCTATCAATTTCAGTTTAGAATTATGGCTGTTTCATACACATGATCAACCAACAGCAAATCATCGGCCAGTCTACTGCACGTAGGCATGGATTCCATTGACCTGGAATCCAATACCCATTAAGCAGATGAACTGTCAGCACCTTAATAATCAAGGGCAGCCTGATTTAAGGTGGATGGTGAATAGCCAGTGGAATACACTGGCTCCTCCTACTGTCGGTAGCAACTGTTCATTACAGCAGTTGAGCTGGGCTTCTCATTCATAACTGCTGACTCCTGAAAATGAATCATTCAGTGACCTTACTAGTATCATAGCTTGAACATGTGGATTGCTGTCAGAGGACTCCACCTGCCCCTGGGAAAGAGCTTAGAATCCCAAGGCAGGAAATCAGTAGTGCTCTTCTTTCAGAATTTGCTTACATGTCACCCTCTCCAAACATGCTCCCCCATCACCTGCTACCCTTCCATGACTCCACATTCACCTGTGAGATCCTCAGAAAATTCAACCCATAAAGTGTGAAAGGAGCTATCTATCAAATGAAAATCTTGCCCTAGTGACCTGTTCAGAAAAAAAAGCATTTGTACAGTTTGTTGGAGAGCATTGAACTCTTTGTTTGGCTTGGGCTTCATCGAGATAAAAGTTACGGAGAGAACAAAGTAATAGTTTCCGGTTTAATAAAGCAAGGCAAGGTTTAGGAATTGATCAGAGATTCCTTGGGAATCAGAAGAGATAGTGAGGGTTAACAATATCGATTGATTAAGAAGAATTGCTTATTAGACAAGTGAATGACATAAAGAAATGTCTTTGAAGCTTCGAAAGAAACGGGTTTCAGCATAATTGGTCCTCATTTACATTATTTTCTTTGTTATTGTGAATTGCAGCTGATTTCTTTTAACATTTACATCCTTTCTCCTTTTTAGGATGAAATTTTGACTGTCATAAGGAGGGTGGACGACAACTGGGCAGAAGGAATGTTAGGAGATAAGATTGGCATATTTCCACTCTTGTATGTTGAGGTGAGTCTATTAAAGCAACAGAAACCTATATTGTGTTTCAAAGTGTCTGATTTGTAATGCTTCTTTATGTCGAATTATCTATATGTTTGTGCATCAGAGTCAATATAGACAATAATTTCCATTAGTTTACAATGTAATGCTTATTGAAACATACACAGAGAAAGCCAGAGAAACTCTTGTGCTGAAGCAGTAGATGTATTCTGAAGAAGTGTATTATTGGACTTGAAGCATTAATTCGCTTTCTCTCTCCACAGATGCTTCCAGACCCACTGAATTTCTCCAGCCTTCTCTGTGTTTGTGTCAGATTTCCATTATTTTGATTTTATTAATGATTATTGAGGTTTATTGTGCTTTTTGACTTTGTAGGAAGTTGAAAGGTGAGGTTGAAGATCAAATATCATGTTGCTCAACTAATGTGTTAACTGGGAGGCGTTAGTGAGATTTTTTTTTTGGATTTCAGATGAGGGTGTCATCAACTGGTCTGTTCTAACTCCCTAGAACTCATTTTCATTCTACCAACCTGCTGCCCAAGATGGTTTGCTCTGAGTAGAACAAAAGTGCCGAGTCTGGAGTTACTACTGAAACCAAAGTGTGTTGTGACATTCCAGGACGTTTTGTTGGTGTGAATGGGTCTGCTCAGATCTCCAGTTGCTGGAGTGCGTTTATAATGGGCTCCCCTCTAGACTGTACCGTTGTGGTATCTGTAGTGAATGATCTTTAGGCCATTCTCATATATTCATGGTCCGGATACCAATTAGAGCTCCAATTTGCATGTAACTCTACAGTGAAGTAGGCACCTAAAGAGAGACCTGAGCCTGCAGGAGGCAGCCAGGAGTTGAGTGGCAATAAGACACCTTGTGAGGCTGTTCAAACCACAAACCATTCCACTCAGTAGAACCATTTAGCCTTACTTTGACAGAAAGAGAATGTTAATTAAAGCTTTTCTATTTAGGATAATATATTACATAAATTAGATAGAAAATGCAGTACAAAATGAACCAAAGTATTTTGTGCCCCCCACATTCTATCTTCTTTATTTTATCTTTTCAACCAATCTATCCCTTTTTCTCTCATGGACTTATTGCATTTACTTTGAGAGAATCTAAGCAATTTCTATCCATCTCATCGTTTGATAGCTTATTTTACATTCTAACCAATCTGTGCAAAGAGATTTCTCCTATTTCCCTGTTGGACATTTTAGTAACTACCTTTTGTGTTTGCCGCTCCTGTTTCATTTTATAAAGGGGCTGCTTTTTTGGTTGAACTTCAGCCGAGCTCTCCTGATGGGGCAGGGCTTGCATGGGGACTGGGCAGGTTGAACAGCCTCCTCTTGGGCCTGGCTGATGTGTCCACCAACAGGTCCAGGCTTTGGGCTATGGAGGGGCTTGTTGTACCTGACTGTCAGGCCCTCTTCTCCGCACACGGGTGCCCATCGAGAGAGTCTGGAGTGGCCACAAGCTTAATAGAGGCCTTTAGGGAGTGGTGGGCACAGCATCACCCCGAATAACAATATTGTGATTTGATTTTATATGTTTCCACTTAATTTCTGTAAGTTTCTATTGAGCGTTTGGTTTTCATTTTGTTACAGTGCCCAGAGCAGGGGTTGCCTAAACTGATTAACATGTTTTGTGTTAAAAATGTAGAAAGGATGATTTACCTCTTGATTTTTTAATTACAGTGCCCCACCAGGGCTGTCTGTTATTGCTCATTTAAAAAAAGTAAAAAGGAGTCATAGAGTCATACAACACAGAAACAGACCCTTCGGTCCAACTAGTCCATGCCAAACATAATCCCAAACTAAACTAGTTCCACCTGCCTGCTCTTGGCTCATTTCCCTCTAAACCTTTCCTATTCATGTATCAATCCAAATGTCTTTTAAATGTTGCAATTGTACTCACATCTACCACTTCATCATGAAATTCATTCCACACTCAAACCACCCTCTGTGTAAAAAAATTCCCATTTATAACTTTTTAAAATCTCTCTCCTCTCATCTTAAAATGTGCCCCCTAGACTTGAAATCCCCCGTCCTAGGGAAAATACAACAATTATTAATTCTATCTATACCTCTCACGATTTTGTGAACTTCTTTCAGGTCACCTCTCAACCTCCTGCACTCCAGTGAAAAAAGTTCCAGCCTATCCAAACTTTCTTTATTCTTGTTAATGTCCTTCCTATAAGGAGGAGTGCATCTTCACACCCAGAAATGACTCCTTCATTTGATTTTCATAAATTTCCTCTAAGTTTTCATTGAACCTTTGATTTTTTTTTACAAGTCCAATCAGGGGCTGTCTAAACCATTACTGTTTATTTTTAAAAAGAGGTTTGATGGCAGCAGTCTACCCCCGCCATACCCCACCATTGATTAGTACAGCTCCATATGTCAACTCCAGCTCTCTGACTTTTACCTTCAAATGATTGTCAGGCTTTCCAAGACATAACATTCATTCTTACTCTTGAGTCATTGTATGTGACTGTCAAATGTTAGTCTTTAAACATTGTTGTGGACCAGGCCAGACCGCCTCAAAACATTTCACGAAAATAGCCCAGACCTTAGGTTTGCTAATTGCTTTAAGCAGGTGTACAGTGGATATTTCAGGAGAGATGCAGCTGGTCGAACCACTTAGTTTTTAAACAAAACAGAATTTATTTACAAGATTACCAAATGAAACGCAAAGAGAAGAGAACAGAATACTGAATAACTTAACCAATATGAAAACCCAATAGATTATCCCAACGTAATGATGCTGTTCCCAAGGTTTGCAACCTTGTTAAAGGAGCAGCATTGTGATAACATGCATAGTTCTTTGCCACGTGTGCAAGTAAGTTCAAAATCTTCAAACAGCACCAAATTACTATTGAACTGATGAAGATTGTACCAATAAGTATGTAACATCTAGAAAAAGCTGTTAATAAAGAAGCAGCAGCCAGTACATCACTTCCAGTAAATCAACTCGCAAGGTGGAGAGGGTGTTAACCAACAAATTCACTCAATGTAGCATATGAAAATTATAATAATCGCCACCATGTTTTCTGAGTAACCAGAAAGCATAGTGCTACAGATTTTCTAATAAAATAAATAGATTTAAAGTTATGTAATTCACAAAATAATTCAATTATTTATATAGTTGCCTTTTATTTGAAATCTTTCACACGTTGCTCTTCTTCTGCCTTTACAGTGCTGCTAATATACAGTGGCCTGTGGAAATCATCTCCCGTGGTGTGTTTTGGGTTCACACGGCTGTTATGGGAGAGAATGACCTTCCACATTCCAATCCAACTGTGAAATTGCATAGCGTAGGCCTGCCAGGAATCGTGAGATGCAGCAGACTGCTGAAGTGTAAATGTTGTGACAGTGTTGCTGCACTGTGACCAGATGGTGGGAACAAGTAATAAATCAAGTGTAATTAATATTTTAAAATATTACTGGAGCGATCTCAAGATTGAGTGATTCATTCAGTTCAAGTGGCAAAGTTTCCTACTGCTGGGAGAGTGAGGAAGAGACAGTAGCTCAGTGGAAGTGCCCTGAATACATCTTCATCATACTAAAGGTTACAGGGAGGAACTGAATTGCAACAATATAGAGTCTTCTCTCTTATTGAAGTTAGTGATCATTTACGCTCAGTAAACAAATAACTGAGCGGGGTAACAGAAAGCTTGAGAAGTTGGTATTGAAGTACCAAATATTAAAAATCATTTGTTTGATTTAAAAAGCCACTGTTGGTGAGAGCAGTAAAACACTCTGTCATGATGCTGTTGTTTGATAGAGTTGTGGCCACTTAGACCATCTTATAATTTAAACTTTATCCAGTTTTACTTCGATTTAAACTGCAAACGTTAATGATGGGAGACCCAGGAGAATCTGTGCAGTTTACTGGAGCTCTTCCACCCTGTTGTGTTTCTCATTTTCCTCTTTAAGGGGCTGTGACAGGCTTATGACAAGCAGCTGTCCCACCAAGACGGTCACCTGCCTAGAAGAAGCTCCTGTTTTATTTAAATGAAGCACAACAACTGAATTGAAATTGGTCAGGTCCCCCACTGGTTTGATTAGGCAGTGGGAATTTGTCATCTGTCAAATATCACTCAAAGTAAAAACTGATTCCATGATCTCTAAGATTTACTGAGATTTAACCTGCAATTAATTATCATGAAATTCTATGTCCATTGCATACAGTATTTCTGATACGTTTGATAACTTTGTTCCCATCCTCGAAGACAGAGGCATTTAGTCTTATGAAAAAATGAGAATTACAGCAACACGCAATTTGGCATGGAAATGAAAAGGAAAAGGGTGGGAAAGCTAAAATCCATTTCCTGTTCATAATGATTTGTGTATCAATTAAAGCCATAGTCTTTCACATTCTTACTTTTTGAAGTGTTTGCCAAGTTCAGCATTTACACAGGATTTTTTTTGACGATCAAACTATGTTTAGATTAGCATATTTAAGACATACACAGTTTACTCTTCATGTGAATTGTGAAATGCTGATTTTACAATTCATATTTTATTCAGCTTTAAATTCAGACATTGTGTTATTTGCATTCCTTAATTTAAATCATCACCAGTTTGATTTCTGTTGCTCACAGTGATTTTGAATTTTAGGAATAGACTGTGTAATGAAACCTAAGTTTTCAGTCTGTCCTACACAATGTTTATGACATGCTGTTGGGTAGTACTGTAAATCATAAGCATCTATTATAATTTTGGAAAACGTCCAGCTCCCTCAGTTTGTAAAGCTGTGCCCACCTCTTCAGACTGTTTGGGAGTCTGGCAGGAAATGTACTGACTCCACTTTTCTCAATGCTTTGAATGAAAATAATACTTTGAAATATGCTCCACCCTATGGTCTCAACACGAAGCTGGGAATTAAATAGTGGTGGAATAGATCCTACATCTTGACTATCATATTGAGTCCTTTGCTGTGGTACCATTTGGCAGCAGCTGAATATTTTCTGGTATCTTGCCCAATTGTCCATTACCTATGTGTGAGCTTTGACCAAGAGCATTAGCAAGCTGTGTAATAGCATGAAAATTACCATGATCCTCTCTTCACCAACTGTCTGCACCTGGAATCACAGCAGGGGAAGTTGGATAGTGATCAGTTGTCAATTTTCCTTTTACTCAGCCAAGCCAATTATATCACCCTTAATGTATCTCAGCTGAAACAAGCTAACTTAGCGTGGACAGTGGATTAAACAGAAATCCCACTCCACAACTCATTTACTTGCTGAATAGAGTTGTTGAACTTTGGAGAGTCACAGTTTGAGTCTTTTAAAGGGTTTTGGCATGTTAACAACTCCTTCTGACTGTTTCATCATTTTGTGAGATATTTACATTTTAATGGGTCCAGAAAACCCAAAATGGGACTCTGCATTCATTTTCCTCTATTTATACTCACCTTCTCCTCAGAAGGAAAGTATATCAGAAGTTACTGGTTTATCTATATGTGCAAGTCAGAAGGAAATAAAAAATACACAGGGACAGGTGATACAACTGATAAATCTGGGGATAAACTCAACTCAAGAGTTTTGATCCTGACTGCTTTCTGGTGATGTGAACAGGAAGTGTACAAAGCTGTATGTTGGGTGGGGACAGGATAAGGCTTAACTCACAATGCTGCTGGCACATTTGGATAGTTGCCACTGGTTGTAGAACCATACCCCAACATTTTCCATTATCTTCAGGGGGGGAAGTGAGAGAACAAGATTGAAAATGAAAATTCAAAGCAAATATTAATGTAAGTCGTGCACCTATCAGTTATCTGGTACATTTCAAAGTTGAGCACTTTCTTATAAATGTTAATCAACGTGGAAGAAGAAAGAAAGCCTGTGTTTTGTTGCTTTTGATAACGTGGCCTTTCCCATGGGGAAGCTGCAGGGGATATGTGAGCAGCCGCAAGTCTGCAGAAAGTTCTTTCCACTATTAGTTTGTAATAGTATGTCACTTCAGGTCAGTGATGTTGTTTTGTCTTTGAGTCAGAAATTGTGGATTCCACCTCCATTTGAGACTTTCAGCACAAAATCTAAAGTGACACTTAAGTGTCAGAAATGAAGCAGTTCAGATGAGACAGTGAATTGGAGCTTAGTCTACCCGTCCTTTCTCTGACCTTATAATCAAGACGATGATTGGTGAATCCTCAGAAAGTGATTGGGTTAAAACCTTGAACTCGTTACTTGTCGAAAAGGTGAATAATCCTAGAACGTTTTGTAATGATCTTTTCTTGCCTCTTTTCAAAGATTCACCTCTCATCTGCTTCTTCTTCCCAATAAGTAATACTTGATTGAGAACAAGAGGAAATTATTTTCTTGGCTAACACATAACCTATCACTTAAGACAATAAGCAACATAATTAGCACAATGACATTATTAAAAGGTGCATAAAAGGAGAAGTAGGTCAATCAGCCCATCAAGTCTTCTCGACTATTCACTGAGGCCATGACTGATCTGATAATCCTCAACTCCATTTCCTGCCTTTTCCTCATAACCCTTGATCCCTTTATGGATTAAAAATGTGTCTCTCTTAATCTTGAGTATAATTAACAACCCAGCCTCTGCAGCCCTCTGTGATAAAGAATTCTGCAGATTCACCACCTTCTGAGAGAAGAAATTCCCCCTTATCACTGGGTTAACGGGACAATCCCTTATTCTGAGATTATACCTTCAGGTCCTAAACTCCCTCCCAGAAGCAGAAATAATCTCTCCACTTCTACCCTGTCAAATGCCTTAAGAATCCAACACATTTCAATAAGGTTGCCCATCATTCTTCTAAGCACCAATGAGTACAGGCACAACCTACTCAGCCTCTCCCCATAAAACAATCCCTTATACCTGAGACCAAGTTAGCAATCCTTCTCTGGACTACTTCCAATGCCAGTATATCATTTTTTAGATAAAGGGATCAAAGCTCTTGTATTCCAGATGTGGCCTGACTGCCTTGATATAGTTTAACAAATATTTCCCTATTTTATACTGCATTTCCCTGAGAACTAAACAACTTCACCCCACTTGTCTTCTCTATTATTGCTGATTTATAGTCATGGAGTCGACCAGACATCCCAATCTGACCTTGTCCCATTTGCCAGCATTTGGCCCATATTCCTCTAAACCCTTTCTGTTCATATACCCATCCAGATGACTTTTAAATACTGTAATTTTACCAGCCTCCACTATTTCTTCTGGCAGCTCATTCCATACACGTACCACCCTCTGCTTGAAAAAGTTACCACTCATGTCCTTTTTGAATCTTTCCCTGCTCACCTTAAACCTAAGCCCTCTAGTTTTGGACTCCCCAAGTCTAGGAAAAAGACCTTGGTTATTCACTTTATCCAAGTCCCTCATGATTTCATAAACCTCTAAAAGGTCACCCCTCAGCCAATGACGTTCTATGGGAGAAAAGTCCCGGCCTATCCAGTCTCTCCCTATAACACAAACTCTGCAGTCCCAACAACATCCTTAACAATCTTTTCTGCACCCTATTAAGTTTAACAATATCCTTCCTGTAGAAGGGCAGCCAGAATTGCATGCAGTATTCTAAAAGTGGCCTGACCAATGTCCTGAACGGCTGCAACATGACATCCCAATTCCTATACTCAATGTACTGACCAATGAAGGCAAACATGCCAAATACCTTCACCACCCTGTCTACCTTCAACTCCACTTTCAAGGAACTGTGCATCTGCACCATTAGGTCTCTTTGTTCAGCAACAGTCCTCAGAGCCCTACCACTAATTGTATAAGTCCAGTCATTGTTTGCCTTACTAAAATGCAACACCTCACATTTGTCTAAATTAAACTCCATCTGCCTCTCCTCGATCCATTGGCTCATCTGATCAAAGTCCTGTTGTACTCTGAGTTAACCTTCTTCACTGTCCACTACAGCAATTTTGGTGTCATCTACAAGCTTACTAAACATGCCTCCTATATTCACATCCAAATCCTTTACATAAATGACAAAAAGCTGTGAACCCAGCACTGTTCCTTGTGGCACACCACTGATCACAGGCCTCCAGTCTGAAAAGCAACCCTCCACTACCACCCTCAATCTCCTACCTTCAAGTCAATTTTGTATCAAATTGGATAGCTCACCAGACCTCATGTGATCTAACCTTACTGATGAAGAGCTTATGCCTGAAATGCCAATTCTCCTGCTCCTTGGATGCTGCCTGACCTGCTGTGCTTTTCCGGCACCACACTTTTTGACTCTGATCTCCAGCATCTGCAGTCCTCACTTTCTCCTTACTCACCAGTCTACCATGAGGGATCTTATCAAATGCTTTATTGAAATCCATGTAGGGAATGTCTACCACTCTGCCTTCATCATTCTTCTTTGTCATATCTTCAAAAAACTAAATCAAGTTAAGTGAGACACAATTTCCCATGCACAAAGCCATGTTGACTATCCCTAATAAGTCCTTACCTTTCCAAATGCATGTAAATTCAGTTCCTCAGAATCCTTTCCAACAACCTGCCCACCACTGATGTAATGCTCACCAGTCTATAGTTCCCTGGCTTTTCCTTACCCCCTTTCTTAAATAATTACACCACGTTTGCCAACCTCCAGTCTTCCGGCACCTCACCCATGACTGTCAATGATACAAATATCTCAGCAACAGGCCCAGCAATCTCTTCCCTAGCTTCCCACTATGTTCTGGGAAATAACTGATCAGGTCCCAGGGACGTATCTACCTTTATGTGTTCTAAGACTTCCAGCCTCCTCCTCTTCGGTAATATGAATGCTTTTCAAGACATCATTATCTATTTCCACAGTTCCCTAGCTTTCATATCCATCTCCATAGTAAATACTGATGTGAAATATTCGTTTAGTATCTCACACATCTCCTGTGGTTCCACACGTAGACAGCCACATTGATTTTTTAAGGGGCCCTATTATCTCCCTAGTTATCCTTTTGCCCTTAATGTCCTTATAGAATCTTTTTGGATTCTCCTTATTCTATCTGCCAAAGCTATTGCATGCCCCATTTTTTGTCTTCCTGGTTTCCCTCTTAAGTTTCCCTATACTGCCTTTAAACTCTTCTAGGGATTCACTTGATCCCAACTGTCTATACCTGACAGATGCCTCCTTCTTTTTCTTGACCAAGCACCAATTTCTATAGTCATCCAACATTCCCTACACCTCCCAGCCATGCCCTTCCCACTAACAAGAACAAACTGTGGCTGAGCTCTCATTATTTCATTTTTAAAGGACTCCCAGTCACCCCTTTACCTGCGAATGCCTTCCCACAATCAACTTTTGAAAGTTCCTGTCTCATGCCGTCAAAATTGGCCTTACTCCAATTTAGAGCTTTAACTTTTTGATCAGGTCTATCCTTTTCCATAACTATTATAAAACTAATAGAATTATGGATCACTGGCCCCAAAGTGCTTCCCACCTCAGCCACTTGCCTTGCCTTATTTCTGAACAGAAGGACAGGTTTTGCTCCTTCTCTAGTAGATACATTAATATATTGAATGAGAAATCTTTCTTGTACACACTTAACAAATTCCTCCCCATTCCAAGCCCTTAACACTATGGCAGTGCCATTTCCATGGTCGAAAAGTTAAAATCCCCTACAATTACAACCCCATCATTCTTACAGATATCTGAGATCTCCTTATATATTTGCTTCTCTATTTCCCACCAACAATTGGAGGGCCGATAATACAATCCCTATAAGGTGATCATACCTTTCTATTTCTCAGTTCCATCCATATAACTTCAATAGACAATCTTTTACAATTATCTTCCCTAAGTACAGCCATGATGTTACTGATTGACCAAAACCTCCACCACCCCTCCCATTGCCTCCCCCTCTAACCTTCCCATAGCATCTATACCCCAGAACATTAAGGCACCAGTCCTGTCCATCCCTGAGCCATGTTTCTGCAATAACTATGATATCCCAGTCCCATGTTCTCAACCATGTTGTAAGTTCATCTGCCTTACTTTTCAGGCTTCTTGCATTCAAGTAAATGCAGTTTAATTTATCAGTCTTACTTTGTCCTCTGCCAAGCTCTTGTCTGCCGTGACTATTTAACTTGTATGCTAGCTTTTTGTGATTTATGCATGAGAGCTCCCAAATCTCTCTATAGTTTTCTGCAGTCTGTTGCCATTTAAAGAATAATCAGGTCCTCTATTCTTCCTGTTAAAGTGCATAACGATTCATATTCCCACATTTTATTTCATCTGTCAAAATTTAGCCCACTCGCTTTATCTGTTTATGTCACTCTGTAGACTCTTTGAGTGATCCTCACCACTTCTATCCCTACCAGTTTTGAGTTTCCCACAAAACTGCCTATTAGTACATTCAGTCATCCAAGTCATTAATATTGTGGTCCCAGCCCTGATCCCTGTGGCACTCCATGTATAATTAGGTTGCAATCCTGAAAATGCCCCTCCCCCTTATCCTATCTCTCTGTTCTATTAGTTATCTGATCCTCTATCGATGTTCATTATATTATCTCTGATACCATAGGCTTTTATCTTATGAAGTAGACTCACGTATAGTGCCTTATTGAATTTCTTTTGGAAACTCAATTTATTACATCTACTACTTCCCTTTGATCCTTCTTCCTTGTGTCTTCAAAGGTTTCTAATGACACTGCTTGATCATATTATTATCTTTAGTCCTGTTCGTTGGTTCATACCTGTATTTGAGGCATGAAGTAGACTAATCTTGTGCTAAAGTTACTCCATGGTTAGTTTTTTCCTGGAACAGGTCTCCAGACGGTCACTATAGAAGCTATAGTTTGAGGAGCCTCATTCCGCATCAGGTATGGCCGACCATGAGATGCTCCTGAACTTAGTTACAAATGTACCTTCTGTGGCTATCAAGTCCTGGAGTGGGACTGAAACACGGAGTTTCTGGCTCAGAGGCAGACTTCCTTTAAGAATAACATACTACTGAATAAAATTACAATATTGAAAGTTGCTAACCCCTTTAGCTCAGTGAATAACATCTGCTTGTTTGCTGCTAGTACAAAGAGTAGTAGAATCTAAATCTGATTTTCGAGTGTTTCAATACAAATCAGCCTCAACACAAATCAGTCTCAACATTAAACTGGCTTCTATGCTCATTTTGATGTAAGTAAGCAAAGCTAATTCCACCCATTTCAGATATGATGAGCCAAAGTGACCACCTTGCAATGGCTTTTATGGACAAACTAACAGACACTATTTGAATTGACAATCAAAACCGATCATTGGGCTTAGCTTTAGAATCATTGCTGAATAATCGCCAGCAAATTAGTCGAATTCTCTTGACCTATTCAGCAATGTCTCCAGAAAACCCAGACAAAATCCTGAAATTCATACCAACCCTAGGAACAGGAGTAGGCCATTCAGCCCATTGAGATTGCCCCACTGTTCAATGAGATCTGTGGCTTGAATCCACATACTTACCTTTGGCCCACATCCCTTAGTGCCTTTGTTTAATAAAAAAATATCTATATCAGGTTTCAAACTGACAACGGTTCAAGCATCTATTGCTGTTTGGGGAAGAGAGTTCCAATCATCCACCAACCTCTATAGGAAAATGTGATGTTATTCATTTTGAAAGGGAGAACAAAAGAACAGTGTATTATTTAAATGGACAAAAACTGCAGAAAGCTGCAATACAAAGGGACTTGGAATACTTGTGTGTGAAACACAGAAAGCTGGTACACAGGTACAGCAAATATTCAAGGAGGTTAATGCAATGTTTGCCCTTATTTCAAAGGGACTGGAGTGTAAGAGTAAGGAAGTCTTCCTACAACTATACAAGATGCTGATGAGACCAGATCTGGACCTCTGTGAACAGTTTTGGTCTTCATATGCAAAGGAAGATATTATTGCATTGAAGGCAGTTCAGAGAAGATTCACTAGGATGATCTCTGGTGTACAGGGATTGCCTTATGAGCAAAGGCTGGGACTCATCAGAGTTTAGAAAAAGGAGCGGTGATCTCATTTCAACATATGGAATCCTTAAGATGCTTGACAAGGTAAATGCTAAGAGGATATTTCCCCTCATGGGAGAATCTAGGACTAGAGGGCATAGTCTCAGAATAGAGGAGTGCCAATTTAAGGCTAAGCTAAGGAGGAATTTCTTCTTTCAGAGCCTTGTGAGTCTTTGGAACTCCTTGCCACAGACAGCTGAGGAGGCAGAGTCTTTGTGTATATTTAAGGCTGAGATAGATTCTTGATCAATAAGGGAACCAAGGGTTATGGAAAAAAGGCAGGAGAATGGATGTGAAGAATGTTGGATCAGCCAGGTACCCATTGAATGACAGAGCAGGCTCAAAGGGTCAAATAGCCTACTCCTGTTCCTGTCTCTATTGATTTTATGGACTTATGTCTTTGTGTGTAGCAGTGCTTCTAATATCTCCCTGAACAATCTGGCCCTAATTCTCAGACTTTGCTCCCGAATTCTAGAATCCCCAACCAGTGGAAATAGTTGATCACCCTTTAAGGCTAATTAGTATAATTTGTCTTCATAACTTAATTCCTGAAGTTAGGTAGCATTCCTATAAACCTTCCTCCAAGATTAGCATATTCTTCTTATAGTGTAATGCCCAGATCTGCTCACAGCACTCCCGAGTGGGATCTAACCAGTTTTGTATAACTGCAGCTTAACTTCTGCATCCTTATACTCCAGCTCTCTAGATATAAAGGCCAGCACTCCATTTGCTTTCTTGATCATTATCTGCACCTTTTGTGACATTTTAAAAATCTATGCACCTGAATCTCCAGGTTTCTTTGGACATTCACTGTATTTTATGATCTAGAAAGTACCCCAATCTAGCCTTAATTTGGTCCAAAATGGATAACCTCACATTGCTTACATTGAAGTCCATCTGTCACTGTTTTGTCTATTCAGCTAATCTATTAATATCCCTTTTAATTTTATGCTATCTACACTGCTTACGGGGCTGCGTAAGTATATGTCATCAGTAAATTTGGATATACAATTTTCTGTGCCATTATCCAAGTGGTTAGTAGATAATATGAATAATTGAGGCCCTGACACAGCTCTGTTTGGTACACCACTGGTCACATCCTGCCAATCCATTATCTGTACTTTCTGAATTGAATTGAATCAAATTTATTTATTGTCACGTACCGAGACACAGTGAAAAACTTTGTCTTGCGGGCAACACAGGCAGATCACATTGTTAAGTAGTATAGATAAGTAAATAATAGGTAAGCAGTGGTAAAAACAAAAACATGGGTACAGGCGAATGTTAAGAGTTTGTGAGTCCATTCAGTATTCTAACAACAGTAGGGTAGAAACTGTTTCGAAACTGGCTGCTGCGTGTGTTCAGGTTTCTGATGGTAGAGGTTGTAGAGGTTCTGTCGCCTGCCAGTCAATCAATTTCCCAAATTCATTTAACTGTCTTTCAGAAAATTATTTGCTGAACGTAATACCTATACCAAAATGAAACAGTCCTGCAGAATACCTTCTTTAACTTCTAAAGACTGACTTATCACAGTTTATAATAACAGAGGGTAACATGAAGAACATACTTGTATTGTCTTAGAATATATTGGTTTCTCAATAAGAAAAGATAAAAGTCCCTTTGTACAAGATGAAAAAATTTCAGATCTTACCTCATGAAGTTCACGGCGCCTGTCAAAAATGGCTACAAACCAGCCCAGTAAAACCGGGAAGCACTTAACAAAGAAATAGTGATAAGCCGATACTTCCAAAACATGAAACATTCACTGAATTCACAAATTCTTACCAAAGCTGAGACAACCATTGAACGTCTTTGATTATCTTCAACCGTCTTTTTGGCTGCAAGAGCAAATATTGGAGGAAGAAATTAATGACATATCCTTGAGGGCAAGATATTTGATATCCAATTAATTTGTTGTTTTGTCCTATACTGAGAAAAACCCTCAGCACAGAAACCTGAGTTGAAAATTCACACCAGGACCATGAATGTGAATCCTGATTTCAATTTATAAAGATCTTATTGCCCAGTTTCTCTTTTTCAATTCTACTTATGCTTTATATGGGATCCATATGCCCAATTCTCTGCTTTAAAAAAGCACTCCATTCCTTCACAAATGTTGAACAGTACATGTCACAGTCTCATTAGTTATATAACACATATTTTTACTACTATTACATTTGAACACTTTAATTTGAAGTTGCAAATCAGTCAATGTATCATTTAAGGTAAGAATCAACAGGACTATTATTAGGATTAAACACGACTTATATTGGTACAGGAGGTCCTCAGGATAGAGTCCTTGGCCCAACAATATTCAGTATTACATCAACTTCCCTATGACATAAGGTCAGAAGTGAGGATACTTCCTGATGCTTGCGCAGTGTTCAATCTGCAACTCCTCTGATACTGAAGCTGTCCATGATTACATGCAGCAACAGATGGGCTGGTCTCAGGTATGGTCTCAGAGGTACAAGTAACATTCGCATCACACAAGGCAGGCAATGACCATTTCCAACAAAAGAGATTCAACCGCTGCTTATTTGCATTTCAGTCACTGCATTCCGTCACCATCAATAATGTGTCAGGTTACCAAATACTCAAATGGACCAGACACATAAATACAGTGTCTACAAGAACAGGTAAGAGGCTAGCAATTCTGCAGTGAATAACCCCTCCTCTTGATTTCCCAAAGTTTCTCTCATCATCTACAAGGTGTACGTTAGAATAGATACTTCCCATTTGCCTAGATTAGTGCAGCTCCAACGAAACTCATACAGGATAAAGTAGCCCACATGATCTGCATTACATCCACCATGTTAAACTCTCAGTCTTTCTGCCACTGGCACACAGTGGCAGCTTTAACAACTGTTTGCAAGATCCACTGCAGTAATTCACTGAGGCTTCTTAGACAGCACCCTCCAAACATATGACCTCTACTCTAAAGGTCACTGATGGAAGGGAATAAATGTAAACCCCTCGGCTCCCTGTCTTATCCCCACCTAAAAACAACCCCGCGCTCTAGTCACACATTTTCCTGATTTGAAACGACATCACCATTTATTATTCACCGTCGCTGGGTCAAAGTCCTGAACCTCCTACCCTAATAGCACAGTAGGTGTAACTTCACTGCACAAACTGTAAAGGTTCAAGAAGATGGTTCACCATGATCTTCTTAAGGGCAATTAAGAATGGGAAATATATGCTGGCCTTGCCAGTGTCACCCACATTAATTTTTTTTTTTTATTGGCCCTAATGCAGCCTCACCCCTCTATTGTATTTTCTATCTTAATGCAAACATAGGATTACATGAATATATACCACACATCCTGTCTGGTGATACCACAAGGAATGCCACAAAACCCCTTTTTGTCTAACTTAAAATTGCACACTTTAGTAATCAGGACACTCTAACTTGCACCAAATAATTGATGTATGTTTCAATATACCTTTAATCAAAGTGATACATTTATAATTCCTTGAAGCACAATGATGATTTGCTGATAGACCCAGGTTTTGTTATTGTGATGTCGATTTGAGATCGCTGATGTTCTGACAATTGACTGTTCACGTATTTTGCTTGAATTGTGTCTCAAGCTGTCTTCTATTTGTGGTAAAGTTACTTGGTGAGTCCTGTTCTGGTGCTTCACTAATTTGGCATTGGTTTCTTTGCAATGTCATGTTTGAACTTGAGATTATTATGGTCTGGTTAGGGGTCAGTGATTTTGACTGTACAGGGACAGATCCCAGACTGTGAAACCCCAAAGCAGACTGCTGACCGTGACAAAGCCCTGGACTATGTGGGGACTATGCCCCTGATTGACAGTACCAGAACCCCATGACTGACAGCAGGCTGGACTGAGGACTGTCCTTACTAATTTCTGACATGTTCACTTGGCTGACTGAACATGCATGCCCATTCCTGGTGAAAGGCTCCTGCCCGAAACATCGATTTTTTTGTTCCTTGGATGCTGCCTGACCTGCTGTGCTTTTCCAGCATCACTCTAAACCTGAACATGCAGTGTGTTTGCCATGCAGGCAGCTTGCATATGTTGTAAGTGTTACACTGTTACATCAGTGTGCATTTTACCAAAATGTCCCCCTGACTATCTAGTACTGACCAGCTTGACAAGCAGCCTGACTGTGTGTCTGCACTCAATAGCCCCTTAAAACAGCAGTAATGGAAGCCTTTATTTCTGGCTGAAGTACCAATTTGCTAACAGGTATGGCACAGCACGACTTGGCATGCAGGTAGGTGAAAATTGAGTGAGTGTTAAGTGAGCAGCCTGGTCCAATCCTTGAGCAGGGTCCTGACCTTGTGCACAAAGTATCCTGCTGCAGCCTTCTTAATGGTAGTTCCTTATGTTTCCTACAATGTAAGTCTGTGCCTGATGAGCAAGCTGCTGGTGTAATGGGGGGTGTCAGGATGGTTGTGGTGGGTTGGCAGATGCTGGATACCAATGTCCATAGAAAAAGGGTGCTTTAGGCTGGTACCCATGGATCCTACTCTAAGGTATTGCCAGTGTCTTAACATGTCATAGTCAAAGCAAACAGTGAGACTGAGGTGAGAGATTTTTCACGCAGAGTGATTCACTGCCACAGAGAGCAATCAAGATGAAAACACTGTATGATTTCAGGAAGAAGAGGCTATATAGCACTTGGGACTAAAGGAATCAAAGGGAATGGGGAAAGCAGGAACAAACTGTTGAGTTGGATGATCAGCCTTGGTCATAATGAACAGCAGAGCAAGCTCAAAAGGCTGAATGGCCCTCGGCACACTTGTTCATTCACACATCTCAATGTAGCCCATCTCGCTCAGACCCCTATAGGATTGCACCCAATGTATCTGCGATGTCTGCAGTGTAATTGAATTATCATGGGACATTTCAAGAAAAAGTAAATTTGAGGATTTTGTTTAAGGTATTGGGAGTCACAGGTTATCCAAAAGATGTGTTTCAGAATCCATAAATAATCCATAAAGAAGCAAAATTTTACATTTAACATTTAAACTAAATAAGCAAAAAAAACCTAGGACTCATAGTAGAGGAGAATGGTTTACTTGTCCCACTTTGAACAAATGCTGATCTGCATGGCTGCCATTGGCAGTCTCCTCAGAACACTTTAGCAGTCCTGGATTGGGTGAAATTGATCTCCTTGGCTGAAAGTAACAGTTTATTCTGTTTTCTTCAGTCTTCTTGAGCTGGCGAAGTGTTATCCTGATGCCAACATGGATCACTTTGAAAAGCTGTCATCTGTCCGAAGCTATCTTGAGCAAAACAATATATTCAATTGGAACCAGCTCTTCTCCATCTTGAGAACACTCTTCTGTCTGAAGTTTTCTTTTGTCAAGAATAAAAGTAGTATCTATTTTGAGTGTAAATTTGGAGAAAAAAAAGGCATTCACAAACACGTGGTTTAATTCCTCAAGCATGGGATATCTATGTGAGTATTGTTGAAGTCCAGATTTTGATACTTTGTGTCTAAACAAACTCATATTTAGTTATTTATGTCAAAAAGAATGAAATCTGTGATGGAGATACATCTATCATTCCAGTATTTGACATAATGGGCTGTGCCACCTCTCTCCATCTAATCACAGAATCCATCGAGTGCGGAAACAGGTCGTTC
Source organism: Chiloscyllium plagiosum (assembly GCF_037043375.1). NCBI lineage: Eukaryota > Metazoa > Chordata > Chondrichthyes > Orectolobiformes > Hemiscylliidae > Chiloscyllium > Chiloscyllium plagiosum. The sequence continues at coordinate 77,455,888 of NW_028270144.1, forward strand.
GGCCCAACAAGTCCACACTGATCATCCAAAAAGTAACCCACCCAGACGCCTTCTCCTACATTTAACCCCTGACTAATACACCCAGCCTACACATCCCTGAACACTTTGGACAATTTAGCATGGCTAATTTACCTAACCTGCACATCCTTGGATTTTGGAATAAAACCGGAGTGCCCAGAGAAAACCCATGTAATCACAGGGAGGATGTGCAAAGTCCACACAGCCAGTCACCCAAGGCTGGAATCAAACCTGGTTCCCTGGCACTGTGAGGCAGCAGTGCTAACCACTGAGACACTGTACCACCCATTCTGCAGTCAACCTCCGCTGGACCCAGACACTACACATGCAGAATATTGATAGAAGGAATAGTTTCTGACAGTAGTTCTGATTCTGCATCACTTTTGAACTTGCTATCCTATAAAATGATAAATTTAATTCATCTATAGAGGTGATACAATTGTCCTTGTTGTCTGTTGTCTTTGCGATTCTATAAATGGTAGCTAAAGTCAATTCTCTATATACTTGCAATCATTGGACCTGTGGTGCCTACAATATAGAATATCTGGAATGACCATAGTGAGTTATTGTAGCGACAACATCTAATTATGTTGCATCCCAGAGATGGAATACCTGAACCACTGCAGGCTGTAAACTTGGCAGCAGTTAATTGAGCCATCATCATAGTTACATGCTTTTCAGTTTAAGACGTGGAAGAATGTTAGCTCTTACACTTCCATCAATTACTTTCCATAGTGTATGTTTCCCAGGCTTCTGTGGTCATACAATTTGAATTGTGGCAAATGCTTTGTGTAGCAGTATCAATACTTTCTGTGATGTTTATTCTATGGTGTGCAATGCCTGCTCATTGTTTGTCTAAGTTTGCTAGAATATTGCACTGTCTTTCATCTCACTGTGTCTTGTCAGGTATCAAGCCATCTTTTCTGATTTTGGCTTCCTACATGGTATTTCCAATGTTCACTGGTGCCAAATGCCTTGCATATTTTTTGGAAACTGCTTTCTCGGTACTGTACCTCCAACAGTGCAGCTCTCCCTCAGTACAGCAATAAAATTTGTTGAGCATTTGGACTCTTAGTACATTCCCGTTGTTGTTTTATCGCACCCACACTGTTAGAAGAATGTGTGATGCTCCTGACTACGCAAATCTCATTCGTACTGGATGCCTACACTGTTGCAGAATCACTCACAAATAGAGTTGCCCATATGTAGCTCGGGTGCTTGTTGTTGTGGTTCTGTTCGCCAAGCTGGGAATTTATGTTGCACACGTTTTGTCCCCTGTCTAGATGACATCCTCAGTGCTTGGGAGCCTCCTGTGAAGCCCGTAGGTGTTCAAAGTTTGTGAGAGGATTTGTAGCTCGGGTGCTCGTTGTTGTGGTTCTGTTCGCCGAGCTGGGAATTTGTGTTGCAGACGTTTCGTCCCCTGTCTAGGTGACATTCTCAGTGCTTGGAAGCCTCACAGGAGACTCCCAAGCACTGAGGATGTCACCTAGACAGGGGATGAAACGTCTGCAACACAAATTCCCAGCTCGGCGAACAGAACCACAACAACAGAGTTGCCCATAGCTGTCAGTACTGCAGTTATACCTGTTTGGTTGTTAGACTGCCTCACATTGGAATTCTGTTGCTTATGAACAAGTTTAGTGTTGTAGGTTCTGCAAAACTCTCCAATTCAATGCCACCAGTTGCTACAATGTTGTGTTTTCTGCCTTACATAAACAGAGGAATCAAAAAACAGAATATTGGCAGCTGAATTAGTTGGTTTGCTTATTGGAGGAATGAAACTAAATGCAGTTATATCTGGAAGGTTAGTTAACAGTTCTGGCTTCTATGACTCATCCTATATTGTGCCTGATACATAAGTATATACATCACATCCTGTCCAATGAAGCACATTAATTTTAAATATGTCTTTTAAAGGTATACCACAATACCTACCTCCATGCCTTACTATGGTAAACTAGCAGTCCCAATGTCTGTCTTTAAAATTTAAAGAAATTCACTGAGCAAATTTAAAATCTAAGAGAAAGTATATACTGAAACAGCCTTATATAGAGTGATCTCGGAACTGCACACAAAATGTTTGAAATCCAGTCAATTCACAATGTTGCCAATCCATCCAATGCACAGGGACCAATTCCTCAAATTGCTTGATCCCTCAGTGGTTCCCTTTAGTGACCAGTCTAACCTCACACCCAAACCCCAGCTCCTTATTTGCTGCTTTTGAAAATCTTTGCTCCAGACGAGATATCTAATTTTGAAGTTGGATTTGATCGAATTCAAATCCAGACATCAGCAATAACATCTGTATTTTCTGCCAAGTAATCACAGAGAGAGAGAGTGAAATCTCAGTGTCAAGGTCACTTTGATTGCTGTATTCGCTAATTTATATCATAGAAGAATACAAAATAAAGCATATTAAAATGTGGAGTTAAAAGACAACACTAAGAAATACCCACATGAGCTATCAAACATCAAATGATAAAAGCACAGAGAAGTGGAATGAAAGCTATTCCCATGGTTAAAGCAAATCACACAGCAGAGTATAAATGATGCATTAATTCCCATGAATCACCACAAGCCTTCCGAAAATTTGGGCAAATAATCAGAAACACACGAGAAAATGTAATTTAATTCCTTTGGAAGTACATATGGAGAGCATTATGCAGCGACTCCTCAAACGTTTGTTCACCTTAAAAATCCAAGAAATTCCTTGGATTTCTTCTCTAAGTACAAATCCTTATAAACTACCAGAATACATTTTTAAAATATATGTTTAGAGAAATATTTACAGAATCATGTGTTTGCAGGAACTTAATTATGTTTTTCCACATCCTGTAATTTAATATGGCATTGACTTGATTTTTTTTCCCACTTCCAAACAACATGCTGTGGAAATATTCCTGATACTAATTATTCAATTGCATGTAGTAAAATGACTTTATGCTATAAAGAGAATCAGATTTACAATTGTTTAAGGGTTGCTTCTGGCATCATATGTTATTTAATGGCAGTTCTGACCTCCTGCACCTCTAGTGTTGTGAATGTTGCCACTGGGACAATAGCATTTTAATGTTCATTCTTGAAGCTATCTTAACAACTTTGTGTGACGTTGGTTGCACTTTATTACTTTTTTTGTCATGGCACTACAAATTTGAACAATGACCTACTGAAGAGCCACCTTAACTGTTGTTTATTGCTTACAATGAGATGGTTTGTACATCAAATTTTCACCCATCATTATTAATAGCTAAGTATATTCATCAATAAAGTTTGGTCAGTTTTTCTAATATTTGAAGACCATACCGTTCAGTATAAATTTTCTCAGTATAGGTAAAACATCTTAAAGAAACAACCAGTCTGTGGGTCATGTCTCAAGGAATTACCTTGACCAATCAAAGTCAATCTGCTTGGTTTAGAATTTTTAAACAAAGCTTGGGATTTAACTGTCAGTCATCAGTAACTGATGCATTCTCAGTAGCAATGCCTGTACAAGTCACCAACCATTCACCAATCCATCAGCACCCTCCTTTCACATCGTATAAATGTTATTTCCCTTTTTCTTTGCTAAATTATTGAGAATTACTTGAATGAGTGCAAGATGAAAGCTTCAAGAAAATGTGTCCGTTTCTCCCAGGACTCAAGTTCTATACTACCAAATGACTATTACTTCTTATTTATGTGAGGAATTGAGATCTTGCCTCAAGTAGCTAATTCTGTGCTACACCTATGTTCAGTATCGTAGAGCTGACTATACTGAGTAATTTTGAAAAGCTGTTTAATATTTTTTCTTTCTCTTGTTAAACAGTCTCTCCTTTTCTCTTTTTAAAAAAATTTCTCCTCATTCCCATACCACCATTCTGCAGAATTGCCCATTCTCATTGACAAATTTGTTCACCCACTCGTCAGCCCTGTTGGACTGGGTGCTGAAAATCAAATCTTTTAGTCAATGTGAAACATTACTATCAGAAGATTACAGCTAATACTCCCACCTTCTGGCTCAAAAATGACTGTACAGACAGTGGCAGTAACTCTCAGGCCATTAAGTTAGATATGATATTTGCTGCATCTTTATCATGTCCTCATTTTGTATCACATCAAAATAATTTCATCAACATTCCTATCCTTTCAACTTTAATGGTATTCAATACTTATCATATTACACAAATAGACCTTGTGGCATTCTCATTGTGAGGAGAAAGTGAGGGCTGCAGATGCTGGAGATCAGAGCTGAAAATGTGTTGCTGGAAAAGCGCAGCAGGTCAGGCAGCATCCAAGGAGCAGGAGAATCGACGTTTCAGGCAAGAGCCCTTCTTCAGGAGCCATTCCTGAAGAAGGGCTCATGCCCGAAACGTCGATTCTCCTGCTCCTTGGATGCTGCATGACCTGCTGCGCTTTTCCAGCAACACATTTTCAGCTGCATTCTCATTGTGAGTCAGGACCAAGCTATGAAGTGAGTTGTCATAAACGAAGAGGTATAATATTCTGTCAGAAAGCTAGCTAGTAATATAAAAATAGATATTAAGAGTGTTTACAGATATTTAAAAAGAATAAGTGTAAGTATAATCCATGTTGATTATCAGAAAGTGAGTCTGGGGAATTAATAATAGAAAATAAGGAAATGGGAAATGAAATGAGCAGATATGTTATATCTTTCTTTACTTCCCAGAAATAATTATGAATCGAGAACTGAGGACAGGAGGAGCTTAAAATAAATATATTCATATGGGAAAGAATACTGATAAAATTAATGAAAGTAAAAGCTGACAAATACCCAGGCTCAGCTGGTCTTCACCCTAAGATCTTAAAAGAAGTGGCTGCTGAAATGCATTGGCTTTAATTGTCGAAAATTCCCAAGATTCTGGTGAGGTCGATCAGACCAGAAAATAGTGAATATGACTCCTCTATTCAAGAACAGGGAAAGACGGAAGGTAGAAAATGACATGTCAGTTAGCTTAACATTTTCATTTGAAAAACGATAGAACTTTTTATAATGCAAGATCTTGCTAGGCATTTGGAAAAAGCTAAATGCAATTGAGCAGAGCCCCTCTGGTTTTGTGGAAGGGAAATCATGTTTGACCAACTTATTAGAATTTTTTAATGGTGTAACACAGTGTCACAGCAAAGGTTCCTGTGCAAAATGAGATCTTATGATGCTGAGATGACAGATTGGTGTGGCCAGACAATTTGTTAGTGAATAGGAAACAGAAAGCAGGCATAAATGGATAATTTTCAGGTTGACAAGATGTGATGAATGGAGTACCATAGGGATTAATGCTGGGACCTCAGTAATTTACAATTTAGTTAATGACTTGGATGCAGGTCAGTCATCACAGTTAGTTTAATGGCTGCTTTTTGAAGCACTGATCCCAACGACATGGGTTCAATTCCCATACTGGCTAAGGTAACTATGAAGGTTACACCTTCTCCTGAGGCAAAGTGGCCCTTGGGTGTATCAATTGTATCAGTTGTATCTCTCTAACGAGAGAGCAGTCCTATGGTCCTCAGGGATTATGGCAACTTTATATTACTGCATTGGCTGAAGTAACCAAATATGTGATTGCAAAGTTTGCTGATAACACAAAGATTATAAGCAATGAAGAGGATATAAGAAATCTGCAAAGGGACAAAAATACAGTAAGGGCATTGACAAAAACTTGACAGATGGAGAAATAATAGGAAGTACAACTTCTTTCCATTAACAGGAAGAAAAGAAAAACAGCAAACTATTTAAATGGAGAGAAATTGCATAACTCTAGAGAGGGTTCAGGTGTCCTGAAACAAGAATTACATCAACTTTGCTTGCAGGTATGGCAAGTGGAAGGAAAATGAAATGTCGTTCATTGAAACGGAAATAGAAACTTAAAAAAGGAATGTTTTGCTATAATTGTGCAATGGTTTGATGAGATTACATCTGAAGTATGATTTGCAGCTGCAGTCTCCTTATTTAAGAAAGGATGTAAATGAATTGAAAGCAGTTCATAGAAAGTCCACTCAGCTCTTATGAAGAAATGTTGGTCCAGTTTGGCCTGTATCCACCTGAGTTCAAAAGAATAAAAAGTGATCTTAGTGAGACAGAAGAAGCAGAATTGATAAAGGAGAACCAGTAGATGTAGTATATTTGGACTTCTAAAAGGCGGTTGATAAAGTGCCACATAAAAGTGTATTGCACAAGGTAGGAGCTCATGGTCTTAGAAGTAGTATATTGTGTGGATTGATGATTGGTTCATACGCAAAGAAGACAAAGTTGGGATTAATGGGGGTCTTTTTCAGGTTTGAAAGATGTAACCAGTCCTGGAGTCTCAATAATTTACTTTTTATATTAATAACTTGGAAGAAGCAGAGTGTAATCTATCCAAAAGTGCTGATGATTCAAAAATAGGTGGGAGGGCATGTTGTGATGAGGACATAAGAAGTCTGCAAAAAGTTATAGATAGGGTTGAGTTGGACACAATTTGTCAGATGGAATTTAATGTAGGAAAGTGAGCTGGTGCACTCTGGTCAGAAGAATCAAAAGGCACAACATGTTAACGTATAAACAAGGCCACTTTACTCTTTCAGCCTGTTCTGCCATTCAATAAGAACATACGTGACCTGATTTTAACCTCAACTGTACATTCTTATCCTTGATAATCTTTCATCCCCTTTGGTAATCAAGAAACTAGCTACTTCTGCATTAAATAGATTTACAGATTCTGCATCCACTGCCGTTTGAAGAAAGGAATTCCAAAGACTAACAACCCTCTGAGAGGAAAAATGTTTTACCATCTGTGCTTTGAGTGAGCGCCCCCTCATTTTTAAACTATGACCCCTAGTTCTAGATTCTCCAACAGAGGAAACATGCTTTCAACATTCACCTGATCAAGTCCCCTCAAGGTCTTACATGCTTTAATTAATCCACCTTTGTCTCTTCTAAACTTTAGATGGTACAGTGCTGGCCTGTCCAGCCTTTCCTCATAAGGCAATCTGCTAATTCCAGGTATGAGTCTAGTAGACCTTTTCTAGATTGTTTCTAGAGCATTAACATCCATCTTTTCAACACAATAACCAGTACTGTACACACTACTCCAGATGCATCTTTTATTTAAATGGAGAGTGTCTCCAAAACGAAATGCAGTATGGAGGGATCTGGATGTCCTTGTACATGAAAGACAATGAGATATGCAGTAGCACCAGTTAATAAGAAGGCAATGGAATTTTGGCCTTTATTGCTTGGGTATTGTAATTTTAAAATGGTAAAGTTTGTTACAACTACTTGTATTAGTGAGGCTCCTCCTGGAGGTTCATGTACAGTTTTGGTGCCCATGCATAAAGAAAAGAAATACTGGCAGTGGAGGAAATTGAAAAGAGATCTACTAGATTGATTCCTGGGATGAATGTAATGACTCATCAAGACCAGCTAAAGAGGTTTGGCTGTTTTTCATTAAAGCTGAAAATGTTGCTGGAAAAGCGCAGCAGGTCAGGCAGCATCCAGGGAACAGGAGAATCGATGTTTCGGGCATAAGCCCTTCTTCAGGAAGGGCTTCATTAAAGTTGAGAAAGATGAGGGATGGTCTTAATGAAACATGCAAGATTCTGAGAGAGCTTGATCGGGTAGACACAGTCAGTTCTGCTATAATGCGATCTTTTCCATTCTTGAGCAACCCCATGTTATAAGAAAATTGCATAATAGCAGCACTGTTTGATTAAATTGAGCCAGAACTGCATTATAACCAATACACACTTTAAAACTTCACACTTTAGAAACCGTGTTCCTAACTCGTTAATGATGTTATAGAAAGTTTGCATTAACGAAATGTACATTATAGCAGAACAGTCTGTACTGAGAAGATATCTCCACTAATGGGGGAATGTCAAACCAGGAGACATAGCTACAGAATAAGGCAGTGCTCATTTGAAACAGATGCAATGAATTTCTTCTCTTAGGGGATAGTGAATGTCTAGAATTCTCCACTCCACAGAGTTCTGGATGCTAAAACACTGAAATGATTTAAAGAAGAAGTTAATGCATTTTGAAGGGGAGTTGAGGCTTGAAGAAGATCAACTATGTTCTTATTGAATGGCAGGCAGGCTTGAGGGGCCAAATGGCATGCTCATGGTGCTATTTATGTTCTTCTCCATGTTAGGTCCGAGAGGACATGACAAGATCAATGCTAAAAGGATATTTTCCATCATGTTTCTCTCAGTAGTTTCATGAATATTTGGAAATCTCTTCTTCAGAGAGCAAAGGAGGCAGAGATAGATTGATTCTTGGCTAACAAGGGATTTAAAGGTTATCAAAGGAATGTGGAGTCGAGGCCCCAGTTGGATCAGCCGTGATCTCACTGAACAGCAGAGCAGACTCAAGGGGTCAAGACGCCTAATCTGCCTGTCATATGTCCTTATATATATTTTTAGCGAATTGTACTGCTCGCCTTACCAACATGACAGAGCTTTTGATATTTGAAGTTATGTCCAGAAAATTCAAATTTTCATTGGTGTAATTATTAATTAGTGATGGTCTGTGTGTGTGATGGCACCATGCAGGTCATTCATGGAAATATCCTCTTTCTCCTGTAGGGAGTATCTGATATCAGTTTTGTGGTTTCCCGTGTTGAAAGCAGTAACTCAGCAAGTGTAGGATCATCATGTAATCCTACATCTTGCCACTTTGTAGTGTCACCTTGCACATCTCCATCTCATTATATCCAGAGCAAAATATTAAAACATTCTTTTGGAAGTAGTCAGCTCTTTAATGCTTGAAATTAAATATGGTTATAGAATAAAGGTTTTATTTCCAAGACTGTACAGTGGAGGCTATGACAATGATAATGTCATGTAAACATGATGATATAGATACCATGGAAGTAGGAGCAACAGCTCAGACGTTGTATTTAAGTAGAATGTACATAGTTAATAGTGAGTGAATGAAGTATCACTTTAAAATGTTCTCAGTCTCCAGCTGGATCTGTACCCTTGAGTAGTACACCTCAAACGTCCTCTAGGACACCACACAACATCAATAGAGAGATTACCAATTCAAAAGGATCCATAAATACAACTGAAATGTAAATTAGATATCCTGTCTGCTGTACTGTTCACTGCCTGAGGAGATTTTGTCACCCTTTCAAGTATAAATCAATGGACAGTTTGTTGTTGTAAGAAGAAACTTTGTGAATACTGTGGTATAGCGTTTAAGTGCTGGTGAAACCTTTCAGTTTATTTTCTTTAACATTAAGAAGAGATTCCTTAAGACCTATTTCTTTGATCAATCTTTTGATCATTGGTCCTAACCTCTTTTTATGCAGCTTGGTATCAAATATTGTTTGATGATGACTTCTGTGAAGCTACTTGCACTGCCATATGAGTGCTAGTTGTTGTTGAAATTCAGAGAAACCCCCGAATTGCATTGAGGTATTCTTCCTTAGAATTAATATGTAATCTTTCCCACATAAGGTCTATGGCATTATATTTTATTGATCATGTAGAAATATGTTATGCAAATGAGATGAGAGTACTACCATTGGTTTCTGAAGGTTGATATCATTTGGAGGTGTGTCTTTTCAGTGATCTCATAGAGTCATAGAGATGTACAGCATGGAAACAGACCTTTCGGTCCAACACATCCATGCCGACCAGATATCCCAACCCAATCTAGTCCCACCCGCCAGTACCTAGCCGTCCCTCCAAACCCTTCCTATTCATATACCCATCTAGATGCCTTTTAAATGTTGCAAATGTACCAGCCTCCACCACTTCCTCTGGCAGCTCATTCCATACCACCCTCTGAGTGAAAAAGTTGCCTCTTATGTCTCTTTTATATCTTTCCCCTCTCACCCTAAACCTATGTCTTCTAGTTTTGGACTCTCCCACCGCAGGTAAAAGACTTTGCCTATTTATCCTATCCATGCCCCTCATGACTTTATAAACCTCTATAAGGTCATCCCTCAGCCTCCGATGCTCCAGGGAAAACAGCCCCAGCCTATTCAACTTCTCCCTATAGCTCAAATCGTCCAACCGTGGCAACATCCTCGTAAATCTTTTCTGAACCCTTTCAAGTTTCACAATATCTTTCCAATAGGAAGGAGACCAAAATTGCATGCAATAGTGGTCTAACCATGTTTCCAGTTTTTTAGCTATTCCTGTTGTTTATAGTGAGTAACGACATTGTCTCTCACCAAAGCCATATATGTCAATTTAACATCCAGAGAAAAAGAAATGGTTAGGTGAATTCAGGAATTTGTTTGTGACAGTCCACTCTTTTCCTTTCAGTGGCAGAAATTGGCATATTTCCCAGCAATAGATTTTCCTTTGTGGAATGATAATGCAGAATTTGGATGTTATGAATGTTGATCCATCATGCAGGGATTTAGATATAAAGTAGCTGTTTCTACTAATATTATTGTGAAAAACTCGCCAAAATAAGTGGTACCTTTCTATTAAACTATCATTCTTCAATGACAAATGAAAATAAATTTTGAGGCTGAGTTTATTTGATATATTCAGTTGAAGAATCATGGCTAATTATTAAAGATTCAACCGAGGAGGTCGCAGTGAAACGAACTTTCTGTGTTTTTTTTTCTTAAAGTGTATACTCCAGCTCAGTTAGTGCTATAAACTATAGGCTTTTAAACTGGGCTTGCTGGGTCCCACTGGGTATGGAAGGCAATCTCAGGAAATCAAAATTGTCAGATTTTTGTCATAGAATCATAGAGATGTGCAGCATTGGAACAGACCCTTCGGTCCAACCCGTCCATGCCAACCAGATATCCCAACCCAATCTAGTCCCACCTGCCAGCACCCGGCCCATATCCCTCCAAGCTCTGCCTATTTATATACCTATCCAAATGCCTTTTAAATGTTGCAATTGTACCAGCCACCACCACTTCCTCTGGCAGCTCATTCCACACATGTACCACCCTCTGCGTGTACAAGTTGCCCCTGAGGTCCCTTTTATATCTTTCCCCTCTCAAACTAAACCTATGCCCTCTAGTTCTGGATTCCCTAATCCCAGGGAAAAGACTTTGTCTATTTATCCTATCCATGCCCCTCATAATTTTGTAAACCTCTATAAGGACACCTCTCAGCCTCCGATGCTCCAGGGAAAACAGTCTTAGCCTATTCAGTCTCCCCCTATAGTTCAAATCCTCCAACTCTGGCAACATCCTTCTAAATCTTTTCTGAACCCTTTCAAGTTTCACAACATCTTTCCGATAGGCAGGAGACCAGAATTGCACGCAATATTCCAACAGTGGCCTAACCAATGTCCTGTACAGCCGCAACATGACATCCCAACTCCTGTACTCAATACTCTGACCAATAAAAGAAAGCATACCAAATACCTTCTCCACTATTCTATCTACCTGCGACTCCACTTTCAAGGAGCTATGAATGTGGGCGGTACAGTGGCACAGTGGATGGCACTGCTGCCTCACAGCGCTAGAGACCTGGGTTCAATTCCTGCCTCGGGCAACTGTCTGTGTGGAATTTGCACATTCTCCCTGTGTCTGCGTGGGTTTCCTCCGGGTACTCCAGTTTCCTCCCACAGTCCAAAGATGTGCAGGTTATGTGAACTGGCCATGCTAAATTGCCCGTAGTGTCAGGTGAAGGGGTAAATGTAGGGGAATGGGTCTGGGTGGGTTGCTCTTCGGAGGGTCAGTGTGGACTTGTTGGGCTGAAGGGCCTATTTCCACACTGACAATAGACAATAGGTGCAGGAGTAGGCCATTCTGCCCTTCGAGCCTGCACCACCATTCATTATGATCATGGCTGATCATCCTCAATCAATGTTCTGTTCCTACCTTATCTCCATAACTCTTGATTCCACTATCCTTGAGACTCTATCCAACTCTTTCTTAAACGAATCCAGAGACTGGGTCTCCACTGCCTTCTGGGGCAGAGCATTCCACACACCCACCACTCTCTGGGTGAAGAAGTTTCTCCTCATCTCTGTCCTAAATGGCCTACCCCTTATTTTTAAGCTGTGTCCTCTGCTTCGGAACTCACCCATCAGCGGAAACATGTTTCCTGCCCCCAGAGTGTCCAATCCTTTAATAATCTTATACGTCTCAATCAGATCCCCTCTCAGTCTTCTAAACTCAAGGGTATACAAGTCCAGTCGCTCCAATCTTTCAACATAAGATAGTCCCCCCAATCCAGGAATTGACCTCGTGAACCTACACTGCACTCCCTCAATAGCCAGAATGTCTTTCCTCAAATTTGGAAACCAGAACTGCACACAATATTCCAGGTGTGGTCTCACCAGGGCCCTGTACAGCTGCAGAAGAACCTCTTTGCTTCTATACTCAATCCCTCTTGTTATGAAGGCCAGCATGCTATTAGCTTTCTTCACTACCTGCTGTACCTGCATGCTTGCCTTCATTAACTGGTGTACAAGAACACCCAGATCTCTTTGTACTGCCCCTTTACCTGACTTGACTCCATTTAGGTAGTAATCTGCCTTCCTGTTCTTGCCACCAAAGTGGATAACCATACATTTATCCACATTAAACTGCATCTGCCATGCATCTGTCCACTCACCAAACCTGTCCAGGTCACCCTGTAATCTCCTAACATTCTCCTCACATTTCACCCTGCCACCCAGCTTTGTATCATCAGCAAATTTGCTAATGTTACTATTAATACCATCTTCTATATCATTAATATATATTGTAAAAAGCTGCGGTGCCAGCACTGATCTCCGCGGTACCCCACTGGTCACCGCCTGCCTTTCCGAAAGGGAGCCGTTTATCACTACTCTTTGTTTCCTGTCAGCCAACCAATTTTCAATCCAAGTCAGTACTTTGCCCCAATACCATGCACCCTAATTTTGCTCACTAACTTCCTATGTGGGACTTTATCAAAGGCTTTCTGAAAGTCCAGGTACACTACATCCACTGGATCTCCCTTGTCCATCTTCAGAGTTACATGCTCAAAAAATTCCAAAAGATTAAACAAGCATGATTTCCCCTTCATAAATTCATGCTGAGTCTGACCTATCCTGTTACTGCTATCCAGATGTGTCATAATTTCATCCTTTATAATTGACTCCAGCATCTTTCCCACCACTGAGGTCAGACTAACTGGTCTATAATTTCCTGCTTTCTTTCTCGTTCCTTTCTTAAAAGGTGGCACAACATTAGCAACTCTCCAATCCGCAGGAACTGATCCTAAATCTATCGAACTCTGGAAAATAATCACCAACGCATCCACGATTTCTAGAGCCACCTCCTTCAGTACCCTGGGATGTAGACCATCAGGCCCCGGGGACTTATCAACCTTCAGACCTAACAGTCTCCCCAACACCAATTCCTGGCAAATATAAATTCCCTTCAGTTCAGGTCCCTCAGCCACTGTTACCTCTGGGAGATTGCTTGTGTCTTCCCCAGTGAACACAGCTCTGAAGTACCGATTCAACTCTTCTGCCATTTCTTTGTTCCCTGTAATATATTCTCCTGTTTCTGTCTTCAAAAGCCCAATTTTAGTCTGAACCATTTTTTTCCCTTTCACATACCTAAAAAAGCTTTTACTACCCTCCTTTATATTTTTGGCCAGTTTACCTTTGTACCTCATTTTTTTCTCTGTGTATTTCCTTCTTAGTAATCCTCTGTTGTTCTTTAAAAGTTTCTCAGTCCTCCGTTTTCCCACTTATCTTTGCTATGTTATCCTTTTTCTCTTTTGACTTTATACTTTTCTTAATTTCCCTCGTCAGCCACGGCCACCCCTGCCTCCTCATAAGTATCTTTCTTCCTTTTTGGAATGAACTGGTTTAGGGTGAGAGGGGAAAGATATAAGAGACCTAAGGGGCAACTTTTTCATGCAGAGGATGGTACGTGTATGGAATGAGCTGCCAGAGGATGTGGTGGAGGCTGGTAGAATTGCAACATTTAAGAGGCATTTGGATGGGTATATGAAGAGGAAGGATTTGGAGTGATATGGGCCAGGTGCTGGCAGGGGGGACTAGATTTGTTGGGATATCTGGTTGGCATGGATGGATTGGACCGAAGGGTCTGTTTCCATGCTGTACATCTCTATGACTCTATACTTGTTCACATTAAATTCCATCTGCCATGTTCTAGACCATTCACTTAGACCATTCAAGTCTTCTTGAAGCCTTCTTACATCTTCCTCACTGCTTATGTTTCCATGCAGTCTAGTGTCACCAGCACATTTGGAAATATTACAGTTAGTCCCCACAAAATTACCTGTATGGATTGTGAACGGTTGCAGCACCCCACTAATATTGGCCTGCTGTCCTGAGAATTATGTGTTTCTTCCTACTCTCTTTTCTGTCTGTTAACCAATTCTTGATCCATATTAATAAAGGCAAAATACTGAAGTTCTATTGAACACAAAACATGAACTCTATTTCTCTGTGGCTATCAGACCTGCTGGGATTTTTCAGCATTCTATGTGTTTGTTTCAGATTTCCAGTAACCAGTCTTCTGTGTTTATTCAAGCCATTTTCATTTACTTCCTCCAGTTTCTCTTAAATCTTCTCATTGGGAATCCTGTGCTGTATTATTTCATTTATTTAACATACTTCTACATATCTTTTGTTTCTTTTCTTTTCCCGATTCATTTTTCAATCCATCCCTCATCCAAAATTCACAGATACATTTTCCAGCCAATATTGCTGGATAAACATGAGTTGCTGGATTTTCAGTCAGCATGCGGTGAGTTGTGTGATTTGAGGGAGTTGTTATTGTTGCTATTCTTGCTAATCACTAACTCAGACCCAGTCTTAAACTGTGTAACATTTCCTGGGAAAGTATTCAGATGAGTCCTGCATATAGAATCCCTACAGTGCAGAAAGAAGCCATTCGACCCATTGTGTTCGCACAGACCTTCCAAAAAACACCAGATGCTTACCTATCCCCCTCTTTACTATGGCCAATCTGCTTAACTGCACATCTTTAGACTGGGAGGAAACCATAGAACCCAACAACAGACACAGACATGTGCAAACTCCAAACAGATAGGACCCAAGACTGGAATTGAACCCAGGTCCCTGATGCTGTGAGGAGGCAGTGCTGACCACTGAGCCATCATTAATATTTGGGCAGGTTTCTGACGCTGATCTCAGAATTGGAGAATTCTGTGAGAGTCATGGACAGAGGAAATCAGTTCATCAAAAATTTAAACTTCCTGGGCAATCTTAGCAGGTGCATGTCTGTCAGGACTTCCTGATGCACATCTTCAAACTTAAATCCCAATTTCAACAGGACAGATTTCCTGCATCCATATCAACTCCACAGTAATACTGATTTATAGACTGATATGTAGAGAGCTGGTTTCCAGACACTTGCAGTACCACCTTTTTGGAACTAAATGTAGCAAAAGGTAAGTTCAACCCATACAAAACCTTGTACCTGGCCATAGAGGTTTCAAATTTGGCATTCCAAGTAGTGCAGTGAAAATGGTTCCAACCTCTGTGTGAGAAAGCAATTAGAAATAGAAAACAGACATGACATACTGACGCACTTATTCAAACTGAAGATATTGCACCGTGATCATGAAAACATGAGGTTCAGGGTCAAAAGCTGTGCTGTCCATGGTGAGCCTTCAATCCCATTTGTTTCATCATTTTAAAGTGCCACCAGGTTCTTTCTAACAGCCTGAACTGCTCCTTATGGAGCTCCTCAGAGTATGTGAAGATAAGCTGGGTGAGCAGATTCTTGCCATGTTCTCAGCTGGAATTGACATGCAAACAGTCTGAACAGGGAGAGGGATGTGACAGTTTAAAAGAGAAATGATGCAAATAGTACTCACATTTTTTGCAAATACTTCCAGCAGAGGCATGAATTGATTCCCACGTTAACTCTTCCTGGGTATATTACACACTCATAAAAATCTCCACTGCCTTAAAGCTTGAGGTTACAGATAGCATCAGCTGCATAAGATAATGCTGGCAGCTATAATTTGCTCCATTGACTCTGATAATGACTTCACGTTGCAGACACCAGCTGGTGTAAATGGGCCTTTAATTGAATATCAGCTGGGTTGGACTGTGGTCTCCTCCTGCATTTACTAGACATGACTGATTACAGCATGTCAGTTTGATTTGCAAGCTTCATACTGTTAGTTTTTATCACAATGATATGTGGAGTTACAGACTCCTCTGCTGAATCCTTGCCAAGTTAAGCTTCAAATCACTGGAACTGAGTGAAATAATTTTTTTTTTTCGTTAAGTCTATAGGAGCAACCAGAGTTTAAATTTTGTACTTCATTCTACCAAGTTGTGTCATTACACAGCTAGGGATAAACAGTGACAGGCAAGTAACTGTGGCCAACATTTAATATAGTTTTATCTCACCAAATAATTTAAATCATCCTCCACCCTTTTTGTTACTGCAGGAGAGTTAAAGCCAATTTAATTTTGGCAAATAAACTAATCTCCAAAAAGATCTCTATAAGTCATGAAGCACTGTGCATCTGGAAAAGTCTTTGATAACTTATCTTGAGATTTTTTTTGCCTCTAATGGTAACAGTGATGTCAGAATTGGAACTCCTGTGAATGACGCTGTAATGCAAATGGATCGTAAATTAGACTGTAAACATTTAGTTAGTGAATAAAGTCACCAAAGCATAACTTAATTACACTCTGACCCATTATTGGGAATATATGAGTTTAAACTTAATTTACGAATCATTTTAATCATCAATCATCATTGCTCAGTCAACTGCACTCACTCCTTTCATTCTACTCACTTTCCCCTGGTTCTCTTTCATCCATCCAGCACCACCTGCCTCTCTTATCACTATTCTCTGGGCCACATTGCCACTGGAAAAAAAATGAAGTAGTGTTCAAAGTTTGTGCGAAGATTTGTAGCTCGGGTGCTCGTTGCTGTGGTTCTGTTCGCCGAGCTGGAAGTTTTTGTTGCAAACGTTTCGTCCCCTGGCTAGGCGACATCATCAGTGCTTGGGAGCCTCCTGCGAAGCGCTTCTTTGATGTTTCCTCCGGTGTTTATAGTAGTGTGTTCATCCATCAGATGTCTAAGCATGTGTGCACAGGATTTTCAAAGCCATTTGCACTCCTCTAGCTATGAAGATTCGTGCAGCTGAAACAAAAGCTCTCCCGCTATTTATTTCTCTCTCTACCCAAGTTTTGTTACTTGCTTGCTCTTGTTTACTTCTGATTTGTTCAGCCTCTTGCTTTACTTGGCCACTTGTGCATTCACAGTCCTTTGGCCCCATTACAGTCATCACTAGGATCCTACTTCCTGAAATTCCCTCCACTGTCCTCCTTAAAACCTGACTTAAAGTCTAACCTTTTGAACAAATTTATTTTTGTACTTCCTAATATCTCCTCCTTTCAATCATTCATCCCTCTATTTCTGATTAATGTGACTTTAGGCTCCTTAAGCATCTTCCAAACCCACAAGCACTTTTATCTAGAAGGACAAAGTCGGCAGATACATGGAAAGACCACTACCTGCAAGCTCCTTTCCAAACCTGTTACCATCCTGACTTGGAAAATGGCACAGTTTGTTCAGTATCACTGTGTCAAAATCCTGGAAGCTCCTCCTTGTTAGAATTGTGAGTCTACCAGGCATATGGACTGCAGCAATCCAAGAAGGCAGCTCACCACCACCTTCCCAAGGGTAACGGGTTCACTAATGTCCTTTGGGGAAGGAAACTGCAATCCTTACTTGATTTGGCCTATATGTGACTCTCAACCCCTGCATTGTAGTTGACTCTCAACAGCCCTCTGTGCAGTTACGGATGGCCAGTGAATATTGGCTTGCCCAGCAATGCACACATCCTGTGATTGAGGAATAAAAATCTAGCACTGGGCAATAATACTGGCCCATCCAGCAATGCCCACACTCCATGAATGTCTAAACAAAAATTCTTACAATGACTTTCTACTTCAAAAGCATTATAAAAATATAATTAGCTGTTAATCAAAAAGAAAGTAAATAATTAGAAAATAAAAGATAAACATAAAAGAATGTTCATGATCATGGAATCATTGGTAAATGTACCATTGAAGTTTTGCTGCAGTGAGCTATAAATGTTTTTTTGCGTAGAGGAAAGTCAGTTTGATCCATTGACCCTGCTATTTAGTGAGCTGTGTGTTGAAGTCCAGCTGAGAAGTTACAAATCCCAAGCATAAAGGTTTTCTGAGTGTCCCAAGGATTTTAATTGAAGAAAGTTTTTTAAACCTTTTTCCTTGAAGTTTCCTGACAGACCGACAGATCCCAATCAGATCAGGATACCTCCTGCAGAGGAGTACATAGGGAGAGACTGCCCTCTGGGGATGAGGCAAGATGGTGTTCATGGCCAGGAGGATCAGGAGATAGTGATCAACAGGGAGCGATCATGGTGGGAGTTGGTGAGCAATGGTAGAGAGCACACTGAGGTCATTGTACCATGAAGTTACAATTTAGCTTGTTCGGTTGGAGGAAACTTTGTTGTTCTTCCTGGCCTGCAAGCTGCCATGACGGCCCCAACATCATAGGTCAACAATTTCCATTTAAATAGCAACTTTAACGTAGCAAAGCATTCCAGATGTTGTGCAGTGGTTTATCAAAAACAAATTCACATTAACTGCATGAAATGATTTTAGAACCAATATCAAAATGTTGTCAGAGGTCAGTTTTAAGAAGTCTCTTAAATCAGGAGATGGACATGTAGAGAGGTTTAGAAAGGGAATTTCAAATCTTAGAGCTTTTGGCAGTTAAAGTCACAGCTACAAATGTTGGAGCAAATCTATATCAGAGCTGCATGAAAGACCTGATTTGGAGAAGTGCAGAAATTTTGAAGGATTTAGTTTACAAAGATAGGGAGGGGGTGATTTAAAAGATGAAGAAGGAAGTATTTAAATCATGGAGATGCTGAATCAAGAACCAATGTAGTTCAGTGAGTTCGGAAGTGTTGGGGGAATTGGAAGTGGTTCAATCCAGGAAGTGGGAAGAGAGTTTTGGATGAATTCAAGTTTAAGTAGGCTAGAAGTCTGGAGGTAACAAAGACAAGGATGAGTTTCATCAACTGGTGTGTTGATGGAGAAGATGGATGATATTACATGTAGAAATATGTGGTTTTGGTGATTCCATGGATGAATGGCAGAAAGTTCATCTCAGAGTCAAATACAATACTAAAGGGTCTAATGCAAAAGAGGCATGTGTCTGGGCAGAAGGATACAGCTGGTGGTTGATACTGGGGCTTGTGGTGGGAACTGAAGACAATGGTTTCTGCTTTTCCTAGTATTTAGTTAAGAAACTTTCTGTTCATTCAATACAGTGTGATAAAGCAGAGATAGTGGATTGATTTCTCCTTGTTTCCTTTGATATTCCAGGTTATCTGAGACTTGAAAAACCAAGCCAGCATTGCTTAAAAATAAAAAAAAACATTAAAACGTTTTACTGGCTGGCTTGCTTCTTGCCAAAGGAATGATCATCCATCCTAAGCCCCACTTTCATTCAAACCAGAATTAATAGGGATTTGAAATTAAAAGGTTCAACTATCAACTATCTTTGGGGAGTTGTTATCCTCATTGTATTGTATTATTGCCAGAGCAATCCAAGATTATTCCCATTTCTTCTTATTTGCTTCGTTACTCTAACTTCATTTCCTTTTCTTCCAGCATTTGCTTCAAATGAATGAAGAAGAAAACTGACTTGTTAATAATACATTTTGATAATCTTTAATGATTTTTGTTTTATTTTTACCCACAGCTAAATTCGACTGCAAAGCAGCTGATTGAAATGGATAAACTGTGCCTGGCAGTTACACAGAATGCTGATGCAGCTCCATCAGCTGCTACCAATGCAGGAGCCAGCTCAGCATCCAGCTCTCCTGTAAATAGTGGGGGAGCTGTCAGTGCCATCCACAGACGCATTGATGGCAAGAAAAATGCCAAGAAGCGACATTCCTTCACTTCGTTCAGCATGTCACACAAGTCTTCCCAAGCCATCACCAACAGGCACTCGATGGAAATCAGTGCACCAGTTCTCATCAGTTCCAGTGACCCCAGAGCAGTTGCCAGGATTGGGGAAGTACCACATCTATCATCTAGTGCACCATCCCAGGTAAAGTAGCATGAGCAAAGCAAACAAGTCAAAAGTAACATGACCCCTAATACACACAATACTTTATACAGAGGGGAATTTATCTTCAAAGTGTGTTTTATTTGAAGCCTTGTATTTTCTGGAAAGCTACACTTGGTAATCAGGAAGGTGTAGCATGGTAATAGTCTGATGATTCATGGATGCCTATAACTGCATGAAATAAAACATCTACAAAAAACCTACATGAGGCTCAGTGGTTAGCACTGCTGCCTCACAGCACCAGGGACCCATGTTCGATTCCACTCTCAGGTAGCTGTCTGTGTGGAGGTTGCACAATCTCCCTGTGTCTGCGTGGATTTCCTCCAGGTACTCTGGTTTCCTCCCACAGTCCAAAGATGTGGAAGTTAGGTGGATTAGCTATGCTATATTGCCCATAGTGTCCAGGGATGTGTAGGCTAGATGGATTAACCAAGGGAAACGAAGGGTTACAGGGATAGGGTGAGGTGGGTTGGAAGTTCTTCAGAGGGTCAGCATGGACTCAATGGGCTGAAAGACCTATTTCCACACTATAGGCATTCTATGAAAGTTAAGTCATTTAGAATTAATTTACTGTCTCTGGGAAATCACAAAAATAGCTCCAGTAGAAAGTAAGGGCTGTCATGCTGCCATAGAATAAATGTTCTTCTGAGCCTTCAGCTAAACTAATTGTTAGGATACAGGAGAGAAGGTTTTATTGGCAATTTACTTGTGAATACTCACTACTTGAAATGGCAAAATGTTCCATTCACAATTACTGACATCCTTCACTTTAATGAATGAAATTTATAAATGTGGCTTGAAAATGTTTAGCTAAATGAGAACACATGCTCAGTTTACCCAATCATTTTACTCCTATGGCAGTTATATCTTTCCCAAGATAAAGGGAACAATATTGCATTTAATACTGCAGGCATGGTGTAGCTAAGTTCCTATACATTTGAAGCTAGACCTGATACTACTATACTGAAAACGTCTTGCAATAATAGCTAATATTCCATTATCCCCTAATAGCTTGCTGCACCTGCATGTTAGCCTTCAGGGATTTGTCACAAGGACACCTAATTCCCTTTTTACATCTACACTTCCAATCTCTTACTATGTAACCATGGGTTGGTTAGCTCAGTTGGCTGGACAGTTGATTGATGATGCAGTGATGCCAAGTGTCAGTTAAATTCCTGCACCTGCTGAGGTTACCATGACAGACTTCCCTTTCCAACCTCTCCCCTCACCTGAGGCATGGTGACCCTCAGGATAACTCACCACCAGTTGCCTGTCTCTAATGAGAGAGCAGACCTGTGGTCTTCTGGAACGAAAGTGACTCTACCTTTATTTCAGAAATACTCTGCATCTTTGTTATTCCTGCCAAATTGGATAATCTCACATTTTTCTACATTATGTTCCATCTGCCATGTTCTTGCTGATATACTAAGCCTGTCCAATCCTCCTGAAGTTACTTTACATCTTCTTCATAACATGTATTCCCACTTAGCTTTGTGTATTCACATATTTGGAAATACAGTATTACATTTGGTGCCCATCTTCAAGTCATTTATATATGGAGTTCAAGTACTGATCCTTGAGGTAGCCCACTGGTCATAGGCTGGCAATGATAGAAAGGCGTGTTCATTCCTGATGTCTGTTTCCTGTCTGTAAGCCAATCATTAATCCTTGCTAATACATTACCACCTGTCTTATGTGCTTTCATTTTTCTAACCAGCCTCCTGTGGGGACTTTACCAAAAGCCTTCTGAAAATATAAACATAGCAATATCTGTCATCTCTCCTTTATCAATTTTGTTTGTAACATTTTCAAGAAAATTCCAACAAGTTCATCAAATACAATTTCTCATTCTCAAATCCAAACTATGCCCAATCATAGTTATCAACCAGGTATTTACTTACCTAGCATTTTCCCTACCACTGAAGTAAGGCTCACAGGTCTGTAGTTGCCTGTTTCTCTCTTACTGTCTTCTTAAATAATGCAGTGACCTTTGCTACCTTTCAATCTTCAGGAAACATTCTAAGTTCTTTGGAATTTTGGAAGATGATTAACAATGCTTTGACTATCTTTGTAGCCACCTCCTTCAACACTTTGGGGATTTATCAACTTTCAACTGCATTAATTTCCCCAGTACATCCTTCTTACTAATGCTAGTTTCCTTCAATTCCTCATCCTCCCTTGGTACTTAAATCTCTAGTTCTGGGAAATTTCTGATATCTCCGTGGATGAAATCAGATGAAAAAAACATTTAGTTTCTCTGCCATTTCTCTATTCCCTATTATAAATTATTCTGATTCTGTAATAGATTCACAAAAGCTTTTTCAGTCATTTTTTATGTTCTTTGCTAGGTTGCATTTGTATTCTATTCTACATTTCTTTATCAGTTTCTAACTCCTCATTTGTTGTATTCTACAAGCCTCCCAATCTTGAGAATTTTTGCCATTTTTGACAACATTATAGGCCTTTTCTTTTAATCTTTTACAATTCTGAATTTTTTTTAGCCACAGTTCACACACCTTTTTTGAGTTTTTTCAACTTGAAGGAATGTATTATTGCTATAAATCATGTAATAGTTCTGTAAAGACTATCCATTGTCCATGTAGAGTCAGGCCTTTTTCCGAATCCACCTCAGCCAATTAGTGGTTCCTTCATAATTTCCTTTATTCAACTTTAACACGCTTGCTTTAGAATGAACAAACTCAGTTTCAACCTTAATGCAAAATTTGATCATATTGTGATAACTCATATTGAAAGGTTCTCTTATGACCAAGCTGTTACTTAGACCTTTTTCATCACGTAATGCCAGAACTAAAATAGCACATCCTCCAGTTGGTTTCTTTTTATATTGCTCTGGAAAACCATCTCTAACACACTCCAGAAACTCATCCTCTACAGTTTTAGCACTCAATTGGTTTATGCAGTCCATATGCAGATTAAAGTCACCTATGGTAACTGTATTGCCCATGCTATAAGCTTCCCTCATCTCCTGATTAGTTCCATGCCCCACACAACTGTTACTATTTGATGGCCTATAAATAACCATGATCAATGTGTGCTGCCCTTTGGTGTTTCTTAATTCCACGCAAACAGATTCCAGATTGTTCTTCCAATCTGAGATTGTTCCTTATTGATGTTCTCTTCCCATTCCTTATTATCAACACAACTCCATCTCTTTTCCCTTCTTGACTGTCCTGCTTAAGCATCAAATGTCCTTGAATATTCAATTCCCAGATTCAGTCACCATGCAGACATGTTTCTCTAGTGGCAATCAGGTCATATCCATGTTTCTCTATTTGTGCCTTTAGATCACCTACCTTTTTGTGAATGCTGAGTGCATTCAGATAGAGTGCCCTTGACTTTATTTTTTTTTGACACTATTCCACATCTTCTGAGAGAAGTAATTCCTCCTCATCTCAGCCTTAAGTTGATATGCCCTCTGGGATACCCTAGAGTCTCCCATGAGGAACGCATCCTCTTAGCATTTACCCTG
This sequence comes from Chiloscyllium plagiosum, assembly GCF_037043375.1. Classification (NCBI taxonomy): domain Eukaryota; kingdom Metazoa; phylum Chordata; class Chondrichthyes; order Orectolobiformes; family Hemiscylliidae; genus Chiloscyllium; species Chiloscyllium plagiosum. The sequence continues at coordinate 77,479,423 of NW_028270144.1, forward strand.
TAAAGTCCCCTAAGAATCCTGGAATTCTGTAAAGTCCAAACCTGCTTAGCCTTTGCTCATAAAACAATCCCTCCATTCTAGGAATCATCTTGGTGAACTTTCTCTGAACTGCCTCCAATGAGATATCTTTCCTTAAATAAGAAGACTAAAACTACTTACAGTATTCCAGATGTGGTCTCACCAGCAGATGCATTAAGATTTCCCTTCCTTTATACTCCAAATCCTTGAAATAAGGGCCAACATTCCCTTAGCCTTCCTGGTTACTTGCTGCCCTGTGTGCTGGCTTTCTGTATTTCATGCATAAGGACCCCAAAGACCCTATGTGTTGCAGTTTCCTGCAGATTGTAACCATTTACATAGCACTCTGTTCTTTTGTTCTCCTTTCCAAAACATGATTGTACACTACAGCTTCTGAATGAAGAAACCTCTCTTTATCTCACTCTGAAATGGCCTACATTCAAGATTAGCTGCGGTGGTGTTGGTCGATGCAATGCTTTTGACTTTCCTGAATGTCCTAGATTCTCAAACAGTCCCTCTGACTTACAAGGAAGCAAAAGTAAAGCAAGAAGGAAAAAAGCAAGAAAATAGGAACTACACACCGGCTAGCCTGTCATCAGTAGTAGGAAAAATGATAGTGCCTGTTTTTAGGAACATGATAGTAGGGGACTTGGAAAATGATAATATGATTAAACTGAATCAATATCGATTTATGAAATGTCAAATCTTTGAGAAGTAACCAGAAGAGTGAGTAAGTGGGAATAGTTGAGTGGGAATCATTGGATGTTCAAAAAAATTGATACGGTGCTATTTGGGTTGTTACACAATTAGGTCTCATGGCATAAGGAGTAACACGTTAAGTAAGAATTGCTAATTGAGCAGGAGTAAACAGGTTGTGTTTGGATTACTAGGATAGTGGACAACCCTGAGGATCAATACTTGACCTTGTACTCAGAGGCTTGCAAGGGAAGAGTCACAAGGAGGACTGGGCTGACTGTTAGCTACTACACCTCTGCACTGTATCCATGTCTCCGATCATGCATCTCGGGCTGATCTGTTGCCTGTTATTTGTCACAACTGGAGCTAAGGAAATTACAGCCTAGGCAGGAAGAGCCAGTTACATGGTTCTGAAATTATTTTTCATTGATCACTTAAGGATATTAAGTGGAGACAGGACAGGATTCTCCATCCAAGTAAGTTTCAGAAGGGGTAGGAACATGTCAGGTATGCCTGGCTAATTTTCCAAATCTCCCACCTCCTTTCTGGCTTTATGTAGGCTGAAAGATGCTGGTTGAGAAAATGTTTGTATTCAGCAGGACTTGTGTGTCCTTATACATGAAGTACAGAATAATAACTTGCTGATATGCAAGCAATTAGGTAAACAAATGGTATATTACCCTTGCTTACAGAAGACTGATAAGAGTAAACAGGTTTTTCTACAATTATATGGAGCATTGATAAGGGAGTAGAAGTAGTATTTGTAGTAAAAGCGGGTTGGATAGGGAGCTCCACGTTATCCTGAAGTTCTGCTTAATGCAAATTTGTAGGCGTACCCCCACTAATTGACTTATTACAGGAGCCCTTACAGAATATGCTCCACAATTCTATAAGATCATGGCTGATGTAGTTGTTTTTTCAGCTCCAATTACCTGTCCACATTCCACAAAGTCTTGATGCCCTTGTCCAGGGAGCCTATAAACTAGTTCCTCTTACTTTCACTATTTATTTTATTTGCCCAAACTAATTCTACATCTTAAGGTTTTAGGTTGAAACTACCTCTCAATCCTGAACTAATGCCATCCTTAATTAATAGAGCAACACTATTCCTAACTTTCTGTCATTCCAATATGTCAAATACCTGTCCAGCTTTGGTCACCTTTCCACTTTGTCACTGCAATACTTGTTAGGTCATATTTACGTACCTCTCTGTCTCTCTATGGTACCTACTCATTTTTTCCTTACAAACAACCTGATTTTAAAATTTAAAAAAAGACAAAGACAAAGATGCTGGAAATGAGAAATGAAAACAGGAATTGCTGGAAAAACTGAAGAAGTTCTGAAGAAGGGTGACTGGACTTAAAACGTTAACTCTGCTTTCTCTCCGTAGATTCTGCCAGACTTGCTGTGTTTTTTCAGCAATTTCTGTTTTTTATTTCAAAATTCCTTTTTTTTTTCAAAGGCCTTGCGGCTTTGTCCTCTGTGTCTCTGTACTCTCCACAACCTCAGTGCATCCTTTAAGTCACTTCTTAAAAACTATATAGGTTTTGGTCTTCTGACGTAATATTTCCTTAAGTGATCTGAGGTCTGTTTTGTGATGCCTCTATGAAGTGCCTTGGGGTCTTTCGTCATGCTAAAGGTGGTGTATAAGTATAAGTTGATATTTAAATAAAAAGGTATAGGTTAAGTTACCATAGTCCCAGAGGACCATAGAACTGCTGTCTCATTAGAGAGTGACAACTGGCGGTGGTTTAACCTGAGGGTCACTACACCTCAGGTGAAGGGAGAGGTTGAGAAGGAGAGTCCTTCATGTTAATCTCAGCCGATGCAGGTATTGGACCCACACTATTGGCATTACTCTGCATTGCAATCCAGCTGTCCAGCCAGCTGAACTAGCTCAAGCCAATTCAGATTTGAAAGTGCAACCTCATCAATGTTTTTTGCATTAACTTCACCCTTTTTTTATTTTTCATAGGCTTCATCTCTTAATGCTAGCACAGCTGCTGGTGCAGTTGGACCCAGACCAGGGACAACCACAGGGGACCAGAGCACAGCATCAAAACCCCAGCTACCACTCAATATGTAAGTGATCATTTCTGATTAAACTATGCCAGCCTGGATATTGCACACCCAGAGCTTTGCAAGTATGTAGTGAACTTGTGTCAAACTCACTCAGGAGTTGGTTTCACCCATGCATCACCGTTCTGTCTTTTCTGTGGCCCCTTGGGAAGATTGCAAACACAACAGACACAGCAAATCTGTAATATAAACTACACCAATGAGGACCAAATGAGATAATCCACCAATTTTCTCAGAAACCCCCACCATTTTGTTAAGCTCAAATAGAAATTTAGAAAGCATGAGCAGGAGTAGGCCAATCAGTGTGTTCATGCCTAATCCTCGGTCTCAATGCCATAATTTTGCTCTCTCTGCATCCCCCTTGGTGACATTAATGTGGAGAAATCTAGCTATTGTTTTCAAAATGTATTCAGTGACTTGACTTCTGCCACCTTAGGTGGAAAAGAGTTCACCACTCTCTGAGTGAAGATGTTTCTTCTCATCTCAGTTCTAAATGACCTATCCCATTTCCTGAGACTATAACTCCTAGTTTTAGGACCCCCAAACATAGGAAACACCATCTAGCATTAACAACTCTCTTCTCCTGTAAAGTGCTCTTCGAACCGACCTTTCTGACTCTGGCAGCAGTATCTTGGTGTCGAAGTGCTCCTGTGAAGCATCATGGGAGATTTACTATGATCAAGGTGAGATTATAAGTGCAAGTTGTTGTTGTCCAGAAGACAAGTTGCCATTGCAACAGGAAAAGATACTGCCTCATCAGAAGAACATAAGGAATTACCCAGAAAGCAGACAAAACAAAACTCTTACGACAGCTTCCAAAGTAACAATGTGTGAGAAAGTTCTGGTGGAATCATCATCAACCTCAGTCGCAAATGTGCTAGTCTTGGGAGGTCAAAATCAATTTCTGATTCAAATCTTTCCTGAATGTAGTCAGCAAGGTATCAGGCACTCTGCTGAAGCCCCCATTGTGGGATGGTCAACCAGAACTCGGAGTGGGTGATCTGATCCCAGAGTGGGGTAAGCGTGGAACAGCAGTACTTTTCTTGTCCTTTGCAGTGGGTACTTGCGCAGACATTTCCTTAATCCTCATACCTTCTATAGAATAGGAACTCTGAACAGATTAAACATACAGTTCTGTGACACATAAAAATAGATCCGGTGGTAGGTACAGAGACAGATTTGAACTCCTATTTTCCCTTTCAAACAGAGCAAATCAGTAGAGGATTATGTTAAAGATGAACATGTGAGGAAAAATTGTAATCTTATTTCACAACAGCTTACTTATATCAGCATACAGCACATGTGTTCTGCCAAATTATCAAACAATTCTGTTTCTGCTGGTCAATCAAGTACAGTTGAGTTTTATTTCTCTTGAATTACATGGTGAATCACACAAAAACACTTTGAACTAAGCACGCCCAGAGGGACTTCCTAAAGTATTCTAATTTCAAGTACATGTCAATGAAAGTCACTGCTAGTGAAATGTCAGATCACAGAACTCCAAGGCAACAGCTAAAATACATAAACCGGCATTCTACAATCTATTTTTTTTCTGATATTGATTAAGTTGGGGGCAATATGTTGTGGTTAAGGATATTTGTAGTTCAAGGTCATGTTGGTTAATGCTACTAAATCCTACCATTGTCTAAATTCTACTACATTTAGGCACCTTTGTCTTTGTAGAATTAATGAGCACACAGAGCTAAGTTTAAAAAAAAATTAATGCAAGTTAATTAGATATTAAATCTGCTTCTATTCTAATCCAAAATGTTGGAATACAATTTTGAAGCCTGAAAAAATATTGGATTTATATAATGATTTCTACAACCTCAAGTTGCCTCGATGCATTTCACAGTCAATTAATTCTTTTGAAATGCAGTCACTGTTGTGCTGGCAAAGCCAACTGTCAATTTGCATAAAGAATTAGGAGTCAGTGATGTAACTAGCTGAGATTTTAGCATACAGACATGTGCCTGCAGTGAACTATATAGATATTTTCCGGAGAGAAAGAAAGATTTGCATTTATATAGCATCTTTCATAACTTCAGGACTTCCTAAAGCACTTTACAGTCACTAAGGTCCTTATTTTGTAAGTGTAGTCACTATTGTAACATAAAAATATGCAGTAGCCAATCTGTGCACACAAACTCCCACAAAGTGAAGTGTGTCAATATTTAGGAGAAAGTGAGGACTGCAGATGCTTGAAAAATGTGGTGCTGGAAACACACACCAGGTCAGGCAGCATCCAAGGAGCAGGAGAGTCGACATTTCAGGCATAAGCCCTTTATCAAGAATGTGGGGAGAGGGGTCTAAGAGATAAATAGGAGGGGAAGTGGGGCTCGTGAGAAGGTGGCTGGGAAGGCAATGGATGAATCCAGGTGGCGGGGTTGATGGTGATAGGTCAGAGCAGAGGATGGAACAGATATGTGGGAAGGAAGATGGACTGGTGGGACAGTTCAAGTGGGGCGGTGTCGAGTTGGAGGGTTGGATCTGGGGTGAGTTGGGGGGAGGGGAGATGACGAAACTGGTGAAATTGATGTTGATGTATTATGGTTGGAGAGTCCCAAGGTGGAAGATGAGATGTTCTTCCTCCAGGCATCAGGTGGCTAGGATTTGGCAGTAGAAGAAGCCCAGGACTTGCATGTCCTTGGGAGAGTGGGAGGGGGAGTTGAAGCGGTTGGCCACAGGCCAGTGGGGTTGTTTGGCGCTTGTTCCAGAGATGTTCCCTGAAACGTTCCATGAGTTGGCGTCCTGTCTCTCTAATGTAGAGGAGACCACACCGACACAGCAACGGACGCAGTAGGAAAGCATTTGTAGAGTTATAGATCCTTCTCAAAATGAAGGACAGCAGAGTTCCTTTGCAGGTCTGGAGAGTGTGGCCCTGAGCCGGGAGAATAGGTTGCGGAGCATGGCTGCGAGGGTGAAGCAGAGAATCCGGAGGGAGAAGTGTTTCTGGAGGCTTTGGATTTGCTGTAAGCAGTGGGTGTCCTGGTCAGGTCCAAACAATGATGGTCTGAATGTAGTGCTCAGTCCATGCAGGTAGAGTCGGTTGCGTAGGCAGATGCTCAGGAAGGTGATGTGACTGTAGTCAAAAGAGAAAATGCTGGAAAATCTCAGCAGGTCTTGCAGCATCTGTAAGGAGAGAAAAGAGCTGATGTTTCGAATCTAACTGACCCTTTGTAAAAGCTAAAAAAAGGGGAGAAATAGGGAGGTATTTATACGAGGCTGAGAGAAGGTGAGTCATGGCTCCAGAAGCAAAGGTAGCAATAAAGAGATGATGATGACAGTGCATAGAGAGATTATAGGGAGATTAGGAGCTGGGAATGACCAAGGCTGAAGCCAGTGCTGTGTGACAAAATATGTGGGGGATGGGGGGGAGGGATGAAGCAGAGGCAAAATGGAAAGTCGGAGGCAAAGACAGCCACTGAGAAAGGAAATATGGCTGTGGAAGCGAGTCTTAGTAAATACCTTGAGTAACACTGAGAGAGAAAAAGAAAGCAGTGAAGGTGGACAGGGGGAGAGAGACAAATGAAAATCCTGTCAGAGAGAAGAGCAGTACTTCTTCAGGGTCGGCATTCCTGGAAGAGAGGTGGCTGTGGGTTAAACACTGGATAAAAGCAAATTACTGCGGATGCTGGAATCTGAAACCAAAAGAGAAAATGCTGGAAAATCTCAGCAGGTCTGGCAGCATCTGTAAGGAGAGAAAAGAGCTGACATTTCGAGTCTAACTGACCATCCCCATCCCCCACATATTTTGTCACACAGCACTGGCTTCAGCCTTGGTCATTCCCAGCTCCTAATCTCCCTATAATCTCTCTATGCACTGTCATTATCATCTCTTTATTGCTACCTTTGCTTCTGGAGCCATGACTCACCTTCTCTCAGCCTCGTATAAATACCTCCTTATTTCTCCCCTTTTTTTTAGCTTTGACAAAGGGTCAGTTAGACTCAAAACGTCAGCTCTTTTCTCTCCTTACAGATGCTGCCAGACCTGCTGAGATTTTCCAGCATTTTCTCTTTTGGTTTCAGATTCCAGTATCCGCAGTAATTTGCTATTATCTATATGATGTGACTGTCATGGTTGGTCAGCTTCAGTATACGGCTGAAGAGCTTCAGGGCAGAGGAGACAACCTGGGGGTGGGGATGGGGAGATGGTTGGTGTGGGGGAGGGGTTGCAGTGAGAGAGAAACTCACTGAGATCCTTGTAGAGAGAGGAGGAGAACTTCTTCAAGGTGGGCATCCTTGGAAGAGGCTTCGCAGTAAAATTACAGCGATTCGAAGAAAGTGAGCACTGCAGATGCTGGAGATCAGAGTTGAAAAGTGTGGAGCTGGCAAAGTACAGCAAGTCTGGCAGCATCCGAGGAGCAAGAAAGAATCAACGTTTCAGACATAAGCCCTTCATCAGGAATGTTGGGGGACGCAGTGAGGAAAGGGGCTGAGACATAAATAGGAGGGAGTGTGGGCTTGGGGGAAGGTAGCTGGGAAGGCAGTAGGTGGATGCAGGTTGATGACCCGGTCTATCACCATCACCCCCTACCTGTGTCCACCTATTTACTGCCTTTCCCCCAGCTCCCCCCCACCCCCCTCACATTTATCTCTGTCTCCAACTCCACATTCCTGATGAAGGGTTATGCCTGAAACGTCGATTCACCTGTTCCTCGGATGCTGCCTGACCCGTTATGCTTTTCCAGCATCACATTTTTTCACTGTCAGTGATTAGATAATCTGCTTTTTTGTGGTATTTTAGGGTTCAGTATTGGTGAGGTCAATATTCTCCAATATTGTAAAAGATCAGCTTCAGAAGGCATATTGAACTTGGGGAGAAAGTGAGGACTGCAGATGCTGGAGATCAGAGCTGAAAATGTGTTGCTGGAAAAGCGCAGCAGGTCAGGCAGCATCCAGGGAACAGGAGAATCGACGTTTCGGGCATAAGCCTTCCTGAAGAAGGGCTTATGCCCAAAACGTCGATTCTCCTGTTCCCTGGATGCTGCCTGACCTGCTGCGCTTTTCCAGCAACACATTTTCATATTGAACTTGGGCCTCAGTTTATCATCTCGCAACATTTATCTCAAGAGGGTTGGAATATAAAAGCACCGTTGTGCTACTGAGACTTTATAAAGCTCTGGTTAGGCCCCACTTGGAGTACTGTGTCCAGTTTTGGTCCCCACACCTCAGGAAGGACACACTGGCACTGGAGCATGTCCAGCGGAGATTTACACGGATGATCCCTAGAATGGTATGAGGAACGGCTGAGGATCCTGGGATTGTATTCATTGGAGTTTAGAAGATTAAGGGGAGATCTATAGAAACTTACAAGATAATACATGGCTTGGAGAGGGTGGACGCTAGGAAATTGTTTCCGTTAGGCGAGGAGACTAGGACCCGTGGACACAGCCTTAGAATTAGAGAGGGTAAATTATGAACAGAAATGCGGAGACATTTCTTCAGCCAGAGAGTGGTGGGCCTGTGGAATTCATTGCCGCAGAATGCAGTGGAGGCTGCGACGCGAAATGTCTTCAAGGCAGAGATTGATAAATTCTTGATGTCACAAGGAATTAAGGGCTACGGGGAGAATGCGGGTAAGTGGAGTTGAAATGCCCATCAGCCATGATTGAATGGCAGAGTGGACTTGATGGGCCGAATGGCCTTACTTCCGCTCCTATGTCTTATGGTCTTAACATTGTAGCAGTTCCTCAGTACCATATTAAAGTGTCTGACTATATATAGGTTATTGCTTTATTTTTATTCAGGTCATGGAATGAGACTTGAACCCAGATTCTTCTGAGAAGCAAGAATTCTGTGATAAAATTATGTTGGCATATGACTTAAGTGTTAAGTAGGCCCATCCTACTCATTAAATTGCCGTTATTTAACCATCATGTTCCAAAGATAGTACTTCATTCCCAGAGCAAAGAGGGCGGTCTCTTTTACTCCTGAAACTGTGGGCTTGTTAGTGAAGGCCATTTAATTAAACGTGGCAGTGGTGCAGTACCCAATCCTGATAATTTCTTGCTCCACCAGAATTAAGTCAACCTTCCCACCTACCACCGTCTGACAGCCTTTAGCAGTCAACGAAGCAACACATTAGAGCTTCAGCTCACTTCTGCAGTAGGCAGGCCTGTCACCATGGTGAACGCACAATTTCCTGCTATCTACCAGCAGCTTGTAGGGAAGGGGAATCAATGCCAGGTGAAAGGACTGGGCAGTGGGCAAGAGAGTGCCCATCAAGAGCCACCTTCCTGTGACTGTTTCTTATTGAATTGAATTAGCTTTAAAGTCACATGCACTTGAATGAGTGCAGTGAAAGGTTTATGGCACAATCTTTGGTACAAGATACCTCAGTACAGACACTTAAGAATTTTGTATAAAATTGAATGAATAATAAATAAAAGTCCAGCATAAGAATAAAAGTACTCAATTTACACGCCAATCTGTACCAGTACCTAGACTCTAGCTGCTCTTTCACCTCCTCCATTTGAAATGTCCAAGGCCCCAAGCATTCATACCAGCTGAAACAGTTACACTTGGTACTTCTTTCAGTTCAGTACCCTATATACTCACTGCTCATGATGTGATCTTCTGGACAATGGGATACCAAACACAGAAGGGTGACCTTGAACTTCAAGTGACTGTCCTTTTAATTCTTCACCTTGTCCTACCTTCCTGTCCTCGATTCATACAATGAGGCTCAAAACAACTTTGAAGAGCAAGACATTTTGAACTCAACACTGAGTTGAACATTTATGGAGTATAACCAGTGCCTCATTTTGTTTCCTTATTCTTTATCGTTTGTTTTTTTCTCTCTCTTGGTCCCTTTTATCTTTCCTCTGTTTTTATTCAGCAACTGTCCATGATTGTGCCATTCACACCTCCTCCAGACATACCTTTTGTTTCTTAACTTGATCCAACAGCACTCACTTTGGCCTTCAACCTTGAACCCTTCTGTCATTTTATCTCTCTTAGTGCCCTCCACCTCATCAAAGACCTGCCCAATTGCTCTCTTTCACTTGCTCAAAATCAAATACGTTTATCACTTTTCCCTGTTCTGATGAAAGATTACAAATCTGAAACATTAACTCCGTCTTTCTCCACGGATTGCTGTCACACTTGCTGAGTATTTCCAGTTTGCTCTGCTTTTATTTCAGGCTTCCAACTGCCAGAGTATTCTCCTTTTGAGCCCAAGCTCTGGAATTCTTCTCCACTTGTCTCTCTTTCTTACTTCTTAAAATCTACCTCTTGGATCTATTCTGTTGGATCTTTATGTGACTCAGTGTAAAGCTTTGCTTGTTGATAGAATTTAGATCAGAGTGGTGCTGGAAAGGCACAGCAGGTCAGGCAGCATCCGAGGAGCAGGAAAATCGACATTTTGGGCAAAAGCCCTTCATCAAACGTCGATTTTCCTGCTCCTCAGATGCTGTCTGACCTGTTGTGCTTTTCCAGCACCACTCTGATCTAAACTCTGGTTTCCAGCATCTGCAGTCCTCATTTTTGCCCTTTGCTTGTTGATAGTCCTATTAAGCATTTTGGAATGTTTATCATTGCTATTGACACTAGATCAATGCAAGTTGTTGTTTTGCACATCTGGAAGCGCTTGCAAAGATGTGAGTATTACAAGACATTCATTATCGATTCGCCAGGAATTTATTCAGGGTCATTCTGTTGCTACAACATTGCTGGAAGTGCAGTGAAAACCCCACCAAACATATGTAATTCACAATGAGGCAGCAGTTCTTGAGTGACGTGTGGAAGAATTGTTCATATTTTTAGTTCAGCGTCTCACATTGCAGGAATAAACGAGCGGGGAAAGCATTTCTTCATTCACTAATTATGTTTAATTTCCACCAGAACAGTACAGATGACAAAACAGCTCTGTACTTCCCATATTTGGAAGCGTGAGAATTAAAAACCCAGAGTCCATTGAAATGTAACATCCCTCATTGAATGAAATTTTGACAAGTCTCCATCAGGTCACTATTTGACTCACTGCTTCATCTTTGTGGAGTGGGAGTATCAGAAGCAGCAGCCGCCTGCCATCGATCCACAGAAGCATACCCCCCAACCTGAGCATAGACATTGTCTTAATTATTAATGTACAATGTAAAGATCAATATAGAAAGCAGATTGGAGATTGTGTGTTTTAATCTTCCAAGCGTCTCATTTGTAACTCCAGATATATGGCCATGTATGCGTACAAGCCACAGAAAGCAGATGAGCTGGAACTACGAAAAGGAGAGATGTATCGAGTCATTGAGAAATGTCAGGATGGATGGTTCAAAGGCACTTCACTGAAAACTGGAATGTCTGGTGTCTTTCCTGGAAATTATGTGACTCCTGTCTCCAGGTGGGTACACGAGAAGATCCCAACATTAGGAACAGCCACTTACATTCATGGCCCAAGTTGTGTTGTCTAAAGGAGACTGTAATAATAATCGGGATTAAACACAGAAGAAGTTAATTTCCTCTTTTTCTATAAAACACAAAATGTGGAGGCTGGTACAATTGCAACATTTAAGAGGCATTTGGATGGGTATATGAATAGAAAGGGTTTGGAGGGATATGGGCCGGGTGTTGGCAGGTGGGACTAGATTGGGTTGGGATATCTGGTCGGCATGGGCGGGTTGGACCGAAGAGTCTGTTTCCATGCTGTACATCTCTATGACTCTATGACTCTATTTATATACTATAATATTTTACTGTATTATAATATAATATATTATTCTATTATGTGTTATACCATAAAGATAAAGTCATCAAGTAAGTTCAACAGTTCAATACCATGTGCTACCTTTGGTTTTAGGGCTCCCTTTGCAACAGCTCAGACAAAAACCACAATGCCAGGAGCAGCTGTCCAAACTGTAAAAGGAAGCTCCCCGTCGAGCCATTCTGCATCCAGTCTCGTGAATAACGGCATAAAGCCCATTCCTCCTGTTGCCATTTCACCTGTTCCGCCACAGCTTCACACATCTGGTCCGCAGATCAGCAATTGTTTACGTTACTCAGGACAGCAAACTGTCAACCAGGCCCGCAGTGCAATGCAAATGGGTAAGTAATGCACAGTGCTGAAGCTCCCTTCTGAATCTAATGCATGTTGCTCTTGCAATTAACACCCTCGGTACGGGAGTACAAAAACAGGTCATCTCACCCAATAGATTCTTGCTGGTTCTTCCTTGTCTTGTTTAACTTTATCAGAATACTCCTTTCTCCCACGTATTTCCCCAGCTTTCCCTTAAATGTAATAAAAGCAAAATACTGTGGATGCTGGAAATTGAAATAATTGCAGAAATTGCTGGAGAAACCCAGCAGATCTGACACCATCTGTCAAGAGAGAAAAACAGTTAATGTTTCGAATCCAGCATGACTCTTCTTCCTAAGAAGTGTTCGAATCATACCATACTTGCAAAATTAAGCCTGTTTCCCTCTCCAAGATGCTACCACACCTGAGTTTCTCCAGCATTCTCTGTATTTATGTATTATGTATTAAATGTATCCATGTTATATATGTCAACTACTTAACGGTGGAATTTCTATCTTAAACAACCCAATAGGTGATACATGAAATAGCGTTCCCTTGAGATGACTCAAGCAACTTTGGAACTGTGGATAAATGTGCATAATATCAGGGACTATCCATATGAGGGTCTTGTATCCCACAATATTTGGCTTCAAGTTTGAAATTCAATTGAGTACATTTCAAATATGAGTTGAAAACTTTGGATGACATTAATTGTAATATCACAATGCTAAACTTCATTTTTAAACAAAAGACTTAATGGAAGGTGCCAATCTCTGCTTTTTATACTTCAGGAAGCAATGAACGAGTAGTGCATGCCAACTTTGTGAGGCAAAATTTGGCAAACAATTTTTTCATTGAAGAGAACCTTGTATTTTTTATTTCAAAATTAGTGATGAGATCCAGTACATAGCACCTTCATGTTACACTTATGGCACAAATCCTTTCTTTTTCCAGAAGCTATCTGAATATTGTACACTTCTATCATATCCTGGTGGAGTGACATAAAATTTGGGGTTTTTACCAACATTTTTGGAGATTGAATCTTGTGTTTTCATCCACTTATAATAACCGTCTCTGATTTTACTGACAGATTAAATCATTTTCTATTACTCTATCTTCAGACAGCTCAAAGATGTGAAGTGAAGCAACATTTAATAGAATGGTGCCCGACATCAAAATCAAAGTTCAGGTCTTAATTTGTGCCTTGACATAGAAAATAATTGAGATTTTCTTCCTTCTGGCATAATTTAAATTTATGAAAAATTTCCTTCCAGCAAGGGATACAATTCTAGAAGTACAGAGGGAAAATGATATTTATAGTGTTGTGTGATTACTGTTCAGCTTTTATATCATTACATTACATTGTTTGTAGTTTTGTTTTGAGAAAGTGGATAGGAAAGGATGAATAGTAATGCTGTCTACCTAGGTCTTTGAAATGACTCCCAGCTCCAGGCTATGGCACAGCACTAGGGAACTGTAAATGAAAATTGAGAAGGAGATGAATGCAGGAATCGGGTTTTGTTTGCTCGTGGGAGAAACAGTCATTCTTTTGCCTTTTGGTTGTTACTTTTACTCTTTAAATCTTAATTGTGAATGTCGTTGATGTGACGCCGTTGTCATCTACTACTAATGACTCTCGCTTTCATGAAAAACATTACCGAGTGACACACTTGAGATTCCCTTCTTAACATCCCTGTTTTCCAGCAGTAGCTATAAATCTTCATTGTATGGCATTTTATGATGCTCTTTTAGGCTTGGATGGTTTTATAAGACCCAAAACATATAATGAGAGAATTTTGAAAGCCTATATGTAAGATTGCTTTTTTTCATTGTCAAAGTGTTAAAGGGTTTAAGGACAATGCTACAATTTAAGCATTTTGGTCGACATCATCAAGGTATCATTAGGTACCTTGAATCAAATTCATAGTGGGAGGTTGAATTATGTTGTGTCTTCCATTTTGCTTTCTGTGTTTTGAGAAGCTGTTTTATTTTCAAATGGTGCTCACTGGTAGGATTAACAAGGCTGTTATCTTTATTTGGAAATAACTTGAGGAGACAGCATCCTCTATTATCTATCCTAGGGGCTCACAGACTCACCAGTCTAAACCTTTTGCTATCTCTTGCATTTACTTTTGCAGTTCATCCTGCTGTTCAAGCACTTGACCGTCCTACAGCAACTGTACCACCGTTAAGGACACAAAGTCCTCCCGCCCGTATCCCTGCCACTGTAGTGCGACCACAGCCAATGACCTCACCACAGCATGTCCTTCAATTCTCTGGAGCTCCTGGTGCTAGATCGACCATTTCACTCACCTCTGCAGCTTGCGCCATTACGCCACCAAACGTCAATGCAGCCAACTTGAATGGGGATGCCATGAGTGGATCAGCAAGTACCTCACTGACTTCCAGTCCTTCAAATCCCGTACCTGCTGTGCCCAAAATGGAGGACCGGAAAACTGAGAGGGTGAGAGTTACCAGAAGGTTGTTCACTGTGTGGGTTCCTTTTAAAGTCCAGTCTTTTATCCTTCTACCTTATATTTTTCATGTGATAATTAAAGAATCTCCAACAGATTGTACTGAATCTTTTCACAGTCAGATCTGATTGCCTAACTCACTGACTGACAATGAAGTCACTCAGCACATGTTCAGCCTCTTTGCTCGATGTATTTTTTTGTTTCTTTACTGATCATGCTATTTCTAATGTCTAATAACTATATTTTTTGTGTTTTGCTGCTAAACTATCACAATGACTTCTATTTGGATAGCATTCTGCCACCTATCTACAAAGCTATTCTTCATGGTTAGACCTATTCAATGAATGACAGCCAACCATTTAATCAATTGGCCTGATCCTACTCATCTGTCCTTGTATCACATTGTCAGTGATTACCATTGGATGGTTATCAGGAGAAAGCATCCAGGTTGTTTTTGTCATTTGCTATTTTGAAGCTACTGGGCCAACTGGAAACTTCTCATTGTCACTTTCTTATTTAATGTAGCACAAACTCCAAGTTAAATGTTAATTTATCACATTCTGTATGACAAAGTATGAATACTTTCTTCTGCTAATACATTAAGGATCTCTGAAAACAGCTATTTTACTGATCGTTTTATGGAATTTTAGTCTTCAGAAAATCTTTTGGTTCCACCTTAGGAAATTCTTGGTCACTCCTAGAAATACAATGTCTCCTCACTGATGACCCAACACAAGTGTGATATAGTCATGTACTAAAACCAGACGGTGGCTCAGCGGTTTAGCACAACTGCCTCACAGTGCTAGGGTCCTGGGTTCGATTTCAGCTTCGTGTTCCTCTATGTGGAGTTTGTATGTTGTGTCTGTGTGGGTTTCCTTCAGGTTTCCTCCCACAATCCAAAGGTGTACAGGTTAAGTAAATTGGCCATGCTAAATTGCCTTTAGTTAGGGATAAATGTTGGGGAATGGTCTGGGTAGGATACCCATTATAGAGCTGGTGTGGGCTTGCTGGGCCAAAGGGCCTGTTTCCACATGGTAGGGATTCTATGGTGCACCTTATAATTTACATTATCTGTTACTTTGGTGACTTTCTGCTGACATTCTATGTTGATTCAAAATCATTCAGCCTTTTCACTACTTATAATTTATTGTATATTCTTCTACATGCATCAGAAATAAAGATTACTGTTTGGTTATTTTTGAACTATTTTATATATCCTGTGTTTGCCCAAAGTGTGAACACAATGCATACTGGAAAATAATTGGATTCAAGTTTACCTTAGCTATTAGTTCTTTGAGGAGGTGTCAAGACAGGTCGACGAAGGTTGAGCAGTGGATGTGGTGTATATGCTAAGGTTCCCCATGGTAGACTCATTCATAAAGTCAGGAAGTATGTGATAAAGGGAGATTTGGCTATCTGGATTCAGAATTGGGTGGCTGACAGAAGGCAGAGAGTGGTTGTAGATGGAAAGTATTCTGTCTGGAGGTCAGTGTTGAGTGGGGTCCCGCAGGGCTCTGTTCTTGGGCCTCTGCTCTTTGTAGTTTTTATAAATGACTTGGATGAGGAGGTTGAAGGGTGGGTTAGTAAGTTTGCGGATGACACAAAAGTTGGAGATGTCATCGATAGTATAGAGAGCTACTGCAGGCTGCAGCGCGACATAGACAGGATGCAGAGCTGGCAGATGGAGTTCAACCTGGATAAATATGAAGTGATGCATTTTGAAAGGTCGAATTCGAATGCTGAATAGAGGATTAAAGACTTAATTCTTGGCAGTGTGGAGGAGCAGAGGGATCTGGGTGTGCAAGTACATAGATCCCTCAAAGTTGCCACTCACGTGGATAGGGTTGTTAAGAAAGTATATGGTGTTTTGGCTTTCATTAACAAGGGGAACGAGTTTAAGAGCCGTGAAGTTTTGCTACAGCTCTACAAGACCCTGGTGAGACCGCACTTGGAATGTTGTGTATAGTTCTGGTTGCCCTACTGTAGAAAAGATACAGAGGCTTTGGAGAGGGTGCAAAGAAGATTTACCAGGATGCTGCCTGGACTGGAGGGCTTGCCTTATGAAGAAAGGTTGAATAAGCTCGGACTTTTCTCTCTGAAGCTGTGCTGTACTTTTCTATGTTCTATGAGTAACATCACAAGTTCATAACATTAGTGCTGATCCTGGAACAATGACGGGGACCCACTATCTTCCGCACAGTTCATTGCCTTTCCATTTTAAAATCAAAATTACGGTGTTCTACACATGGTGCTCGACTATGTCCCTGATTCTGAATCCAGTTGCTGCTTGTATCCTTGATTTTCTGAGCATGCTGACAGGTTGATGAGAATATTAAAAGTACATTTAACCCTTTTTAACCAGAGAGTATGCTCTGAAAGGCTATAGCACATCTCAGTCTTAGTTCAGAAGGCAAGTTACATTTCAAGCCTTTCCAGGCTGCCCCCAGTGCTCTTAATGGCTGATTTGCTAATAAATAAGACCATAAGAAATAGGAGTGGAGGTAAGGCCATTCGGCCCATCGAGTCCACTCCGCCATTCAATCATGGCTGATGGGCATTTCAACACCATTTACCCACACTCTCCCCATATCCCTTAATTCCTTGCGAGATTAAGAATGTATCAATCTCTGCCTTGAAGTCATTTAACATCCTGGCCTCTACTGCGCTCCATGTCAATGAATTCCACAGGCCCACCACTCTCTGGCTGAAGAAATGTCTCCCCATTTCCATTCTAAATTGACGCCCTCTAATTCTGAGGCTGTGCCAACGGATTCTAGTGTCCACACCTGATGGAAACAATTTCCCAGTGCCCACTTTTTCTAAGCCATGAATTATCTTGTAAGTTCCTATTATATCTCCTCTTAATCTTCTAAACTCTAACAAATACAATCCCAAGATCCTCAGTCATTCATTGTATGTTAGGCTTACTATTCTCGGGATCATCCGTTGAATCTCTGCTGGACACGCTCCAGTGCCAGTATGTCCTTCCTGAGGTGTGGGGCCCAAAACTGGACACAGTATTCTAAATGGGGCCTAACCAGAGCTTTATA
The DNA here is from genome assembly GCF_037043375.1 of Chiloscyllium plagiosum. Taxonomy (NCBI): domain Eukaryota; kingdom Metazoa; phylum Chordata; class Chondrichthyes; order Orectolobiformes; family Hemiscylliidae; genus Chiloscyllium; species Chiloscyllium plagiosum. Next base: position 77,496,753 of record NW_028270144.1, read on the forward strand.
AAGTCTCAGTAGCACATCACTGCTTTTATATAAGGTGAGGCACCTTATCAAAGGCTTTTTGGAAGTCTAGATAGATAACATCCATTGGGTTTCCCTGGTCTAACCTACTTGTTACCTCTTTTAAGAATTCTAACCAGTTTGTCAGGCATGACCTCCCCTTACTAAATCCATGCTGACTTGTTCTAATCCAACCCTGCACTTCCAAGAATTTAGAAATCTAATCTTTAATGATGGATTCTAGAATTTTACCTACAACCGAGGTTAGGCCAATTGGCCTATAATTTTCCATCTTTTGTCTTGACCCTTTCTTGAACAAGGGGATTACAACGGCAACAACTGGGACTTTCCCCGACTCCAGTGATTTTTGAAAGATTAAAATGCCTCTGCTATTTCTTCAGCCACCTCCCTCAGAACTCTAGGATGTAGCCCATCTGAGCCAGGAGATTTATCAATTTTTAGACCATTTAGTTTTTCAAGTACTTTCTCTTTTGTAATGGTTACCATACTCAACTCTGCCCCTTGACTCTCCTTAATTGTTGGGATATTACTCATGTCTTTCACTGTGAAGACTGATGCAAAGTATTAATTGAGTTCTTCAGCTATTTCCATATCTCCCATCACTAGCCTTCTTGCATCAACTTAGAGTGGCCCAATCTCTACTTTTGCCTCTCGTTTGTTTCTTATGTATTGAAAGAAACTTTTACTATCATTTCTAATATTACTGGCTAACCTACCTTTGCATTTGCTCCTCTCCTTCCTTACTACTCTCTTTGTTTTTGTAGTCTTCCCAATCTTCTGATTTCCCAGTGCTCTTGGCCACTTTATAGGCTCTCTCTTTTTCTATGAATATCCTAACTTCCTTTGTGAGCCATGGTTGTCTAATTCCATCCCTCCCCCACCCCCACCGGGTAATCTTTCTTTTCTTTGGAATGAACCTCTCTACTGTGTCCTCAATTATACCCAGAAACACCTGCCATTGTTGCTGTACTGCCTTCCCCACTAGGCTCTGGTGCCAGTCGATTTTCATCAGTTCCTCTCTCATGCCCCTGTAATTACCTTTATTTAACTGTAACGCCATTATATCCGATTTTGCCTTTGCTCTTTCAAACTGCACACTGAACTCTACCATATTATGATCGCTGTCTCCTAAGTGTTCCCTGACTTTAAAATCTTTTGTAAAGTCTGGCTCGTTAAATAGTTCTAAGTCCAGAATAGCCTGCTCCCTTGTGGGCTCCATCACAAGTTGTTCCAAAAAGCCACCCTGTAAGCATTCCATGAATTCCCTTTCTTTGGATCTACCGGCAGAAGTTCCCCATGATCACCGTGAACTTGCTTTTCTGACATGCCCTATCTATTTCCTGGTACATCTTGCGCCCCTGGTCCTGACCACTGCTGGGAGATCTGTACATAACTCCCATTATGTTTTTTTTTTGCTTTCATGGTTCCTCAGCTCCACCCACACTCCACATCATCTGACCCAATGTCGTTCAGTGTCATAGATTTAATTTCATTCTTAACTAACAAGGCAACCCTGCCCCCCCTGCCCATCTCTCTGTCTTTTTGATAGATTCTCAATCCTTGGATGTTTAACTGCCAGTCCTGAATCCCCTGCAACCATGTCTCTGTGATGACTACCACATCATAATCATGTACGATGATTTGTGCTGTTATTTTCATCTACTTTGTTATAAATACTACAAGCATTCAGGTAAAGCACCTTAATGCTAATTTTCTTATCCTCATGATTTCCATCACCTTTAGTAATAGGTCCTAAATTATCCTTCCTTTTGCTTTATTCCAAGTGTACCTTGAACTTAAGCCCAGAACACATGCTAACCTGCTGCTTACCTTTCTACTTGACTCCATACTCCCTGTTGCTTTTGCTTTCCCTTGCCCCTGACTCACAAGTTTAAAGTCCTACTGACCACTCTATTTATCCTTTTTGCCAGAACACTGGTTCCAGATTGGTTCAGGTGGAGTCCATCCCATTGGTACAGATTGCCCCAGTTCCAAAATTGATGCCAATATCCCAAGAAATAGAATCCCTCTTTCCCACACCAATCTCTCTGCTACATGTTAACTTCCCTAATTTTCTTATCCCTATGCCAGTTAGCACATGGCTCGGGCAGTATTCCAGAGAGTATGACCTTTGAGGACCTGTTCTTCAATTTCCTTCCTAGTGCTTGATACTCCCCAAACAGATTCTCCTTCCTAGCCTTGCCTATGTTGTTATGCCAACATGGACCACAACAACTGGATCCTTTCCCTCCCGCTCCAATATCCTTTCAAGCCGGTCGGACTTGTCCTGCACCCTGGCACCGGGCAGGCAACACACCATGCAGGACTCCCGATCCGACTCACAATGGATACTATCTGTCCCCCTAATTATAGAATCCCCGATAACAACTACTTGTCTTTTTGCTGCCCCCCTCTTTAATGGCCTTCTGCACCATGGTGCTGTGGTCAGTTGGCTCATCCTGTCCACAGCCCTTTTCCTCATTATTACACGGAGCAAACATCTCATACCTGTTGGAAAACGTCAAGGGCTGAGGCTCCTCCACTCCTGAACTCAGAATCCCCCTGCCCACGTCACTTACAGTCACACCCTGTTGTTCCTGATCACTAACTGAATTTGAATTACTTAATGTACCAGGTGTGACTGGACTATTACTGAACAAAGAGACCTTGGAGTGCAGGTTCATAGCTCCTTGAAAGTCGAGTCGCAGGTAGATAGGATAGTGAAGAAGGCATTTGGTATGCTTTTCTTTATTGATCAGAGTACTGAGTACAGGAGTTGGGAGGTCATGTTGCGGCTGTACAGGCTGTAACAGTGGTTAGGCCACTGTTGGAATATCGCATGCAATTCTGGTCTCCTTCCTATCAGAAAGATGTTGTGAAACTTGAAAGGGTTCAGAAAAGATTTACAAGGATGTTGCCAGGGTTGGAGGATCTGAGCTACATGGAGAGGCTGAACAGGCTGGGGCTATTTTCCCTCGAGCGTCAGAGTCTGAGGGGTGACCTTATAGAGGTTTACAAAATTATGAGGGGCATGGATAGGATAAATAAACAAAGTTTTTTCCCTAGGGTCGGGGAGTCCAGAACTAGAGGGCATAGGTTTGGGGTGAGAGGTGAAAGATATAAAAGAGACCTAAGGGGCAGCTTTTTCACGCAGAGAGTGGTACATGTACGGAATGAGCTGCCAGAGGTTGTGGTGGAGGCTGGTACAATTGCAACATTTAAGAGGCATTTGGATGGGTATATAAATAGGAAGGGTTTGGAGGGATTTGGGCCGGGTGCTGGCAAGTGGGACTAGATTGGGTTGGGATATCTGGTCAGCATGGACGGGTTGGACCGAAGGGTCTGTTTCCATGCTGTACATCTCTATGATGCTATGACTGCCTCCTGAAACAAAGCTTCTAGGTAACTCATCCCCTCCCAGATGTGCCGCAGTGTTTGAAGCTCAGATTCCAGATCATCAATTCTGATCTAGAGTTCTTCCAGCAACCAACCCTTGCTGCAGATATGGTCACTGCTGTTCACAATGGGATCAGCCAGCTCCCACATCATACAGCTACAGCACATCACTTGTCCAGCCATCTCTACTTATTTAGTGAATTTATACAAATTCATGAGTTAAATAATTTCTAGTACTTCTGTTATCTTATTCAATTAGCCAACTAATAGTAAAGTATTAATCAATCACACAACACACAAGAAATATCAATTGAAACACCTTACTTTAGCAACACTACACGTGTAGTGTCTCAGGATTCGGCCACTGCTAAAATATATATCTGAAACTCCCGAGGTAAGTTTATATATTTAAAAATTACCTTCCCATCGGGCCACTGGTCCTCGCAGTCACTCCTCCCACTCCAACTGCCGCTGAATAAGTGAAGACTGATAAGTCCCGATGTAAGTTTATATATTTAAAAATGCAGGCAATTCAGCTGTTTTATGGCAGAAGTGGGATTGATCTGGGGATCCAGGTTTGAGTTACGTAGTTTTAGGAAAACCAGTTGTGTTTTACATAAAACAAAGCAGAATTTTTATGAAATAATTTGTTTGAGTTATCTCCCAGGCAGTGCCATTTCCAATGAGAATAGGTTATATTCTACAGCTTTTCTAATGAAAACAATTTATATCAATAAAGTCTTATAATATTTATTTTGGTTAATTGTCTTGTAGTTCACACCCACAAATGGATAGATTTCAGCAACTCCCTCAGTTGCACCCCCTAGTGGTGAGGAAACAGGCAACTCTGTACCAGCGCGTTCTCACGGGATTTGAAACATTGACTCTGCTTTCTTTTTTCAGATGTTGCCAGGCCTGCTGAGCAATTTCTGTTTTTATTTGTTTATACACCAACTGTTTCATTGTTCCATACACATAAAATGAAACCAATCAATACAAAATGGCTGTATTAGCTTTATGAAAGAGTTGTTCAATTTAGTGTCATAAACAGCACTTTTTCCCCAAAGTCCTGTAAATTGGTCTTCTTGAAGTGCTTGTCCAGTTCCATTTAAAACTTCACAGGATTCTATTTCTGCCGCCCTTTCAGTTTTACGTTCAAGATCCTACAAGCCCAATATAAAGAAACGTTTTCCTGTTTTCTCCTCTAATTCTTTTCCCAATCCTTTAAAATCTATAATGTTAAATTATCATAGCACTTGCCAGCAGAAATTTCAATTCTTTCACACAAGCTGAGTGTTGCTGGAAATGTCAATATATGTTGCCCAACATAATTGCCCAAGTGACAGCAGTGTCACAATTTTGAAGGTCACCATTAGATACTTTCCCCTTAACCTTCCCCAATTTCTCTTCATGAGTGAATTGCCCTTTTCCTGATATCAGGCTGATTAATCTTCTCCATATTCTCCCCAAAGCCTTGAGTTCTTTATGAATGATGGTCTTCAATCCTGTAATTGAAACCAAACCAGAAATCTTAATGTTTTGGTGACACCTTGTTCACAATATCCCCTATTTACAATGAGAAGATTCTCATTCACTTTCTTAATTACCTGATCAACTCTCTCTGCCACCTTTGAAGATTTATAATTATGCGGTCTGTTCTATAAAAGAGTACCATTTAGAGGAGACTGCTTTTCCATGTTGTTTCTCCCAACATGTGTCACTTGGGAAAGATGATGGCCTCGTGATATTATTGCTGGACTATTAATCTAGAGACCCAAGTAATATTCTGGGGACCTGGGTTCAAATCCTGCCATGGTAGGTAGTGGTATTTGAATTCAATAGAAGAAAAAAATCTGGAATTAAAAGTCTAATGATGGCTATGAATCAATTGTTGGGAAAAACCCATCTGGTTCACTAACGTCCTCTGGGGAAGGAAACTGCCATCCTTACTTGGTTTTGCCTACATGATGCCAGACCCCACAACAATGTGATTGACATTTACCTGCCCTCTGGACAATTATGGATGGGCGATAAATGCTGGTCTAGCCAGTGATGCCCACATCCCATGAATGAATTTAAAAATAAACTTTATTAAATTAAATTGCACTTATCATGTATCTATTTGTTTCATCAGTTTGTCTCAGTCCTTCTGAAATCTGCTACTGTTATCCTCGCTATTCATAAAGTTACAAACTATTGTATCATCTGTCAGCTTCCAAGCTGCATTCCATGAACCCAAAATCTAATTCACTTATATATGGTGTATCATAGAACCATAACCAAAATCTTGATACAGTAAGGTCCAAAGATACACAAAACCAGGTTATGGTCCAACAGGGTTATTTGAAATAAACTTGTTGGACTATAACATGGTGTCATTGTAACTTCTGACCTTGTTCAATACCGACACCTACATATCATTGATAGAGAATTAAATAGAAAATGCATAAAATTATTTAATAATAAATAAAGACTTGGATAGTTTGTTTTTGTACCTCTAACTACATCAGAAGTGGATTTTCAGAAAAACGAATGTTATGACTTTGTGAACATGAATTAAATCTCTCATTTCTGTACCCTTTGCAATGATTCACTGCTGCTATCTTAACAGCTCATTCAGCAACTCTCTTTAAATGATAAAGAAAAACAAAAGACAAGAAAATCATAAATCAATCCAGACTACTGGCCACGTTCCAAAACTTAGTGCAAATTATTAATGCAAAAAAAAGGGCCTATTGAAATTTGTGTTAGTCTCATGACAGTTTCTGTGCTTAAACTCTTAATGTATTTGCACACATGTAAGCTGTTGTTGGTTTTATTTAATTCCTTCACCTGTCCTCTAGTTAATATCTAGGGAAAATACCAGCTGTCGGATAAATAACATCACCTCTATAACTGTGACTCTTTGTTAAAAACAAAAGTCAATTAAATCGCAACAACTGAAAGTTTTGTGCAAGAGGATCTCAGTTATAAGACAAAAGGAAGAATAGGTTTGACCCAGAATCTTTGATCTGAGTTGTTTTGCTGAAAGTATGGGCTAGTAAAAGCCTTTCAAGATTATTTAAAAAGTGAAGAAGATAGAAATAAAAAGAAAATATGGTAATGTTGGAAAACAAGATTAGTTATAATGATGAAGATTAGATGAACACAGTTTAGAATGGCTCTACTCTGCCCGCAATAATGATTCTACTTCTCTGCCTTGCCATTTCAATGATGTGGAGATGCCGGTGTTGGACTGGAGTGAGCAAAGTTAAAAATCACAGTGCAATAGGTTATAGTCCAACAGGTTTATTTGGAAGTACTAGCTTTCAGAGCTAGCTACCTGACAAGGGAGTAATGCTCGGAAAGCTTGTACTTCTAAATAAACCTGTCGGACTATAACCAGTTGTTGTGTGATTTTTAACTTTGCCATTTCAATGCACTGTCCTCTTCACCTTCTGATGCCCTTGCCTCAGTGCATCATCTAGAATCACTCAGATTTCAGAGGCAGTGCCTCAACTTCCTTTTAGGATTCTGTCCTCTGAGTTGAGTGTTGATTAGTTTCAGAGTTTAGCTGGTTCCCTGATTTATTGGCCAAACCTTCCTGTTTACATTTCAAAATAAGCTCTCCCATCTTGGACCTGTTTCTGTCAAATTCTGCCTTTGTAAAGCTTTTCATGGCTAAGCTGAGAAGACCTTTCAGCAACTTTTAGCTCCTTTAAAAAATACTGCCATATTAAGCTGTTTCTTGTTTCAGCAACCTTTCTTAGGACCCTCTTGGTCTTCACTGATCCTACAAAGGCGATATGCTAGATTTTTGGTTTCCTCTGAAAAATATTCTATGTCGAAGTATTAAGCCATCATTTCTCCGCTGCTGACAGGCCTTGTAAAATTTTCAGAAGTTGCATTCCTTTTGGACCAGCTCTGGACTTCAGCACTAAGTCAGGCTGTCATGTGTTATTGCCATGGGAAATTGGCAGGGCCGGGCTACATTGAGCCCCGGCAGTTTCTGTCAGGATATGGCTGATGCTTAACCTTCATCGACCTGTCCTTGGGAGGCATGAGGTCATTGGATGATTTTCTAGATGAAGTGTTTCCTTAGCCTTCTAATGCTTCCAGACTAGAGCCTGCACTGAGGCTAATATACACATGTTTTTTTCAGAGCAAGGGAAATGAAACCCATCTGGGAATGTAATGCCTGGGATCATTAGTCAAAATTTCAGCAGTGTGATTTCTTTTCAGAGTTTGTTTTACTAAAGGGGATTGATAGGACTCAATTGAAGTACTTTATTAGTCAGTTACATTAGCATCTCTTAAGCAGCAGAACAGTTTCATTAAAAAGACACTTACCCCTTCTTTTGGCAAATGTTCAAAATGTTCTCATTGTGGTGGGGATGCCTAACACTGGTATGAGAATTAACTGACCTCCCAGTAATTCTTGAGAGGCAAGGCACAGGGACTGAAGATACTATTATTCTTCAGACTAGATGGATGTAACAAAATAAAATGAGTTCCAGTCCAGTCCCGAGTTCTGCCCAAAAATTCTCATCATTGATTCAGAATATTCTGTGTTCATGTCTCACTCCAGGACTTGTTCACAGGATCTAGGCTGCCACTCCAGTGCAGCAATGAGCAAGCACTCTATTGCTGAATGTGCTGTTTTTTGGATGCGACATTAAATTGAATCCCCATTAAAAAGAAACTTTAAATGTAGATTTTTGTTTAAAATTGACCTTGGCAGCAGTTTGAGAGCATCTGCAGACCTGAGAGTTCTATTGCCTGATTTAAAGTATCCGAGAAAGTGTGCAAATAAATCAAGGTGATAGAAAATATTCATAGAACTTCCAACAAAATCAAGCACATGGTCACAAATGTTCTCTGTTTCTTGGGATCCCCGAGCTCATGGAAGAGTTGGTATCAGTATTGATGGTTAGACCTCTAGGTATCCTTCAGGTATTCGTAAGAAATGTGTTAGGAGGGCAGTACAGTTGCCATATAACTGAATTTTGTCACACTGTTAGCAGAATCCCATGGGACTATTGCTGAGTGCACCCCACCATTGGATATGCATTCTTGCAAATGATTCTCAGTACAGCATTCTAGCTTAAACAGCAGTGTTGCAATTTTCTTTTCCTTCCATACTTAAAGTGGTGATGATTGAAGCAATTCAGAAACCAATTACAAAATGCTTTATGTTTTGATCCTTTGCGTTTACTTTGTGAATTGCCGATGCTTTCTCATAGACACCATTCTTTAGCTAAGAGGGAGGAACGGTTTACTTTACCCTTCTCTGTATTTAATATTGTAAAGCTATTCAGTTGAGACAAGGCACATTTCTATCTCAAGTGGCCCCATCCAAATGCCTGACAGAAAACTGGCAAAATCCAATTATTAGGAAGCAGTGATGCTGAAATCTCAGATTAGGCCCCTGGCTTGACATTTCAACAATCTTCTGCTATCCAGCAGCCCTTAATTAACTCCATTAGTGAGTTGTAAATTGTCATTCAGGCTCAGTAGACACGTTTGGCTGAATTTCATCTACCCTGGCCAGGCTACAGTTTGAACAGTATCCTTCCAGAAAGAAAGAGATAGCTGAAATTCACTTGCTTTGTTTGAATAGTGCCACAAATGAGCAGAGATATGTAAACAGATCAGGTTCAGGAAATGTGAAATCCTTCACTTAAATTCTAGGAATTAAACTCATTCTGAAACGCTAATATGAAAATTTAGAAATAGGTTTTTCTTTAAAAGACTCATCATCTCAGATATCTGCGAAGAATAAAAGATTTTTGGTACAGTTTTATATAGCTGGAGCCCAATGGAATAGACATGACAATTGTTCCAGTGGGTAAGACCATGTGAGAAATTGCAATGTTTCTTTAACAGACCTTTTTCTTGTACAGATTGTATGTCAATTTCCCAAAGAAGATTTTGAATTAAAAGTACATGTTCTGCCACTATGGCCATCAAGATTAGTTGTGGAGTTTCGCAGTTTAATTAAAGAAAAGGAAGATTTTTTTTAATGGAACACAGTGTTAAAATGTATCTGAGGACAGGAAGGAAAATGTTTTACTATAGAATAATCAATTGAGGTTCATTGAATCATTCTCTAAATCCTGTCCAACAGTCTGAGCCATGAAATTATGCAAGACTTTTATAGAAAGCATAGCCTTTCCGAAAGGAATCTTTGCACCTTTATGAGGTTATCAAGTTAATTGAAAGCCAAATGTGTGACTTAATTTCTGTAAAATGAAACACAATTCTGCTGCTTAAACACATTGGGCTGAATCTTCCCAGCCCCTAAATAAGATGGGCAGTGGTGTGTCTATTGGGGAAATAGGTGAGAGGTACAGAAATTAAATTCTTGACCTCAAGGAAAAAATGTCCAATTCTCCAAACGAGATGAGAATCTCATGGGAGGTCTACTGAATGCTGTTAAAATTGACTTGTTGATGTGCAGTTTCCTATTTGCCCACCTGCCAGTTGGCAACGAGATGGTGACAGTTCCCCACAAGAAAGTCAGAGTGGGGAAATGCCAATCCCAGTTTGCCACTCACTTCTCCAGGACTCCAACTTGAAAGCAGTTACAGACATCTCAGAGCTGTGTAAGTGTAACACGATGTAAATGCAATTTACGCTTGAAGGGTTTCACATCATCCACAAGTACAGCCCGCATGCTCAGGCAGATTAAAAATAAACTGAGTGTGGTCACAGCTCCTACTTGCATCCCTTCTGTGTGGACATTGGCATTGGACACATACCAGCTCCTGGCACATTTCTGACCCACGTTCAATATGGTTCTGCACTTCACTGCTGCACTTTGGAGTTCACTGGCACGTTTTATCATAATGCCACTGCCAGAGTCAGATAGATTGTACCAGGGTGAATCTCAGGGCTCCTTGCTTACTGTCTTCGCACTGACCCAATATGTAGCTATATTGGTGCTCCCAGCACCTCCACTTTGCCTGAACATTTTGTGCTTTGCCCCCTCAGCCATAACTGAAAGGCTCAGTCTACTCCTGTCTTGCCATGGTTTTATTGCAGATACAAAGCCAGATAACAGTTTATCGTGGTTATCAGCAGTCATTAGTCTTTGTCAACCTCACGCCTTCACAATGTGCCAGTAGGACATGTTACAAAACACAGCACATACATCAACCAAATGGCCATGTCTCAATGTCTAAGGGGAGTAGTCTTCAGGCAGAATAAGGGAGACAGCATTCAGTCCTGGTACAGTAAGTAGGGCATTGTCTGATATCAGTCCAGTATCAGGGCTTGGTATGATCAGTTGGCCACTTGAATGTTCAGGGTTAGGGGTTCCATATCACTATTGTCCAGGAAGTAGACCACACCAATCCTGCAGGTCCAGTGCAACCCGTCTGTAGAATTATGTTGATTCATGGAGGAAATGGACAGAGATCATTCTGGGATCCTGTCACACATCAATCGAAGCAGTCTATCCAAGGTGCTCAGTAACATTGGGCCAAGGACAGTCCTAGGGGTCAACTCAATGAAAATCAATGGGGTTGTCAAGGACTACTGCTGCAGTAGGCAAGTTAGGGAAATCAGTTCTGTGGATTGGAGCCAATATGCGGGGATGCAGAAGGGATAATAATCGTGAAGGAGAGATATACTTTATATTAGTGGGGGAGATGCTAATGTGTTAGAAGGCATGGGTGATTGCAGGAGGAGTTTGTAAATGTTCAGAACCAACTTAGCGTCAATGAAGGGATGGTGCAGCACAAATGGTTGGCGTGACTAAGCTGTCAGGCCAGGACTTAGCAATGATGTTGGGAAATGTAGTCATAATTCAAAGAGATGTGTAGGTATGTTTGGAAGCTCAGTATTGATGGGCTGAACAGGGAGTGCAAGGAAGAAAGAAACATAGAGGTTCAGGGTGGGGTAAGAGCTGCCTTGATTACCAGGCTGAGTGTGGTGCTAACCGCGATCTGCATTGCTATCCAACCTCTCAAAATGGAAAATAGAATTGGCAGAGTAAGTTTATTTTTAATCTGTCTGAGCATGCAGGCTGTACTTGTGAATGATGCAAAACCCTTCAAGGGGAAATTACATTTACATAGTTACACTTACACAATACAGGTTGATGTCGTCAGTAATCATAGTACCCTGCATGTAAAATACATGCAGTGTCCAACTGGATACAAATCCTATCCACAAGCAGCCTTGACTATGTAATTAGTCACTGCAGATTAGAAATAATGGACTCTGAAACACAAATAATCACCCTAACAATCTCACTTTTAGGCCACAATTCACAATGACATTCCAAATCTCGTATGCTGCGCAAGCTGTGAAGCTGATTTCCTCACGCCTTGAACTACATGTATTTGTCATCATGCGTTTATCTTCAATGCTGCCTTTCTGAGGTGATGTGGGAGTGGAAAGATGAGGTATTATTACTCATGTAACACTTACAATCCCCTACTTTATTTGCATGACTTGGTTTGTGCTGAATTCATTGAAATGAGGTCCCAACAACAGAGGTCCATGCAGAGATGCTGCCTGGCCCTCCTTGTCGGAATCCTCCATGTACCAGTGTATGTGAGGATTTGTAATTGATGTGACTGCTGTCTGCTAACATTACTAAAGACCTGTCTACTATTTGTGTACTCCTTGTGGGTTCATTGAAATTGGATCCAGCCCCGGGAGGGGGGTGGGGTGGAGGTAATGAAGGCATAGAGAAATTGAGGAGCAACAATTGCATGAGCAATCCAGGACCAGTCGACCATCCAGTGGCTGCTTAGCAGCCTCTAAGTGAATGGATTTCAGCAGAACATTCCCTCAGGATCTGCAGGAGGTACAGAAGGCCCAAAATCTATGCTGCCCAATGCCTTTTCCACCAGCTGAGTGAGTTTCAATGTTATGTCACACTGCGGATATCATAGAACTGTGCAAACTGCTGGAATGGCACCTGCAATCTGAAGGAGTGGGTGGTCATTTTATCCTGGGAATTCCTGAAGAAGGGCTCATGCCCGAAACATCGATTCTCCTGCTCCTTTGATGCTGCCTGACCTGCTGCGCTTTTCCAGCAACACATTTTCAGCTCTGATCTCCAGCATCTGCAGTCCTCACTTTCTCCTATCCTGGGGATGTCCAGGTGAAAGTTCTGCAAAACCTTTGACCAAATAGTTGCTTCCTTTGTGAGATCTTTCAATCCACAAATGTATCAAGGCCATTTGTAGTAGATCACAGTTCTTCCCCTGTTTCCCAGTGACAAGGTCAGTGCTGCAACTTGGGCTTTGCAAATGTAGCTGGCTTGCTGAGATGCAGGGTACTATAGACAGTGCGTACTTCACAATGAGAGCACTATATTACACAACTATCTTCATCAGTAGAAAAAGGTTCCATTCCATTAATGTGCAAGTCATATGTGATTGTCAGTACCACATTTTAGAAATCTGAGCAAGGCATTCTGGAAGCTGCTGTGATGCCTATCAGGTTGATAATTATCATATTCCTGCTTTGTTTCCAGGCCTTACCAGGGTCACTACTGGGACACTAAGATAAATGTAGTTGCTTAATTTTGAAAAGGCAAATCAGTGCAGGACTTATGGACTTAATGGTAAGGTCCTGGGGAGTGTTGCTGAACAAAGAGACCTTGGAGTGCAGGTTCATAATTCCTTGAAAGTGAACTCTCAGATAGATAAAATAGTGAAGAAAGCGTTTGCTATACTTTCCTTTTTCAGACCGAGCATTGAGTATAGGGGTTAGGAGGTCATGTTGCAGCTGTACAGGAGATTGGTTCAGCCGCTTTTGGAATATTGTGTGTAATTTTGATCTCCCTTCTGTTGGAAAGATGTAAAAATTGAAAGAGTTCAGAAAAGACTTACAAGGATGTTGCCAGGGTTGGAAGATTTGAGCTATAGGGAGAAGCTGAATTGGCTGGGGCTGTTTTCCCTGAGCTTCGGGAGCTGAGGGGTGAATTTGTAGAGGTTTATAAAATCATGTGGGGCATGGATACACAAGGTCTTTTCCTTGGGGTGGGGGAGTCCAGAACTAGAGGGCATAGGTTTAGGGTGAGAGGGGAAAAATTTAAAAGGGATCAAAGGGACAACTTTATAACACAGATGGTGGTACGTGCATGGAATGAGCTGCCAGAGGAAGTGGTGGAGGCTAGTACAATTACAATATTTAAAAGGCATCTGCATGGGTATATGAATATTAAGAGTTTGGAGGGATATGGGCCAAGTGCTGGCAAATGAACTAGATTAGGCTGGAATATCTGGTCAGCATGGACGAGTTGGACCAAAGGGTCTGTTTCCATTCTCTACATCTCCATGATTCTATGACTAAAGACTACTCTCTGTAACCATGACTATGATGTATTATGCAAGCCCCTAACTGAGGCCATGCATAGCTTCAGTGCGGCCCATTCTTCACCACCATTCTTCTGGTGGAGCAGATGATAGGCCTAGTGCAGGTGAGGTTCCAGTCTTTGGATCAATCTGGGGAGGAGATTGGAGTTTATATTCTAATCCAGACAGAGTGTGCCACATAATCCTAGTATACTAAATTCTGCAGAACTGCAGCAGGCAAAGAGAGGAGGTGATGATGCTGTAGAGCTGGGAGAGCAGAGGCAGTCTTCCAAGGAGGAGAAAGAACATCACCTTCTGCACAGTAAAGTGATGCAACATCAGGCACTACAAGCTGGACAGGAGTTGATTGACACTCAGTTCCAGTAGCTGGGAGCTGGATGTGTTCATTGATCAGTGATCATGCATTAATGGTAAATTTGTTGCTGCTAATAAGGCAAAAGGTCCCTGTTTGTTGCCAGATGCAAATACTGCCTCATTGTGTTAGATTTTTTTCTTCTCTTATGCTATTGTTGAATAAAAGCAATCATTTTCAAACAACATTTGAAGACTTTCATAGTTCTACATTGAACAATGAGAAGATGTTAGGCTACAATGAGCATTGGGAAGAGTACCACTTCCTTAAACTAGGTTCTAGATGGGATGATACTAAAGATGTGTGGCTTGCTTCTTAAATAGCAATTCTTAAAAAGATTTATCAATGTGTGCTTTTATGTGCAATGAACCATGTCACCTAATGTGCCCTAAGAAGCATTTTACTTTGGTTCTCCTCCTATGTGCACTTCGAAAGACAGTTCCTGGCTAATAGCGGCTTGGTGTGTGGCTGGGCATTACAAATGGCACTGGTACCAGGAACGTCAGAAAGTTCCAGCAATGGTGAGAATTCCCATCTCTGGTGAGGGATAAGGGACCATTTACCAGGATGCTGCAGAGGCCTGGGTAATGTCGTGTGTTTTGGGAAATAGCATGAAAAATCTTGCTAGGGATCACGGAGAGGAACCATCCATGAAACTTGCCAAAATGGACAGTTAGGCTAGCAAAATTCAGCCCAATGTCATCATGCATGAAAAGGACATTTGAAACAGAATAATTTAATCCCCTGCTTTTTGTTTATTCATTCACAGTAAGGTCAACCTTAATAGCCCATTCCAAATAAGAGGTACAGTTAGTAAATTTGCAGATGACACCAAAATTGGGGGTGTAGTGGACAGCGAAGAGGGTTACCTCAGATTACAACAAGATCTGGACCAGATGGGCCAATGGGCTGAGAAGTGGCAGATGGAGTTTAATTCAGATAAATGCGAGGTGCTGCATTTTGGGAAAGCAAATCTTAGATACTTAATGGTAAGGTCCTAGGGAGTGTTGCTGAACAAAGAGACCTCAGAATGCAGGTTCATAGCTCCGTGAAAGTGGAGTCGCAGGTAGATAAGATAGTGAAGAAGGCGTTTGGTATGCTTTCCTTTATTGGTCAGAGTATTGAGTACAGGAATTGGGAGGTCATGTTGTGGCTGTACAGGACATTGGTTGGGCATGGACAGGTTGGACCGAAGGGTCTGTTTCCATGCTGTACATCTCTATGACTCTATAAATTGCCCAAAAGGTAGTTAAGAGTTCACTTTGTTGTGAATCTGGGGTCCTGTAAAAGCCAGATCAGGTAATGATGGCAGTTTCTTTCCCTAAAGGGCATTAGTGAACAAGATGGATTTTCCGACAATTGACATTGGATTTGTGGAAATCATTGAACAGCAGGGTGGCACTCTAGCCCAGTGGTTAGCACTGCTGCCTCAGAGCACCAGGAACCGGGTTCAGTTCCAGCCTTGGGCGACTGTCTGTATGGAGCCTGCATGCCCTCCCTGTGACTGCGTAGATTTCCTGTGAATACTTCAGTTTGCTCCCACAGTTCAAAGATGTGTAGGTTAGGTAAATTGGCCATGTTAAATTGCCCATAGTGCTCAGGGATGTGTAGGTTAGGAGGTTAGCCGTGGGAAATGCAGGGATGGGGGGGTGGGGTGGGCGTGGCGAGTCTGAGTTGGATGCTCTTCAGAGTCGACTTGTTGGACTGAATGACCTGTTTCCACACTGTAGGGATTCTAGTATTCTTTGGTGATGATTAGAATCTTCATTTCAATTTTTATCGAATTCAAATTCCATCTTCTACATTATCTGCTCTCTGGATTAATAGTCTAGCAATAATACAACAAGTCTACAACTTCAGCTGTACTCACAACTACAGCAATGTTCCTTCCAGGCTGGATCAGGTGATATTTGCAACATTTCCTAGTTCATTGAAACCATCATCTAAAGGTGTATTTCAACAAAGCTGAATACATGGCCTATTCTCTTCAAAATGAAGTGAGCACATCAGATTGCAATGATTTCAGGAGTTTCTGTGATGTAGAGTGTTATTGACTAGAACTCAACTTGCAGGCTCTACAGATGGCAAAGAGTATGGTGCTGGAAAAGCACAGCTGGTCAAGCAGCATCTGAGGAGCAGGAGAGTTGACATTTCGAGCATAAACTTTTAATCCGGAATTCTCAATGAACAGCTTATGCTTGAAATGTCGACTCTCCTCCTCCTCGGATGCTGCCTGACCAGCTGTGCTTTTCTAGCACCACATTGTTCGACTCTGATCTCCAGCATCTGCAGCCCTCATTTACTCCTAGGCACAACAAATGTGTCGTATATGAAAAGAATTATGCACACTCAACGTCCACCTGGTATGTAACTATAGGCTGTAGATACTTCTGAATCAGTCTGTTCAGAGATGATATGATGCACTTTTGGAGCAGGTGATTTGAACCTTGGCCTCCTGGACCAGAAAAAGGGACACTACCACTGTGCCACAAGAGCCTTTGAATTATAAGCTGTATATCACTTAGGTAAACTGACATCATTATGAACCAATCTGCTTTTGAACCACCATACTATCTGCTTTTGAACCACCAGACTAAAGCAGAGAGAGGGTCTACCAGGAAACAACATCTATTGCTGAGCACATAGTGCATAACTTCAGGGCACAATCCATACATGCACAATATCTATATAACAAAAATCCTTCTATCACCAAATGTGATTGAGCAGGCTAGTGGATTATTTAAATATGGACTACCCTGGAAGAGCCCTGGTGGACTTCACAGTTATATTTTGATACCACTGTCCTTTAGCAACTGCAATACATTATCAGTGTGACAATATAGTGCATCAATTTTGTCCCAGTTGCTAAGCTCTGCACTTTTAGATATTAAATTTTGGTTGAAATTATTAGGTCTGGTGTATACATGCAATCTTGCAGTCAGATGCAGGAATTAGAAAGTGTTCCAAACAATTTGCCTGAGCAACTGATATTAAACCTCGTTCTGTTGAAGTGTTTAGTTATAGCTGGATAGAAGAAAAAAAGATAAGCAAGTGATAATATCTGAATATAAGATGATAATATTTGTTTGTCTCCTAACTGTGAGCTATAAGCAGCTATTAACTCTTCCCATGGAACAGGTTTCAGATACATGAGCACAAGTGTTTGGTTAATAACATCAAGATATATATTCATAATTTTGATAATGCAAGATCCAAGTTGTACCTTACTGTTTTACATGTTTTCATGCATTTTACATCCAGGAAAGTAATTTATAAGTAACAGTTTGACATACCCAGGTTGAATAATGCCTATCTTTGTTACAGCTGGTTATATATTTAAGCTAGAATTAAACAGTTTAAGTGTATAATATACACAATAGGCTACAAGAGTACTGATCACAATATTTGTTTTGATTGCATATTACTCCAAGTTCATGGTAGCAGAACAGCCATGTATGAAAAGACTGCTGTGGGATTTCAAACTGCCTAGAATTGAGTATAATTGACCAAACAGAAGTACAAATTCGCAAAGAGCAGGCTCAAAAATAAAACTGATATCTTGTCTTGGTTAGTTTAAAGAAACAAAATGGTACTTTTTAATTTGCAGAAAGAGAAGAAAAGTGGACTTTTAAAACTTCTGTCAGGAGCATCAGGAAAGAAGAAATCCCGCTCACCTCCATCTGTATCTCCAACTCACGATTCCCCACAGGCAGCAGCAGAGAATACTCTGCAAGGGGCCATGGGTCCTGAAGTTCCTCCAGTGTCAAGCCATGGCAGAGCTGGCTCTTGCCCTTTAGAAAGTGAGATGCAAGGCACTATGGGAATGGAGCCACTCCACAGGAAAACTGGCTCCTTAGATTCCAACTTTTCCATTTCTCCACCTACTCGGCAAATGTGCTCTTCCATGGTTGCAATCCGTCCAGATCTCAAACCACTTCCTTGTGAAAGGTAGGTGTACTATAGATTAAAACAACAGAAATATTATTGAATGTTCATCTGCCCTTAATGAAATAATATGTGTAGTGTGATGATTGTTATGTTATTATTTCTCCATTTATATGGAAAATTTATGTAAGAACATTGTTTAATCCTTTATAACCTTTCTCTGCTGCATTATTAATCACGTGTCATGTATGCAGATTCTTTCTTCAAAAACATATCTTATTATATTATATTTAAGAGTTTGAAAATTAAAAAGTTTACGCGGTCAATGAAGAGTTCAGGAGGGCATGTCAGGAGCAGCACCATGCCTACCAGAAAATAAGGATGGAATCTTCCCAGGCCCAGAAAGACATGAGCAATGGCGAGTCAGTTTGGAAAATATGGCAAGATTGGCAGAAATTAGATTCTCGACATGTAGAAAAGAAATCCAATCTGCAATCACATTTTGAATGACAAGACAGGAAGTACAAAGTTAAAAATCACACAACACCAGGTTATAGTCCAACAGGTTAATTTGGAAACAATCACCTGATGAAGAAGCAGCGCTCTGAAAGCTAATGCTTTCAAATAAACCTGTTGGACTATAACCTGGTGTTGTGTGATTTTTAACTTTGTACACCCCAGTCCAACACCAGCATCTCCAAATCAAGACAGGAAGTGGGTAGTGAACGGTCTATTTGCATGTATTTGCATGCCATTAGTAGCTAATCTTATCTCATTGATACTTTCCTATTCTCACCTGGGTGGGATAGAAATTAGATAGTGACTATTCCTGACATGAATACCTTAGCAGGTACCTGGCAACTCCAGCTCACCACTTCTCCAGAACTCGATCTTGGACAGTCATCCTCAAAATTGCCAGGTACATTCCATGGGCAATAGCAGGCGAAACCCCAAATCCATGGAGATTGGCATTCAATAAATAACATCCTCACCATGGTATATCTCCTACCCAATTACAATGTAGGTTTTCACTTCATTGCTACATATTGGAATACTTTGGCACCTTTCACTATAATGCTGCTGTCAGGACACTTTGTGGGCGGCACGGTGGCACAGTGGTTAGCACTGCTGCCTCACAGCACCAGAGACCCGGGTTCAATTCCCGCCTCAGGCGACTGACTGTGTGGAGTTTGCATGTTCTCCCCGTGTCTGCGTGGGTTTCCTCCGGGTGCTCCGGTTTCCTCTCACAGTCCAAAGATGTGCAGGTCAGGTGAATTGGCCATGCTAAATTGCCCGTAGTGTTAGGTAAGGGGTAAATGTAGGGGTATGGGTGGGTTGTGCTTTGGCGGGTCGGTGTGGACTTGTTGGGCCGAAGGGCCTGTTTCCACACTGTAAGTAATCTAATCTAATCTAATCTAAAGAGAGACAAGTATCCATCTCAGCAATCTGACCAGGGCCCCCACTTATTCTCCAGGCAATATCCGCATTATCTTAGCATTTCTGTCTTGCCTTGCCTTGTAGTGCAGAAACACCATTGTGTGAGCAATGGATATGGTGCTATATCACTGTCAGGCCTGCAACCTGACTGCACATACCTCAACCAAATGGTCACATCTCAAATTCTAAAGTGAGTCATTTTCAGCCAGGTCAAGAGAGACAGCATTCAGTCAGGTGGTACTGGTGCAGAAAGACAAGGGCAGATTTCAATATCAGTCCAGTGGCTTGGATACAGTCAGTTAGCTGCTTGGGTAGTCAGGATCTGTATCCCTATAGTCTGGGGAATGGGCCATGGCCAGTCCTGCTGGTCCAGCGCAATCAGGAATTTGCAGTAACTCCCCCAGGGAGCATTTGAGCAATCAGTCAGGGTTCAGCAGGGGCTCTATGTCCAAGGCAGTCAGAAAGATGGGCCATGGTCAATCCTGGGGGTCAGCTCATTGAAGGTTAAGGAGGGTAATCAGGGGCCGCTGCTGTGCTAGGGAAGTTAAAGTCAATTCTAGCATTGGAAGCAGCATGCTGGAATGCAGCAGGGATAATAATTGTGAAGAGGGACAACTCAGAACAGTTGATATGGCATTGAAGAACATGGGTTGCTGCTGTGGAGGAGGGCTATCAATCATCACGCAACCTTGACTTCCACATTGGGACAGTGCAGCATAATGGTTGGCATAACTAAGCTGTAGGCCTGGGGATCAGAGCATAACATTGAGAGATGAGGATGTAATTCGGAGAGGTTTGCAGAAACATGTGGAAGCTCAGTAGTGCTGAGCTTAATAAAGAAGTGTTTAGGAGTAGCCCTTGATTACCAGGCTGAGCCTGAGACTCACTTTTTCAAGTATGACCTGCACTGCCTTCCATTCTCACATGAATGACAAGCGCAATGGAAATGGAACATAGCTGCAACCATGTCCAAAGTGGACGGAGTAAGTGGTTGATTTTCTGTTTGAGCAGGTGGGCTGACCTTGTGAGCGACATGAGGCCTTTCAAGGGGCAATTGCATTACTCAGGCACTTACACAGTACAGATTGAAAACAGCAGTAATCATAGAAACCTGCATATAACCGTCCGACTGGGTGGGATACAAGTCCTAGTCACAAGCAATCATGACTGTATCATTGGTCATCACAGATTGATAATAGCCATTTCTGTGAAGCCACAATTTACAAATAGAAATTCCAAGATCTCATAGGTCATGGAACTGATTCCCTCTTACCTTGAACTGTGAGTATTGACCCACCTGCTCTTATATGCGTTGCTGCTTTTCTTGAGTGATGAGCTGGGGAGGGATTGGGATGGCAAAGTATCAGGAATCACTTACTGTAATGTATTATCATGACATGACTTATGCTGCATTCATCGAAATGAGGTTCTCCATGTCAAAGATCCATGAGAGACACTCCCGTGTTGGAGTTTTCTATGTTTGACTGCATCAAAGACTTTGCTAAACCATCATTTGTGAATGAAGCAAAAGCTAATCTCTCACATCTTTAAGAACCACTTCTGTTTCTGATATTCCTCACCTGAGTTCATTTGAATCTTAACCAATGGATTATGGCAGGAGTCAATGTTGTTGTGGCCACAGTGGAACAAACTTGCTGAGAAATTGAGGAGGAACAGATGTGTAAGCAAGCCTAGGACCAGTAGGAACTTCCAGAGGCTTCTGAGTGGCCTTCACTTGAAAAGATTACTGCCTAAGCTCCTCTCAGGATGCAGATTTCAGCCCAAAGTCTATCATTCTCAGTGCCATTTCCCCCAGTGTTGTTGCAGACTGGTAATTCTCTGCAATACTACCACAGAACACTACCACCCACTGGAGTTGCACCTGCAACCGGAAAGGGTGGGTAGCCATCTTATTCCAGCAGTTGTCAAGGTGATAACTGCACCAAATCCTTGAGCAACTGGCTGCTTCCAAGGTTCCACTACAGACCTATGTGGGACCTCTCAATCCTGAACCCACAAATATATCAAAGCTGTTATTAATACAATTTGTGCTGAGTCCTGGCGCTTCATGTTGTCTTCCTGTGACCAGCTCAGGGCTGTCACCTGGGCAATAGGCTTTGCTAACAAATTTAGCATCTTCCAGGGACAAGGTGCTATAGACTTTACACATTTTCTGTTGAAACATATCAAAATGCAGCAGTCTTCATCAACAGAAGAGGCTTCATTCCATTCATGTGCAAGTCATTTGCGATTATCAGTACCACATTTTAAAAGTCTACACCAGTTACCCTGGGAGTTGCCAAAGTGCCCATATCCTTGAGAAGTCTTTTTGTTTAATTTCAAGGGCTGGATGTCTCACAAGGATGGTTATTGGAGACAAGGGTTACCTCAGCAACCATGGCAGCTGACTCCATTACACACCCTCCTGACTGAAGTGGAGTCAATAGAATGTGACATGTTCTTGCACTAGGACCAATGTGGAACAGACAGTAGGCTGTGGACGATGAGATTCTAATGCTTGGATTGATCTATGGCGACCTTGCAGTATACAGAGTGTGTCACATAATGCTAGCATGCTGGAGCAAGCAGAGAGGGGATGTGGTGAACAAGGAGAAACACTGCAAGAGAAAAATCACCTTCATCATGACAACCAGTTCAGCGTCAGACACAACAAGCCAGACAGGACTTGATAGATACTGGCTTCCAAAAGTTGTTAGCTGGGTGCAGTGATCATTCACTGATTGCAAGTTTGTTGTCTGGCCAGAATATCACCATTCCTTTAGTGTCGCTGGGTCAAAATCTTGGAACTTCCTCCCTAATGCATTGTGGATCTACCTATACCAAATAGATTGCAGCAGTCCAAGAAAGCAGCTCACCACCACCTTATTAAGAGCAATTAGGGATGGATAACAAATGCTGGCCCAGTCAGCAATGTCCATGTCCCATAAGTGTATATAAAACCTTCTTGAAAGTCACACTTTGCCAATTTCAGTCCAAGATATCAACCCAGTGAAGGCAAAACACAAGATCGTTTACATAACAAGCAGCAGAAGCAGCATGCAGTAGAGAGGCTGAAACAATCCCACCACCTATTAATCAGATCTAAGCTCTGCAGAGATCCAGTCACATTCAGTTGTGTATGGTGATGCAAGTCAAACAAACAGGAGATAGAGGCCTCATAACTATCCCCATCTTCAACAGTAGGGGAGCCCAGCACATCAGTACAGAAGATAAGGCTAAAATCAGCTAATTCAATTTACTCCATGTGATATTAAGAAACAGCTGAAGACACTTGATATGCAAATGTTGACAATGATCCAGCAGTACTGCTGAAGACCTGTCCTTCATACCTAGCCACAGCTGCTGCCAAGCTGTTCCAATACAGTTATAACAATGCCATCAGAAAAATATAAAAAATAAATAACAATGCCATCAACCCACCTATGTGGATAAATGTCTGGTATGTCCTTTCATTAAAAAAAAGGACAAATCTAACCTGGTCAATTACCATACTGTCAGTCTGTTCTCAATCATCAACAACAGTGATGGAATGGGTCATTGACACCACACTATCAAGCAGTACTTGCAAGGGAAGCATCTGCGCATTGACGCTCAGTTCAGGTTCTGCCAGTGACATTTGGTTCTTGACCTCATTCCACCCTTTGTCAGAACGTGAACAAAAGAGCGGAACCCCAGAAGTGAGGTGCAAGTGACTAATCTTGACATGAGCAAAAACAGAATTTGCTGGAGAAACCCAGTAGGACTGGCAGCAGAAGTCTCTAGCCATGATGTCAGTAGACTGTAATGTTAAGTAACACCCTCTCATATGGTAAAGCATGGGACACTGAAACTGAAATCTCCTTTTCGAAAGAAGTCCACATAAGTATCAAAACTCAATTAAGACTTATATTAAAGCACTTTGTCTTGAAGGTAAATGTATTCTGAATTGTAATAACTTTTATTTCCCCTTGTGGATTGCTTATATGGGTCCCATTTCCTATATGTTCAAAAGAAACAAAACACTCTGTATTGTCTTGGTAGTAGTCCTAAAGCACTCCATACTGCATTTCAGATGTCATGATTGTCCTTTGTTTTGTGATTAGAAATGCACAGATTGAATTGGTTAAAATAAGGTCTTATTAGGGAAGTTACTTGACCTGCTGTACCTCTGCTGCTAATATCACGGCACATTTTCCCATTTGTCTGAAGTTACATTATCCATTGTCTCCTTTGAATTATTATGATAAGCAGTTATCTCAATTGCTGCCATTACTTTCCAATTACACTCAAGTTACAAAGGGCGACCCAGCAGAAATGCTATCAGGAAGTAGTTAATTATGTAGACTAGTGGAATGAGGTCAGCATGGTAGCATATTGACTCCAGTAATAATTGCATTGCACTGCCTCAGAAGGTAACCAGACTTTAGTCCTCATGTACTTAATTTGTGTAATTGTTCATATCTGGCTGGTGCCTCATTAGAATAAGAACAGTGTTGTAAGATGTCTGATAATATGATACTAGCTTCCACTGCTGCCCCTTCAAATGAATTCCAGGCTTTGTTCTCAGTTCACCAAGGGGCTAACAATTGATTTCACCATTGACAGTGAAGCATGATCGATTCACCGCTTTAGGGACCCTGATGTATCATTTGCAAATGTAACTTCAAGAGAACAGGTCAATAACATGAGATGTATTACCTCAAATGAAATGGAACAGTCACAGCTGGGAGGAAATGGATCAGCTCATTTTTTTTAACAATGCCTCCATATTTATTAAACCTATAGAATGCTGCAGCTGGTGAAGTGAAAGGGATTGTTCACTATGCCATTGATTCATGTTGACAGTATCCTTAGGACATTCATAGTTGTCATTTTTATAGAATCTATCCTGAGGGAATTTGTTCAGTGTGAGTAAGATGTGATAGCCAAGGCACGTTAATATCTCCTGTAAGACATCATATCTTCTATCCTTTCATATTATTCTCTTAAATAAGGGAAGAACAAGACGTGCCTAAAACAGTGACCTGGCCAAAGGTTGATTATTGTTCTTGCATCTCATGATTTTATAATGTTACATAATGCCCGTGGAACACAAGACAGATATTTGTACACACCACCTGAACCTCTTCTCCATTGAAGTTGAATTTGACCGTCTGTTGTTTGGCAGTAAAGTGGTTCTGTTATTTTCCAACAATTTCCAGAGAATCCGAGTGTAGCATTCTTCACTGACACCTCGGTTATCTCACTTAGCCAAACAGTTTTGGAAAAAAACATTTAGGCTAATGTGTTAAATTGTGTGAGTACAGCACAAGTGTATCAAATCAAACAGCACAGAGTTGTTAGTTCAATTTTCTCAAATCACAGAGCACTCAACCTTGGCTATGCTGTATGGGGAAGAGTTGCGGAGAAAGTCAGAAAGCTTCTATCACAATTAGGGTTCCTGAAATGACCAGGAGTTTCCTGCTAATTGGAACTGACCCAAGCTGCAGACACTTATGTGTAGACCAAGGTCCCAGAGGAACCTTCCACATCCATCAGAGCTTTACCTGCACTTCCACACGTTACTGTATCTGCTGCTCCCTATGTGGTCTCCTCTACATTAGGGAGACAGGATGCCTATATACAGAGTGCTTCAGAGAACATCTCTGGGGCACCCGCACCAATCAACCCCACCACCCCGTGGCCAAACACTTCAACTTCCCCCTCCCACTCCGCCAAGGACGTGCATGTCCTGGGCCTTCTCCATCGCCACACCCTAACTACCAGTCACCTGGAGGAAGAACGCCTCATCTTCCACCTTGGGACCCTCCAACCACACGGCATCAATGTAGATTTCACCAGTTTCCTAATTTCCCCTCCCCCCCCCCCCCCTTATCCCAGGTCCAACCTTCCAACTTGGCACTGCCCTCATGATCTGTCCTACCTGTGGATCTTCCTTCCCACTTATCCGTTCCAACCTCCTCTCTGACCTATCACCATTATCCCCACCTCCATCTTCCTATCACACTCTCAGCTATCTTCCTCACAGCCCCACCCCCCTCCCATTTATCTCTCTACCCTTTGACTCACAAGCCTCATTTCTGATGAAGGGCTCTTGCCCAAAATATTAATTCTCCTGCTCATCCAATGCTGCCTGACCTGACGTGCTTTTCCAGCATCTCACTCTCAACTTATGTGTAGTAATTGTGTGGGAGGCTAAGGGGTGACCTTTCAGAGGTTTATAAAATCATGAGGGGCATGGATAAGGTGAATAGTCAAGGTCTTTTACCCAGGTAGTGGAGCCCAAAACTAGAGAGCATAGATTTAATGTGAGAGGGGAAAGATTTAAAAGGGACCTAAGGGGCAGCTTTTTCATGCAGTGGGTGGAGCATGTATGGAGAGAGCTGCCAGAGGAAGTGGTAGAGGCTGGTACAGTTACAGCATTTAAAAGACATTTGGACAGGTACATAGATAGGAACAGTTTGGAGGGATATGGGTCTAACAAATACGACTAGTTCAGTTTAGGAAACCTGGTCGGCATGAACGAGTTAGGCCAAAGGGTCTGTTTCCTTGCTGTATGACTCAAGAATCATAATTAGTTATGAATGATTAGTCTGGTATCAATAATCAGAAGGAGGTTAAAGGATTTAATTTTAAACAGAATAATTTCTCAACGTTTACTTGGAACTGATGGTCACTGATTTAGAAAAATCTAAAGGACAGGTTCTAATTGTCATTCCCAAAATGAAATTGGACAAGCACCTGAAAGAAGACAACTTGTAGGACTGAGGGGAAAGTGCTGAGGAATGAAACTAGTTAAATTGCTTTTGCAGAAATCCACCATAAAGACGACAGGAGAATTGACCTCCTTCTACGCTATAACTTAGTATGCTGTAATTCCTGGATTCTGCGATGACAACAGTGGTAGATAAATAAGCTTCCCTCATTTAATTAATCTATAAGCAAATTTGAACACAAATTTGAACACAAACACAGTCAAGGAAGTCAATATAAAAGGAACAAAAAAGTTGTTATAGAATTATGTTTTTCAACCTTCAGGCTTTCAGTAGCATCAGTTGATTAATCATTTCCATATCTTGTAGAGAACTAGCACAGAGAAAAGGCCATAATAACAGTAGGGGTCAAGAAGAGATGATGAATTCATAATATTCAAGTGTTATGTGTACACGGTCGAAAAGTGTGGCACTGGAAAAGCACAGCCGGTAAGGTAGCATCTAAGCAGCTGGAGAATTGACATTCCAAGCATAAGCCTTTCATCAGGAATGTGGGAGAGTCTTGTTGAAGGGCTTATGCCCAAAACATTGATTCTCCTGCTCCTCGGAAGCTGCCTGACCTGCTGTGCTTTTCCAGCGCCACACTTTTCGACTCTGATCTCCAGCATCCACAGATCTTACTTTCTCCTCTTCCCAGTATTGTGTACACACCTGATTATAGTAACATTGTGGTTAAATAACCTAGTCAGTAGCCCGTGTTTATTATTACTGGTAGCCTAGAGTTATGAAATGTTCCTTTAAGATTTTCCTTTTCATGGGGAAGCAGAAGCTTCTGTTTGGTTTAATGTTCTGGCCTGAATTCTCCTTCCCTATCCTCCTTCCTACCCTCCCCAAACCTTGACAACTTAAAGCTAATTATTGCAAAAGTACTGAACCTGGCTTTTTAAAATTTTATTCACGCTTTCCACCCCTCACCCACCTTCTCTAATCACATGTTTGAAATCCTGATTTCACATTAATGCCCACAGCCCATTCTATCGCACATACACCAGAATGTATAGCTTCCCATGGTAAGTGGATCTCCTGCATGGCTATTACACCGAATGCCAACAAATGGTGACATGAGAACCAAGACATCAACAGAAGGAACATTTAGGCAGTGTGTATAATAGGTGGTTAGTCCAGCAAACCCCATTATGTGCCCTCTTCAAGATATGTTTTGTACAATAAAGTGTAAGATATGTGTGGTATTGGTACTTTTACTGGCATTAATGGATGAGATGAGAAAGGTAAGAAAAGATAGAATTAAGAAAAAGATGGAAGATTTTCGATATTATTGCCATGCAAAGGAGGTAGCTTTAGAGAGCATAGGAGTGTGGGGATTTTTGAAGATGAGTTGATATTATTAATCATTGTAAATGAACAATCATAGGTCAATGTAGTAGACAGGAAAACATTAGATACTGAGAATGATCTTTTCAAGGTTTTATTTTAAATAGAACTAGGAAATGACATGTTGGCAGCAAACATTAAATGGTTGTGCAACCTGGAACTATGGGTTTCACTGAAGTCGTATCAAATTGAATGCATGTTAATATTTGTCCTGACCATGGACAGGTTGAAAAATTGGCTGGCTGTTGGATGGGTAGACCAAAGCTGGGCTGGCAATTGGAAGTCATGAGGGGGGAGGCTGATAATTGGCAAGAGGAGTTGGACAATGTGGAGGATCCCATTAAGAAGATAGAAGCAGGTGAAGTTGCTGAAATAGATTGAAACACCCCCACTCTTTTTGGTCCACAATCCAGTACTGTGTTGTTCCATTAAGACATTCTCCATTCGCCAATTAGTGTTAAATCTGGGACAGTGATCAATTATTAGGCAAACCAAAACAAAAGCAAAATACTGCAGTAAAATCAGAAAATGCTGCAGAAATCCAGCAGATCTGGCAGTATCTCTGGACAGAGAAACATTTTGACCCCATTATGACTCTTCTAAGGATCCTGAACTCTTAGGTGTGGAGCCTCATTGAATTATTTTTGTTCCCCCTGCAACAACCAATGCATCGTCAATCAAGTCAAAAGTTGGAGGCTGGTTGCCTTTTTTTAAATTTATTAAGCCTTCCCTCAAGTTTCTGAGAAGTGTATAGTTATATAAATAGTAAATGGCTTGTAAAATTATAATCTGGAATGCTACATAAACTTCTTTTTAAATCAGATTATAGACTTCAGAGTTCCTGTCATTCAGTCAGTAGATTGGAGATTTAAGAGTCATATAAAACAGTCATATTGCTGGGAAAAGTGCATAATACAGCAAGACATGCCATCTCTAAGAAAATGGAGGAGGGTGATAGCAATATGCTCATCTCCTTTCGGAACGAGTTAATTGCAGGTTAAAGCTTTATACAGCATTGGCTCAGTAATTCTATAATTGTTAACTTTATTCTTTCTTGCCAGCTGGCTAACTGAATCATAGCTACATAGATGGAAAGTAGTCAACATCTCCAGATCAGGGCTCTGGTTAAATGGCATTCTAAATTCCTTCTGATAAAGCTCCAGAAACATATATCATTTCTAACATCACAAGTAGATATGAGCCAAAAAAGGCATGACTTTTTTTGTGAGTTTATTTATCTCTGATTTTAGAGATATGAATTAGTGATATATTTCCCTTCATAACAACTGACAGGGCCATTCAAGAATGTACATGAAGTGATTTGAGATGTTTATTGACAGTTGTGGTAAAATGGTGTATAGATACAAGTTTCTCCTACACTTGGTGCCAGATATACATTTGGAATGTGGTTACTATCAATTGGAAAATATTACAAATTTGTGAATACCAGAGGCTTTTCAATTTGGATTCTTCAGAATTATCATTAAAAACATCAACTCAAGAGAATTGAATCTGTATCCAGACTACAGAGGTGAATGATACAAGGTGTAATGATGTTGAATTGATGAGTGGTTTTTCTGTTCACAAGCTTTGCAGTTCTGTATATCACAATATTTTATTCTTGTGACTTTATCAGTCATTTGATTTGGTAAATAACATCAGGATTCTGCTCAAAATGTTGTATCTGCAAGACATGCAAATGGATTCCCCAACAAATTGACTGAGTTCTTCCAACTAGTTTAAAGAATCGTGAAATATACTGTTCTTCATGACATGTGAGCCTACAGTTATATAGTCTGGAAATTAAAAGAAAATTATGAAATCTTCCGGTTCAGAAGGTGTTAGGAGACTAAGTTAAGCAGTAGAAGAAGCTTTCCTTGGATGCTCTTTGACCTGCTGTGATCTCCAGCATTTGTTGTTTTCAGAACAGATTCCAGCATCTGCAATAATTTGCTCCTAAGTTGTTAAAGGTGCTCGTTTATTTAAATGCAGGAATGTAAGACAACTAGTATGAATGCTGCAGTATGGCCAAAGCGATTCATAATCAAAGTTTATTCTCTTCTTTTGATAGATTTCGAGTGCTGGTCCCATATCCCCCTCAGAGTGAGGCTGAGATTGAACTTAAAGAAGGTGACATAGTGTTTGTTCACAAGAAGCGGGAAGATGGATGGTTCAAAGGCACGTTACAGCGAAATGGAAAAACTGGTTTATTTCCAGGAAGTTTTGTCGAAAGCTTCTAAGAAGCCTGATGTTTATGGACATCTGATCTTTTTATCATCTGAATATCATGGCTATTTGACATTATATAAATGTAGATAAACATTCAAGCACAACGTCACAGCAATCAACAATTTACATCCACTGCCATCATCACTTCCAAAGAAATCAAAAAGACCCTATCTGCAGTAATGGTTCATTGACAATACCATTATTATATAAAAGATGTACATACAGAGGTATGTTGAAGCAGTGCCTTCCCATGAAGCCACCGACTGAGAGACAAGTACATTTGCTTTTAAACTATACTGAACTACATTTATTCTCTACTGTGTAAATTATAAATTTGAACTTTTTTTAAATAGAATTTTGATATATCACCATAACTTATTTGGTAAGGTTAGCACAAATAATGAATGATTGTATGTGAGGTGCTTTCTCAGACAAGGTAAATAATTTTTCTTCTTTCAGTCTAATAATCAGAAAGTAATTGGATTAGATTGGAGCTGTCAACAAACTGGAGAAAAATTGCAATTCAAAACCAGTCAAATAATTTGTTGCTTGTAGTTTAATTAAAATAGTACGGTGACTTTGGCTAATTCAGACAAAGCAGCTATAAAACCATTATCAAGTTGTAGGAATTAGCTGACCATATTAGATATCGGAAAGTGATTCAGTCATGTTATGACAATCAATTTGGTCTGACTACACAGAAAGGTTTGGCCTGAATATACAAAAGGTAAGTTCACAAATGAGAGAAAATGTCGTGAAAGTATTGGCAGTGTTTGTTAAATAGAATTCTGTGTTTTTTTCTCAAGTTGCACAATATTAATGCAAGTTATCACTACTGAAGACAAGCAAGCATGTTCTGATTGAACAATTATAATGGAGAACAGAAGACAAATAATAGGCTTATCGCCTATTTCATTATTCACTGAACAACATTTGTATCTAAAGAATGTCAGTTAGCAACTACCAAGGTGACAAGGACATATAGTTTCCAATACAATTTTTTTCCTAACTCCATTACACTTAGAGACTGGTACTACAAGCATCTCTGTGGCTGAGTAATATGCCATTTGCTGAGTTCCATTATTGCAGTAAAAGAATGGGATCACTTTTTTCTGTAGTAACTCCAGCACTTACACCAAAACATGCAGGTTTGCCATTGTAATTTATGGCCATCAGGTTGTCCATATAGCATGCTTGATGCCATCAAACTAACACAACAGCTGATAGAGCAAATGGCAATGACTTTTTTTTTAGATTAGATTACTTACAGTGTGGAAACAGGCCCTTCGGCCCAACAAGTCCACACCGACCCGCCGAAGCGCAACCCACCCATACCCCTACATTTACCCCTTTAACCTAACACTACGGGCAATTTAGCATGGCCAATTCACCTGACCCGCACATCTTTGGACTGTGGGAGGAAACCCACGCAGATACGGGGAGAACGTGCAAACTCCACACAGTCAGTCGCCTGAGTCGGGAATTGAACCCGGGTCTCTGGCGCTGTGAGGCAGCAGTGCTAACCACTGTGCCACCGTGCCGACTTCTGCTACTCAACCCATTTCTGAATGTTTCCTTATAAATAATCAGTAAATTCCATACTTCTCAAGTTTTGTTTTTGGGATTAAGGACCCCCGGTAACAGAAGTTGCTTTATTACAATAAATCACTTAAAATCCCCTTCTCAGCTAACTTGTTGCCTGTAAAGGGAATGGTTGGAATGCATTAACCAGATTCATGTCTTGGCTGGAAGAAAGTTTGCCAGGATTTCTGTTTTTTGACCGATGGCTGCTGCTGGATTATGTTCATGTACATTTTGGGTGCCGGACTTCAACACTTTCAATCTAGTTTTTCACAGAAATGTTGACCGCTTTGTTAGATATTTAAGGGCAGTTGGCACCTATAGAACTGGACACCAAAAAGAAAGAAACATTTCAGGAGGGAGTTTAATAGATATAATTATTTGCATTCTTTAATGCTGCCCTGAAAATAAACCCATTTCGAGTTGTGAAATGATGGCACCAAAGAAGGACATTTGGTCCATCAAGTTTGTGTAAGCTCTTTCAAAGATAATTTCAACAAGGAGAGTCCTATGCTCTTTCCTCTGGTCCATGCAATATTTTCTGCTAGCTCTTTCTATCCAACTCTCTTTTGAAAGTTAACATCAAATCTGTATCTACCACTCCGTCAAGCAGCACATTCCAAATTCTGACCAATCAGATTTTTCCGATTCATATTGATTTTAGTTAGCTAATCTATTTGGTTAGTCTTAATTTATTTCACTTTATATACATATTGATCTTGCTTGCCCAGAATTTTGCCTTCCAAGCTTTCTCTTCCCCTGTAATGATGTGCTGTTGAACAAACTTCACCAACCTATTAATTTTCATGGTCATGGCTGTGATACTTCTGACAACTTGCCAAGTAGCAGTCATAATATAATATTAGATTTGTTTTATGACATTGGAATCTCTTAGTATCTTCTTGAAGTTAAATCACATCAGGTAGTGTCTAAATAGTGTAGAAACTATTCCAATATTTACATTGTGGTTTTCTGGAGCTAAGCAGCATAGGTTTTGTTGGTGATAACACCTAAAATTGTTCTTCCACCATGAGCAGGTAGAGGGTTTACATGATCAGAAAATAATTCTGTCCAATTTTAAACCATTATAATTCATGTACAGTAGAATCCTATTTTGCCAAATACAGAGTTTAATTTCATAATGAGACTTCTGGCTGAACATGATAAATATTTCAATAATGTCACTTCCATTGATCCTTACCTCAGCTGACAATAAGACTGACAAATGACAAAGTCAGGCAACAAGTAAGTTAGTGGTCACATTATCCCAACCTGTTGTTTACCAGCCTATTCCCTTATGGTCAGGGATGAGAAGTGAATCAAAACTGAAATGATTGCAGAAGTCAAAGTAAACCTTTAGCACCTGCAATGGTACCAATTCCTGATATTATTCATAAGAAACATGGTCTTTAGGGAATGTCAGAGTCTGTGGAGTGTTTTTGGATCTGGAATTCAGACTAAATGAAACGAAAGGATGGTTCATATTGGATAATCTGGCATCTGTACATCTCTGGTTGCTTGCATTATTATACCTTCAAGATGGTTTGTAATGTACTTTATATTTACACTAACCTCCAAGAGAATGTTCAAGGTCTGATTTGCCAAAGTCACACAGTTCACATTTATTCCTGTGCCTCTTACATGTTTCTGTAAGCTGAGCTGCTTTATCACTGTTATTTTATGAGACTCATTGAATGTATGGTTTAAATTAGGGTCTTCTATTTATACTTGGCTTATCATCAATGAAGAATAAGGGTTTTTAAAATGTAGGAATAGATATAGGAGCTTAATTCGAGATAAATCTAATACGCTATTTTGTTTGTGATTATGTGAACACAGACACAGTGGTTGCATTGCTTGCAATGAATTACATGCCCTATCCTTAAGTAGTGAAATAATAATGATCTCTCAACAACGAATTGATTCTAAATTTCATAAAACTGATCAAGACAAAACCAGAGGAAATATCCTTTCTTTCCATAAGGGATAAAAAGTGTCTGAAATTATCATTTGATTTATTAGACTAGTTCACATGCTGAAGAATACATTATACATTGCCAGAGATAGATCCAGCATAGGAGCGTTCTGATTTTAAAGGAGCATTCAACTGGAACCATCATGCAAGGATGTACACCAAGTTGATTCTTTCTGTCAGCCTGGCGAAACTGATGAATTGCAGCTCTGAATATTTTCCTGCCCAAAGATATTTACTAAATCCTTCTTCTTCAAGACAGTTCTCCTTCATATAGACTTTTGCATACTCATTACAGATGTGAGATGAGATAAAATATATGTGAAAACAGCCAAGAGGATAAGATTCACATGATTCACAATATCTTTCTTCCAGTTCCATATCAACAACTCACCAGTAAAGTTGATCTCAGCTAAAGTTAGATAGACTGTGGAATAACAGTAATTAAGCATTAAGGGTTTTCCCTGTAAATATTACATTGCTTTCATTCCTGTAATTATAATGTCCTAGACTTTTTAAAAATGTTTTGGCAAAATGGTATTTATGATATCTTGCATGGACTATTAAGACTACTATTTTACATACAACTAGTCTCTTTTACAGCATACATGGCTTACTTAAATACCTAGTCATCTTGCCACATGATCCAAGTACAACAAAGTTTAAAAGTAAGATATGATGACAATACATATTAAGAATTAGTTATCCCTATGCTATAAATATCTAAATGGACAATAAAAAAAATCAATTATTTTCCTCTCTGAATCCTACAGGATAACAGAATCAAAGTAGATCCTGTAAATTCTATGCTGTATCAGGTCATCTTGATCAGTTTGCTCCCTTGATGAACAACTTTTGCCATAAGGCAACTAATCAAGATTTTCCAGTGAAGTATAGTTCATTCTTTACACAGTGCGATGAATATAGGAAATGTAATGGGAAGAAATGGCAACTATTATGCATTGAAATTCTGACTCATTTTAAGTAGGAAAGAGCTCATAACTGTTCAAAAATTAAAATTTGAGCTATCTTGCCATTTTCCTTCAAACCAGATCACTTACTGCCACAATTAGAATCCTTCCATTAAGGATGTCGAGACAATCTGTACAAAACCTACACCTTATAAAAAACATGAGCATTAGTAAAGAAATAATCTTCATTATTCTTTGTTTCTCTTGATTTGTTTTAGCATTTTTGTTTACGTAAGCACATGTGGTCACATCATGAGCAATCTGGATTGAAGGAGTTACTGAAGTGGGGGTAACATCAGCAGAGATCCATTCTCATTATCCCAAGATCATCTAATAGAATTGTCTCATTAACTTTGCATGTTTTAATTCATGTGTCTCAAATGGTTAAACTCAATGGTTTACAATTATGATCCCCTCCTTCAGAAGTCTTTAACATTTCATTCACCCGAAGAACCAAAATTACTCTCACAAAACACAAGCATTTTTTTCAGTGCTTTGCTTTTTACAAACATACAAGGGCTACTTGATAAACTTCATGAAATGCAAATATGAAACTAACTGCTAAATTAGTAAACTGTGTCATCTCAGTATCATAATACTTTCGGTTGTTGCTCATTATAGTGTATTCTGTTGTAGAAGAAATTTCTGTGTTGTATTTGGTTCAGATAGCACTAAACTCTGCCCACACAGACATACTATGCAGCAAAGTCACTCTTTGCCTGCTGTGAAATATCTTACATTTTACCATTTGGAATGATGGCTCCTAGAAGAGACATTATTTTCTGTTTCAGCATCACTTGAAAGGAAACAAAATTATTTCATGGTTAGAGCCAAGCATTGGAAGGACAATACTGACATTAAACATGTAACAATTTCTTTACCAAGTATTTCCTCTTTATTCTACAAGGAACTTGCTCTTTATACAAATCATTTAAATTATCTTGTTTTGCTGAAAGTTCTATTGCAGGTAACTGAAAAAGTCATGATATGTTTGTAAATACATTTCAAAAAATGCTCTGAGTTATTAAAAAAAGTGTTTGATGTACATTTGTCCAAGTCATCTTATGACTTTTAAATAGTTACATTTAATTTCCAAACTAACTATTGCATAACTGTTACACTCTTATTTGAGGGAACAAAGTACATTTATCCATTTTTACAAAATGCTTTTTTTTACATACATTTGTGTGACTTTTTGTCCAAAAGTAATAAAGTGTTAAATATGATTAAATCTCCCTCAAGTGTGGATTGAATGGTATTAATTCCATGTGGATCACCACTTATTATTTCTCCTGGGTGAAGTCCTTTACAATATTGATATCAAAAATACAAGAACATTTCCAACTATGTTTAAAGCAACAGAAAAATAAACCTTTTCATTATTGTCTTTCTTTTAAAAACATAACTAAATTAAAAGTATGTAAAAGATTTTACAGTTTGGATGATAAGTATCAGAAAACAAACGTTTAACCTCATTATAGTTCACTCTTTCAGTACCAAGCATTTTTCACAAAATCATGCCATTGAGATTGCTGTATTTAATGCTGATTACTATAGAACAAAAAACTGAGTTACGGATCGCCAGCATTTTGGTGTAACTGTCAATTATTTATTGGTTGACCAATCAGGGCAGGACTTATACAGTTAATGGTAAGATACTGGGGAATCAAAGAGACCTAAGGGTGCAAATGCATAGTTCCTTGAAAGTAGAGTCACAGGTGGGTAGGGTAGTGAAGAAGGTGTTTGGCTCGCTTGCCTTCATTGGTCAGTATATTGAGTATAGGAGTTGAGAGGTCCTGTTGCAGCTGTACAGGACATTGGTGAGGCCACTTTTGGAATACCGCATTCAATTATGGTCTCCCTGCTGTAGGAAAGATGTTATTAAACTTGAAAGGGTTCAGAAAAGTTTTATAAGGAGAGGGTTTGAGCTATGTTGCCACCCAGGTTGATAAAGTTGTTAAGAAGGCTTAATAAATGTGTTGGCGTTTATTGGTAGGGAGATTGAGTTTCGGAGCCACGAGGTCATGCTTCAGCTGTACAAGACACTAGTAAGGCCACACTGGACTATTGCGTTTAGTTCTGCATTATAGGAAGGATGTGGACACTTTGGAAAGGGTTCAGAGGAGATTTACTGGGATGTTGCAGTGTATGGAAGGAAGATCTTATGAGGAAAGCCTGAAGGAACTGAGGCTGTTTTTGTTGGAGAGAATAAGGTTGAGAGGTGACTTAATCGAGACGTATAAGATAATCAGAGGGTTAGATAAGGTGGACCGTGAGAGCCTTTTTCCTTGGATGGTGATGGCTAACGAGGAGACATTGCTTTAAAATGAGGAGTGATAGATTTAGGACCGGTATCAGAAGTAGTTTCTTCACTCAGAGTAGTAGGGGCATGGAATGGCCTGCCAACATTAGTAGTAGACTCACAAAAATTAAGGGCATTTAAATAGGCATTGGACATACATATGGATAATAATGAAACAGTGTAGGTTAGATGGGCATCAGATTAATTTCACAGGTCGACGCAACATCAAGGGCCAAAGCGCTTGTACTATGCTGTAACATTCTGTGTTCTATAGGGAGAGGCTGAATAGGCTGGAACTTTTTTCCCGGAGCGTCGGACACTGAGGCGTGATCTTATAGAGGTTTATAATATCGTGAGGGGATGGAAAGAGCGATTAGCCAAGGTTTTTTTTCCAGAGTAGGGGAGTTTAAAATTAGAGGGCATAGGTTTAAAGGTGAGTGAGAAAAGAGTCAAAAGGGATCTGAGGGTCAACTTTTTCAAGCAGAAGGTGGGTTTGTGTATGGAGCGAAGTGGCGGAGGTGGGTACAGTTACAACATTTAAAAGAATCTAGCTGGGTATATGAATAGGAAGGGTTTAGAGGGATATTAGCTAAATGTTGGCAAATGGGACTAGGTCAGTTGAGGATATTTGATTGGCGTGGACAAGTTGGACCAAAGGGTCTCTTTCCATGCTGTATTACTCTGTGACTCTACGATTTATGTACATGAAAAAATTCTCCAAATTGAGAATAAATGAAACAATTTTGGAGTGCAAATTGTGGCAAATTAAACACAGAAAACTTATTAGCTGAACAAATATTAAATTACCGATTTTTCCAGGTAGTTGGCACATACAAGTTGAAGTCTTCCTTCATCGTTGCCAGGTTCCAGTTCTGTTGAAAAGTCATCAACTGTAACCATTAACTCTGCTTCTCTGTCCACAGAGGCAGTCAGAACAGTTAAGTATTTTCAGAATTTTCTGTTTTTATTTGTCTTAAGATTCTTACACTTTCCAACTGTGATGCTTCTCAGATGCAAAATAAAGGGGGAGATTGTACTTGAGTGATTTGCAAGGAGCAGATTGGTCAGAAAATGTTAGGAAATTACAATTTGAAATTCCATTAACTGGCTTTCAGTCAGACAGCGCAAGCTGCTCAGTGAGGGTCACAGCAGTGGATTGTTCCATGTACAGAGTAGGGGTTATCAACTGGGTTTGGGGGAAGTGGTTGTGCAGGTATTACATGCTGTGGGGAGAAGCTGAAGGAAAAAATGGGACAGAGAAATGGTATGGATTGTTGAGTCACACATTGGGGAAGAAGTCAGGGAATTGATGGTGGTGTAAAGGTGAGAGGCTTGGTTGCTGGGGGGGCAGTTAATATTGAGAAATTCAAGTTGGTGGGAGCCTCAGAAACAAGACCCAGTGGGACTGAGGTGTTCAATCATGGAGGCTTCTCTGGCCAGCACTTAATCCAGGACAGGGTGGGGGGGGGGAGTTGGGAAGGTACATGTCTCCTGAATACATCAAGAACAGGCTTTGATTAAGTTGCCAGCTACCCCAAATGCCAGGCAAACCTGACCAAACAAAATTAAAGTTGAAAACTTCCAAAGTTCATAGCCTCATGATCAGAATTCAAGTTCCAGCCAATCTTACTGGGAGTGAGTGACTCCCTAACCAACCTCTGGCCTCTGTTGGAGCTGGGAATGTGCAGGTTGGATATTGGTTTGAGTTGGGAAACAGGTTTAACCTCCACCTGCCCCTTCCCAAACCTGCCAAGTCTTAAGTTCAGATTAATTTCAAAAAGTCAGACAATTAACTTCCCATTTAAACCTATTACTATAATAACTGGAAAGTTCTGACAGATTTCAACAGAAAGATGCTCATGACCATGCAATCAAACTTGCCAATTGGGCAAGCAGGATTCTTTACAAATTCCAAGCAAAGTTTTGGTACTCCTTTATACATTTTACTGGTCTTGAATCATTTGTGAAGCCCAAGTTTTATTAAGGATTACAAAGGAGCAGAATCCGTGAAACTGCTTTTGACTTAACCAGAAATGTAGCATTTCTGTTAAGTGCCAATTTCAGAGTCTTACATTGGAGGGTTTCTATCCATTAGGCCTAAGGGCTTTTCTCACACAATTGTATGTTGCTTACCTCAGTAAGTATGCACTATGCCTCCATGGTGTTAGTCTCATGCTATCTTGCAGTCAGTAGCAGTGAATTGCTCACAAGTGCCTGGAACATCCATCAGGCATTATATTTAAACCCCACCTAAGCACTATGTAAAATGCTGCCAGCCTGATCTGAAGTCACCCATCCATGACAATGTGGCCCTGGGTAGTGCTGTAGAACAGAGGGACATGAGGTGTCGGTACATAATTCTTTGAAGTTTGCGTCATGTATAATAAGGTGGTTAAAAAGCAATTTGACAATTGCCTTTATCGTTCAATCTATTAAGTATAGGAGTGGAAAGTCATGTTGAGGTTATACAGGACATTGGTCATAGAGTCATAGAATCATAGAGATGTGCAGCACTGAAACAGAGCCTTTGGTCCAACTTGTCCTTGCCGACCAGCTATCCCAACTCAACCTAGTCCCACCTGCCAGCACCTGGCCCATATCCCTACAAACCCTTCCTATTCATATACCCATCCAGATGCCTTTTAAATGTTGTAATTGTACAGCCTCCACTACTTCCTCTGGCAGCTCATTCCATAAATGTACCACCCTCTGTGTGAAAAAGTTGCCCCTCTGGTCTGTTTTACATCTTTCCCCTCTCACCCTAAACCTATGCCCTCTAGTTCTGGAGTCCCCCACCCCAGGGAAAAGACTCTGTCTACTTATCCTACCCATGTCCCTCATGATTTTATAAACCTCTATAAGGTCACCCCTCAGCCTCTGACGATCCAGGGAAAACAGCCCAAGGCCATTCAACCTCACCTCTAAGACGAGGTGAGGCCTCTTCTGGAATATTGTGTCCAGTTCTGGTCACCCAATTATAGAAAGGATGTTATCAAGTTGGAGAGGGTTCAGAGAAGATTTACCGGGATGTTGCCAAGTATGGAAAGTTTGAGTTATAAAAAAAGGCTGGATAGGCTGGGATTTTTTTCCACTGAAATCTAGGAGGTTGAGAAACATCCTGATAGAAATTTACAAAATAATGAGGAGTATAGATAGAGTTAATGATTGTTGTCTTTTCCCTAGGATGGGGAATTTCAAAATTAGGGGCACATTTTTAAGATGAGAGAGATTTGAAAAAGACTGGGTAATCCAAGATGGAGGACAGGACAAATGTCTGGCTGTATTTTGAGGTATTTTAGGTGCTGGAGGTAACTTCCTCGAATTCCAGGAGCAGCAATTACTGTTTTATATGCTGTCGCATTGTTTTGGAACTTTGGAAAAAAAAAGTCAAAACAACAGCAGTTTTAAAAGGGAGAAGAACAAAGGAAGCACATGGTGAGGTCATTGCAGGAGAGAAAGAGAGAGAGAGAGAGAGAGAGAACCTGCACAGTTACTGCCTTTGCTGTTTGAATTCATGTATCGTTAGACATTGGAGTGCATCTGGGAAAATTAGCAAACAGTGAAATTCACAACAGATCTTGGAGAAACTGTTCGGTGAAGTTCACAGCACAAAATCAGTTAAGTTAATCGTTGTTTTAAGTGTGGCCTACAGAGAATCTGCAGTAGTGAGTAGAGTGAGTTCTTTCTTGATTATATGCTTTTGGAGATATGTCTCTTGATTAAACTTAAAATATAAGCCATAACTATTAATTTAACCTAGGACAGTGTTTTGTAGAGGAATAAGACGGTGTTAATTTCTGGGTTGGTAGAATTATGAAAGAGCAAAAATGGTCTTTAATAGAAAGATATGTACTTCTTGTCAGATGTGGGAGTTTAAAGAGAGTTTGAGGGTTATTGCGGATTATATCTGCCATAAATGCTGTTGGCTGCGAATCTTATCAGATCGAATGGATCGGTTGGAGAGACAGTTAGAAGCAATGAGAAATTTGCAACAGCAACAGTATATGATGGATGGCAGTTATAGGAAGGGGGGGAACAATGGCCAATATGGAGACCCAGAGAAGACATCAGTGAGGTGCAGCTATCTGGTACCCATGTGCGGAATCATTGGCATCTAATTTCTCTCCAATGCCTGGGAAAGTAGCAACCTGCATATAAGTGAGGTAAGCTTAAGCCATTATGAGATGTTAATGAAAGGTGTGGATTAATTATTATTAATATAATTTATTTTTGAATTTAGACTTCTGAATTTTGAATAAGTAGCACATGAGTTTTCTGTTTGCCAGAAGGGGTTCAAAGATTAATATGTAACATTACTGGAGCCATGGTGATTACTTTTTAAATAGTTTGAAAGATATAACTTCCCAAAACTAATGGGTATCTGTTTACATTGACTGGACATTTGTTTACTTTGGGAAAATTTATATAAGCCAACAAAGTACACAGTGTAGTACATAGGTTTAGGAATGGAAGATTCAGAATCCTTTTTAAACCTTGACAGAGGCAACAGCCATGCCTTAGAGACAAACCTTTCAGTAATAGTTTCAGTTTCTGCAGTTCCACAGGGATCTTCACTGAAAATAGATGTGTATAGCAGTTACTCCTAAGAAAGGGAGATGATAGCTTAGATTTGTTTTCAAAAATAGGTGACTTCAGAATAAAGAGTTCAGTAATAGTTCCAGACCAGAAGCCTATGTGTCAAACCCTGAAGGGATTATTTGAAGTTGACAGAAGTTAAGGTCAGGTGTATGAAGGCTCCAGGAAAAGTCTCTCAGATTACACAGACTGGGAGTTGCAGTCACAATCAAATTAAGCTAATAAAAGTAATAGGGAAAGAGATTGTCTCTGTCTCTGTCTCTGGTGTGAGTACTGTAAAGGAATGTTTTTGGGATTAATGACATTGTGCTTTTACTCTGTTTAAGAATTGTTAAATGTCTGTCTGTATTTTTAATTAGTTTGGTTTATTCTATTTTATCTCAATTCCTTTCATAAGATAAACTTCTGTTTTACTGTTAAAACCAAAGCGGCAATATTGCCTGCTTGAGTTTCGGTAAGAGGCCACTTCAATAAAAACTAAACAAGATATCTATCAAGTCAGATGTCAGTCTGGGATCTGACATGTCCTGTAATAACATGTCCTGGGATCATAACAATGCATGCAGATTAAGATCTGGACCCCAGGAGAGTCACTCGGTTCTGTGATTGGTCAATAAACACACCTGTAAACAACTCTTTGTCAATCACACAAGCAATCGTTTATTCTTTGATACGGCCGGGTCGGTAGACTCTGATCAGCCCAGAAGTATGAGTACTCCTAGACCACCAAAAGAATCCAATGACTTACAGAGTTTGTATAGGGTTTATGTGCATTGTTCATAGTCAGACATGGAGCATGATAACAATCAATCAAATTCTCCGAGGTCTTCGGGCATTTTTGCCTTAGCCTATCACGATTCCTTGTAAACAACTTGTTCTTAAAACCATATTTGTCCTTCCTTGTATTTAGGGTTAAACCATTACTTCTGAAATTAATGGTTAGAGTCGTATTGTTACTTCTGCATTATAATTTTTCACCGGATTTATGCCAGTCTGTGTTTCTTGTCTCTGTCTGGTTCAGTGCAATCTAATTTAGCAATGCAGAAGCCATTTTATGCAGCTTCTTCAGCCATTTTGTCCTACCTCCCAGATGCCCATATTCTCACAAATAAGCTTTTCCATGGTCACAAGCGAGATTCTCATCTCACTGTTAAAATCTTGGATGGAAAATTAGACTTTTTTGTTCTCACGTCAAGAATTTTCTGGTATTACAATATTGTCCACTTGGCTTGCCATTGCCCACTTCATTCAGGGGCTGGGAAAATTCAGCTCAGTGTCAAGTGAAAGGAAAGGTTATATATGTGATAGCATTTATACACCATTAAACTATTAACACTGTAATTCATTGACCAATTTCAGTTTTAAGAAGTGTTCACATTCTTCAATCACTAATTTTCAGCAGAATCTTGTCAGAATTGGTATAGTTCATCTCATTGGATTTTCATAGAATCGGTACAGTGTGGAAACAGGCTATTTGGCCCATGAAGTCTACACCAACCCTCTGAAGGGCATCCCACCCAGACCTAGATCCCCCCAACCCTAAATTTCCCATGGCTAATCCACCTGGTCTGCATACTATGAGGCAATTTAGCATGGCCAATCCACATAACTGTCACATCTTTAGACTATGGGAGGAAACCCACACAGAAACAGTGAGATTGTGCAAATTCCACAGTCAATCAACGGTGGAATCGAACCCAGGTCCCTGGTGCAATGAGGTAGCAGTGCTAACCAGTGAGCCACCATGCCATTCAGATTTTCTATCCTTCTCTGCAGGTTTTTATAGTACAAGATGAGTTGGAAAGATTAGCAAATATAGGGCCAGTTGGGTTAGAGTTATGTGAACAATGGTTTTGCAAATATATTTTACTTATTTCTTGAATTTGATTCATTGGTCCCTCTTGGAGGAGTGGGAAATAGTTGGATAAATTATCTTGTAAGGAAATATTGATAACACATTACAATGATTGCATTCCCTTAAAAGATTTTGCATCAAAATTTCACAGCTCTTAATGACCAAGGTTTATTTTGGTCACTTATAAGAGGCAGTGAGTATCTCCAGGAACT
This sequence comes from Chiloscyllium plagiosum, assembly GCF_037043375.1. NCBI lineage: Eukaryota > Metazoa > Chordata > Chondrichthyes > Orectolobiformes > Hemiscylliidae > Chiloscyllium > Chiloscyllium plagiosum. The sequence goes on from NW_028270144.1 coordinate 77,539,980, forward strand.
GTATGTTTTGACCATGTAAAGGGCATTAAGTGTGTAGTTGACAATCAAAATAATTAATCTGCATGATGGCTAGGCCTCACTATGAAAGACAAAATGCTACAAGCAGCTAATCAGTCACTGGTGACAGTGAGAAAATGTGATTCTGAAGAAACAAGAATTTTGACTTCCAAAGTTGTTGAATTGTGTGCCACTTGGATGCTGCTAAATCTCCGCACTTACTGCACTTGTTTGATTGTAAACGGCCTGAAGATGCAACTGAATTGTAATCCCCTCACAAGTTACCTTGTGTTTAAGAAATGATGCACACTCAAAAGTAGATAATTCAATTTCTACTCTTTCTAGTTTCCATGATTTTCCTTATTACATAATTGTTAAGACATTGTTGAGTGTGCTTGAGGCTGTCTTGCAT